>NC_083404.1:105273456-105990123 GCF_020745735.1 Hemiscyllium ocellatum | reverse complement strand
GCATGTATAAAATACCCTGCTTCTGTACGTTACTGTAACGTTACTGTAACTCTCACGACTGTCCACAAACTCTGCATTTTTCCATCTCTTGTTCCTTGTCAGTCCCCCACTTCATTCATCCTGGGTTTGTTGTCCATGCCATTAGCCATTAAAGTGCTAAGCTCTGAAAATGTCTGCACCTATCCTCCATCTGAAATATTCTTTAAAACTACATCTTCCAATATTCATGTTTTTTAGTCTGATTGCTTTAAAGTTTGTCCCTACAGGAAGTATTGCCAGCTGCAGAAGTTGGAGCTCTGGGTTCAGGAGCTCGCTCTATGGTTGGCATCATTGTGATGCGCTGAGGCTGAGAGATATGCAATAAGTTCATTCAGAGAGGAGGTTACACTGCACGCTAGGAGTGAAACTGGCGAAAAGACTTTGTAAAGTAGAAAGCAACAACAGAAGACAAATAAAGCATTGAGAAGCACTCAATAAAATTAAAATTAGTCAAAAAGGCAGAATTGAAGGCAGTCTATGACATTTGCAAAATGGTCAATGATTTGAATACCTAAATGGATACGATTTAATTGTAATAATAAAGACATGTCTGCACAGTGCCCAAGATTGGGAGTTGAATGTCTAGGAGTGACAGGTAATAAGGTTAAAGGAGAAGGGTAGCATTTTTTGGGACAGATCAGTGAGAATAGATCTTAGATCAAAGGATCATGATGGAATCAGTTTATGTGGAGCTAAGAAACAGCAAAGGGCAGCAAACATTGGTGAGTTGCTCAGTTGCTCCAGCAATTTCTGTTTTTGTTTCAAACATTGATAGCTACTGCTGATAGACCAGTAGACTTTGTTGGTAATGTTGGGCATGACAGAAAGCAGGAAATTAGGGATATATGTAATTTGTAGAGATACAGTAATAAAGGGAACTTCAATTTATACGCCAAGTCAGAACTAATATTCTGGAGGATTAATTTCTAGAGTATGTACCAAATGTTTCTGACTCAGTACATTGAGGAGCCAACTAGGGACTGAGTTATTTTGTAAGGGAAAATGAAGAACTTGGCTGTAAAGGAACCTCTGAGTATTATGTTAGAATTTCACATTAAGTTTGTGTACAATACAATTCAATCTTAAATTAGGGCCTTAAGTCTGAAGAAAGAAAATTTATGAAGAACTGAGTTGCAAGTTGACTCTGGTGGATTTGGAAAATACATTAAAACCTTTGATGGTAGACAGGCCAGGGCAAGTATTCAAAGATATATTACATTCTCTACAACAGAAACATATGTGATTAGGGAACAATACCAGTAAGGATTAAGAATTTGTTAACAGACAGAAAACAGAGTTGGAATGAATGGATCATTCTCAGGATGTTACAAATAAGATGCAGTAAAGGATCAGCATGATCTCCACAGATCTATTTAAATGATTTGGATGGGGATATCAGCTATAGTATTTAAGATTTGCTGATGAGACCAAACTGAGGAGGAATATGCATTACAAGGAAGGTTCACGGAGACTTTAAGAGGATTTTGACAGGTTAAGTGAACAGAGTAGAACATGACAGATGGACTATAATGTGAATAGGTGTGACTTTCATTTTAAAACAAGACAGTTTTTTTTTAAATGATGGGAAGTGTGAATGTCCAAAGAGACTGGGATGAGCTTGTTTGAGTCACTAATAGTTAGTGTGCAGGTGCCGTAAGTAATTAGGAAGGGAAATTGAATGTTAGCTTTCATCAGGAGTTCAGGGTTTGAATTCAGGAATAAAAATGCCTTGATTCAGTTATATATTGCTTTGGTAAGTTCTCACTTCGATTATTTTGTACAGATTTGGTCCTTTTTTTTGAGGAGGGATACTTTTTGCAATTGAAATTCACTGAATGAATCCTGAGCATGGCTGAATTGTCTTCTAAAGAGAGTAGGTGTGTACTACGTGGAATTCCGAAGAATGAGTTGACCTAATTTAAATTCTTAATTGTTTTGACAAGGTGATGTAATTAAGATGTTTCCCATTGTTGGTGAGGTTTAACACCAGGACACGTGATTTTAGGATTAGGGGCAGGAATTTAAGAGTGAAATGAGAATTTTCGACACACAGAGGGTGCTGGATCTTTGGGTCAGCTCCTTTCAAAGGATTTTCCATCTGTAAATCCTATCCAGAAAATCCTGCCAGACCTGCAGGTCTTTTCATTTAACATCAAAACATTTAAAATCAAATCTTTTAGTGAATGGAGCTTTGTGCAATTAAGTGTGAACTTGAAAAGGTTCTGCTCCAGGGTATGATGCTGACATGATGTTAACATTCCATAAAGATGAGACCAAATAATGCTGCTTCATGCTAACTTACTTGTGATCTTTTTATAGAGAGCAAATTGGAGAGGAATAGTGTAGCTGCATTTTTGCTGCTAGTTAAGAATTTAATCCGAAACCATACCATAAATCAGGACAATTTCATCCAGTGCAATGGCCCGGCTGTCATAGGTGCCCTGTTGCAAAAGGTAAGATTTGTGAATTTTGTACTTGCATAGACTGTGGTCATCACTGGCAAGATTGGTCACTTGTCCATTCTTAATTGCCGTTGCCCAATGTAGGTCTGGCCATTTCAGTGAGCAGTTAAGAATTGACCATATTGCTGGAGATGCAGGAACAGCTAACTCTTGTATCTGCATCTCCAACCAATCAGCACCCACTTCTAATGCTGGATAACTTGTTGTTTTCTTTCTTCAAGTTTGTTTCTTGAGTTCTTAACTTGATGAGTCTTAGACAGAAAAGCTTCAACTTGTGTATGTTTTTCTAAAGCAATGTTTAAGTTTTGTACTGCTAAGCAATTATTTTATGAACTTGTAAACGTTAAGCCGAGTTCTAGATATGATCTTATACTATAACCGTGAACAGTATTCTCAAATATGGTTTGTTCAAGGTTCTTAAGATTTGCATAACTTCTCTCCCTTTCTATTCATCAACAAAAAGCCTTCTGCTTGGGGTTGCTTTCCATAATGGTCTTTTATAACTAACTAAAATAATGTGATTTGTGTACTTACATTCCCAGATCCCTTTGCTTCTCCATCCCAATTGTTCATATTTTTATTAATTCTGTACTTTGTGTGAATTGTTACAGTCTTTAATCGAGACTATCTCACCTCCCCCCCCCGCCCCGCCCCTCCCACCCCATTACCTCCCCTCCCACTCCTCCAATGGGGTGCAGATCTTCAAATTTAGAAACTTTGGTTTTGGTTCCAATGTCTTAACTGTCATTGGCAATTATGACCTCATGCTTTATTTTCCCAATTGTATCCCTTTAAATGTGTATTTAAAATTTTAAAGAGGGCAATCAGATGACCTCACAATCTTCTATCTTCAATGGAATAGAAGTTTAATTTATGTATTCTATAGTCATTATTTAGCCTTCTAAGCCTGGTATAATTTTAGTGAATTTGCAAAGGCAGGGTTAAAGCTGAAACATATTTGTAGGGCACCTGGAGGGGGAGCCTTACAATATATCTATAGGCTTGCCTTGAAGTCTTTAGGCATAAGGTACAAGTACTCATCTTCTTTGACAGATAATACAAGTTCTTTGCACTAAGTAACTACCCATCCTGTGCCCACCCTATATATTCAAGAACTAACCCATCCTGTGCCTATCCTTGGACTGTTTCATTGGACTCCTCAAGATTCCTCAATTTAGAATAGATTTAGAAATAATTACTGTGTTGAAACAGGCCATTTGGCCCAACAAGTCTACACTGGCCTCTGAAGGAGGCCCACCCAGACCCAGTCCTCAAACCTATATTTACCCCTCACTAATGCACCCAATACTCAGGGCAATTTAGGTTTGCCAATTCACCTGACCTGCACATCTTTGGACTGTGGGAGGAAACCAGAGCATCTGGAGGAAACCCACATGGGCAAGGGGAGAATGTGCAAACTCCACAAAGACAGTTGCCTGAAGCAGGAATCAAACCTGGGTCACTGGCGTTGTGAGGCAGCAGTGCTAACCACTGAGCCACCATGCCTCTCACGGAACATAATAATAGCATCTTAACAAGTTTTTATTTTAGTTTAAATTGAAGCAGTTTCAGACACACTAGTCAAGCTTGTTTAAATTGTCACCCATTCTATTACATTATACTTACTGTACAAAAAAAAGCTAATGTTTGGAGCTGGGGTTAGACTAATGTCCCTGTGAGAGCAGGATTAGGGGGAAGGAAATCTGAACAAATTTCAAAAGATTACAAAGGATATGACTTTGCAGTTAATGAGATTTTATGAAGCTTAATGAGGTCTCATGATAACTAACAAATGTCATTAAACTTAGCAAGGATGTTTTGTCAGTTATCATTACTTTAGAGTAAACATTTTCTTTTAAAGCTTCCAGTTTTAATCAAAGGAACTTGTTATATTTGCAGAAAGTTTGCAGACAATTCCTGCTCAGTTAGAGCTGAACTAATTACAGTGTACTTAAATCATTTTAGAAACAGATTCAAGAGAAGCAAGTAATAAAACAGATTTTATCAAAGCCTAGATTGCAGTTTTTATGTAGAAAGGATGATAACATGAGAACAGAGACCACTACATCTTCCAAGGGAAAGTTGGATGAGTATCTGTCAAGAAGGAAGGCAGAAGGCTGTGGAAAAGAGTCTGGCAATTGAATTCATTTTAGTTTAATCTATCAAAGTACCAGCAGAGACGTATCGACATGGGATTGTGATAATTGTGGGCAGCATGGTGGCTTCCTGGTTAGAACTGCAGCCTCACAGAGTCAAGGGCCTACGTTCAATTCCAGTCTCTGGTGACTGTCTGCATGGAGTTTGCACATTTTCCCCCAGTCTGTGTGGGTTTCCTCCAGGTGTTCCTGTTTCCCCTTGCAGACTGAGTGGATTAGCCACTGGAAATGCAGGGATAGGTTGGGGGATTGGATCTGGGTGGGTTGCTGTACTGATGGTCTGTGTGCACTCGATTGGCCAAATGGCTTGTTTCCACACTGAAAGGATTCAATGGTTTTATGAAGAGAACATATCAGAATCATGCAAAATAGAAAAAGGGGCCATGGAGTTTGAGTGGCTATGCTGACTATTGGCTGCAACTGTTCAATGGATCTGCCCCCCCCCCCCCCCCCAGCTCTGTTGCTTTCTTCAGGCATATTATTGTCTTTATTGGTAGTACTCCCTGTGTAGGTATTCTTCAACCTGTTTAATATAATGCTTTCAATAAAAAAAAGGGTGATTGAGTACATAAGGGAACAATTAGTTATGTTAAATGCCATCTTAGAATTAAAGGGTCAAAAAAACACTAATCAACACAAATGTATATTCAAAAGATAATGATAACACACTCTAAGGACAGTTAACACACTACCAAGATATTTTCTAATCAATCTGTTCAGAAATAGTTTTACACACCTCTAGAATAGTTGAGATTTGAACCTACGACTCCTGGCTCAAAGATAAGGAAACGTACATTTTTTTGGCAATCACAGCTTAAGGTTTGGTTCTGTTTTCCTACCTCATAAACCCAGTCATTTGTTTGTGCAATTTTAAGGTTCTAATATTGCACAGGAGGAAGAACATCTTTGATTTTTGAAACTGAGTAAAGACTCTGGAATGTAGATCTCTACTGTTTAGTAGAACGAGAAACAATATAAGTGAGGTGTGACAATCAGCATTGTTTGGGAAATGAAAGAGAAACCTCTGGAAGGCAAAGATACATGAGTACCTCCTGTGCTCAGTGCTGTATTGTTTTCTAAGTCAATCTCAAACATCAGGTATAGACAGAAAACATTGTCTTTTGTCTTGGTACTGTTACAAATTTTGCATTCCCAAAAACTCCTCTGTTTCTTTATAGTGGTGTCAGTCATGGTTCATTGGTAGCACTCTCACTTACGATGGGAGGGTGAGAGGACGACACCGAAGATTTGAACACAAAATTTAAGCTGACACCTCAGTGCAGAGCTGAGTGTGTGCTGGGCTACCGAAGATGCTATTTTCCATATGAGACATTAAACTAAGGCCCTGTCATTCTTCTTGGTTGGATATTGAAAACTTGTGGTACTGATTGAGGAAGAGTAGGATAATAACTGGCCAACTTTTACTCTTCAATTGACATCTCTAAGATGGGTCATCGGGTTATTTGTGACTATGTATCAATGTGTTACATTGTAAAGGATTTCGAGATGCCCCGGCATCATGAAACAAGCTATAAAAACACAGGTCTTTCTTTGCAAAGGTTCCAAGCCACAGAGTGGACATGAATGTACTGATGGCCTGTCAGTTCCTCATGGAGCAGGTAGCTAGTGAAGGCAATAATCTCCTCCTCCACTGTATGTACCAGTACCTGCTCTTTGACTTCCGCATCTGGAGCCACAGCGATTTCGCCGTTCGATTGGGTAATGATTTACATTTCATTTGGAAAGCCTCTTGCTGGGCCACAATACCCCAGTCTGCGCAATAATACGATAGATTGGGCTAAGATGAAGTGGGAGGATCAAGTCAAGTCTCAACTGAGAGCAATCCAAAAGTTTTGGTCCCTTGCCTCTGATCTCTGCATGGCAATTTATTCAACTGCTTTTACAGCAAAGTCCCTGTATGTTTTTATTAGATTATGAATGAAGAATAGATTTAAGCCAGTAGCTACTTAAATTTTCAGAAGCTGTTCAGAAAAATTAAAATTAACTTGTGTGCAAATTAGAATGAGCAAGGATTGTAATGGGATTGGGCAAAACATGATGCGATAGGAAAGCCAACATTTAAACTTTGATCCTATCAAGTGGCTGCTTGAACCACTTTAGAAGGTTGTTAAGGAACATACGAGTTAGGAATAGGAGTAGGCTACTCAGCCCATCACATCTGCCCTACCATTCTATAAAAGTCTATAAAATCAAGGCTGATCTGATTACTGTGTTCCTGCACATCTCCAATAACCTTTCACCCCTTGCTTGTCAAGCATCTGCCTAACACCTTAAAAATATTCAAGCATTCTGTTTCCACCACCTTTTTCTGGAAGAGAGCTCCAGGCTCATGACCCTCTGAGAGGAAAAATAAATCTTATTTCTCTCTTAATCAGTGATCTTTTAATTATAAATAGTGATCCCCAATCAATGTCTTGTACATTTCAATCAAGTCACTCTTACTGTTCTCAACTATAATGAATGTCAAGCTTAGCTCATAAGACAACCTAACTAGCCAAGGTATTAGTCTGCTAAACCGTCTTGGAATTCATTCCAATAGATTGACATTTTTCCTTACATAAGGAGACCAACGTTGTATGCACTATTTCAGGTATAGTCTCACCAAGCATAGTCCCCTAACTTTTGTAATTGATTTCCCAAACTATAAATGAAACATTCACCTGACTTTCCTAATTACTTGTATGCATACATTCTGGCCTTGTGTGTGTTAGGACACCCAGATCCCTATGCATCTCAAAGCTCTGTAATCTTTTACCAATTTGATAGTATGCATCTTTTTCATCCGACTGAAATGGACAGTTTCACACTTTCCCACTTTATGCTCCATTTGTCAATTTAGCAGCGAATTAGGATAAGTAGTAGGCCATTCAGTTCCTCGGTTTGACACACTTTTATGAGGCTGAAAAGGACAGGAGGTTTCCTTCTCTAAAGGATGTTAATAAAACAGATTCCAACAATCCAATAGCTATAGAGTCATGATTATTTAAACTTTTACTACTAAAATTCAAATTGCCATGGCAGGGTTTGATCATTTTTATTCCACATGTTTAGTGTAGGGCATTATTAGTCTGGTAAAGTAACTGCTAGGCTATCCTATCCTCACTGTGTTTGAAACATGTTTTAAGGGAGCCTGACTGGACTTCTAGCTGTGCTTGCCTAACTTGTGAATGCTTGATGTGGAAAATGTGCTTCAAATGGGACATGTTCCATTCTGTAATATTAACATCCTTTGGATAAGAAAAAATTATTGCTTGCTCTTTTTAAAAGTTCATTCTAGGGATTAACAAGGCTGCTCTTTGTTGAACGTTGTTTGCTCAAAGGGTGACTGCCTATAAAATCTGCCTGCGTATCAAAATAAACCTCCACTGCTGTGTAGTCCGCTCAACAGTCATCTAGTCTCAAAACATTAGCTTGCTTTCTCTCTATGGATGCTGCCTGACCCATTATGATCTCCAGCATTTTTGTTTTCTGTGTAAGATGAACATTTAACTGTCTAATTCTCTTGACACTTGCAGGTCACATACAGTACTTATCCACAATTGTCAAAGATCACAAGCAACGTATCAGAAAGAAGTATGGTGTGCAGTACGTTCTAGACTCCATCCGAACACATTATGGGTGAGTAGAAAGTTTTGTGTGTCTGATTTATGTTGTAAATTGTAACTATCTGCTCTTCAGTTACTAGTTTTTCAATAGAGCAAGGATTAATTATCATTAATTGAGCTACTAGTTATTCATAGGGGTGGGATTATTTGCTGTGCAACTGTGTAGGTTTACTGTTTATTCAACACAGTAGTAGTTGCTTGTTCAGTAACTACAAAGTTATTCTTTACTCAGTAGCACGTGGATGAGAAGCTTGACATATTTAAAACAACTCTTTGGATTTAGCCATCATCAGCAAGGCTAGAATTTATTACCAATGCTAATTAGTATCCATCTGCCACCTTATATCACTTTATAGAGAATTTCAACAACGAGAATGATGACCATGAATCAATTGTCAGAAAAGTCAATCTCTTTCACTACTGTCCTTTAAGGAAGGAAACTGCTCTCCTTACCTGGACTGGCCTACATGTGTCTCCAGACCCACAGAACTGTGGTTGACTCTTAACTGCTGGTTAACCAGTTTTGCCCTCATCCATTGAATGAATGAAAAAAAAAAGTCAATAATGCTGATGTAGGATGGGTATAAGAAAGATGTCAAACCAGATTAGGTCAAAACATTTCCTGAGAAGTGAAACTGGAGCTGACCTCAGCATGCAGGAATTTGAAAAAATGGGGATAAAAATGACAACTCAGGAGGGCTGTGTATTGATTGGTTCTACGTATTGCTGCTGTGTCTTCCTTTCTGTAAAATTTCAGAGACACTTGTGATACAAGTAGTTCTATTTTTTTTCAAAATAGATTAAAGAAGGCATTCAGCTTTTGTATATTTAAGTGACACAAACAAAAGAAAAGCATCTAACTTTTGAGTCTGTCTTTTTAAGTAGCAAAGTTTATTGGTCATAGCAAGGCGTATTGTTAAACAGAGGAAAGGCAGGGCAACTCAAGCTTTTCTACAGTTAAAGAAATTAGCATGTAAAACCTCACAAGTACCAATCTCCAGACAACTCCTTGTACAACATGCACGTTAGTGTAGAAATAGGAGGATGAAGTTTATGAATGCACGACTGAAAATATGGTGCAGGAAAGCAGGCTTAGATTGGTGGGACATTGGTGCCACCTCTGGGGAGGTACAGGTTGCACCAAAGCAGAACTGGGACCAATTTCCTTGTCAGTACTATTGGTAAAGATTTAAATGAACTTGACAATGGCATAGTAACAAGGACGTAATATTAGAAAGGAATGTCAAGGTGCACATGAGAGACATATAAATTCTGTTAGTATCTATATAAGACTGGAAAATTGCATGTCACTGTGTGGAAATATGTCACTGTGGGTCTAAGGAAGATCTGCCTTAAAGAAGGGCAGGAACTGGGTATTAAATATTTCAGGTTTTCAAGCCTTTAGGAAAGGAAGGAAACTGAGGCAGAGTGCAGTTTTATTAAGGAGAACATTGCACTGCTGGAGATGAGATGTCTCAGAGGGATTAAGGTCAGAAAATATTTGGCGAGAACAAAGGAATAAAAAAGGAAATGATTACCCTGACTATGCTCGATGCAGGGTACTAAATCTTTTTCTCTTTGGCTCCTCTTGAGTATTCTTTGATTTCAAAAAAATATTTGAGGGAGTGGGTGTTACTGGCCAGCCAGCATTTATTGCCCATCCACAGTTGCCCTTGAGAAGCTGGTAGTGAGCTGCCTTTTTGAACTGATGCAGTCCACCTGCTGTGGTTTGACTCAAAATGCCATTGTCGGGGGATTTCCAGGATTTTGACCCAATGACAGTGAAGGAACGGCGATATACTTCAGAGGCTACTTTTTTGGTTTTCAGGGACTACTTTTCATTCTCACTGACTCCTTTATTAGATGATGCAGCCACATGCTAACATTACCATCATTTATTTGTGATAGGGTTTAGGATATTTGATTTCACACAGAAGCAGAATTAGAAGATGTCGTCAACATAGTCAATAGTTATGGGTTTAAATGAATTAACTTCATAATATCCAAAGAAAGCGGTAATTTCTTAGATTCCACAGTATTTAAATTGATACAAAGAACAAGGCATGGGTATTCTGCAAAGTGGTTGTCCTGACTGTGTTTTGTCTCCCCAATGTAGGCCAGACTATATTGTGTGTAATGAATAGAGTGAAGTGTAGGCAAATCACTGCTTCATCCAAAGATGAAGCCTTGGGACCTTGATAGTGAAGAGGGATGAAGTAAATGTTGCATCTTCTATGATTGGATGGAAAGGGAAGTCCCTTTGGGGAGGTGATGGATCCACTCCTCCTTCACCTTGGTCCACTCCTTCTCCACTCCCAGTAGTATATATCCATTGGCAAATTCTTCAATTTAACATATGAAGGAAATGAGATCAGTTAATTGCTTTATTTCAATGGTATATGAGAGTAGAGGATAACATTTATTAAAGAGATTCTTGGTACCTGTGGATTCAAATATTGCGTACCTGTTAATGGTGTTAATACTGTACATTGCACAAACTCATGAAATGGCCTATGACCACCACTTTTGCCCCAAACGATGCCCAGTCAACGTCAAACTCCCATGGAAGTGAATAGAGTTGAAAAAATTTGAACTACAGGTAAGATTAACCTGCATATGCTGCAATTTGTAGTAAACAGACAAGTTGTTTCCTCCCCTAACAGGGTGTTGCCATCAAGCCAAAAGACATTTTGTCAACCATTCATTGGAATAATCTGATATGCATTTCAGTACTAGTGTGCTGCTGGGGATAAAGACTTTATTTCAAACTGACTAGTACAGAGGGGCCTCGAATATCTGAATATCAATTATCCGAATTCCGGCTTATCCAAAGAAGGTCTCAACGTTCCCATACAGACATTCCATCAGAGAGGTGTTTCCAGCACTAATCATGTCTTTTGTTTAGAATGATTAAAAATGGGCTTCTCTCTCTCTCTCTCTCTTTTTTTTCTCTCAGGGGTGTTCCCTAAACCCCCTTCCCCAGATAATCTCTCCAATATTGTCCTGTACAGGGCAAAGGTGGAACCTGTCAAAAAGTTGTGTTTGCCTTACTTTGAGACTTTGTGTCTGCTCAGAAACAAACCCTGATACAGAGAGAGGGAGCAAAGCAGGCAGACGGAGGAAAAAGGTAACTTCGGAAAACTGAGGCCCAGAGGAGAGGCATTGAATCAATTAACTGAATAACCAGTTACCCGAATGAAATACTGGCCGCCCATCTTGTTCTTATAATCGAGGTTCCTCTGTATACTGTGTCAAACAACATGCCCCTTCGACCATTCTTAGTGAATATCATGATGAATGGGTTCAACCAGGCAAGATAAATTCTTTTGATTGAGAACAAGGTCATGGATGTTGTCAATCCCTACTGCATTTCCCATGCCAACACCCTGAACAATCAGAGTATACTTGTCTGGTCTGTTTTTTCATCTAACTAAGACTAACAGTTGAACAGTTCCTGCTGCATCTCCATCTGGTCCAACCGATCAGATTTTTTGATTGATACTATATAAGTTGGTGCTCTCTTTCAGAGTTTGGTTTTTTGCATGAATCCTGATGAGGGCAAATTATAATGAAGTTTTGATTTTGTTTTTTGTTAGCAATGTTTACTTTCTATACTATTCAGCAGATAGTGGTGGATAATAACTAGGCTGAGTAAGGAGTGTTCAAAGGGGTATTGAAATTCCAAATAAAAGAAACCATAGTGAGAGACAGATACCTCACATAAAAGCTAATTCAAAAGTCTGCCCTAATTATATAAGTAGTTCAAGGTTGGTAAAGGGAGGACTTAGGCTGCATGGGAACCAAAACATGGCTTTGGGCATGGAGGCAGAGTTCATGGATGAGCTATGAAATGAATTATTTGCACTTGTCTTTACCAAGGAGGAGGATGCTGTGGAGGTCATGGTGAAAGAGAACATAATTCATTCACTTTAAGACATTTTAAAAGTGATGAGGATTTATTGGATGTGATTGTATTTCAAGTTAATAGGGTATCATGACCAAATGCGATGCATCCAAGAATACTGAGGGAAGTGAGAGAATGGAAATTGCAGAGCACTGACCATCATTTTACAGATGTTTTTAGACTCCGGGGTTGTGCTAAATGTCTGAAGAAATTGCAAATGTTACTCTCTTGTTCAAAAATGGTGTAAAGATAAACCCTCGGCAAATATCCATCAGTTTAATCTTGGTGGTCACTTGGGCAATCATCCTAACTAAGGAAAATTGACTTGGAGTTGTTGAGATCCAATAATGTTTAACTGACTTGCTGTTTTTGTTTTAATGATGTAACTGAGAAGGTTGGCAATGGTAATGTTGATATGGTATCCAGAGACTTTCAAAGAACATTTGATAAAGTACCAGACAATAGACTTGTGAGCTAAGTCAGAAGGTGGAATAAAAGGGTATTGTGGATACAAAATTAACTACATAACAGGAAACCAAGAATAAAGAGACAACCTAAAATAAGGAAAAGCACTCCATGCCCTCAGATCCAACCCTGACTTTGTAATTAAGCCTGCTGACAAGGGCGGTGCTGTTATCTGGCAGACTGACCTTTACATTGCAGAGGCTGAGAACAAGTTCCCAGATTCCTCCTTGTATCTTCCCCTGGACTATGATTCCCCCCATGGCACATAAGGATATTGATTCCACTATGGTCACCAACCTCATTTTATGTCTACTGCCTATTACCACTACTGCCTCTAAGCTCATAGGGTCCCAAACAGTTTGCTTTTATCTCCTTTCCAAATTCCCCAAACAGAAATATCCAGGCAGGCCCATTATTCTGCCTGCTCCTGCTCCTGCTCCCCAGAACTCATCTCTTCCCACTTCGTATCATTATCATCTCCCCTTGTCCAGTCCCTTCTCACTGACATCTGTGATTCCTCTGACACTTTGTCAGTTTCAGAATTTCCCATTTGTGGGCTCCAGCAGCTTCCTTTTTACTGTGGGCATGCAATCCCTTGACATGTCCACCCCCCTCCCAATCAAGGTGGTTTCAGGGCTCTCCACTTCTTCCTGAAACAAAGGCCTGAACCAATCCCATCAACCACCACCCTCTTCTACATGGCCGAACTCATCCTCACTCTAAACACTCTTAGAAATCCTCTTATTTTCTTCAGGTGGGTACCTGAATGGGCCCTGGTTATGCTTGTCTCTCTCTCTCTCTCGCGCACGCCTCTTCTCTCTCACGCGCGCCTCTTCTCGCTCTCGCTCTTTCGCTCCATTCTGCTCTCACCTTCATTGGTCCATCTCTCACTCCTCCCATCCCTTCCTCACTATCTCTGTTTCCACTTCCAGTGATAAGCTGGCCACCAATATCCACTACAAATCCACCAACTCCCACAATTACTTGACTATACATTCTCACACCCTACTTCCTTTAAGACACTATTCCTTTCTCCATCTCCATCGCATCTGTTCTCATGATGTCAACTTTGACAAGTGGGCCTTCGAAATAGCCACCTTCTTCTTCAACCAAGGATTGTCCAGCAGTGGTTGATAGGCCCCTCAGCCGGGACTGACCCATCTCTTCCACTTCAGCCCTCACGCACTCTCTCCACTCCCATAACAGCGATTGGGGTGCCCCTTGTCCTCATCCATCCCATCAGTATCCATATCCAGAGGACATTAGCTGCCATTTCCCCTCCCCTCTCTTGTTCCCAGGCCAGCATCTCAGTATCAGGTTTGCTGCTGTACTCCAGCGAAGCTCAATGCAAGCTGGAAGAGTAGCACCTCACCTTCTGTTGGGGATCTCTACACCTTCTGGACTCAAATTAAGTTCAACAATTTTGGGGCTTGAAGTACCTTTTCCCAGGTCCTCACCCAGATTCGCATACACCAGGCCTTGTTATCACATGGTCTGCTATTATAACTGTTAGCCACTAACAGTCCCCATTAGCAGCAATTATTTCTCCAAGGATGACCATTATCCATTCCTTTAATTGTCCAACTGTTCTCTGCCTTTGGACTCTATCTTCACCTACATTTACTCCTTACCCCCCCTCCCCCGCCCCCAACCCTATTTTCTGCATAAAAAACAACTTTTTCCTAGCTACCCTCAGTTCTGAAGAAAGGTCACTGGACCCGAAACATTAACTCGGATTTCTCTCTGCAGATGCTGCTGGACCTGCTGAGATATTCCAGCAATTTCTGTTTTTGTTTCTGATTTCCAGTATCTACAATTTTTTTTTTTAAGAACTAAAATAATGGTTATAAATCTTATGATGTGAAACAGCAGTGATCTGAACATCAATGGCTTTTGCACATTTAAAGTGGTAAGATAGATTGAGAGCATGATTAATAAAACTTCAAGCATCCTCGGCTTTAGTACTAGGGACAGAGAGGACAACAGCCATGTAGTTCATGTTAACCAAATCTAAAACATAGTTTCAAACTCAGCAGGAGTATCCCATCATGTTCTGGATAACACTCTTTTTTTGGAAGGATGTGGTGACATTCAATTTTCAAGAGAATGATTGAGTGCTTAGAAACCTCATTTATAAAGATATATAGGAGAAAAGGTTAGATAGAGTCCCTCCAGTATGGAAACAGGCCCTTTGGCCCAACAAGTTCACACTGACCCTCTGAAGAGTATCCCACCTAGACTCATTGCCCTACCCTACATTTACCCTTAAGTAATGCACCTAATACTATGGGCAATTTAGCATAGCCAATTCACCTGACCTACACAACTTTGGACTATGGAATGAAATCGGAGCGCCCAGAGGAAACCCGTGCAGACACTGAGAGAATGTGCAAACTCCACCCAGACAGTTACCCGAGGCTGGAAATGAACTTGGGTCCCTGTTGCTGTGAGGTGAGCAATGCTAACCACCGAGCCATCTCTCTCATTGAAGAAGTGAAGATCGCAAAGAACTTTGATAGAGATACTTATAATGGTGAGAGTTCTGGACAGAATAGTTTGATAGAAACCATTCCCATTGATTCAAGAATTGAGAATCACTGGAAACAGAGTTAAGGTAATTGGCAAAAGAGGATTAATGGTGATATGGAGAGAAACGTATTCCTATCGTCTGAATGTTTTGTCCACATTCAATCAAGATATTTAAGAGGAAAATGGAATCTTACCATAAAAGAATGAATGTACAGGGCTGTGGAATGAAAGTGGAAGAATAATGTTAGTTGAATAGTTTCTTCAAAGAACCAGCACAGACACAATATGTCAAAGGACATCCTTTTTGCTGTAAAAATTCTGAAATACATTTGCTGCTGGTCATCAGGACATTTAATGGAAGCAAGCTACTAAACATCGAGCTGGACATGCCATAATTTGAGGAATGGAGCAGCTTCACAACCATTTTCATTATCTGTTCCTTTCTTCTCAGCCCACAGAAGGATAACCAGACCACTGCTGATGTTAAAACTGTGCAACTGTCACTCTTCATCCTGGTGAAGGAATTTATCACCAAAGTAATTACAGCTGAGGAGTTGCATTGCATCATCTCTTATATGGCAACAATCAATGATGATGATCAGGTAAAATTGGTGCAAATGTAATTGAGAATTCATACGTGTGGGCCCCATGGTAAATCAACTCATTCACAGTATTGAAACCAGACTGATGTGCAAACGGTTTGTCCCTTCCCCAACATCCATTTGCAATTTATCTTTTTGCTTTTTGTTTTTATGCTCAAACTCAACTAGGTGAACTTGTCGTTCCCTATTAAATTGAATACAGAACTCAGCTTGTGCAAATAAGTTCTATTCTACTGAACAAAGAGACCTTGGAGTGCAGGTTCATAGCTCCTTGAAAGTGGAGTCACAGGTAGTTAGGATAGTGAAGAAGGCGTTTGGTATGCTTTCCTTTATTGGTCAGAGTATTGAGTACAGGAGTTGGGAGGTCATGTTGCGGCTGTACAGGACATTGGTTAGGCCACTGTTGGAATATTGCGTGCAATTCTGGTCTCCTTCCTATCGGAAAGATGTTGTGAAGCTTGAAAGGATTCAGAAAAGATTTACAAGGATGTTGCCAGGGTTGGAGGATTTGAGTTACAGGGAGAGGCTGAACAGGCTGGGGCTGTTTTCCCTGGAGCATTGGAGGCTGAGGGGTGACCTTATAGAGGTTTACAAAGTTGAGTGGCATGGACAGGGTAAATGGACAGTTTTTTCCCTGGGTTCGGGGAGTCCAGGACTAGAGGGTGTAGGTTTAGGGTGTGAGGGGAAAGATATAAAAGAGACCTAAGGGGCAACTTTTTCACGCAGAGGGTGGTACGTGTATGGAATGAGCTGCCAGAGGATGTGGTGGAGGCTGGTACAATTGCAACATTTAAGAGGCATTTGGATAGATATATGAATAGGAAGGGTTTGGAGGGATATAGGCCAGGTGCTGGCAGGTGGGACTAGATTGGGTTGGGATATCTGGTCGGCGTGGACATGTTGGACCGAAGGGTCTGTTTCCATGCTGTACATCTCTGCGACTCTCGTATGTCCTTTCCAAAATCAACAAAATTTTCTTATCACAGCATTTCCCATTCAAACTTTTGCTTTGCCAGCACCTACAAGTTGTCTTAACAATAATTTACATTTTCATTACGTCTTAAATATTGAAAAAGATCTCTGGTACTTCACGAGAAATTAAAAGTAAAAAGGTCAACCAAACCCAAACAGAGATTTTAGGATTAGAGATTTTAGCCAAGCAGATAATTTTAGAGTGTTCTGAAAGATGGAGAAGTGGATGCTTTCATTTGGAATTCATGAAGATGATGGCTGAGATGGTTGAAAGCATTATATAAGGACAGTGGACAATGGATATAAAAGTCCTGCACAAGAGACCAGAGTCGAGAAATTAGGATTTCCTGAAAGGGTTGTATGGCTGTAAGTGCTTGCAGAGAATGAGGGATTCAACACATATGGTGAGAACTTTAAATTTGGAGGGCAGATTAAAATCATGTGTAACACACAGAGAATCAACACAAACTTCAGCTGGTTTACCCCTTGAGGTATATAATTATACTAATAGCTACAACAGGGTACTATACAGTGTCAACACAGCAAGTAGTTGGGAAATGTATAGCTTCAGTGCCATCAGGTTACGGGAAACCAAGCTTTGCCATCTGACATTGATCCTATAAATTTCTAAAATCTGGATTTAATATCTCTGTCAATGACTTGCCTAATATTTAAAGTGTTGCCAGGGTCCTGTAATGTGGAACAAAGCTTAAAATATTTTAAATGAAACAAAACAAAGGGTTTATTTCTGAAGTCCTATATACTCTTATTAAAACAGAAATGAGTCCAATAGTTTGAATTTATGGAATGAAGAGCTAATTAATAAAATCCAACTGGTGAGTAAGTGAGTATAGAATATTTTTCATGTAGTAAGCGATGTCAAGTGGGTCAGCACAGCAGCCATTTTACTTTCAGAATGATCCCACAATCTGATTATGAATGATTGAGTAACAAGATAATCGGTTATTTTTGATGGTGTTTGATAAAAATCAACAGGACTCGAAGCTGTTTGGCAAGCAGTGGAAAACAGCCTGTTTCCCACCTGATGTCTTAGATTAGGTGGCTGAAGTTCCCATTGGAAATAGACAAGGACCTCAACACTACCCATTTGGTGCAATTTTGGATTGTTAAAAATGCTCCCACAATCCTGCCTTAGTTCATTAGATTAGACTTACAGTGTGGAAACAGGCCCTTCGGCCCAACAAGTCCACACCGACCCGCCGAAGCGCAACCCACCCATACCCCTACATTTACCCCTTACCTAACACTACGGGCAATTTAGCTTGGCCAATTCACCTGACCCGCACATCTTTGTGACTGTGGGAGGAAACCGGAGCACCCGGAGGAAACCCACGCAGACACGGGGAGAACGTGCAAACTCCACACAGTCAGTCGCCTGAGTCGGGAATTGAACCCAGGTCTACAGGCGCTGTGAGGCAGCAGTGCTAACCACTGTGCAAAGTGCCATGTTGCGTTTGGAAGATCAGTTTTTGGGGCCAGGATGAGCAATCTAGATTTTTCTGCCATTTCAAAAACAAAACTATATTCACTTGCTCACTAACTGAATTCTCTCTGGCCTTACCCACTCCTGTGACCTTGTTTATTTTGATCACTCCTTCATGGTCAAGGAGAATTTCTGCCTTCTGTTATTAAAACTGGAAACACCATGTAGCAGCTTACCTGTAAAATTTAAATGATCCCTGAATATGAAAATATCATGATTGCTGCACCATTTACTATATAATCATACATCATAATCACCCAATGGATTTTCATTTTAACATTACATCTCCAACAGTGCAGCATTCACTTAGTAATATGTCACCTTGAATTATATATTCAAATTCGAGGTTGGGATTTGAACACACACCTTTTTACTTAAACGTAAGAGAATGACTATTGAGCTGAGTTTAACATTTACTAGGGATTGCAAGTGCTTCGGATCAAATGTGTTATGTGGTCTGATGATGTAACTCTTCTTGTTTTGCTTGCTATGTTATCAACCCTAGAGGATAAAAGTTTTGTGTTTTTCAGCTTTGTGGTATTCTGGACATCTTGCTCAGTCTGTTAAAGGGAGGTCCTTCCAGAGACCAGCTCTTTACCTTGCTGTTTGAGCCTGGCAATGTGGAAGTGTTTTACTCATTGATCCTACAGAAGAGGTATTCTGATGAAGTGCGTGAGAAGATCTTTCGGGTGAGTTGGTCCTGGGCAAATATGTGTACCTTGGCAAGATAGGAGTTGTGAGAAGAAAAGACTGGGGTCCCATGACTTAATCTTCTGTCATGCTGGCAGTTACATATGACAATAGAATTGTTGACTAATCAATTTCTGTTAGTCTACCACAGATATGTATGATACTTGAGGAAATTCTGAAAATTCGAGAAAAACACACTCCTCCTGAACTTGCTATACTTAGCATGTGTCAAAAAAGGATCCTGTAGCCTGCTGGCTATAGAATTAAATACAAAGTAAGACACTGACACAATCCATTAAGCATAGCTAATGTCACCAATTCTGATAAAAAGTCATCGACCAGAAACGTTCATGCCTTTTTTCCCTTTGAACTACTGAATATTTCCAATATTTTCTGTTGATGTTTCAGATTGACTTCATTTACAATAGTTTGTTTGTGTTTTACTTTATTATTTGTGCACGGAGTAATTCTAATCCTATAGACCACTTTTATTCCCAAAGCTCCTTAATCCTTCTCAATCCATTTAAAATTAATGCTGGGCTTATAACTCATGACTTTAAACCCCACCATGTCAAACTGTGAAATTGAACTGAATACACTTGTTTATTTATGGACAACACAAAGAAAGCACGATGGCCATTAAAAAATGCCCAGCTGGATTATTGACATTTTGGAGAAGGGAATCAGCCACCCTGAGCTCTGAGAACGTGCAAACTCCACACAGAGTCACCCAAGGCTGGAATTGAACCTGGGATCCTGCCACTGTGAGGCAGCAGTGCTAACCACTGAGCCACCGTGCCACCCCAAACTATCCAAGGAAGACCCATAGCAAAGACTTGACATCCTGAACAGACAATTGGTCCCTAGATTGAGAATGCAGATTATTAGTCTGCAGGTCAATGGGCACATAAGGCAGGACAACTCATGACGTAGTGGAATCTAGAGTGCAGGCTTTGGTAACTGTTGTTCCCTTTCCTGCTGCTGCTTTTTTTCATCATTTAGATGTTGTTACCCAAGGCATGGCACAGCTTAATGGGCAGGTTGTTGCCATTTTCAATGATTTTAGCAAATGTTTCACGGTCGTTATTGTCAATGCCACTTTGTGTCTTTGCAGCATTTCTTTGAACTCCCTGGAACACGAGCCATTTGAATTGAACCAAAGGACCTGGTGGTGGAGGCACCATGTCCAGTCCATCAAAGCTGGTCTTGCAGGAGTTTTACTCTGCATTAGTGTCCCATTACACACTACCTCGTTTACATTTTGGGAGGCTATTTTTCAGTCTTCCGGGGTAGAAGTGACTTGTATAAGAAGGATGGGTTACACTTGAATTGGAAGAGGAGCAGTATCCTGCAAGGAGTTTCAAAATATTAATTCTGTTTTTCTCTCTCTGTGTATGCTGCAAATCTCTTGAATTTCTCCAACATTTTCTATTTTCGTTTCAGATTTCAAGTACCCACAGTATTTTGCTCTTAACACCAGATTCCCTGTTAGGCTGACTCAATAAATTTATGCTGCTTTTAAAAGTGTAATAAACCTTAGTATTAAAATCTAATGATCTCATAAAACTTACACTTGTAACACTATGTGCTGATTTAGAAACTTTGGGGACGTAACCTAATCTTGAATAGTGAAACAAAACAAGTAATTGAGACAGCCACCTATTTTAAAATTCCAAACGGGTCAAATTGGTCTCAAAATGTTAACTCTGTTTCTGCCTTCATTAATGATGCCAGACCTCCCAAGGTTTTCCAGCACTTTGAGTTTATATTTTTGTAATTCCTTTGGATTGAAAGATTTGTCATCTGCTTTGTTTTTATGACTAGCTAATGTACAAAATGTTGAAGTATGACAAAGTTCACGAGAGATGCAAACTGCGACTGAAGCTGAAAGATATTGGCTACCAAGGTCTGACCTCCTTCCTGAATGAATTTCCTGCCTCAATGTCACTCATTCGGTGCTTGTCAGAGCAGGTGCTGTGCTCAGGTAAGTACCTAATATTGCTTCAATCCCATGTCACAGTCTAAAGGCAAGCCATTTGGGACTGAGCGAATGAGAACCTGTGGAAGTTTCTACCACCGTGTATTTGAGGCCAAAACATTGTATAATTTCAAGAAATAGTTGGATATAGCAATTGAGGGAGAAAGGGTCCAAATATAGGGGGGAAAGCAGGAACAAGTCACTGGGTTTGATGATCAGCCATGATCATAATGAACGGGCCAATTGGCCTTTTCCCACCCCTATTTTCTCGGCTTCGATCCCTAATTGACCTTGAGAAGGTGATTGTGAGCTGCCTTCTTGTACCATTGCAGTCCAGATGGGATAGATAGTGGTGTTTGGATGCATGTTTTCAGGATTTTAATTCAGGGATATTGAAGGAGCAGCAATATACTTCAAGGTCAAGTTGGGAGAAGCTTTGAAGGAAGTTTGCAGGTGATTGCAAAAGCTGCCTTTGTCCTTAAGTGGTCAAGGTTGGAAGGTATCCTCCAAGGAACCTTGGTGAGTTGCTGCAGTGCATCTTGTAGATGGTGCACACTATAGCTACTGTGTGTTGGTAGTGGAGTGAGTGAAGGTTGAAGGGGTTGGGTGGTTGCCAGTTAAACAGGCAGCTTTTGTCCTGGATGGTGTTGAGCTTTTTCAGTATTAATAGAGCTGCACACTACCAGGCAATTGGAGAGAATTGCAAGGCACTTTTGTAGATAGTATTCAGATATAGGGGATACAAGAGTTGACTTTGACGTGAAGGATTTCGTTATTTCTAATGTGCTCTTATAGCCATTGTATTTACATGGTGAATGCAATTCAGTTTCTGGTTAATGGTGGTTCCTATTATGTTGGTAGTGGGGAATGCAGAAATGTTAATACCATTGAATACCAAAGAGAAAGTTTGATTCTCATTTGTTGGGTATGGTTATTGCCTGTCACTTACATGATTAAATGTTATTTTACACTTATCAGCCCAAGCCTAAATGTTATTCATTTTCCTTTTTATATTTGCCTAACATCACTTGAAGGTGGTAATTCTTTCCCAAACTTCCAATTGCATCTATTTGCCAGATTCACAAAAATAATACCAGTGATTAATGAATTAATTGAGGACAGTTTATGTAAACTTGGTTTGTATTGCCTTCTGCATTGGAGATTGAAAATTATCTGATTGGTGCGTTTAAATGTTAAAATGATTTGACATGAACTGTATAGACAGTAAAATAGTTTCCAAAGTAGATTTACTCTTTTAATAGAAGAAATTCAGCAAATTTGTGTACAAACAGCAACAGGATAATGGTCAAGTGGTTTGTTGTCAGTTATGTTGGGTGAGCTAAATGTTAGCTGAAAATGTGTATCCAACAATATAGGCAGAATTCCCCTGCTCCTTTTCAATTCGAGCTGTTGGGATCTTTTACATTAACCTGGAAGCACAGACTCGGTTTAATATTTCATCAGAAGATGATTTTCACTTAGGTTTCCTTTTCTTTCTTTTTAATGATGGCTTCACTTCTGTTTTTATTTAAGATCCTGTTCCAAATTACAAGGACCTGATTGCCGTAGTTTATTTATCTCACAAAGCAGACCTAACTGTGCGGCTGGACGTTTGTCGAAAGGCAAGTGACGTGAGACAACCAACGTCCGTGATTACCGTCGAGCTTCATGTGGAATGTTGAAATCTATCTTTGGATATGCAAATGGCTGGCATACACCTGTCTAGATAACAGACTGTACATCATACACAGTTGTATTTTTATATTTAAATGGTTATTAGGCTCAATAAATGTGTTCATTTTTACTTATCTATCGATAATAGTGGTTATAGCAGTGCTCAGGTTGATGGTCCAAGCCTCACCATCGAAAACATGCTCTGGCACTAAATTGCTTCATGTGCCATTCCAATAGGAGTCATAGGACAATAATCAGGCTTGGGGACGCAAACTTATCTCATTCTACCTCACCTAAAATTTCCAGATCTAACACTCCTAACATTATCCCAAGATGAATCACCTCTTAAAGATACAGTTCAATGACCTGACAGAGTCTAGCAAGGATCAAGATCCCTGTCTCTCATGATTGTCAACAAAGGAAACACAAAGCTCCTGGATAAGTGGTTGCATTTAAGAGAAAATTGTTGAAAACGGAGTGGGATTTGTTGGGGGAGTGGGAAGGATAGATTATTAATTATAAATAAAACTTTGAATATAGCTGGAAAGAGAATCATTTTCTTGAAGCCTTTCATCTAATATTTATCAAACGCAAGAATGGCAAGTTTCAAGCATCACAATAATTTTATGCTACTGGGTAAAAGCAGGCTAATTGGTTAGCAATTCAAATTCGATTGGTCAAAGCTTTGCAGTAAAAAAAATTATGGAGAATTATCAAGTCTCCAGTGATCATGAAGTGGATAGTTTATTTGTTAATTCTCAAAATATATTTAATCTTTAATGAAGGGATTAGACAGGGTTAAAATAACAACGTAACATATTTAAGGGGTTTGTTCTTATTATTTTAGTTTAGCTGGCAATGTTGACGTTTATTGCCTATCTGTAATTAAATTGTCTGCTTGACCTCTAACAGACATTAAGACTAAACCACAAAGTCTGTATAGGGTCTGAAGGATTCTGAACTGCCAGTTGGGTATTGAACACAATTTGGCAACTTGCATGTTCACTTTCTATTGAGTAGTTCGGCAGGAAGAACAGCAAAGCAGCATATTATTTAAATGGAGAGAGATTGCAGAAATTGGTGGTACAGAGGAATCTTGGTGTGCTGGTAAATGAATCATACAAGTTATTGGAAAGGCAAATGGAATATTGTGGTTTATTGCAAGAGGGAATTAAATATAAAGGTAAGGATATTCTACTGATTGTATAGGGTATCACTGAGACTACAACTGGAATACTGTCTACACATTTGATGTCTTTATTTAAGACATGTTTTATAAATGCATTAGACACAGTTCAAATGAGGTTCACCCAAATAATATCCGGATGGGGAGGTTGGTTATCACAGAGTGGACAGGTTAGGCTTGTATCAGTTGGAATTTAAATTGCAAGATGATCTTAGATAAAATTCTGAGTGGACTTGACAGGGTAGATGCTGAAAGAATGTTTCCTCTGTGGGAGGGTCTAGAACCATGTGGCACAGTATTAAAAATAAGGAGTCACACATTTTAAGACCGGGATGACTATCATTTTTTTTTCCTCTCTGCGAGGCTTGAGAGTCTTTGGAACTTTCTTCCCCAGACAGCGATGGAGGCAGAATTGCTAAACATTTGGAAAGCAGGCATAGATAAACTCTTGACTAACAGTGGAGTCAAAAATTATCAAAGTTTGGTGGAAATGTGGACTAGTGGCTATGATCAGATCAGCCATGATCTTATTGATGGTACAGCAGGCTCAAAAGAAGTCAAATGTTCTCCATCTGTTCCTAATTCATATATTCATGGGCAAAGGATTGAGAGAATCCAACTGCATTAGAGTAAATAATAGTGCAGAAATAAGAAGGAACAGATAAGGAAGTACATAGCAACTTAAACTGGGTTTTAAGTGCACGTGTTAATGCTATGTTTGTAGATAACTAAAAGTGGTGGAACCCGAATCAATAATTCAATAACTTTCAAGCAGGAAAAGAATCAATACTTGAAAAGGAAAAAAGGTTTGGGAGAAGATTTGTAGCTCGGGTGCTCTATGTTGTGGTTCTCTTCGCCAAGCTGGGAGTTTGTGTTGCAAGCGTTTCGTCCCCTTTCTAGGTGACATCTTCAGTGCTTGGGAGCCTCCTGTGAAGCGCTTCTGTGATGTTTCCTCCGGCATTTATAATGGCTTATCTCTGCCGCTTCCGGTTGTCAGTTCTTGCTGTCCGCTGCAGTGGCCGGTATATTGGGTCCAGGTTGATGTGTTTGTTGATAGAATCTGTGGATGAGTGCCACAGTGGATGAGTGAAAAGGAAAAATTTCCCACACTGTGAGGAAACAGTAGGGAATGGACTATTTGAATAACTTTCAAATATCAGTCCAAGTCATTGGGTTTTATGATTCCTACTGTGCTATATCATTTGTAAAGTCTTAAGATTGCAATGATAGGATGAGCAATGAAGAAGTTGGGTTTGAATGGAAGAATGTAATTCTTGAAATGGAGATGTTTGTGGACCATAGTTGGCACAAGCTGGTAACCACAATTCTAATAGGCTGCTTTCTCAATGCATATCATAATACAATCACCCTCAAATGATCATGGGACTCGAACGTACATGTTGAGCTGCACCACTCTTAGCGAGACAAGTTTCCTCATCATTAGTCACCATAGATCAGTGAAGCTAGAAAAGATTTCAATAGAAGGAATTATCTTGAAGTTAATTGACAATTGCAAAATGAGGAATTATATTGATATGATTTTAGAGTGCAATTTGAGGGCCAGGGAGACATTTGTAGCACTATTTGAATTTTTTAAACCAGGGAGACGTTTGTAGTACTATTTGAATTTTTTTGAAGGAGCAAGTGTAATAAAAGCAAAACTGCTGGCAAAACTCAGGTCTGGCAGCATTTTTGGAAAGAGGAAATGTTAATGTATTGAGATCAATATGACTCAATTAAATGATAGTAAAGCTTAACTCTGTTTCTCTCTTTGTAGATGCTGCCAGGCCTGTTGAGTTCATCCAGCACTGTGTTTTTATTTCTAGCCTCTGCAGTATTTTGCTTTAATTTGTAGGGATATGTGTTGCTTGAATAAATGATAAACATCAATGATGGGGAAATGCGAAGTTGGAAGTTCATGATGACTTTTTACATGATTCCGTATGAAAGGATTTGTAGGGCTGACTGGCCTTTTCTTTTAAAAGGTCTTTGCTGTCTGTTTATTTCTGCTCTAAACTATCAATTTTCTTCCAGCTGTTCCATCTGATTTACTCTCAGCAAGACATTGTTCGTCAGTTGGCAAAACAGGCTGGATGGCAGGACAATTTTACCAAGCTCTACGTCAAAGAGTCATATGAATCTCGAGAGGCCAGTCTATCAAGTTCACTTACTAACTACTCCATTGACTTACTTAAGAACTCAGATCAGAGCCAAGACTTCACCCAAGAACAAGGCAAAGAGTTGATCAGTCGCATGAGTAGTCAATCAGACTTCCAAGACTCCGAAGTCTTTCTCCCTTTCAATATGGACCTAAATGAAGGCTTTTCGAAAGGACAACCTGACCATTCCATGCTTGGTCTTTTTCCCTCCAGTGAGATGCAGTCCTACGATTCCTTGATCAAGTCATTTGATTCCATGGACCACACAAGTAACTCTTCGACCAATACCGTAGACATTCCAGGCTCAGGTGAAGCCATCCCTTCTGAGACTTCTGAAGATACTTTCTACCAGCCCCTGTCACCTTTTGCACAACCTTCCTTTGACTTGGGAACAGAAATGGGAAGCACCAGTTCCTTTACCACTGTGGAGAGTGGAAATTTGACTCCAGTCAGCACATCAGACACACCATCTCCCCTCGAGAATTTCAAACCTTTCCCAGGAATTCGTACATGGAAAAGCTCCAGTCTCTCCAATGTCCTCGATGACTCTAGCTACCAAGATAATCTCCCCAGTGACGATGCTTCTAATACCAGCAACCCACAGGTATTGAGATCCTTCTTAGTTTCATAATTTTTCTGCACCTTGCTTTTAGTCAAGTTACCACATCTCTAAGGATATGTTTGTCTTAAAGGGGCATAATGCATATTAAGCAAATATTAATATTCTTAGCAAAGGTTGAAAGGCTGCCCTTTGTCAGTAATCATCTTTGTGTCCCTGAAAATCAGATCTGAAGATCTGCAACAAAATCTTTTAGAAACTTATGGAAATAAATGAGAGCGTGTAGGAAAATTGAAATTATGTTTCACATCGAACTTTAATAATTTATGAAGCCTTTTTTAATAGTCTTGAGCATGTTCTCGATTCATTTTAAATGAGATTCCTTTAAAATTATCTTATAAAGTCAAAATTTGAACAGATTTGACTGATGTACCTTAAAATAGTTTGTTTGTTGTTACCCTTAACATCCTCACCTCGAGGCAGAAGCACAAGCCGGTGCACAGAACCAACCTGGTTGCCTTCATTTCTCACCATAAGATCAACCATGAACATTGCTGTTCAACCTGGCCCAGAGGAACATTCAAGTTGAGGCCAATCTTCTCCTCACTGAATATCCATGTACCTTTTCACTTTCCTCATTCTAATACTCAGATCCATCAGGTAGCAACATAACTGTATACGTTGGCTACAATCCATCTAGGCATCACTGTAGGTCCTTTCAATTACGTCCCTGAAGATATCTTCTTCAACAATAACTCACGTATCACACACAAAACCACCAAATTTCCATTGTTTTTTTTAATGTCCAGTGAGAGGACTTGAATCTTTTCTGTATGTCTGGTGATCAAAACCACACATGGCACTCAAATTTTAAATCTGATCGTTGTTGTGGTTCTGTTTGCCGAGCTGGGAATTTGTGTTGCAGACGTTTCGTCCCCTGTCTAGGTGACATCCTCAGTGCTTGGGAGCCTCCTGTGAAACGCTTCTGTGATCTTTCCTCCGGCATTTGTAGTGGTTTGAATCTGCCGCTTCTGGTTGTCAGTTCCAGCTGTCCATTGCAGTGGTCGGTATGTTGGGTCCAGGTCGATGTGCTTATTGATTGAATCTGTGGATGAGTGCCATGTCTCTAGGAATTCTCTGGCCGTTCTCTGTTTGACTTGTCCTATAATAGTAGTGTTGTCCCAGTTGAATTCATGTTGCTCGTCATCTGCGTGTGTGGCTACTAAGGATAGCTGGTCGTGTCATTTCGTGGCTAGTTGTTGTTCATGGATGCAGATCGTTAGCTGTCTTCCTGTTTGTCCTTTGTCGTGTTTTGTGCAGTCCTTGCGTGGGATTTTGTACACTACATTGGTTTTGCTCATGCTGGGTATCGGGTCTTTCGTTCTGCTGAGTTGTTGCCTGAGAATGGCTGTTGGTTTGTGTGCTGTTATGAGTCCTAGTGGTCGCAGTAGTCTGGTTATCGTTCGGAAATGCTCCTGGTGTATGTCACCTAGACAAGGGACGAAACATCTGCAACACAAATTCCCAGCTTGACGAACAGAACCACAACAACAAGCACCTGAGCTACAAATCTTCTCACAAACTTTGAAAATCTGATTGTTAAGTCTTTGTCAGGTCATGCAAGATCTGACTAAGTGTTCTGAGTAAATTGCCTTCTTCAGATAAGAAGAAAGCTTAAGCCCATTCCCTCTTACTCTTCCTCTTCTTCTTCATCTTCATCTTGGACAGTGTGGTGGCTCAGTGGATTTGATTCCAGCATTGGGTGACTGTATGGAGTTTCCATGTTCTCCCTGTGTCTGCGTGAGTTTCCTTCAGGTGCTGTGGTTTCCTCTGATTTTCCAAAGATATGCAACTTAGGTGGATTGGCCATGGTAAATTTATGGTTACAGGTTTGAGTAGGATGCTCTTTGAAGAATTGGTGCAGATTAAATGGGCTAAATGGCCCCTTTCTGCACTGCAGGGAGTCTATGATTCTAGCTCAAAGAATTGTGCCTCCATCAGCTGCTCCCTCTCCTTCTAACCCTGTTGCTGAAACAGTCACCAATGTTTTCATACTTGCAGAATTTAAAACTATATTTGCGCCACATTTAAAAATTTCAGATCATCCTAGATTTTTTTTTCCCCATAATCCTAGCCTGCAGCAAGTGCCACTTAACAATCAATTCTGACTTTAATGACCTATGTTGGCTCTGAGTCTCTAGGGTTTCATCCCTTTGCTTCATGTTTCACCCTTCCTCAGCTTTTGTAACTTTATCCAGACCAACAATCGCCGACACCTCCATTAAATCTCACCACCACCCAGTTCGTCCTCCACCTCTAGTCTCTCACTCTGGAATCATCTCTTCATTCCCTTCCTCCTTCCTTCTGACCAAAATTTAAATCATTTTTCCTGACATCTGTTTTTCTTTTTTGGCTCAATGTCTGTTTTTGATTTTACTTCTGTGAAGATTATTGGAGTTTTTGAACACCCAAGGCACTTGTACATTATCTGCAAATTGTTGTTGCAGTAGTAATAGTGCATGCATTGTCACAACTCAGGCAGTAATGGATAGAACTCAAGTCAAGTCGTTGAATATTTAGTAGAGACATAGATTAACATTTTGTGCACTTCTTCCAATTTGCTATAGGTTCAATCTGTTCACACATAACTAAGCACAAGATGATTCCCCATTCTAAAACCCACCATTTGAATATCTCCACCTTTTTTAATGTTCAATAAATATTCAGAGGACATATCTGAAGGCTTCCTGATAGCAAAATGATTTCACCCATGTGAAAGGTGGGACCTGTACATGAAGACGGGTTGTACCTGAACTGGAAAGGGACCAATGTCCTGGGTGGAAGGTTTGCTTGAGTTGTTCAGGAGGGTTTAAACTAGTATGGTGGGGGGGGGTGGGGGTGGGGGTGGGGGTGGGGGTGGGGGGGGGGGGGTGCGGGCGGGGGGGGGGGTGGAAATCTGAGCTATATACTTGTGGTGAGAGATAATGGAGATGAGGCAATAGCAAGAGGTAATGCAGCCAATGGGAAGGAATTTCCCGGGAAAGAACTAAGGGATTGGTTAAAGTGTGTTTGCTTTAATGCAAGGAGTATCAGGAATAAAAGTGATGAGTTTAGAGCATGGATCAGTACCTGGTGCAATGATGTTGTGGCCATAACAGAGACGTAGGTTTCTCAGGGGCAGGAATGGTTGCTGGATGTTCCAGGGTTTAGAACATTTAAGAAGAATAGTGAGGGGGGGGGAAAAAGATGAAGGGGTGTAGCACTGCTAATCAGAGAGGGTATCACAGCTAAAGAAGTTACCATTGTCGAGGAGGGTTTGCCTACTGAGTCAGTGTGGGTGCAAATTAGGAACAGTAAGGGAGCAGTCACCTCATTAGGGGTTTACTACAGGCCCCCAATAGCAGCAGGGAGATTGATGAAAGCACAGGTCGGCAGATTTTGGAAAAGTGTGAATGTAGTAAAGTTGTTGTAATGAATGACTTTAACTTTCCCAATATTGATTGGAACCTCCTTCGAGCAGATGGTTTGGAAGGACCTGTTTTTGTAAGGTGTGTTCAGGAGTGTTTCCTAACTCAGTACACTGACAGGCCAACGAGGGGAGAGGCCATTTTGTACTTGGTGTTCGGCAATGAGCCGGGTCAGGTGTCAGACCTTGTGGTGGGAGAGCATTTTGGTGATAGTGACCACAACTGCCTCACATTCTACATAGCTATGGAGAAGGAGAGAAGCAGGCACAATGGGAGGATATTTAATTAGGGAAAAGGAAACTATGATACTATCAGACGTGAGTTGGGAAGCATGGAATGGGAGCAATTGTTCCATGGAAAGGGCACGATAGACATGTGGAGACTGTTTAAGGAACAGTTGTTGCGAGTGATGCACAAATTTGTTCCTCGAGGCAAGCAAGAAGGGTTAAGATTAAGGAACCTTGGATGACGAGAGCAGAGGAGCTTCTTGTCAAAAGAAAGAAGGCAGCTTATGTAAGGTGGAGGAAGCAAGGGTCTTGTTCAGCTCTAGAGGATTACAGGCAGGCGAGGAAGGAGCTCAAAAATGGTCTGAGGAGAGCCAGGAGGGGGGCACGAAAAAGGCTTGGCAGGAAGGATTCGGGAGAATCCAAAGGCATTTTACATGTATGTGAGGAATAAGAGAATGACCAAACAAAGAGTGGGGCCGATCAGGGATAGCATAGGGAATTTGTGTATAGAGTCTGAGGAGGTAGGGAAACCCTAAATGAGCTTTTTGCTTCTGTCTTTATTAAGGAAAAGGACCTTGTAGTGAATGAAACCATTGAGGAGCAGGTAATCATACTGGAACAGATAGAGGTTGAGGAAGCTGATATGCTGAACATTTTGACAAACATTAAGATTGACAAGTCGCCAGGGCCAGACCAGATTTGTCCTCGGCTGCTTTGGGAAGTGATAAATGTGATTGCATCGCCACTTGCGAAGATCTTTGCATCCTCGCTCTCCGCTGGAGTCATACCTGAGGACTGGAGGAAGGCAAATGTAATTCCTCTCTTCAAGAAAGGAAGTAGGGAAATCCCTGGCAATACAGACCAGTCAGTCTCATGTCTGTTGTCTGCAAGGTATTAGAAAGGATTCTGAGGGATAGGATTTATGACCATCTGGAAGAGCATGGCTTGATTTAAAGGCAGTCAGCACAGCTCGGTGAGGGGCAGGTCATGCCTCACAAATCTTATTGAGTTCTTTGAGGATGTTACTAGACGAGTTGATGAGGGTCGAGTGGTGGATGTGGATGGACTTCAGTAAGGCATTTGATAAGGTTCCCCATGGTAGGCTCGGTCAGGAGGAATTGGATACAGGGAAATTTAACTGACTGGATACAGAATTGCTTGTCAACAGAAGACAGCGAGTGGTAGTGGAAGGAAAATATTCTGCCTGGAAATCAATGGTGAGCGGTGTTCCACACGGTTCTGTTCTTGGGCCTCTACTTTTTGTAATTTTTATTAACGACTTGGATGAGGGGATTGAAGGATGGGTTAGCAAGTTTGCAGACGACACAAAGGTTGGAGGTATCGTTGACAGTATAGAGGACTGTTGTAGGCTGCAGCATGACATTGACAGGATGCAGAGATGGGCTGAAAGGTGGCAGATGGAATTCAATCTGGATAAATGCGAGGTAATGCATTTTGGAAGGTTGAATTTGAAAGTTGAGTACAAGATTAAAGTCAGGATTCTTGGCAGTTTGGAGGAACAGCGGGATCTTGGTGTGCAGGTGCATAGATCCCTTAAAATTGCCACCCAAGTGGACAGGGTTGTTAAGAAAGCATATGATGTTTTGGCTTTCATTAACAGGGAGATTGAATTTAAGAGCCGTGAGATCTTATTGCAGCTCTTTAAAACTTTGGTTAGACCGGACTTGGAATACTGTGTCCAGTTCTGATTGCCCTATTATAGTAAAGATGTGGATGCTTTGGAGAGGATTCAGAGGAGGTTTACCAGGATGCAGCCTGGAATGGAGGGCTTATTTTACGAAGAGAGGTTGACTGAGCTTGGACTTTTTTCATTGGAAAAAAGAAGGAAGAGAGGGGCCTAATTGAGGCGTACAGATAATGAGAGGCATAGATAGGGTTGATAGAGACTTTTTCCCAGGGCAGAAATTGTTAACACGAGGGGTCATAGTTTTAAGATGTTTGGCAGAAAGTATAGAGGGGATGTCAGAGCCAGGTTCTTTACACACAGAGTTGAGAGAGCATGGACTGCGTTGCCAGCAGCTGTTGTGGAAGTGAGGTCATTGGGGATATTTAAAAGACTGCTGGACATGCATATGGTCACAGAAATTTGAGGGTTCATACGTTAGGTTTACCTTACATGAGGATCAATAGTCGGCACAACATCGTGGGCTGAACGGCCTGTTCTGTGCTGTACTGTTCTATGTTCTATGTGTTTTTATTTCCTAGCAAACACCAGAAGAGGAACTTTGCAACTTGCTAACAAATATCATCTTCTCTGTCATATGGAGAGGGGTAGAGGGCTCCGAAGACGCAGCGTGGAAAGAGCGAGGGCAAATTTTTTCTGTCCTGACAAAACTTGGGACAGCCTGTGAGCTGGTACGCCCACCTGATGAAATCAAAAGAAGGTTGGTGTCACATCAGAAAACATACAATAAAATGTAAGAAGAAAAAAAGAGAGTAGAATGACACGTTCAAAGGATTACATCTTTGTCAGGTGAAGCAGCTTATCCATTTAATACTCTAGCATGAAGCTTCTTTTTCTATCCCCAGTGGAGAGTGCTGAACAATGTGTGAAGTCCATCTCAATCAGAATATATAGTTGGTGAGGAAGATAAAGAACAAAGTTGTATTTATATTGCAATTTGCATAGTTCTGAGATTCCCAAAGTACTCTGCAGCCTATTGTCAAATAGCAAGTCCAACACGCAAAAACCAAATGAAGGTTTGATGATCTGTTAGTAATATTGATTAAGGCTTGAATATTGACCAGGATTCTGGGAGAAATGAGTTTTCGTACAATGACAGCCTGAGAGTAGAACCCATTGAGCAAGGGTGACACTTCTCGATTATTACTCACCAAACCCTTTTATTTACATCGATTGAAATTGAGCTCTTTGTGTTTAAAGCAGCTTCAAAGTAAAAAGGAATATGGTGGAATTGGAATGGTAGGAAGTGGCAGAATAATTGAGAAGATAGTTGTAGTCAATCATCAAACTTGCATCACTTGTTGCTTTGATTTTGTTATAGGGTTGTTTTTGTTTTTGAATTACAGCCTACTGGAAATGATGTTGGAGTCTGCATTCTCTGACATTAAGGACTCTACGAGCACTGCATTAGCAAGCCATATCCAAAATATCCTGAAGCTGCTCCGACTGCTTCAGGACTTCCTCTTTTCAGAAGGGCAAAACAATCAAGTGCTATGGAGTGAAAAGGTAATCAGTGGACGGGGATGGGTGGGTGGAGGGAGTCAATTGAGCTGGAAGAGGTGCACTGGTGGGTGGTCGAGTTCTTAAACCTTCCAGACCAAAATGCCCCAAGTTCCATTACTACCCTTGATAAGTCAACTTAGATTGGCTGTATGGCATGTGAAATGAAATGTAGTAATTATCATTACTGTGTCAATATCCAAGTGGGACTCTCAACATATAAGCTGTAGCACCTCAATAAGGCCCAACACCATGCAGTTGGGGAAGGAAAGTATTCAAACTTTACCAGTGCTACCTTCATCATGGGTATAAATATTTTTTTTTAAAACTAGCACAGTTCAGAATATAGCGGACCTTGATTCCTCTTTCATTCTTGCTCTCTCACCTTTCTTGTCAAATAAGTGTCATTTGATATTGAGTCTAGATTAGAATAGTGCTGGAAAGGCACAGCAGTTCAGGCAGCATCCGAGGAGCAGTAAAATCGACATTTCGGGCAAAAGCCCTTCATTGAGAATTTCTGATGAAGGGCTTTGGCCTGAAACGTCCATTTTACTGCTCCTCGGATGCTGCCTGAACGGCTGTGCTTTTCCAGCACTATTCTAATCTAGACTCTGGTTTCCAGCATTTGCAGTCATTGTTTTTACCTCATTTGATATTGAGTCAAGACAGGAGAGGGCTCGTCTGTAATGCCTCCACCATTCAAAATAATCTCTTACAATTGTGAATATTATAATAGGGGAATTGCTGTGTTAATGTATTGTGATGTAAGGTGTGTGACTTGTTTAAATATCTTTTAATATTGAGAGTGGATTTTGAACTAGTGACACGTAGGTGTTGGTCTGTGCATATGAGGAATATTAATTGTTAACTTATGGAGCCATGGTTTTTATTTTGTGGGTGGCATGGTGGCTTAGTGAATAGCACTGCTGCCTCACAGCGCCAGAGACCTGGGTTCAGTTCCTGCCTCAGGCGACTCTCTGTGTGGAGTTTGCACATTTTCCCCGTGTCTGCATGGGTTTCCTCTGGGTGCTTCGGTTTCCTCCCACAGTCCAAAAATGTGCAGGTTAGGTGAATTGGCCAAGTTAAATAGCTCGTAGTGTGAGGTGAAGGGGTAAATGTAGGGGAACGGGTCTGGTGGGTTGCGCTTCGGCGGGTCGGTGTGGACTTGTTGGGCCAAAGGGCCTGTTTTTCCACACTAATCTAGTCTAATCTAATCTAATTTCAAGACAGCATGAGAGAGAGAGACACTTCCTGGAGTGGTCATCAGAACTTGTTTGCAGACTAAATATTGATGTGCATCAGATTTGCTTTCAGCCAGAAGGATTAGAGTTTTTTTAAGCTTAGGGAAACACTCAGCTTGCAAAGATTTTGATTTCAGTTTGTAGGAGTCTTGAAATTAGATGTAAAAAAAACGCTTCCTGTTGAAGAAAGGAGATAGTAGAGAAGAGTTATGATGTAGGTTACCTCAGTGTAAGGTTTTTTAGTTTGAAAGTTCGAGCAGACGTATTTGGTTAGAACTAAATGGATTATATGAAACTGAGCTTAGTTGTTGAATATTCGAGAACAGATTATCAGATTCTTGAGCAGGAACAGAAAGCAAAAGTCAAATCTATAGTTGTGATTGAAAAGGGAATTCTCTCTGGTGTTTGAATAATGTAAAGGGATGTTGTTGGGACGGATGGAATATTGTACATTTACTGTGTTTCAAACGTTTTCCGTTTGTGTTGTACCTAGCATCAGGGACCCCAGTTCGATTCAGGCCTCAGGAGACTGCAAACTCTACACAGGCAGACGCATTCTTCCCGTGTCTGCATGGATTTCCTCCGGGTGCTCCAGTTTCCTCCTATAATCCAAAGGTGTGCAGATTCAGTGAATTGGCCGTGTTAAATTGCCCATAGTGTTCAGGGATGTGTAGATTAGGTGCATTAGTCAGGGGTACATGTAGAGTAATAGGGTAGGGGCATGGGTCTGGGTGGGATACTCTTCGGAGGGTCGGTGTGGACTTGCTGGGCTAAAGGGCCTGTTTGCCCACTGTAGGGATTCTGTGATTCTTAGCAGCTTGATCTATTCTATTTTATCTCTTACTTTTGTGTAATAAGCTTCTGTTTTATAGTTAAAGTCAGATCAGTAACATTGCATGTCTTTTTTTCAGTGAATGACCACATTGTTAAATAAAAAAATGTTCTATCAAGGCAGATTTCGGTCTAGGATCTTGTTCAGTAGAAGCATCAGTAATAACAGCAAAAATAATCATTTATTTAACAACCTTCCTGATTTCAGATTCTTGAAGGTGTAATTAACTTATTGGACAAGCTTGCTGTTTGGTACCATTCAGACAATGAGATGTCAGATCTGAAGGAAATGGCTCAGATTGGCCTCAGGATTATCCTGGGCTACATTGTACAGGAAGACATTCAGGTTTGTAAATATTTTACTTGTGAGTAACAGCATAACTGAGGTTTCAGTCCCAGACAAGTCCCACCTCTCAATTTCTTTGTCAACCTCATCTCCTAGACTCTTCTCAACCCCCGAAATGGAAGAGTAGTTGTCTCTGACTCCCCTTCTGATTGTAATTCAACCATGATGTTGTGATGCACACAAGATGAGAAATTTTAAACTGAAGACATTCTGGGGAATCAAAGATTTATACAGAGAAGAAGAAAGTAATTCAACTGGTTGTGTCTGAGCTGGATGTTACGATGTCTTGTTCAACAACTTCAGCCCTGATTTTATTTTTTCTCATCAAAATATATCTAATTTCTACTTGAAAATTACTATTGAATTTGTTTACATCACATTTCAGATAATACTTTCCAAATTTTGTCATCTTGCTTAATAAAAAAAGGCTCTTTATCGCCCCTCTGGTTCCTTTGCGGATTATCGGAAGTCTCTGATTGCCAAGCAAGTGGAAACTCTTTGTCCTCATTAATTAATTCTATCTAAACATGTCATTGTTAAATCTCCCCTAAACCTTCTCCATTCTAGGGAGTTCAATTGCAGCTTTCTCATCTCTCCACAAAACTGATATCCATCTTATAAAGTCATAGAGATGTACAGCATGGAAACAGACCCTTCGGTCCAACTCGTCCAGACTACCAGGTATCCCAACCCAATCTAGTCCCACCTGCCTGCACTCAGCCCATATCCCTCCAAACCTTTCCTATTCATATAACCATTCAGATGCCTTTTAAATGTTGCAATTGTACTAGCCCCCACCACTTCCTCTGGCAGCTTATTCCATATACGTACCACCCTCTGCGTGAAAAAGTTGCCCCAAGGTCTCTTTTATATCTTTCCCCTCTCACCCTAAACCTATGACCTCTAGTTCTGAACTTCCCCAGGGAAAAGACGTTGTCTATTTACCCCATTCATGCCCCTCATGATTTTGTAAACTTCTGTAAAGTCACCCCTCAGCCTCCAATGCTCCAGGGAAAAAACAGTGAAACCTTCACAGGAGGCTCCCAAGCACTGAGGATGTCATCTAGACAGGGGACAAAACGTCTGCAACACAGATTCCCAGCTCGGCGAACAGAACCACAACCCGAGCTACAAATCTTCTCACAAACTTTGTCCATTACACCTCCAATATTGGTGTCATCTGCAAACTTACTAATTATACCTCTTATGCTCGCATCCAAATTATTTATATAAATGATGAAAAGTAGTGGGTGGACCCATAACCGACTCTTGTGGCACTCCACTGGTCACAGGCCTCCAGGCTGAAAAACAACCCTCCACCACCCCCTCTGTCTTCTACCTTCTGTATCCAAATGGCTAGTTGTCCCTATATTCATTAAGATCTAACCTTGCTGACCAGTCTCCCATGGGGAACGTTGTTGAATGCCTTATGGAAGTCCATATAGATCACATCTACCGCTCTGCCCTCATCAATCCTCTTTGTTACTTCTTCAAAAAAATTCAATCAAGTTTGTGAGGCATGATTTCCCACGCACAAAGCCATGTTGTCTATCCCTCCTCAGTCCTTGTCTTTCCAAATATGATATATATACTAAACATAAAAATAGAAAATGTTGGTAGTACTCAGATAGTCAAACAAAATTCTGATAAAAAGTGACTGATCTGATACACCAATTGTTTTCCCTTCTGTCAGTGCTGCCAGATCTGCATTTTTTTGTTTTCCTTCCAGATTTCCAGTATCCAAAGTATTTGTCTCCACTGTGGCTGTTGTAAATATCCTTTGCCCCCATTCAAGGTCTTAACATCCTTTCGAAAATATATTGCCCACATTGGACAGCTGGTCCCAGAAAGGTTTCTAAGAAAGTGAGGACTGCAGACACTGGAGATAGGAGTCAAAACGTGTGCTGCTGGAAAACCACAGCTGGTCAGGTGGCATCCGAGGAGCAGGAGAGACGACATTTTGAACACCAGCTCTTCATTCCTGATGAAGAACTCATGCTCAAAACACCAACTCTCCTGGTCTTTGGCTGCTGCCTGACCAGCAGTGCTTTTCCAGCACCATGGGCAACATATCTTTGAAAGAATGTTAAGACCTTGAATGGGGGCCGAGGATATTTACAACAGGCACACTGGAGATTGGAAATCTGGAAGGAAAACAGAAAATGCTGGAAATATGCTCTTCCAGCACCACACTTTTTGACCCATAAAGGTTTAGTACAAAGTCCTTGCTTTGTAATGTGTACCTTACACATAAAGTTAAGGATCCCATATATGTAATCAATAATCTTTTAAATTTATTCAACTACCTTGAAAAATGCACATATGTGACTCGCCAGGTCTCTCTGTTCCCACAGCTCCTTTAAATGCAATTTTTCATGCTGCCTCTCTACATTCTTCTTTTCCAAATGCATCACTTGTTTGTGTAGGCATGATGAGACTGTACCTCTTACAAATGTATATATGGATTGAAAAGGGGCAAAAAGGTTCATATGAACGATGCCATACTGCAAATTCTTAACTATAAAGACCAAGCATTTTCGAGCTCTTTTCTGTCCAGAATAGGGGCAAATAAGATTAATCTAATAAAATCTTGGAAAATATAACCTGGTTGAAAATTGTTGACATGAAGGGCAAGTCCAAACATTGAATTCTTAATGTACAAGTGAGTGATTCTCTTTAGGATAAGAGTGAAGGGAGGTAGTATAAAACATATGTAAACCAAATGCAGGAACAGCAAGACCAGAGGGTTCACAGGCATAGTCGTGTTGTTGTTGGACTAATAAACCTGGAGACTCAGGTAATGCTGTAGAGACTTGTGTTGAATTCCCAGAATGGTGGGATTCAATAAAATAAAATCTGAAATGGAAGAAGTCTAATGACCAAGAAACAATTGTCATGAATTTAACCTAGTTCACTAATCCAGTGCAGACAAGGAAATTTGGTGTCCTCATCTGGTCTGACTCCAAATCAGTAGTGATATGGCTAACCCTTAATTTCCCTCTGAAATACCTAGCAAGAAGGGCTACACAGATGACAGCAGCGCTACAGTCTGAGCTGGTTGAGTCTTAAAGACGTAGCTGCAGGACTGGGTCTTCAGCAGGTGGCAAGGGAGTCAACAAGAGGGTAAATTCATCCACACCAAACTACAGTTCTGTCAAGCATGAAAGAGAGTGCAGCAACTCAATGTGACAGGTCACCACCATCTTCTCATTAAGATTAAGAATGGGCAGTAAATGCTGGCCAAGACATCAACACCCTCATCTCATGAATGAGTGGAAGTAAACCAATCTTTGAAGGTAGTAAGATAAGGTGATAAGTCAAACAAAAAAGTTGTTAACGAGTTCAAGAAATATTTTAGGACCATTACCTTTGCTCTCATCACTTTGTCTGACTTCAAGTATACATATGCGGTAATGATGACGCTTTTTGATGAATCAGATTGTCTTCATTTAACATGTAGAAGAACGCGAGTGAATATACCTTTTGCCATGAGAGAACGAGCAGTTAGCCACATAAAACCTCTGTCCTTGCCGGTGGAAGATATCTTTTAAATATAGCCTCAGCTCCCCACTACTACTTAGTGCTCGTTAATTTGTTAGCCACATAGGAAAATGTTTTGTCTGCTTAGGATGCTGTCAATGTATTCAACTTTTTGTTCCTCAACTCCCCTCAGGTGTGTGCAATGGCCTGTGTGAAGCTTCATAGCCTCCTCCAGACCATGCCAATACGGAAGGAGGAGGCTTGCTTTCTGCTGGGAAAACTGGATGTTCCTCTTACGAGATCCATCAAGGGTAAGACTGAGATCTTCTCTTACCTGATGCCCATTGTCCGCACTCTTATGGACCAGTGTTACCAATTGCTTGAGCTGCAATACCAACTGCCATCCCTGCCGCCCACCAATGGCAGCCCGACCTTCTTTGAGGATTTCCAGCATTTCTGTGTCACCTCTGAATGGAGACTCTTCATGGAAAAACAGGTACGCATTTTACTTATCTAAGTGCAATGTGATATATCTACATATTTTTTATGAATGGCATCGTTTTATGTGACTGATTTTCTGAGATGGTTATCAAAGAAGTCAATTACACTAGTCTTATTTTCATTTATAATCTAAATTTTCACACCTCAAAATGAGAGATTCCTCATGGACATCAGTCATATTTTTTTCTACAATCTTTCAAAGCTTATCTTAGTGTTAACTGAAAAATTTCAACTTGATTTATTTTGTTTTTTTTATCCAATTTGATACTTTTGACACAATTCGTGACACTTCACCTAGGTTACTTACTTTAAGAAAAATAAATTCGTCCAGACTCCATCTACAGACTTATTTTCCCTTCTCCTCCTCTTCTGTTCATTCCTCATGTCTTCCCAGGCAACTTTCTGGTCCTTGCTTTCCCACTATTTTCTGTTCAATTCATTGCTTTACTAGACTGATATCCTAGCTTTTCCTCAGTGATTTTCTCTCTGCTAAAATCTGATTGATCTTCTCAAGCTGTCAATCACTCAGTTCTTTTTTTTTGCCTTTGCCTTTGTTTCCACACTTACTGTACACCATGATGTCTACTCTCGTTCTCTATTTCTGTCCTGGGATCTCCATGCTCAATTTGTTTTTATGCTTATTCTGTGAACTCCTTTGACCTGGTCATCTTGTATCTCCAGGTTTTCTTCCCTTGATCAACTATGTACTTTGCCCCGTGATTATCTTCTGTTGGCGTTACCTCTTAAGCCTATTGTATTGCTACATATTAAATCAAACCTTATTCTATTTTATTTTATCTTGTCTCATCACATCATTTTGATATTATGATTTTGAAGCCTATGTTATCTTCCCATATTTTATTGTGACTTATTTTCTTTCATTCTTATTAATGTGTTTTCTTTGGTGTAGTTTACTTCTAGTAGACATAACTGTGTATATGTTTTACAGGTTCTGAAAGCTATGACTCAGTACGAGCATGACACATTTGCCAGAAGTCACAATCAAATGTCTAGCTTCTGGAATTCCTGCTATGACTCTCTAATGAGCAGCTCGCTACGTCGGGAGCATGAGCGTGGGGAGAGTCGTTCCAAGTTTGAGGTAGCTGATGCACTTGCCTTCTTTTGACACACCCTATACAGTTTAAACTATTGATGGGCTCCACCAGTTATTTAATGTCTTTTCTCTCAGATCCTGCGCGGTCTTCATTATCTTGGGCTTCACCCTAGCCTCCTAATCTACACCAGAGCCCTATCATACTCGAACCGATTATGAATTTACTCCCACCCACTTACTCTCCTAATTAGAAGTATTGATTCTTTCAAATACCCACTACATAGACTTACTTCAGAAATGAGTGTTTTGAAGAAGGATATATAAAAAGTTGAGACATGATATGTATGGCGTCTTTGAGAAGAAAAGTTGACTTTGAATCCAAGGGTTCCCTCAACTGTCTGACAGTTGTATTTTCCTTTAGTCAAGTCTAGGTGTGTTTTAATCAGTAGTGATTGACAGTTCTGATCAGCCATTAGTCCATCATTTTTGTGGAGAAGCCACCATGTCGTTCAGGGTGAATTGAATGAACAGTGTCCTTTTGCATTTAGGAAATTGTATATTAATAGGTTTGAGATTCATTCCATGATTCTGGTAACTAAATCATTCCGATCAACCAGAGATTTTGCAGCCAAACTAGTCTGAAATTTTGGTGTTTTTCTTGAAAAATACTTGGGTGTTTTTTGAGCATTTGTTCTTCCCATAAGCATTTGTTCTTTTTGCCAAATACTTGAGATTTTTTTTCCCTTCTTTAGCTGCTCTAAGTAGATGATAATAAACCTTATCCATGAACTGCTAATGTCCTTGTGGCAGTAGTAATGCTAGGAAGAGAATATTAAAATTTTGACCTGAAGATGTTGAAAGGACGGTTGTGTATTAGCTAAAAACAATTTCAAACACTGTGGGAGAATGAGCAGAGCTGACACGAATGTGATGAGCTAAATTGCTGCCTCCTGTGCTGTAACCATATTGTGATTTTACGAGATGCCGAAAGGTTCAGTGGATAATATATGACAGCATATGCGGAGCAGCATTAAGCACCTGAAAAGGAGGTGTCGACCGATTGGCAAAACACAAGAATACATGCTTGCCACACCATACCATTGAAGCAACATATAACGGATAGAGCAAAGCAATCACATAAACACAGATCGGAAACAACTGCCGCATCCAATTGTGAATGGTGATGGACAACTTCAGCAACTAACTGGAGGAGGCGATTCCATAGACATTCCATCCTTGATGGAATGTAAAGCAACAAAGTACATAATGCAAAAGGTTGGAGCACTTGCCACCATCTTCAACCAGAAGTCTCAAATGGATAATAAAAGCTAAATACTTTGGATGCTGGAAATTTGAAACAAGCAGAGAAAATGCTGGAGAAACTTAACAGATCTGGTCGTATATGTGGAGAAAGAAACAGTTAATGTTTTGAGTCCAATATGACCCATATCCAGCACTGAAAAGGGTTGCACTATGGTGATTTTTATACTTTTGACACAGTGCAAAAGACAAAATGGCTGATGGTGGGGTGAGAGGGAACTAGGGATGCCAAATAGGGGTAAATTAAGGTGTGGTTTTCATGACCAAGAGCAAAGTTGACAAGACACAAATATCGCAAGTCGATTCTGAGGGGAAAGGAAGATGTAGAAAACAACGAAAGCCAGGCATCGTGAGGTCAGGCTCTGAAGCAATGGAATTCAACATTGAGTCCTAGAGATTGTAAAGTGCTGAAGCAAAAATGAGGTAGTGTTCCTCGAGTTTGTGTTGTGCTTTTAGAATATTGAAACAGGCCCAGGCCGGAAATGGCAGCAAGACAGTATTTTGAAATGGCAAACAACTGGAAGGTCAGGATTATTCCTACAGCTCGAAGGAGCTGTTCTGAAAAGTAGTCACCCAGTCTGCATTTGGTCTCTCCAATGTAAAGAAGTCTGCTTTGTGAACAGCAAATACAAGAGCCAAAACTGAATGAGTACAAGTAAAATTCACTTCACCTGGAGAGTGTGTTTGGACTCCAGGACAGGGAATAGGGAGGAAATGGATGGGCAAGTTTTCCAAATTGCACCATTGATAAGTATCATGAGGGAGTGAGGAAGTGCTAGATGTAATGGAGAAGTTGACTAGTGAGGCATGGAGGGAACAGTGCTGCAGAAGGCAAACCATCCCCCATCACAGTGGTCTGAAGGCTATCTGATTCTTCCTTGAAGATAGACCGATTTTTAATTAATAAAGGAATCAACGCTTGATGGGCTGAGTCGCCTACCTCTGCTCATAGGTCTCATAGTCTTATGATGTAAAAACTTGCTTATTTTTATTTTTATTCTTATCCATGAATTCCATTAGTACCTTCTTAATATTCTGCTTAGAAATAACAGGCCTTGTTAAGGAAATGCAATGATATCTCAACTGCATAAATTGCAAATTTACAGATCTCCAAAAGACATTCACTTTATCATCCTCAATATCTAACTTCATTCGGGGTTTTTTTTATTGAAATCTTGCTTAATAATAAAGGTATTTCACTGGTTACTATATCAGTATCTACAAGGAGATTAATCCTTGCTATCTTGCACAGAATCTTTACTCTTTTTACTGATTTCAAAGTGTTAACCTCACTTACTTTTGATGTACACCCACTTGAATGAATTGGTGACTACAACTAAAGTTATTGATGGCCAATACAGTATTTTCTGATACATCTGTATCGTCGTCCTCCTCTTCTGTACATTTCATGTCGCATGTCGGCTCCAGAAACCCTGCTCTTTTGGGCGATTAAATTTTGTTTTCTGAAGAAATAACAAAGTGGATTAATGAGGGCGGCGTGGTAGACATGATCTATATGGACTTTAAGGCGTGTGACAAGGTTCCCCCTGGGAGACTGGTTAGCAAAGTTAGATCTCATGGAATACAGAGACAACAAGCCATTTGGATACAGAACTAGCTCAAAGGTAAACATCAGAGGGTGGTAGTGGAGGGTTGTTTTTCAGACTGGAAGCCTGTGACCAGTGGTGTGCTACAAGGATTGGTTATGGGTCCACTACTTTTGGTCTTTTATAAATGAGTTGGATGTGAATGTAGAGGTATAGTTAGTAAGTTTGCAGATGACACCAAAATTGGAGGTGTAGTGGACAGTGAAGAAAGGTTACTTTGGATTACAATGGTATTTTGATCAGATGGGCTTATGGGCTGAGGATTGGCAGATGGAGTTTAATTTAGATAAATGTGAGATGCAGCATTTTGGGAAAGCAAATCTTAGCAGGACTTATACACTTAATCGTAAGGTCCGAGGGAGTGGTGCTGAACAAAGAGACCTTGGAGTGCAGGTTCATAACTCCTTGAAAGTGGAGTCGCAGGTAGATAGGATAGTAAGGTGGCGTTTGGTCTGCTTTCCTTTATTGATCAGAGTATTGAGTACAGGAGTTGGGAGGTCATGTTGCGGCTGTACAGGACATTGGTTAGGCCACTTTTGGAATATTGCGTGCAATTCTGGTCTCCTTCCAATTGGAAAGATGTTGTGAAAAGATTTGTGAAGGATATTGAAAGGGTTCAGAAAGGATTTACAAGGATGTTGCCAGGGTTGGAGAATTTGAGCAATAGGGAGAGGCAGAGTCGGCTGGAGCTGTTTTCCCTGGAGTGTCGGAGTTGAGGGGTGACCTTATAGAGGTTTATAAAATCATGAGGGGCATGGATAGGATAAATAGGCAAGGTCTGTTCCCTTGGGTGAGGAAGTCCAGAATTACAGGGCACAGGTTTAGGATGAGAGGGCAAAGATAGAAAAGAGACATAAAGGGCAACTTTTTCACGCAGAGGGTAGTGCTTGTATGGAATGAGCTGCCAGAGGAAGTGATGGAGGCTAGTACAATTGCAACATTTAAAAGACATCTGGATGGGTATATGAATAGGAAAGGTTTGGAGGAATATGGTCTGGGTGCTGGCAGGTGGGCTAAATTGGGTTGGGATATCTGGTTGGAATGGATGAGTTGGACCGAAGGGTCTGTTTCCATCTCTATAACTCTAAATGCATAATGATAGATTGAGTGACATCTGAAGTATCCATTAACTACACCTTGGTTATCCCTAAGTTCATTTTATTCAACTCCAATTCAAACCTTATGTGTGAAAGTGCACCTAAGTCTCCAGACTTCACTTTTAGGCAATTATCCTCTGCTACCAATGTTCAATGACCTCCAAGTATATTTGTGAAGGTTAGAATGCTTTGGAGACTGTCTATTACTTGCCTCACAGCATTGATCTCTGCTCTATACAATTGCTCTACAGCTGGCTGGCTCCTCTTACCACTTACTGAGCTGTTTCATTCAATTAATCTGTTCAGACATGTCTAGCACGTTTCTCTGGCAGGTGAAATCGGAACTGGCCCAGAGAGAGAGGGACGCAGCCCGTTTTCCATAAAAGCCTTACACATCTCAGTACCCTGTTGCCAACTTCAAAATCCAAATTGATAAGAAAACAGCCCATGAGAACACTGATGTATTGGGACACCGATCTGGGGAAGGTGGGACTTAAACTTGGACCTCCTGGATCAGAGGAAGGGACACTACCACTGCACCACCAGAACCCTCCAAGCCATCTCAGCTTTTTTTTGGATATATTCTAATTAACCTCATCACAGTTGCTATTTCACACTCCGAAAGCAGGTGGGACTTGAAACTAGGCTTCCTAGCCTAGAGGCAAGGACACCACTACTATGACACAAGGTCCCCAAGCAATCTGTTTTTTTTTTAATATCCACAAGTGCTCTTACACACAACTTAAAAGTATTTATCCAATCTTCCATGGTATTTTTCATCTATTAACCACACTAATAAATTGCCTGTATTTTCCAATTGATTTGTTTACATGCAAGTCCCATTAAGGGTAATGCGGAGCATCGAAGTTGAGAGAGAGATCAGAGATGAGGTGCAGGCTAAAGCAAAATGGACGTGATTTAATGAACTAATCCGTACCATGCACCTGTTTACCTTACTGCCTCCAACTACTAGGAATTTAATATCCATCGAGAGAAGCTATTAAATACTGAGTAGCATGCTATGTTTGAGGTCTGAGGGAAAGGAAAGGGTTTATTGGGCAAGATGGTGTGCTCCTTTTATTAAAAATGATGTAGAGTTAATGAAAATATTAATATTGTTCCATCTTCCTCAAGGAGTTGATGCTGGAGCCATACATGAAGCGTGTGAGGTTTGAGAATGCTCGATACAGCAATCTCCTCAAACAGATCAATAGTCATCACAACGCAGTGCTTCGGCAGTGGCAATCATTAAGACGTCTCTTTACTTGCCCACGTGGGGCCTGGGCCGAATGGTAGGTGACAGCTTTTTTAAAAAAATCAACAATTCCCTATTGAGTTTGGACATTATTGAAAAAATTGTTTGTTTTTCCCAGCAATCCAAAAGCTTAGCAGTCCCTTTTCCTGATACCTGACCTTTTAAAGGCTTAATATTCATTGTGTTCATCCAGGTCTCAAGAATTACTGGACTAATACTATAACCACAAGGGGATAGTAATTTCAATCAACCTGTTGCAATATCTTATGTTGGGGCAGGTGAGATTTGAATCCTAATCTTCTGAACCAGACACTACAACCACATCACAAGGGCCCTGCCATTTAGATGGCTTGGTGCACTGGAACTAACCTTTTCTAGCTCTTACTGATAGAATTAAAGTCCTTCCATGTTTGCTGGTTATTACAGATAATGGCACTAAATTGGCGATCTTAGTCACTAACTCAGTGGTGTAGGTAACTGATAAATTGTTACATTGGCCTGAAGGCTTTTGGGCTGAGACTTATTGGAATTGGGAGAAAGATTTACATTGATTTGTTCATTCTGCAAGTGAACCGGATTGCTTGGTGGTTTAAAATCATGTCATTCTCTAACATTAATATCTCTTGCATTGCTGTGCATCCTTGGTTAATATTAAAATCACATCAGCATATGATATCAAGACATCCCGAGTGATTTGCGTATCATGAAGTTCTTTTGAATTTACTGCTGTAATGGAGGGAACTGAAAAGCCAAGAAGGCTGCACATGTCAATGAGAAGCAACATCAAATTTATTTTACGTGTTGGTAGAGGGGAAATTATTGACCACAACAATAGATGAACTCCTTGTTTCTCATTGAATATCGCCACACCATCTTTTATATCCATCCGAGACAGCAGACAGCACCTTGTTTTGACTTTTCATCTAAAAGGCAACACTTTCTACAGTGCAATATTTGCTCAGTCCTGCTGTGGAGTATCAGCCTGTATTCACATGATTCACATGAGTTGGAACATTTCTGCGTTCAAGCTTTAACTCTCAACCATTTGACTTGGCTGTCATGGATGAATGATAATCTAAAGTATTTATTTAATCCTAAAGTAGCAAAATTACAGTTTACTCTGCATTTAATTTAATGTTACCATAGTCCTACCAGACCATAAGGCTGCTCTTTAATTAGAGAGAGAGACGGACATTTGGTGGTGATTCAACCTGAAGTCACCATGCCTCAGGCTGGGCGAGAGATTTTGAAGTAGAGTTCATGGTAACCCCAGTAAGTGTGGGAATTGAACTGTCACTGTTAGTGTCATTTTGCATCACAAACCAGCCATCCATTCAACAGTGCTAACACGGCCCTGACAGGGAGTATCAATCAGTGAGAATCTGCATTGGAAAGGTTGGCATCAAGGTTAGTGCTTTCAGCTCCAATGATATTTCTGATTTCTTGACAATTGTTTTGGGATGATATACATATAGGCTACTGTTTCCCACAGCTGACTCAACTTCTTCTTACTCTATAGCAATCTGACTGAAACTAAATGGAAGCTATCAAGTGTGGAGACCTACTCAAGGATGAGGCTCAAATTGGTTCCAAACTACAATTTCAGCACGCATGCAGAAGCTAGTGCCTTACGAGATAATCTTGGTAAACAAAATATGTATTTATCTTTAGCCTAGTGTTAAAGAAAAAGAGAAACTTTCATTTTACAAAACTGTTCAAAATCTTAGTATCTCCAAATAGATTTAAATCAATTAGAAAAGTTGTGTTTCTAATGTAGGAAACTCTGCCAATTTTAATCAGCTTAGTCCCAACCTTTAAGAGTGTGTTCAGACCACAAAATTGTTCGAGCTGTTTATCCTCATTATTCCTCCTCTTCCTGATCCGCTGGGGTTTCTTCAGAATAGAGAAAGGAATAATTTCAACCATGAAGCTATCAGACAGTCGTTTCATTCATCTGTAATGAACAGAAACCTGCTGTAATTATAGCTTGTGTTTGAATGTGATTTTTATTCAACACCGCTGTGCTCGGCTCTTTGTTGTCCACTGAAATGACCATCCAAACCGGTCATTATTTCAAACTGCAGCAAAGATTTCTAATGACATGTAAGAGCACCTTTGTCATATACACTATTGCAGTTTAAGAAAGCCCAGCATCTCCCTGAGGACAACTGGGAATGAGTGAGAAACACCCGGCTGTGTCAGAAATGCCCATAAACGAGAACTAATCCAAACAAATAATCTATTTTAATCGGTGCATGTTACAAGCATGTAACAGCAGAAAGGATCCAAAGCCGACTAATACTTGGTTTTTCATAGGTACCGATCACATGAGAAGCCCACCGGATGCTTTACCACTCGCAGTTGCAAAGGAAGCAAAAGTAAATGAGTTGGAAGATGATCAGCTTGGAGATGAAGATCTTGTTTTCCTTAATAGCCAGTAAGTATTTGGTCAATGCAACAACCAGTATTTAAAGATGGTTCTGGATTAGTGGTGCTGGAAAAGCACAGCAGCTCAGGCAGCATTCGAGGAGCAGTAAAATCGACGTTTCAGGCAAAAACTCTTCATCGGGAATACAGGCAGAGAGCCTGCAGGGTGGAGAGATAAATGAGTGGAGGGTGGGGGTGGGGAGAAAGTAGCATAGAGTACAAATAGGTGAGTGGGTGTGGGGATGAAGGTGATAGGTCAGGGAGGAGGTTGAAGTGGATAGATGGAAAAGAAGATAGGCAGGTAGGACAAGTCATGGGGACAGTGCTGAGTTGAAAGTTTGGAACTGGAGTGAGGTGGGGGAAGGGGAAATGAGGAAACTGGTGAAGTCCACATTGATGCCCTGGGGTTGAAGTGTTCTGAGGCGGAAGATGAGGCGTTCTTCCTCCAGGTGTCGGGTGGTGAGGGAACGGCGGTGAAGGAGGCCCAAGACCTCCATGTCCTCGGCAGAGTGGGAGGGGAATTTGAAATGTTGAGCGACAGAGTGGTGTGCTTGATTGGTGCAGATGTCCCAGAGATGTTCCCCAAAGCGCTCTGCGAGGAGTTGTCCAGTCTCCCCAATGTAGAGGAGACTGCATCGGGTGCAACGATATTTAAAGATGACTTAGCCAAGTGCTAGCCCCTAGTTTCTGTCCGCAATGATGCGGTGATTGGTAACAACAGCATGCCACTATTACTAGTTGTAATATACAGTGTACTTTGAACAATTAAAGTATTTAGCAGATTCTCATGGTGACTTTTGAATTATCTAATTTGTAGTGTGAGCATAGAAATGGAAGATGCAATTATAAAAGTAACCCAGCTGAAGTTGGGAAAAACCTTTTTCTTCTCAAACAGAAGCAGGTAGAATAGTCAATGCCTGTTATCTAACAAAAAAACAGAACAAGCTGAAATCTGATTAAGACCAAAATGAATCAAACATTGTGGAAGTTGATGCCTCCAAAGTAATTTCATAAAATTAAAAGTAGGACACGATTTACATTTTGAATTTTCTGTTCTCAGAACTTCCGACGATATTTAACAACCCAATGAGACATTGTGGTCAATATTGTATTGCAGGAAAGGTGACAGCTAATTAGACAAGGCCCAGATTCTTTTCTGTTCGTTCATGAAATATGGGCATTGCTGGCTGGGTCAGCATTTACTTCCCGTCCCTAATTCAGGCTTGAACTGACGCCTTATTAGGGCCACTTTAGAGGGCAATTAAGAATCAAACACATTTGCTGTGGGTCTGAAGTCACATGTAGGCCAGATGTCTGCCTCAGCTTCTAAATTTAAATTGCCATTTCACTGCTGTTATTGTTTTGTGTTGGACAGGCACAGTGGTTAGCACTTCTCCCTCACAGTGCCAGGGACCCAGGTTTGATTCCAGCCTTGGATGAGTGTCTGTGCGGAGTTTGCATATTCTTGCCATATCTGCATGGGTTTCTGTTGGGTGCCCTGATCTCCACCCACAGTCCCAAGTTGGGTAGATTAGTGATACTAAAATTGCCCTGTCATGTCCAGAGATGTGTAGATTAGGTAGGTTAGGCATGGTAAATGTAGGGTTACAGGGGTAGATTGGGGGACTGGGTCTGAGTGGGATGCCCTTCAGAGGGTCAGTGTGACTCAATGGGCCAAATGTCCTCTTTCCTCCCTGTTAGGATTCTGTGATTTTATATCACTTCACATAATGTTGATGCATTTTCATACCAATGTATCCAGTGTTGTTGAGTTCCAGTCTCGAAACATCTGTCATGCATGGTATTCTTTTGCACAGCCAACATCAAAAGAGTGCAAAATCTAAATGCAATTGATATAATCTAACCTTGGCACCAGGCTGCTTGTGACCTATGCATACTGGAGACATTTAACATTTGCAAATGTTAAATTATTTGCAAATGAAATGGATTAGTTTATTAGTTCTTGTTCACTGAGCAATCCTTTTTGCAGAGTTGAATCTGAGGAGCCCAGTCAGAAGGAGAAATTGGTGATCTCAGAGGAGTGTGAGTTGATCACAACTGTTGCAGTGATCCCTGGGCGCCTGGAAATCACCACACAGCATATGTATTTCTATGATGGCAGCATTGAAAAAGAAGAGACAGAGGAAGGTGAGATTCCTGAAACTCCTTTGCTGCATTGTTACTGTTCTAACAGGGCCTTTGTGTCTCAAGCTGGCAATTTAATGAAGTAATGCTGCACCTGAACCAAGCTTTTAGTAAGGAGGCAATTTGACATAGCTGCATAAGCCCATTCCACCATTCAATTCAATCTAAACTGATCAGGACCTTAACCAAATCTCAATATCATTTTCAACCTTGATTCTTGATTGATTGAACCCTTCAATCTTCTAAACTCAAAGAAATACCAGCCCAAAGTCTGCATCTTATCCTCCGTAAGTAACCATTTAAAGCCATGGTCAAATTCTCATAAACCAATGCTGTACACCCTTTAAGCCTTACCCCATCTGTGAGCGTTGTGTTCAAAACTGAATATAGTCCTCCAGATGGAGACTGGCTCAGACATTGCACAACTGAAGCAATACTTCCTCCCTCTGGCTTTTCAAGCCCTTGTGTAAAGACCAATATCCCATTTGCTTTTTTGTTCACTTTTTGGAACTGCCACAGGTTTTAGTAATTTGAATACTCAACTCCATTTCCTCATTTGCAGTTTCTAGTTCCTCACTATGAAGAAAATGTTCCAGTTTATCTTTCTTAAATCTAAACCTCATGATGTAACTCTTCCCAAACTAAATTCCATCTGTTAGATTTTTGCTCATTATGTCTATCTTCCTTTGTTCAGATCCACACAGTGCAGCTCCAACAACACTGAAGAAGCTTAGGCAACATCCAGAGCAAAGTAGCCGGCTTTAGATCCACAAACTCCCTCCACCACTGACTGTCAGTAGCAGCAGTGTATTATTATCTAAAAGATACAGAAATTCTCCAAGGCACCTTGGACAACACCTTTCAAATACACAGCCACTTCCATCTAGAACGACAAGAACAGCAGATGAATGGGAACTTGCAAATTCCCCTCTAAGCTACTTGCCATCCAAACCTGGAAATATGTTGCTGTTTCCTCATCACAAATCTTGAAACTCCCTCCCTAATGGCCTTGTGAGTCTACCTACAGCAAATGGACTACATATTTGAAGAAGGCATCTGACCACTACCTTCTCAAAGGCAATTAAGGATGGGCAATAAAAATTGGCCCACCTAGAAATGTCCACATCCAGTGAATGAATAAAAAAGAAAATATGACATGATTCCCAACTTAGTGTCACCTGCAAACTTGGATAAACAACTGTCTCATCACTGATATATGGCTGAGGATTTAGTATAGGTTCCAGAGAAAACCACTTATCCCATGCCACTAATCAGAATGCATCCCATTGCCATTGTTGTTTATATCCTATTACCAAACTACAAGTTTACATTTAATTTTACTAAATAATCTCTCATATGGAACTTTGTAAAATGCCTGATATCCATAATGATGATATGCATAGAAATTCACATTTCCATTATGTCACTGGCCTCCCCAGAAATTGCGCTGGATAAATCAGACATGACCTACTCTTCACAAGTCTCTATACATTTCTTTTAATCAGGTGATGCTTGTTAAAATATTCAGTCTCTCTGTTAATGGATTCTAGTAACTTCCCCAGTATAGTCAATTAGTAACACTCTCACCTCTGAGTCAGAAGCTGCTAGGCTCAATTCCGTGAAAGTATTTATTTCTTTTATTAAATTGCTCTCCATAGTGTTTTCTCACTTCCTCCTTTCTTAACTTATAAATGTAATTTCAATATTTTCCAATCCAAACCAGCAACTCCTAAGTCCGGAGAGTCAAACTCAGCACTGCTGATTGAGTTTTCTGTAAATTAGGAACAATAAGGAGCAGAGGGGTATGTTTGTATTGGAGTACAGGAATGCTAATATTTAAAGTGTTTAAACTCATTGTTGAATTTATCTTTTCAGGAAATTATTGAATTTAATCCCAAATTTAAAGACCTATTCACTGAGCATGGTTTGATAGGCAACAATTAAATATTTCCATCTGTTAGAACTTTGTCACGTTTCTGATCTCCTGTTTAAATCAGCCACCTAGCAAAAGAAAAGGACTTGCAATTATATTTATGTAAAATCTGTCATGACCTTAGGATTTCTCAGAACAGTTCGCTGCCAGTGTAGAACTGTGTCATTTTCTTCATTCATTCATGGGATGTAGGCATCGCTAGCTGGGCCAGCACTTACTGCTCATCTCTAATTTACAGAAGGCAGTTAAGAGTCACTGTTGTATTGCAGGAAATGCAGCAACCAATGTAAAGTAAGTTCCTCAAAGCCATAATGTGTAGAATTCACTACGGGCAGAATTAGGCCAGAGCACCAACAACTTGCGTTGAAAAGGAACCTTATAGCAAACTGTCCCAAATATTTGATTACAATTAGGAATCGTAGTCAGATAATGAGTCACATGAATAAATATTAGCACAAGTGACCAAATACTTAGTAAAAGCAGCTTAAAAGGATGAGAAAGGAAAATAGAGAGGTTTAGAAAAGGAATTGCTGATTTTGAACCTTGACTCCTGGGAGTGGGACAGTGAAAATTAGGTTTGGGTAAGTACCAGAATTGGAGGAGTACAGAAATCATAGCTGGCTGTCAAGTTAGGGCAGGCACCAGTTTTATGGATGATTCAAAGTTTACAAAAAATGGTAGGTGGGAATGTACCCAGGTTGATGACTCTGCTGTTTTTCATAATAGTGTCTTTATTTAAGTCACCTTAAGAGGGCAGACTGAAATCTCTGATGGTGCAAGCCTTCATTATGAACTGCAGTATGAAAGTGGATTATGTGCCTAGTTCTCTGGAATGGGACATAATCACACAACTGTCCAAGTCATATGTCAGACTATTAAATGAGCTACAGCAGGTATTGTAACAACTTGCATTTATACATCACCTTTAATATTGCATAACACCCAAAATTTTTCCAGCAAAAAGATTTGATGCTGTGCCACATGATAGAATGATAAGGCAGATGACCAAAAGTTTGGTTAAAGAGGTCAGTTTTGAGGGTTGAGCAGATTTCACAACATGGGAAAACATTACTAACACTCCTGGTTCCTGAACATTCGGCAGAAAATGTGCATCAATTGCTACCAAGTTATGATGGATTGAGAATCAGTTTTGGTGTCCCTACAATGTCATAGTGCACCAACAATTGACTACCAAGCTATTAATGAAGAATGAGAGCTGAAAATGTGTTGCTGGTTAAAGCACAGCAGGTTAGGCAGCATCCAAGGAACAGGAAATTTGACGTTTCGGGCCTGGTCAATTTGACATGGTATAAAAGAATTACGTGTGGAATTGTGCTTTGGTTGAATTGTGGCCTTTGGGGAGAGGCAAGCATGATGGAGTTGGAGTGTGACGAGAATGAGATAATCTGAACTATGGTCCATTTGTTTCAGGAATTGGCTATGATTTCAAGCGTCCCCTGTCTCATCTTGGAGAGATGCACCTCAGACGCTATAACTTGAGGAGATCTGCTTTGGAGTTCTTCTTTATTGACCAATCAAACTACTTTATCAACTTCAAAAAAAAGGTAGTATTGTTAGGTTCTTTTTTTCCTGAGGTTCTTACATATTTGATGCAACTCATCATGCCAACTTCTGTGAACAAGCAAACTTTTATTAAGAACTGTACAATACAAGCTTTGGCGAAACTCTGAAACCTCTTCATGGTTGTGAAGCATGTCCAGGGGTGGGGGGGGGGGTCTCTGAGTAAAGGAAACAGTCCTTCCTTTATGCAAAATCTTTAATTCCCAGTCACTCCCTCACAGTCTTGCTACTCAAGATACAATGCAGAGACCTAATCATCTCCAGAAATAATAGAATGTAAATCAACCCTTAATGGCCAGTTCTAAAGTGAATTGTGTTTCTTTTAACTAACAGGAATAGTCAGAATCCCAACTATAAATTCCTTATTGAGTACTGAACAGTGGATGAAAATGTAAATAGGCTTTTGAATAACAAGGAAGTGGCCATGTAAATGGCTCTGAAAAATAAAAAATGATAATGTAATTTCTGACAATCGATCTGGACATCGGAAGCATCCCACCCTAGCCTCGGGACATCCAGTTTCCTGCAGGTCAGCAGAGCAAGTTAACTCGTTAATATCACAGTACTTCTGTTTTTTGAAGCAGGTCCTCCATTATAATGAGATTTATAGTTGCCAATCAGGAAGGGAAGGAGGCAGAAAACAGGAAGGTCAGTTAACTTGAGATGTGCCGTTAAGTAAGTGTTAGAATCCATAATTGAAAAGGTTATGGCTGCGCACTTAAAAAAGCTTAAGGTAATTAGGAAAAGTCAGCATTTCCCTTTCGATGAGTAGCGTGGGCTGTGGATAAAGGTGATCATGTACTTTGGTTTTGCAAAGGCATCTGACAGAGTGCCATGAAAAATAGCTATGGAACAAAATAGGAGCCCATGGTACAGGTAATAACGTACTAACACAAATTAAAGACTGGCTGACTACTGAAAAAAAAGTTTATATAAATTGGCCTTTTTCTGATTGGCAGGATGTATCAGGTGGCATCTCGCAGAGGTCAGGGTCCTCAACATTTTACAATATGTTTTAGTGACTTAGATGAAGGGTACCAAGGCATGATAGCTATGTTTGACACAAAGATAGGAAACTCTGTTGTGAAAAGAATATAAAGAAGTTGCAGACAGATGAAGATAAGTTGAGTGAGTGGGAGCTACTTCACTTTAATATGAAGCATACAAAAGCAAAGTCTTTCTTAAACAACAAATAACTGTAGAATTCTGAGTTAGAGAGGGATCCAGGAGATGAGTACATGAGTCACAAAACATTAGTATACAGGTGCAGTGTGTAACCAAGGTGGTCAAATGGGACGCCATGAAATATGTTATGCTTCAGTTATGCAACGTCTTGGTGAGACTACACCTGGAATATTGTCTAGTTATGATCTTAATAGGAAAGATGTAAATCTTTTTGAAGGTAGTTCAGAGGAGGTTTACTAAATTAATACTTGGATTTGTTTTCACTGGAATTTGGAAGAGTGAGAGGTGACTTGGTTGAAGTATAAAAGATCCTAAGTAGTCTTCAAAAGGTGGCAGTAGAAATTGTTTCCTCTCACTGGTTAATCCAAAATAGGTGACACTTTTTTTTTCCCATGTGTTCCCCTTGGGACAGAGGGCATTCATCTCAGTGGGTTGAGACACCTTGGAACTTAGATGAATGTTAAGCTAATAGACCTGTGATTTCCTGCTCTCTCTCTCCTTCCCCTCACTTTTTTGGATAAAAGAGTTACATTACTTACTTTTTCATTCTGTTGGAATCTTCCCTGAATCAAGGGACTGGTTAGAAGATTAGAACCAACACATCAACTATCTTACTAGCTGCTATATTCGCTGTCTCGGCTGATCTTTGTCAGGATTATCAGATCATAGCTCCAACAAATTACTCCATGCTATCAACCAATGGTAATGCTGGAAAAATCAGATACCAGAATGAAACGTGACCTTCCAGATCACATGTTTAAGTTTTGAAATTGATCAACATGGCAGTTAGTCATTTAAACATATTCAAATAAGGCTTCAGATGATCTTTGACAACACAATGTAAGTTAATTGCATAAAAGATAAAAGGAATAAACAATGTTATCAGTATGAAATAGTCAAAGATTTTGAACACCTGCAGTGAAATAAAGTTACACCCTGTTTCCCAAAACCATCCTTTGTCAAATACTCCATTCCAGGGAAACATCACTCCTATCTCAACTCTTCAATTTTTTACTGAATTGACTCTTTCCAATTTGTTATCCTTGTTTGCTGAGTCAGTCTTACAATTCTTTTGTGATACCACAATCATGAACCTTTTAGAATTCTGATAGCCGAAATTTTCTAGTTTCTAACAACTTGAAATCTTTTATACAAGTTCCATGAACCAAAAGCCCTTTGGCTCAGTCAGACATCACATGACACCAAGTTGTAATCCAACAGACATATTTGAAATCACAAGCTTTCACAGTGTAGCCCCTTCCTCAGGTGATATCAAATAAACTATAGCCTGGAGTCATGTGATTTCTGACTTTGTCCACTCCAGACCAGCACTGGCACTTCCACACCTTTGGCTCAGGTAACTGGTTCTTTTGAACGGAACTGAAAAAATTGATTCTTCTACTGGAAGGTAACCGTTCTCCCTCTGAACTGAAGACAAAATCTCAACTAATGACCTCTGTCTGATTATAAATTAAAGCAAAAGTTATTTCATCCATTAGCACCATGGGTGTCTTGTCAGGCCCTTGGCTGACATCACATGCCTCCTTGGAAATGATGTATTTAGGTCACTATTCCAAATAACTTAGTGACCTTTCAAAAAAAAACTTTCTCAGAACTGGGCAAAATTCATATGCCCCTACTTTAAAATGCTAATCCCAAATGATAATACTGTATTTTACACTCTACTTATCACATCATTGCCAATTTCTTGTTGATTATACTCTTCTTGACTTGAGTGCAGACCAGTGCAGAAAACCTGTGAAATTGTCATGCCCTTATTTCTTTTATTCAGTCTCCAGACCCTCTTCCTGTAGGATCAACATCCACTTTAACTATTTTCCTTTTAATTATCTGTAAAAAAAAAAATCATTATTGATTTTAAATTTCCAGCTAGTTTCTCTTGTACTCTAACTTATTTTTTGACCAATCTTTGCTGATTTTCTGCTATGTCCAGTTTTCTGACTTGCCACTTGTTATTGCTCAATTAAATGTTTTATTGCTTGCTTTATTCTCCATCCTACTATGTCATTATTGCTAAGGCGTGTATACATCACTTCCCCCAAGTGACTTCTTGCCTTTATCATTTTCCATTTGTGCTCAAACTGCTTCTACATTTAGTTTCCTAAATTTGGATCATCCTTTTCTATTTTACTAATGTTATGATTAATTAAACTGGCCATCACTCCACCTTTTCATAGTTTTATCATCTAAATATCCTGGACCCTTCAGTATTCAGGTATCAGTCTAAGTCAAATTGCAGTGTTGACTCTTTAATGACAATCAGTCGTTTGCACTGTTGGTTCATATATTTGGTTTCTAATGTTACTTGCATTCAGACAAAGAGTCTTTATGCCTTTTACTATTTTTCTCATCTCAGTTATAGTTCACTGGGGTACCAGTACTATTCTTGGAGTCATTTGCAAATGCGGGCAAATGGTTCTGAACACTTGCACGTACAGCCATTCTGTCTAGAATTCCCTTCACTGTTCAAAAAAAGTCAACAATATAAAATAGCTGTCTTTACATCTTGCCTTATCTGTTAATTTACTCTCAGATGTATACCCTCAATTCCTATGTGTCATCGTAAATTAATCATTTTTCCAAACTTTCCAGCTTGCCTTTCCAAACTGAATCCTTTGCCCTCTGCTTACTAAGTTATGCAGCTAGCTAAAACACTAATCCCAGCATGCTTCAAGTGAAGATTGACCCAATATTACAGGATCTAATTTCCTCAATACTTCTACCTTTGCCCCACAAACCATAACCCACACCAGTCCTCACACATTAATTTCTCTAATCTTCCTTGTTGCAAGCCCAGAGTGAGACTAATTCCAGGTTATAAGACCATAAGACATAGGAGTGGAAGGAAGGCCATTCGGCCCATCGAGTCCACACCGCCATTCTCAATCTCTGCCTTGAAGACATTTAGCATCCCGGCCTCCACTGCACTCTGCGGCAATGAATTCATGCCTGAAGTTCAAAATAATTTGCTTGTATATAGCATTTTCACAACCTCAAGATGTCAGAAAGCAATTCACAGTTAATGAAGTATATTTTGAAGTGTAAGCACTTGCGTTATATCAATGAGACACGATTTTAACAAACTGCATTTATTTTATTAGAAAACACCTTGCATACAAGAGTGATAAATGTACCTCATGCACATTTACTGACCATTCAATACCTGTAACCAAGGAGGTAAAACACTTTGGAACACATTAGAACACATTTGTGCACCATTTTCCTTTTTATGTTACCATTTTATCCATGAATATGCAAAAAGGGTAAAGCTTATATGCAAACCCCTATGTAAATATATCATGTGTCAAATAAGGGTTTGTGTAACTAGAGGTCTTGCTGGCCACATTGTGTGCTGTCTTGATTTGAGTTTTGAGAGGCTGGCTGATCACTTTTTGTTGATACTGGATTTTATACAGTTTCAGTAAGGAAATTTGAGTCCACTCATCTGACTGATTTATTCTTTTTGCTTCTACACACAGGTCAGAAATAAAGTGTATTCACGTATAGTGAGTACACGTCCCCCCAATCTTCATTTCAACAGCCGTTCCCCTCAGGAACTGCTGAAAGCATCTGGATTAACTCAGGTAAGGTGCTGCAGTAAATTGGAAAATTAATGATTGACACAACCAGACCGTTGTGGCTGTGTCAACACTTTGAAAGAGCTATCTACTTAATCTCACTCCCCTGCTATTTCCCATTGTGCTGAGCATGTTAGCAACTTTCAAAAAGAAAACAAAATATGTTTCATTAACTGTTTATATCACCTTTTTAAAAAAAAGGGAAACCATTAAAACACAGTCTCCCTCTGGTTCTTTCACCAATTAATTTCAATCTGTGTTCTCTGGTTAATCAAGTCTTCTGCTGTGGAAACAGCTTTTGAATATTAACTCTAACAAAGCTCTTCATGATTTCAAACAACCCTGTTCTATTTTCCTTTTACCTTGTTCTCTTTTTATAGTAAAGGCAACAATTTTGATTTTTCACATCTCCTTCCTGTTTGGAATGCCTTAACTTTGGAATCAATCTGGTAAATCTCTGTTGCACCTTGATACCTTTACTAAAGTACAGTGTGTAGAACTGAAAACCATTGGCTTGGTTTTGCAGTCAGCATTGAGTGAACAGCACTTACTATTCCTTGCACTTGGGTTTATGGAATCTTTGTAACTGAGGAGCTTAAACAGTACCACACTCCCTATACATGATCTGAGATGTGTAAATAAGACAGGGATGCTATGTATCCTCAGCTAATGAAATTTAAGAATTCTAATACGTTTACTAAAATGAGAAATAGAGGTTGGGATATTTAATCTAATGTAATATTAAAACATTAAACAAAATTGTATGAAGAGTGAAAGATGGATTAGGTTAAGAGAGAAATAAGGCATGTTTTGAAAATGTAGAAATATTAGAAATCTAAAGGAATGAGACTCTACAATTGTTTTTAAAAAAAGCAGTTTCAGTTTTGGAAACTGTTTGGCAGTAATTAAAACTTACATGCTTTTAAAATTGACATACACCAAGTGGAATAGTTGTAACCAACTAAATGCCTTAACTTCGCATTGTTGTGTATGTGAATGATCTGTCTATCAATGAGGTATTGTTGTGACAAACCCTGTGGAGGGACAGGACACTTCATACAGCAATTTCCCGATCTTTATGTTTAATGGGACAGGTGTGCATTGCAGTAAATTCAGTCAGGATTGCTGTTAAATGGGAATTAAAATTATACTCGCAATCAGCACTCGCTATTATTCTTCTCACAAAGTCCATACTGGTACTTCAACTGAAATCTACCATGCATGTCATAATGGTGTAACTTTCCAACTTTTGTATACCTTGTCACTTTAATCATTTTGAAAAGACTGGCCTTTGTTGACTTGCTTTGCAGATTTCATGATTAATGGTATTATTTTGTTTCAGAAATGGGTTCAGAGAAAGATCTCCAATTTTGAATATTTGATGCAACTCAATACTATTGCAGGGAGAACCTACAATGATTTGTCTCAGTATCCTGTGGTAAGTTAATCATCCTAACTCATGATAAGGGTGGGAGAGTAGGGGGGGGATGTCAAAGGCCTCTGTGCCCTTTTTTTTTGGGCCCCCAATAGTTTTCATATACAACTCATTCCTTTCATTCTTCCATGGATATCATAGCAAAGTTTTTTTTTGGTGCAACTCAATCAGTCAGGTTCAGGAACTTTGGATTTCAATCAATGTCACAAGCACTCGAGGACACGGTGAGTTCTGTTCTAGGATTTTAATGGAGATCTGTAGAGAGAGTAAATCAGTTGTAAGTCGTCTTCTAAGAATCCTTCGATTCTGTAAGCTTACTATAGGTCAATTAGCTTAACATCTGTCATTGGATAAATGTTGAGACTATTATAAAGGGAGTAATTGCAAGCATTTAGAAATACATTATATAATTATGACCTGCTGTAATCTCCAGCATTTGTCGTCTTCATTATATAATCAGTGTCTGGCTCTATGAAGGCAAAATCATGCTTGACAAATCTATTAGAATTCCTTGAAGACATAACAAGCAGGATAGATGGAGTACCAGTAGCTGTAATGGATTTCCCAAACACATTTCATAAGGAACTGCACATAAGGCTACTTGATAAGAGCTCATGCTTGTGGGATGTCGTATATTTGTGTAGATTAAGGATCAGCTAACATACAGAAGTCAGAGTTTGGCAATTAGAGGTATTTTCAGGATGGCAACCTGTAGCTAGTAGAGTGGTGAGGTTCTGTTATTTACAATATACATTAATGAATTGAATGAGGAGAGCAAATGTATTATTAACCAAGATTTTGAATAACACAAATAGCTGGGAGGACAAGCAGTGAGGATGACACAAGTTTACGAAGGAGTAAAGGCAGGGTAAGCAAATGGAAAGAAACTTGACAGATGAAGTACAGTGTGGAAAATGTGAGGTTATGGAATTTAGCAGAAAGAATAGAAGAGCTGAATATTATTTAAATGGAGAAAGATGGCAGAAAGCACACATCTGAAGTTCCTTGGCATGAATTTCAAATAACTGCAGTCTAACTTCAGCAGGTAATGGGGAAAGCAAAAGGAATATTGGACTTCATTTCAAAGGCAATTTTGGCCTTTAGATCAAAGGGGTGGCAGTGTGAAATTCAGGATGGCTTGATAAAATGATAAGGCATAAACTGGACTACGGAAATAGTTTTGGGTCCCTTTATTTAAGGAGATATACGTGCAATGGCGGCAGTCCAGAGAAGCATCATTACATTGATCCTGGATATAGAGGCACTTTCTTATGAGGAGGTGAATAGTTTAGGCCTGTACTCATTGGACTTCAGAAGAATGAGATGTGAAACTATTGAAACATACAAGATTCTTGGCGGGGTTTGACGAAATACATGCAAAAAGGTTGTTTCTCTTTGAGAGTGACTCGAACCAGAGGGCATTACCTCAAAGTAGGGGATCACCCAGTTAAGACGGAGGTGATGAGGATTTTTAGTCCTGAGGGTAGTGAATCTGTGGAGTCCTTTATCAAAAAGTGTTGTTGAAACTGGTCATTAAGAATGCTCAAGATTGAGGTAGATAAGTGAGGGTTATGGTGAAAAGACAGGCAAGTGGAGTTGAGGATTTTCAGATCAACTGTGACCTTATTGAATAGCAGAGCAGATTTGCTTGGACAAAAAAATCTCCTTCTGCTCCTACGGATACAATATGGATTACTTTTCAAGCAAATCTCCAAACAATGTTGAGAAAATACAACGCAAAGTAAAACTGTCTCTACACTGTCGGATCAAATACTCCCAGGTTAGGTACAAAGACCGTTTCTGCAAGTAGTAAAGCTCCTTCTGCATTTTCCCAGCTCTCTGGCATATCTAAATGAGATCTCCATTCTATGCCAAATGTAGATGTATTTCTTAGGACCAATGGGGCAAAGGATATGGGAAGAAAGTGGGATCAGGGTACTGACTGGGATGATCAGCAATAATGAAATTGAAAGGCTGAGCAGGTTCAAAGAACGGAATGATCTACTCCTGTTCCTATTTTTTTTTAAGTTCTCTGTTTAACATTACAGGCAGTTTAGCGTTAGAATGATTCCCATCAAATAACTGAGCACAAAATGCATCTTTAATACAGTTAATGTGGCCATTATTTTACATATGAAATCAGCATGAATCTAAAAGACGGAGATGAAAGCTTTGTTTAATTGCTGCTCAATTTAATTTTATTTAACTTAGTTCCCATGGATCATTTGTGACTACACATCTGAGGAACTGGATTTGAACAACCCGAGTGTTTTCCGGGATCTCTCTCGGCCCATTGGCGTTGTAAATGATAAGCATGCAAAGGATGTGAAGGAGAAGTGAGTCATTGGAATTTTTGTTTTCAGAATTTTTGTTCAGGACAGATTTTTTTTTCTACCTACTAAATGATTGAAGGGATTTGTCCCAACACAAATTTAGTGTAACCCCCAGCCATTTTGCCATTGAATCATCAGTGGTAAGGCGAGTGGAAATCCAGTCCAAGTGTTAACTGCTGATTGATTTCCAGTTATACCTGAAAGAAAAATTAATGTCTATGAATAACAGGTGAGGATGGAATCTGGTTTAGATGTTGCCCCCCACACTACTCACAAATAATGTTACTTATAACTGACGCAATGTGTTTGATCACTGTCTTCTTCTTAGTTACATTGAGGAAGACCTAATTGAAACCTTGAGAATGATCAAGGGTTTCAAGAGATAGATAAATGATTTCCTTGGATCAGCAAATTTATAAAAGTTGAGTTAGGGCATTCAGGATTAAAATCAGGAAACCTGTCTCATAAAATGGAAAAAAATCTGGAATTTTCTTCTCTAAAAGGTGTGGATGGTGAGCTACTTAGAGCTTTCAAGAATGTAATTAGTTGGGTATAAAGAAAAGCAAGTAAGAGATTTATCAAAAGTATTTAAACGGATTTGAGATACATATCAGCTATGATCAACTGAATGGCAGGGCAGGCTTGAGGGTATGGTAACCTACTCCCGTTCTTAAAGGGTTTGTAATATTTCCCCTGCTAATTTTGGCTGGTGATAAATATTCATTAGTTTTGGGAATTCTATGCCTATGGTTACAGTGCCTATGGTTACATGAACCAAGTTGTGTTGAACAGTACATAGCTGGGATTTTACTCCCTCTGTTTCATCACCCAGATATGAGAGTTTTGAAGATCCAACTGGAGACATTGATAAATTTCACTACGGTACACACTACTCCAATGCCGCTGGAGTCATGCATTACATGATCCGGGTCGAGCCTTTCACTACCCTGCATATCCAACTACAGAGTGGCAGGTGAGCACTGAATCTGAACATGGCGGAGGATCTCTTTACCCTGACTTTAGTGAAGAGAAATTATACTATGTTACATTAAGCAATCTGGATTTGTATACAGATGGAACATACAGATCAACGTGTTTCACTTGCTAAAGGATTTGATGGGGTGGATATGGAGAAACCAATTTCTCTGGTGGCAGAATCCAAAACAAAATAATACAAATTTGAGTCCTACTATTTGTGAGTGACATAAAGCAACACTTTGTTCCCATACATTGCATTGAAATCTGAAAACTGTCCCCCAAAATCTGAGTCACTTGGAGCTTCCAGAATGGAGATGGGTAGATTTTGTTCTGTGAAGGTCCAAGTTATATGGGACAGAAGTGTGAAAGCTAATTTGACATACAGTTCAACAATGCTCTAACTGTGCAGCAGAGAAAACTCATCAGGCTAAGTGATCTTTAATCATTTCTCCTGTCAGGGGTCTGAGGTTCAGTTGTGAAATATATATAAGCAACTTCAAGTCATTTCCAAGTGGCATTGATCAGGAGAACAAAATTATCCCGAAATTGGTTCTAAATGAATGCTTGCCTTAGATGGTTCTTAGCTCAGGAAAATGTTTTTGATTTCCAGTGTAGGCTGAACTGCTTTATTAAATATCATATTAATTAGCTAGATGCTTCAGTGATGTAAACTGATTCATGTAGGACTCAATTATTATGATCAGTAATTCTACTATGTTTTGTTTCTTCTGCACACACCTCCGGTACATGTGCAGCTGTGATTTTTGGAACTGGAATCAGCGTTGCTGTTGCTATGTGCAGACCCTCAGAGAATGTGTAAGAGGCATTGTTAATTGTGGTTGTTAACTAACCTTCATTTGGCTAGTAACCTATGCCATACCAGCCCTGGAAGTCTTCCATGGACCAGCAGAGAGAAAATCTTGCTTATTATTTGGTGATATATTTGTGCAGAATGTGCTTGATAGTATATTTTAGCCCGTGATCTATTTGATCTCAAAATCTTAGATGGGCAGTTTAAAGGAAGCTTTGCACTAGGCAGAATAAGAGATCCATAGTTATAAAGTATTCCATTCACATTTAAATGCAGCAATTTTTCAACTGCATGAAGAAGATCACGCAAGACTCTCTAGGTTACAATGCTCAACAAATCAGGGACCTAAACACTCATCACTTCAATCCATTTTGAACATGCTTTGGGTCCATATTGTTGCAAGCGCTGTGATATGAACCACAACCAGCTTTGTGGTTAGGTACTGCTGCCATCCACTTAGATTAGTTAGTTCTAAAGATATGCAGTCGTAGAGGAAAGCCACCAATGAATCTTAACGAGAAGAGGCTCTTGTCTTAGAAACAATGTAATACATTTTATTTAAGTAATCAGATACTCGTTACATTGTTAAGTTATACATTTTTGTTTATATTTTGAGGAGACTTAGGATAGGTTTCATTCCACTTGATACTAAGCTGTTCAAGCTTTTCCCACCCAAGTCCTCATCACCTCATCAGATTAGGTGGAGCTTCATGCAACGTCCAACATTAAACCTTTCAGCACCATTACTTTATTCAATGAAGTTTCTCAATTTGACGGAGAGCTATCGATCTTTCCTGGAAATTGCCTCATGGAACAGCAGCCTTGCTGTGCTAGAAGTTCTTTTTAACCTTCAAGAAAAGATTTCTCAATTAAACATGTTTCTAATTTTGAAGGTGACTGTATTCTACCCATCTGCCCTATTCCTGTCCTATTAACTGTTTGTGTTCTGCAGGTTCGACTGTGCAGATCGTCAATTTCACTCAATCCCAGCAGCCTGGCAGGTCCGAATAGACAATCCTGTAGATGTAAAGGAGCTGACCCCAGAATTTTTCTACTTCCCAGAATTCCTGGAGAACCAGAATGGTAGGCAAAACTGGTGGCTTTTTAGCACGAAATGAATTATCGGATGGCATTGTCTCAAACTTTTGTTTATTAACTCTTTAATACAGAACCTCAACTATCAGTTAAGAAAATGCAAAGATATAACACTTTTTTTTTTCTAGCCTCAGGGTGTCACAAAGTGCAAATATAATTTATTAAATATTTTATAAATGTAGTCCCTGGTGTAAAAGAGAAAAGCACACACTCACAATCAGTGATGAGATGTCTGTCCAGATGTTCTCCTTTAGCAATGCGAGTTGACAGACATTGGGAGCATATTCTTGTTTTTTTTTGACACGTGCTTTGGATCTTTTGCACTGAAGTGAAGAGACAATCTGGGCCTTATTTAACATCTCATGCAAAAAAAGGCTTCTCCAATTCCCTCCGTATCATGCTGACATATTAGCCTCATTTATGCCCTCAAATCTCTGTAGTGAGGTTTGAAGCCATAATCACTGATTTAGGTACCAAAAGCTTTCGCTTCAATTGGGCTGGCATCATGATGTGTGAGAGTGAATGGACCGAGGAATGACTGAGTTAAATATGCTGGGCAGTGGCATTGAACCACAGCAATTAGAAAGCCCAAGACTGGTGTTGACCTAGTTGATCTGAGAAAGGTCAAATTACATTTGGCTTCAGCATCCCTTGCATGTTCAAGTGGAAAAATCTGTCAAAATTCATGCTTCAGATAGTTTTGCCCCCCTGGAAAATGCATTCATGAGCATGTTAGGGGGAATCCCTCTATTATCAAGTAGATTGATAAGATGAATGATCATTATCACATAGACATTAATCACTTTATCAAATATTGAGAAGATCTGAGTCTTGCAAGATCACTTGTGCCTATTGGGAAAGAGAAGAGCCATCTCTTATGGTTGCACAGTTAATAAAATGGAGAAAAGTACCAGTGAAATTACTAACAAAATGTAATTTTTGTTTTGCTTTCATCTCTGTCTCTCTCTCTCCATGTCTGCCTCTCTCTTCCTCCCTATATCTTAATTTATATATATCTCTCTGCGTCTGACTCTCTTTGTCTATATTTCCATTGCTGTTTATGTTCATCTGATTTTGGATGTTGTTCCCCTTCCCCTCCATCTCCTACACCTCTAACTTTCATTCACTCTCAAAATCATTCTTTGTCTCACTCAGTCTCTGTGTATGTCTCTCCCTATCTTCATATTTCCCTCTGTCTTTCACTTGTCCCATTTCCAAACCCATTTTTTGTCACGATGTTCATGTTGACCTCTCTTCGTTTCTCTCATCTTTTCTGTCTTTTGCTCTCTAGGGTTTGATCTCGGCTGCCTGCAGATGACCAACGAAAATGTAGCTGATGTTGTCCTTCCAAAGTGGGCAAAATCCCCTGAAGATTTCATTTACAAGCACAGAAAAGCACTGGTAACTGAGAAGGAGGGGATAAAATCTGTTTGGTTATAATTTGCCATTCACCACAGTGCATTCTTCCTGTAAACTCTCCTCGGGATACTATTTTGGAGGTTGAGGATTCAGTTGCAATCTTAGATTATTGCTGCATTGTTTGTTTTCTAATTAGTGTTTCCATTTTTTTTCTATCATGAATCTCTATTGTTTTAATCTCGGTCCATCTTTGCACTCTGGCCACCAACTTTTTTTTTTCTTGACATATGTCCTACAGTAAAATTGGACATGAGAGACGTAAACTCTGTGTTTTGAGTTCTGGTCTTGCAGAGAACTCTTGGGTGTTCCCAATTCCCATTTTCGTCTTCAACTGGAGGTTTGTGTAGTGTTAATTCCTGGTAACTGAATTCCCCTCTTTCCCCACCCCCCGCCTCCCAATGGCATTGTGGGTCACCCCACAACAGGTGGACTGCAGCATTTTGAGAAGGCACCATCTTCTCAAGAGCAACTATGGACGGGCAATAAATGCTGCCCAGCCAGCGATGCCCACAACCCACAAATTAATTTTTTAAAAATGATAAATGAAAACTAGTGTAACCCTTTTTGTGATTCATTTCACCCTCCTGAATTTTTCCTAATGTTCACTATTTTGAGTCTCCAAGTTGCTGATTAAATTTCATGTGTTACCCAGTTACCATTGTTCTATGAATAAATGTTAAAGCACTGAATTAGATTCTAGCTTCTATCTCACTCCTATTGAACTGACTGGGTGTAATTAAATAGAATATGCCTATCTACTCCGTTTCGAAGAATGCGAGGTGATCTCATTGAAACGCACAAAATTCTACATGGGCTTGACAGAGTAGACACTGAGAAGCTGTTTCCCCTCCCTGAGAGTCGATAACTAGACTCCAGTGTTTCAGGCCCCTTCAGACTGAGACTCGGAGAAATTTCCTTCCTCCAAGGAAATCTTTGGAATTCTCAATACAAAGAGCTGTGAGTGTTCACATTGACTGTATTGAAGAAGAGATCAATAGATCTTTCTTCACCTTCAGAGAATGAAAGAATATGAGGATCCGTGAGACAGTGGAGTTAAGATTGTCATGGTCTTACTAAATAATGGAGTTGCGAGACCTACTCCTGCTGCTCCTATTTCGTATATTTTTATTTTCTGAAGATTTTGTATATATACATCAGTAATCTGACCACTGCTTTAGATTTCACCCTTCCCTGCTGTTAATTCTGTTGGTTCTCTGATCTATGCTTATTGTCTATACGATAATGGTAAGCCTATTGATCCAGTCCATTCCGGTACTTCTGTTTCACTGTGTCTTCTTCGTTAGTCTGTAATTATTTAATGTCTACATTTTATTTTCCTGTCATTCAGGAGTCAGAACATGTCTCTACAAACCTCCATAATTGGATCGACCTGATTTTTGGCTACAAGCAAAGGGGCCCTGCAGCTGTTGAGGCATTGAATGTCTTTTATTACTGCACATATGAGGGTATGCCAACTGTGCGAGTATAATGCGGTCTAAGCTTTAAGTTGAGAAAAAGAGGTTTCTTGCAAAATCAGAAGATACTTGGTAGAAGCTTGTAATTTTTGGGGTTTACTTTGAACCTGTCACGATTTGGATTAGTTAGAAGGAAGTGAAATAATTGGAAGTTTTGATAGATTGTGAAAACAAAATTGAACTGGAATTGATTGAAATTGAATTGTAAACTCATACAGAAATGACAGATTCTTGAGTCATTGCAACTATACTGTTAGAAACAGCTATCTGTCTTCAATATTCTTTATTATGTATCCAATGCTCTTTTGAAAATTACTATTTAATTTGCTTCTGCCTGTCTTCTAGAGGGTGAAAATAGTTCACAGGAATCAATGAATAAAGTACATTCTAAAGGGAAATGCCAAATTAGGTTAACGGATAGGTCAATAGAATACAGTGACAAACATTTCAGAGGGTTAAACTGAAAAAAGACCTGGTGGATCAAGTATAATATGGAAAAATGTGAACTTGATTGAACTGCATAGAATCATGAGGAGTCCAGACTGGATACACATGGAAGAATGTTTCTTCTTGTGAGACAATCTGCCCATATTGCTGATGTAAAATCCAACCCAAAATCTGCAACTTTAACTCTTTAATCATCAATTCTCAATGATGGCCTTCTGACATTCGGACAGAAACACTTCAGCTACATTTCTCAATTACGTTTTGCCCCTGTGGTTTTGTAGATTTGGGGTTGTATCATTCAATGTTGCTTTCAACATTAATTCATTTCTTGCTGTATAGGTGCAGTAGATCTGGATGCAATTGCTGATGAAACTGGAAGGAAAGCTTTAGAAGGAATCATCAGTAATTTTGGGCAAACTCCATGCCAACTTCTGAAGGTATGAAGTTAAATTACTTTCACAGTCACAGTCATGCAGCATTGAAACAGGCCCTTGGGCACACCATATCAATGCTGACCAACAAACACCAAGCTACACTATCCTACTTACCTACACTTGTTCCATAGCGTACTGTGCTGTTAGCTTCTCATCATTTCAACTGCTCACTTCAAATTATTTTCTGCCTTATACCTTTACTTTTCCAACTAATGCTCCTTATTTCTTGATTTATGGTTGTCTCATTTCATTTCAAGCAATTTGTCCTTCCAAACTCCCAATACCTCTCATTTGTGACACTTGTTTGAGTCTGTAAACGGAAGGCTAGTCAACCATGTCACACCAGCCCTGTACTCACCAAATAACCTCTCAGTTTTCAGCAGAAGTTGTGGTCAAGAGCCCTGTTAGGTTTGATCAAACCTTGAACTTTCTTGGTCTTTATGATTTGGAGAACTCAAACTATCTTTGAATTTGCAAAACAGTGGTCATCTTATTTTTAAATATTCACCTAGCTATTGAACTGTGATCATGGTTATGCCACTGGACTAGGAATCTAGACATTTTAAGTACAAATCTCACTGAATAATAATGATCAAACAATAAACATATTTTTACTGATGAAATTTATTAAAATTCTGGAAGTAAAATAGCTGGCAGTAAAAATGAATGTAAAGCTATTGGATTGTTGTACTGATTAGTCTGAGTGACTCCATGTCAATGTGGCTTGTATAACTGTCCTCTGAAGGTCAAAGGCTTCCATCCTGCAGAAAGATGACCCATGACCAACTTCATAGGGCAATGTATTGGCCTAGACACTCAACCTGAGGGTTGCAGTGGTTGGATCATTAAGTATATTCAAGGCTGAGCGGGACAGATCTTTGATTAGTAAGGGAACCAAGGATTATGGGGAAAATGCAGGAAAGTGGATTTGAAGATTATCAAAGGAAAAAGTGATGACTGCAGATGCTGGAGATCAGAGCTGAAAATGTGTTGCTGGAAAAGCGCAGCAGGTCAGGCAGCATCCAAGGAGAAGAGTCGGCGGTTTGGGCATGAGCCCTTCTTCAGGAAGAAGGGCTCATGCCTGAGAGGTCAACTCTCCTGCTCCTTGGATGCTGCCTGACCTGCTGTGCTTTTCCAGCAACACATTTTCAGCAGTTGAGGATTATCAAGTCAGCTATGATCTTGTTAAAAGCCAAAGTGGATTCGATGGGTTACTTCTGCTCCTGCCTCTTCATCATCATAAAATGCCTTGAATTTGAACTTGAGTTCAGACTATAAAGTCCATCATTAGTTTAGTTCCATGTAAGTTTATCTGTTCACTGCTTAACTTTGGCAAGCAAAGCAACATCCCCAACCTCTGGGAGGAGACAAAGTTATCCTAATATATTGTTCTTAATATCCCTACTCTCATTTCTACTTAAACAGATTTGCCGTTGAATTAATTGTTTCTTGGGATTTGACTCACATGTTATCACCAGTTATGCAGTTTGGCTGCATTCTTAACTCACATCATCCCATGATTCTTACTGCAAAGTGTGTGTCTGTGTGTATATAGTTTGTGTCCAAGAGTGAAAATGGCTGTGAAATCTGACACTTGATGAATGGTCACTTGGGAAAGGTAGCACATACTTCAGAGTCTGTTTCCCCTGGCTAGACCCTAGAACCAAGGCCATCGTCTTGGGAAAAGGAATTGGCCAGTCAGGACTAAGCTCAGGAGAAAGTTTTTTTTCTCTCAATTTTTTCAGAATGTTTGGAATTATCTATTCTGTGGTGCAAATCAATTCCTTCAGCAGAAGTTATAAGAAACAGGAGCAGGAATAAGCCATATGACGACTTGAGCCTGCTCGACCATTCAGTTAAATCATGGCTGAATTTCTGTATGAACTCAGTTTTCCTGTCCTATATCCAGAATTATTGATTTCCTTCATATTCAAAATGGATTTCAGTACTGAATGTAACAGACCTCTAGAGAACTGTAAAGAATCAGAAGAGTCTGAGTAATCAGATTTCTCCTCAATTCAGGTTTAACAGGCCAATTCCTTAGTATGGATATTTGATCCATTCCAGATCCAAGGTCAGCACCCACCCTGTCAATGCCTCTATGTTAAACTCAGTGAGATCACTTTTCACTATTCTGAATTCCAGAGGTAATGATGATGCTTTCTACTTCCAGGACAATTCTCTCATCCTAGTAGGAGTGAAGAAAGTTGTGGGGGGGGAACGATTCTCATCCTTAACAATGTAACATACTAACTCCTCTGTGTGTGATTTTTCTTTCTTTCAGGAGCCACATCCTCCACGTCTTAGTGCAGAGAATGCTGCCAGGCGCTTAGCACGATTCGATTCCACACCAAATGTCTTTGAGCACTTAGGCCAACTCAAGTCCTTCTTTGTTGAGGTAAATGGTTGACCAGTTTACCTGTCCAATGCAGAGGTCAAGGTATTCTCTCCTTCTCCCCAACCAACCAACCCCATCCCACCCCCAACATCATTGCTACCACAAACTATTTATTTCATCAACTTTACAACATAGAAACAGACCATTCAACCCAACTGGTCAATGCTGAAGCTCATACCCCATAAGAACCTTCTACAACCATACTTCAATTAACCCCATCAATGTGTCATTCTATTATTTTTTGATTTATTTATATATTTCACTTCCCCCTAGTGATGCTCAATAAATGCTTGCTATGATGCTCGAGCAGGTAGGGGCAAAATGATATTTCCTCTTTTGGACGGACCTACTGAGTGACATTTCGCGCCATCGATTTGCTATCCATTTCCATTCCTGTCAATGAATAAATGGAATACAAGTTCACATTGTAATCACTCTCCTACAAAGTATTTTCTTCAAGATCCAGCAGAACTTTAAAACCTGTATTCAATCTTTCCTTCCGCTCTGAAGCGAGCAACTTCAGCATTCCTACCGTCTCCAAGTAACTGAAGTCCTTTAATCCTGAATTCTTTGAGGGAAATTTATTCTGCACTTTTCCTTACTCCTCCTCACACATGCTCAATGGTTTAAGACTTTAAGTTTAAAGTTAATAAATGCTGTGAAATGTCATTCATTAGGATTTTCCAATTGAGGAACTGTACTTGCTTCTACCTTTTGTATTTTGTTTTTCAGCCATAAATAAGGCCAAATTTTCTTCAGTGATGTGAAAAGGAAGATTTGTTGTGAAACGCACTATATTAATACATCAGAATATGTCAAACTGTTTCAAAGCCATTGAAGAGCAATTGACATCGAATCACTGTTTTAGTGAAATACTACAGCAAGACTCCCACATTCAGCACTGAAATAATAACCAGAGAATGAGCTTCGGAATGTGATTAAGGGATAAGTTTCATCCAAGTCACTGAGAGAATACTTTTCTATAATAGGTGCCTGAGGATCTTAAATAAATGATCACTGAGGAAGACACATTCGGTCTTGTGTGGTTTAAAGTCTGCCAAAATATGGCAAAATGCAACACCCCTTCAGTACTGCTTGATTTAGATACTCTTGTGTTTTAGAGAGCTGAAAGATGTTCAGTAATTGGTATCGACCAGTAAGCAAACTTATAAAAAAACATTTTGAACAGTGTAACTGTGGGAGTTTTACTGATGATCAAAAGAGATCAGGATAGAAAGTGATCATCAAAGGAAAATGACAGTGTCTGAATAATTTATAGTAAATTTGGAAACTTTTTTTCATGCTGAGGTTAATCAAGATCAGAAACTCATTCCTCCGAAAAAGTTGTGAATGCTAGACAAATGACTCTTATAAGATTGAGACTGACAGAATCACAGGATTGTTACAGTATAGGAGGAGGCTACTTGCTGCATTTTGCCTTCGCCTGTTACCTACTACCAATTTCTTACCTTTTCTCCATAAATCTGCACACTACTTCTGTCCAAATGACCATCCAATGCTGTCTTGAATGCCTCAATTGAACCTGCCCCCACCATATTTCCAGGCAGTGCATTCTGTACTCTAACTGCTCCCTGTGTGAAAACATGTTTTCTCATATTACCTTTGCTTCATTTGTACATCATTTTAAATCTCTACCCTTTTACTCATTTTTTTTTTCTTTGACAAGCTGAAACCGCTTCTCCCTTTCCACTCTATCCAACCCATTCATGATTTTGAAAACCTCGAACAAATTTCATCTCAACCGCCTTCTCTCCAAGAAGAACAGTCCCAACTTCATCAATCTATCCTATAACTAAAGTTTCTCATTTCTAGAATCATTCTTAAATCTCTTCTTTACTCTATCCAGTGTATTTACATCTATCCCATAAAGTGATGTCCACACTGTTACACTATATTCCATCTGAGTATCTTGTACAAGTTAAAAATGAGTTCCTTGCTCTTGCAGTCCACCTCTATCAATAAAGTCAAGAACACTTTGCTTTATTAACTGCTCTTTTCATCTGTCCTACCACCTTCAATGATCTGTGCACGTACATACCTAGATTCCTCTGGTCCTGAGCCCCCTTTAGAATTGTATTCCTATTTTCTTAGGTCTTTAAATATTCTCTCTAGCAAAATGCGTCACTTCATACTTCTTTGCATTGAACCTCATTCGCCACCTATCTTCCCACTCCAGCAACTTGTCAAAATCTGCACAACCCTCTTCACAGATTACAGTTCTTCCAAATTTAATGCCAACTGCAAACTTTGAAATTGTCCCCTGCACACCCAGATACAGATCATTAATATATATTGGGAAAAGCAAGGGCGCCAATACTGACCGTCGTCCATCAGCCTGAAATAAGCCTTTCCAATCACTCAGCTGATTTTGTATGTACTCTGCTCCATTTTATACCAGGACCTATAACTTTCCACCAGTCTGTTGTGGCACTGCACCAAACTACGTCCTGAAATCCATGTAAACCACACCAACAATTTAACCCTCATTGGCCCTTTTTGTTACCTGTTTAAAAAAATTCCACCTTCTTTATTAAAGCTGTATTGTTTGTAATTCTCCAGACTTCTGGCACTGCCCCTGGGCCCACAGAAGACTAAAAGATTACAGCCAGTGTCCTTGTAATTTCTATCCTCACCTCCTTCAAAATCCTTGTATACATCTCATTCGGTGTCAGTGCCTTGTCAACTTCAATAGATTAAATATGTTTTTATTATGTGTGGCTAACAAAAGATAATAGGTTAAGATACAAATAGCCATTCAGGGACTGAATGGTCTACTTTTCCTTAATATTTTGAAAAGCATTAATAAATAGGACTTTTGAAGAATTGAAAGAAACAAGATTTTTATAATCAATCTGCCCAACACATGGGAGATGTTGAGGCCCAGGTACTCTGCTCCTGCTCCTGCTCCTGTGTTGTCCTTGAGTTGAGAAAATGTCTTCAGTATGAGGAAAGAGTAGAAATGCTTAATGTAATTTACAAAAGAATCTTCAAGGACAGAACACGGTCTTTGGTTGTTCATGCCTCTCCAATATGATGTATTAATAGAGAATGTAGAAATGATTTCATAACATTATCTGTCTTTCAGGGCATCAGTGATGATATTCCATTAGTGCAGGCCTTGGTGCCAACAAACCAAGCGTACTCTTATTTAACTCCATATGTTCTGGTGAGTAGACAATGTCAAAAAACATCAAAATCATCAGTTTCTCTTTTGTGGAGAAAGAAGTCCAATCCATGCGCAAACAATCACAATGGGGAGGTGATGACATGGTGATACTATCACTACACTATTAATCCAGAAACTCAGCTAATGTTCTGGGGTCCCAGGTTCAAATCCTGCCATGGCAGATGATGGGAATTTGAATTAAATTTTTTAAAATCTTGAATTAAGAATCTGCTGCTGACTGTGAAACCATGGACAATTGTTAGAGAAGAAAATTATCTGGGAAGGAACTCTGCCATCCTCTCCTAGTCTGGCCTACATGTCACCCCAGACCCATGGCAATGCAGTTGACTCTCAACTGCCCTTTAATATGGCTTAGCAAGCCACCCAGTTCTAGAACAGCTAGGGACAGGCAAAAAATGCTGGCCATCAAGTGATGCACATGTCCCACGAGTAAATAAAAGTGCTTAAAGTAACAGTATGGCTATAATATGACTAAAGAAATATATAACTGAAACTTCTGGGGAGTGGAAATCACAGTCAGATTGCCACTTTGCTCTTTTTACTTACCTTGGCCTTCTGAGAAATGTGACTTTAGAGAATGTAAGTGTGTAGGTTTAGTGGATGGTGGGAGAAGGTGACAGATGAGTAGTGCAGGACGGTAGGGTGGATTGGTGATGGAGTCTGAGTAGCATTGGGTTTGATTGAGGTCAGCAGTTGAGTCAGAGGTTATCAGGCTAGGTAAGGCATCATGTTTGCGAGGGGGGTTCAGGTCAGCTTACATCAGGTATTGAGAGGGCAAATCGAGTTTTGGGGGTTTGGTTTTAATGTTACCCAGGACAAAAAAAGGTTTAGAATTTGTTTTTCCCCTTTTTCTTAGATACAAATTGAAGTAAATCAGTCAGAATGCGCTCTCTGAAGTCTGTGACTCTACCTCAGGGCTGTAGTGAAGCTTATAGATGCAGGGTAATTGCCCATCAGAAGTTTAGACTTTCCATGCAAGTTACATACTCTATCATTCGGGGTATCTTGCTCCAACGATGTTCTTCCAATTGGAAGATCTGAGTCAACATACCCAAAACTGCATTCAAACTAATCCCAGGTCAATGCTTTTCTGAAGAAATAGAATGAGGGAAACCGGATAAATCAAAGTGACCACTAGATTCAGGATTGCCCAAATCGGCACCAATCAGTTCAGAGATTCTTCCCATCTGACCTCGAAACTTTGTGAGTTTCAATAAGGAAGGTAGAGCTTGTATTTATTATCATGTCTTTTATAACTTATTTTTATGCCAACGCACTTTGCAGCCCGTTTTTCACTAACTGAAGCAAATTTGAAATAAAACATGGAATGTTATGTACGTGCCCAACTCACCCTCACCCCAATTCATGTCCAGAGGATGGTTGACATGTAATGCAGGTCTTTAGCTTGTATTTTACCAGCCCTGCCTCTGACCAATTGGGTTCACCACTCTTAGTGGTGGGAGGTGACTGTGCTATGTAATAAACCTGCTGATCATTCTGTGGGCTGAGTGGTTCCCTCCTCTTTGGACACCCTCTTCCAAATGGAGACATCCTACCTCATCGCCACAACACACAGCCTTCACCACCACACACCCCCCCCACCACCACCAAACATGTGAGTCTGTGCTGACTGGCGTTGATGAATCCTCCAGCTTTCTGACTCCCCCTCTTTAGAGAATGTTTGCAGTCCCACGTTGGCCACGTGTAATTGGAGATGGGACTTCCTCTCATGAGTGGCAGAAGTCTGATTCTGAACCAGTTTAACAAGCTGACAGTTATTAAATAGTAATCCTGGGTCATCTTCCCACTCACTTCATTTGGTGAAAGTATCGTAGTAGCTTCCCTGCTCAGGCCAGAGGTTTTTAGATAAAAGAGCAATCATGACTCCATAACATCATCGCGTTCAATCTACATTTTTTTTAAAAAAAAGCACCTCATTGAGTGATCTTGTCAATTACTCAGAGGAATAAGCCAAAATGAAAGGTGGAAGAATCGATGTACAACATTGAAGTAAACCACTTGGCTGATTACAATTATCCACATACTCGACTAGTGGGCCTTTGGTCTCTGTAATAATGGTCAGCTGTGGTTGTGAAATGGAATATTCAAACTTTTTATCTCAGATATGATTATCATCTTCCTGATTGTGAACACACCACTCTGTTTCTTCCAGGTCACAGTGAGTGCGAATGGGTTGATAGGAACTCATGGCTGGCTGCCATATGACAAAAACATTTCCAACTACTTCACCTTCACACGAGATCAAAATGTCTCCAATGCCAAGTAAGTGCAATTTATAAGATTTTGTTTAGTTCCATGATCAAAATAATTCCACCTTGACTCAGAATTTATGTGATCTTTTAAAGACTCTTTCAAAGGATCGTTTGATCGTTTTAAAGTCACTAACTCCATTACTATTCAAACTAAACGTGGAATACTTATACCATGATATCTAAGGTTACCACCTTCTTTGAAAAACTCTCTCAGTACTGGATCACTTTCCCCTAGAACAAAAGGTCAATTGTCTTCTTGAAAACACTGACACCAAGACTACTATCCCCTTTAACACATATTGTCCCTTAGTCACTGTCTCCTTTAACAACTGTCCCTTTTAGAGTTGCTGTCCACTTTAATACATTGGCCACTAAAGTTGCTATCCCTTTTGAAACATTGACACTGAGAATAATCGACATCTTTACTGCACTGTTGCTTAGAGTTACTGACCCGTTAATAAACTAACCCTGAGAGTTACTGTCCCCTTTAACACATTAATTTACCAGGATGTTGCCTGGTCTGGAGGGAAGTTCTTATGAGGAAAGGCTGAGAGACTTGAACCTGTTCTCATTGGCAAAAAGAAGGCTAAGAGGGAATTTGATAGAGAATACAAGATGAGCAGGGGATTAGATAGGGTAGACAGCTCAATTTTTTTTCCTAGGATGGTGACTTCAGCTTGTACAAGGGAGCATAACTACAAATTGAGGGGCGATAGATTGAAGACAGATGTCAGAGGCAGGTTCTTTACGCAGAGAGTGTTAAGGACGTGGAATGCCCTACTGCTAATGTAGTCAACTCAGCCACACTAGCGAGATTTAAACAATCCTTAGATAAGCATATGGATGATTTTGGGATTGTATAGGGGGAAGACCTGAGAATAGCTCACAGGTCGGTGCAACATCGAGGGCCGAAGGGCCTGTTCTGCGCTGTATTGTTCTATGTTCTTTGTCCCCTAGAGTCACTGACCTCGAGTGTTAGTCCCAGTTATTACGCTATTCTTTTGACATACTGCCCCCTACAGTTGCTGTCCCTTTTTTTCTGCACCATCTCCTAGAGTATTGTCCCTTTTAATACATACTGTGCTTGAAAGTTGACATCATCTTGAAAATTACAATGGAAGGTCTCCAGTCTTCACAATTCCAGAACATTAAAGATCATTAAATAATTTACCATATTTTACTCATTCTGTTATGACTATTTCTTCAGGTCTCAGCGCTTTTTGTCGGGCCCATTTGCTCCTGGAGTCAATTTATCACCAAAGATCCTGGTTGTTTCCCCTGACGGTAAACTTCTCTTCAGTGGCGGTCACTGGGATAACAGTCTCCGGGTTACATCACTGAGCAAGGGCAAAGTGACGGGACATATCATAAGGCACATAGGTCAGTAATATCCAGTTTTCATCATTGTAATGATAACTTTTACTATGTTAGGACATGGGGTAACACACACAGAAAAGATTTACCCTGCGTGGTAATCTGTGAAAATTTGAGAGGCCGAGAACTACCCCAAACCAACTATTTAAAGTAAGAATTAAAACATTTTTTAAAAGTCTAACAGTGAATATTAACTCAAAACTTTTTACAACTCATTTATCTAAACCTATCTATTACCTTCTCCTCTCCAATACTGGTCTGATGAAACCCACGATTAAGATTTACCGAAAAATTCAAATTTCAAAACCAGCCAGCTGTTGAATCTTCTCTTTGTATCTTCCTCTGTAGATTTGCTGTCCAGGTGGGTAGTGTTGTATTTTTTTGTGCAGACTCCTGCTCTAGATCGGTACCACTCAGAGAGTTCTTACTAGCAGCCAACATCTGTTGGTCTTTTGGCAGTTCAATGTTTTTCCTGTTTTATACCCCAGAGCATCTGATCATTTCATTGGTTTTAATATTGTCAAAATACTAAGTTCAGACTTGATTGGAGTTTGGTATCTTGGAGCATAATTTAAACTGGCCGAATTTGAACTTGTTTTTGCCTCATAGCAACACGGGTACTGCTAGCTGTTCTAACAAATTTTTCATTTTAACTTTTCCAGTACTCTGTGTTCTTCTCTAAGTCCTTGCTAGCTTTTCAACTCTCCTCATGGGCATAACGGTGACTCCGTGGTTAACATGCTGCCTCATAGAGCCTGGGACCTGGGTTCCAATCCAGCCTTGGGTGACTGTGTGGAGTTTGCACATTCTCTCCATGTCTGTATGGGTTTCCTCCCACAATCCAAAGATGTGTAGGTCAGATGAATTGGCCATGCTAAATTGCCCATAGTGTAGGTTATTAGTTGGGGTAAATATAGGATAGGGGAATGGTCAGGGTAGGTTACTCTTCGGAGGGTCAGTGTGGACTTGTTGGGCCGAAGGGCCTCTTTCCACACTGTAGGATTCTAATTCTAAAAATGCAGTACTCCTTACACCTTCATAATAACTGTGCCCATCGAAGCTAACAGAAAATAGAAATGGTCACCCAGAACCATATTTTCCCAAGTCTGGATACGTAAAGAGTATTGTGCCATCTGTATGGTACAATAAAGATTAGTGCTGGAGTGTAGGTTGTTCCACTTTTCTGCTTTGATACTTAACTCAGCAGATTCTGTTTGTTTATCATTTCATGGGATTGGGTATTACGGCTTGGTTGTACATTGCCTACTTGATTGAGAAGGTGATGCTGAGTGCCCTTTAAACCTCTGGAGACACATACAAAAAGAAGGGTATTCCAAGATTTTGACTTAGTGACAATAAAGAAACAGAATTGCATTTCCGCCTCAGAATGGTGAGTGACTTGAAAAGGAACTTCCAGATGACGGTATTTCCTTTCTATTGCTGCCCTTATTCTTCGAAGTTGTCAAGATTGCGTGTTCAGAAAGTGCTGTTGAAGCAGCCTTGACAAATGGTTACAGTGCATCTTGGAGTGGATAGAATGCTAATCAAGCAGGATGCTTTGTCAGCTATCTTTAATATTGTTGGAGTTGTCCTCATTCAGACAAATTGAGAATATCCATCAACACTCTTAGCCTATGCCTTGCAAATGATGGACAAGCTTTGAGGAGTCAGGAAATGAAGCTACAGTAATTACGAACTCTCAACCCTGGAGGCTCCCTGCCCCCATTCGTGATGAAGGGCTTTTGCCCGAAACATTGATTTTCCTGCTCCTCGGATGCTGCCTGACCTGCTATGCTTTTCCAGCACCACTCTAATCTAAACTCTGGTTTCCAGCATCTGCAGTCCTCACTTTTGCCTAGTAGTTATGACCTGTCAAGTTAAGTTTCTGGTGCATGGTTTTCAACAGATTGATGATGGAGGATTATCCCCAGGATTCTTTCAATCATCAAGGAAATTAGACTTGTATACAGTTAGCTGGGACTGATTTGCAGTTGAAGTCTCATGGCCAGTAGGCTGGAGAAGGTAGGGGGTGTGGAGGTATGGTGGGTGTATGTTGAGGAGTGCAGGCACTATATCTAGGGAGCTTTACCTGTATCTGTTGCATGTCCTAAAAGACCTACAACAGCGTGATAATAGCATAAATCTCAAAAAGCTATCATACAAATTCAGCAGGTAATAAGGATGGTAATTAGGATGTTGTATTTTATTTTTAATGAAATAGAATATAAAAGTAAGCAAATCTTGCTAAAACTGTACAGGGCAGTCATCAGATCACAACTGGAATATTGTGAATAGTTTTGGACCCCTTCTCTAAGGAAAGATATACCAGTATTGGAGGCAGACAAAAGCAGGTTCACTATTATTACTGGGAATGGAGGGACTGTCTTATGAGGAGATATTGAGGAGGTTGGATCTGTGCTCATTAACATTTAGAAGAATAAGGGGAAACCTTATTTAAATATACAAATTTCTGAACGGTTTTGATGGGGTGAATACGGAAAAGTTGTTTCCATTTGTGGGAAAATCTCGGACCAGAGGGCATAATCTGAAAATAAGGAATCTCAAATTTAAGACCAACATGAAGAGGAATTTCTTCTCGGAGGAATAGTGAATCCGTGGAATTCTTTACTACAGAAGGCTGTCAAGGCTGAGTTGTTAAGTGTTTTCAAGACTATTTTGGACAGATTTTTAATCAGTACTGGAATTGATGGTAAAGGGAAAAGGCAGGAAAGTGGAGGATCTGAAATTTTCCAAATGGTCTAATTAGTGCCTTGTATAGTTTTTTATTTTCACCAGTCTTTTGGTGAAGAAGTTTCCTCTGAATTTCCCATTAATTTCTCTGTGAGTATGTTGTATCAGCGGCATCCAGTTAAGCTCTTCCCCGGAAGTGGCAGCATGTATTAAGTCATCCCTCAGGATGTCTTTTCTCAAGAGAAATGTGGCCCAGCCTGTCAATCCTGACCCGATATGGTTATTCACACATTTTTGGTCTCACCTTTGTAAATCTTCTGTGTATCCTCTGCACTATCTTTGTGTTGTCTTTATAATATGGCAATCAGATCTGCATCAAGTGTTCCAAATGTGGTATAACCAAAGTTGAATACAGGTTTATCATAAATTCTCTTCTTTTCATTGCTCTTACCAACCCTCTGTCAGCAAAATTAAGTGTTTGGATTGTTTTTTTTATGGCCTTGGTAAAATAGGAACAAGAGTAGGCAATTTAACCTGTTGGTGCCTGACCCACCATTCAATATGTTTGTGGCCAATTGAACACTTCCATATCTTTAACCACCTCACAATTTTAGTGATTGATCTTCAAGATCCCTTTTTTTTTGCTCCACCCTAAACTTCCAAGTTCAAGGTAATAAGTCACTTTCCTATTCTTCTTAGAAAAATATAATACAGGTAGACAAACCTTTATCCGAAATCCAAAAAGCTCCGAAATCCGAAGGTTTCTTTGAAGTTTTTCTCATTAACCAAGTTTTTTGGCATGCAAACAGTTAACCCAATTCCACACCCACTTGATGCATGTCACTCAGATGCAATGTGTGGGAGCCGTAGCCCAGCCCAGCACTGACAGGCCTCAATTCTGTCTCCGGGCCTGTTTTACTCAGTGAGTCTGCTGTTCCGTAAGGTTACTTTAAAATTTCGCCATCAAGCTGTCACTTAATCTGAAATCCGAAAAATTCTGAATTCCAAAAACCAGCTGGTCCCGAGCATTTCAGATAAAGGATTGTGCACCTGTACTTTACATTTTATCGGTAATAAATTTGGCAATTATCTGTCTATTCTGAAAACTTGTAATATCTTCCGATAATTTATTATATTCCCCACCTGTATCTCTATTCTTCTACTTGTCCTCTGACTCAACATTCTCTGACCTTATTCATTAGTCTATAATGGGGCACTAATCGAAGGCCGTTTGAAAATCCAGTAAAATTGCATCTACTTCATACTTTTGTTTACTCTGTTACTTGAAAATATTCAACAAGGTTGGTTAAGCGAAATTTTCAGTTTTGCGATCCTGGGTGACTATTTGTTAGTACATTTTTCTTTTCTAAATGTTCGTTCTTCCTTGAGTAATGATTCCAATAGGTTTCCGACCATCACTGTTAATCATTACTTTTATTTCCCCTAGATATCGTGACATGTCTGGCCTTGGATCATTGCGGTACCTATCTCATCTCTGGATCAAGAGACACTACATGCATAGTGTGGCAGGTCATCCAACAAGTAAGATGCCCTTAGGGGTGCACCACAAGTGAGAAGAATGAATTTGTGGAAGTGTGTTGAATGGGATGACCATACAGTGATAGGATAGGACTTCAGTTGGCTCTCAGTTCATTTCCCCATCTCATCTTGGGCATGTCACAGGAGTGACCAGTAACAGTCTGGGAATTTCTCTCATTTAAGATCTTTTAGATAAGTCAAAAATGTATTGAGGTCCAGCAAATTCAGATCCTTTTCTAATTCATTAGCTAAAGCATTAATCTAGAGCATGCTTTTTCTACTGTTTATTGTGTATTTAGTCTTTTGTTGTAACATTTCTAGTTTGAAACTTTATTTTTAGGTATGCCTGTTGCTCTTCTGCAAGTTTTTCCACACCTCATTGAATCTGGAATTTTGGATAGTAGAATAAGGCATGTACTGGGGCTTGATCATTCTGCAGTGGATGGTTCTCAGAACTACAAGGATGCCCAGTTTTTTGCATTATGATGATACAGTGAAACATGATGGATGGAATCCTTCATGAGAAGATAGGTCTTTGTTTTCACAGTCCAGAACTGAGCAATGTTCATTCCTAACAGTATCCTTATGGGCAGAATAATCTGTAGCAGCGAGATTATTGAGATCAAGTAGCTTATTCTCAAATGTACTTACTTGTCATAGTCTGTGTGTCATGGAGTTGTACATCACTGAACCTGACCCTTTGGTCCATCTCATCCACACTGATCAGATATCCTTAAATGATCTCATCCCATTTGCCAGCAATTAGCTCATGTCCCGCTCAACCCTTCCTATTCATGTTGTACTCACCTCTACCATCTCCTCTGGCAACATGCACTATTCTCTGCAAGAAAATGTTGTCCCTAACATCTTCTACATCTTTCCCCTCTCACCTTTAGCCTATGCTCTCTAGTTTGAACTGGGAAAAAAGACCTTGGCTATTCACCCTATCCATACCCCTTATGATTTTCTAAACTTCTATAAGGTCACCCCTCAGCCTCTGACGCTCCAGGGGAAAACAGTTCCAGCCTATTCAACAAACCACATCCTTGAAAATCTTTTCTGAACCCTTTTCAAGTTTAGCAATACTTTTCCTTTCGCAGGGAAACCAGAATTGAACGTAGAATTCCAAAAGTGACCTTACCAATGTCATGTACAGCTGCAACATGAAGTCTCAACTCCTCTACTTAATGCACTGACCAATGAAGGCAAGCATGCCAAACATCACCTTCACCACCCTATCTACTTGCCACTCCACTTCCAAGGAACTATGCAACTGCATCTTTGTTTGGCAACATTTCCAAGGCCCTACCATTGACTTTATAAGTCCTCAACAATATCTTTGTGGACTTGTCACGTGCAGTCAGCAGTGGTACTAGCTACTGAGCCACTCTTGGTACTGGACATCAAAGTCTCCTCCCAATCATATTTTCGGTGCCCTTGATACTCTCAGTGCATCTAAGTGCTGTTTGATAATGATCAGGACACAATTTTTTTTCAAACACTTGCACGTTTCAGGAGTGCTAACCACTTTCTGGTTTCTTTGGGCTCCTTTTATTCATTGGTGCAGTCACATGGTAATATTTCCTTGTAGGTAATGTAATGTATTTGTGTTGCCATGTGGAGTAATTGGACTTGAGCAGTTGCAGAATTAGAAGAATTAATCAGTGGTCAGTATTCCAACATCCTTAAAGCCACTTAAGGAAAGCCTGGATGCCACATTGTTTAAACGGTCTTAAGTCAACAGACATAAGGTAGCAAAAGAGTCTCCTTGTTCCATAACATTTCAGGATAGGTTGAGTAAAAAAAAAAAATCTACTGTTGTAATGTTGGACTTAAAATTAATACCTCCAAACTAGATTGTTATGAGTAAATCATTAAGGGTTAATTGGACATGACAATGAGCAATTGAAGAAAGTGGAAGACTACTTGGAAAGCAGGCCTGGTTTAAAAACAATCTGTTTTGGCTTGGAAGTAACTGCATGGCTTTCTCTGGGTGGAAGACAGCATATTGTGTGGTTAATGAGGAACCAACAGGAGATGTTTTTCAACTTGTTTCTGCATAAAATAATGTGTGGAAAAGTGCTGAAAGTACTGTAAATAGTGATACGGCATGTTACATGAGATGCAAATTAGGATTAATATTGGGATCTTTGCCCCATTCATTGGGCATCCACCACTGGGCTTGGATTCGTGAGACCTGGCTCATGGAATCTGAGGTCGAGCTCCAAGTGCTGTCGTTACCAAAGTCCCCAATGAACCAGGAAGGCAGTGTGAGACTCATTGTTTAACATTTATCTCAGTAATTTAACCCAATTAATTAACTATATGTTAGACCATAAGACATAGGAGTGGAATTAAGGCCATTTGGCCCATTGAGTCCACTCTGCTATTCAATTATGGCTCATGGACATTTCAATGCCATTTGATCACACTCTCCCCAGATCCCTTAATTCCTTGCGAGATTAAGAATTTGTCAATCTCTGCCTTGAAGACACTTAATGTCCCGGCCTCGACTGCACTACATGGCAATGAATTCCACAGGCCCACCACTCTCCAGCTGAAGAGAGGCCCACCACTCTCCAGCCCCGTGGTGGGCGGCACGGTGGCACAGTGGTTAGCACTGCTGCCTCACAGCGCCTGAGACCCGGGTTCAATTCCCGACTCAGGCGACTGACTGTGTGGAGTTTGCACGTTCTCCCCGTGTCTGTGTGGGTTTCCTCCGGGTGCTCCGGTTTCCTCCCACAGTCCAAAGATGTGCGGGTCAGGTGAATTGGCCATGCTAAATTGCCCGTAGTGTTAGGTAAGAGGTAAATGTAGGGGTATGGGTGGGTTTCGCTTCGGCGGGTCGGTGTGGACTTGTTGGGCCGAAGGGCCTGTTTCCACACTGTAAGTCTAAAAAAAAAGTCTCCTCATTTCCGTTCCGTTCCGTTTTAAATTGATCCTCTCTAGTTCTAAGGCTGTGCCCACGGGTCCTGGTATCCCCGCCTGACAGAAACAAATTCCCAACGTCCACCCGTTCTAAGCCATGCATTATCTTGTAAGTTTCTGTTAGATCTCCTCTTAACTTTCTAAACTCAAATGAATACAGTCCCAGGATCCTCAGCCATTCTTCGTATGTTAGGCCTACCATTCCAGGCATCATACACGTGAATCTCCACTGGACACACTCCAATGCTAGTATGTCCTTCCTGTACACAGTATTCTAAATGGGGCCTAACCAGAGCTTTATATAGTCTCAGTAGCACATCACTGCTTTTACATTCCAACCCTCTTGAGATAAATGACAACATTACATTTGCTGTCTTAACCACGGACTCAACCTGCAAGTCAACCTTTAGAGAATCTTGGACTAGCACTCTTAGATCCCTTTGTCCTTTGGCTTTATGAATTTTCTCACTGTTTAGAAAATAGTCCATGCCTGCATTCTTTTGAAGTGTGTTTGTCGTCTTGTAAACATTTTAATCGGCCCTTAAAGAACCCATTAGGTACTTTCAGCCTAACAATACAATATTAGGGCCTGAGATGCAAATATTCCTGAATGATATGTTGCTTAAGGGATGTTGATCACGACACAGCCTTTCCTCAAAGTTGTGTCAAGGGATTTTTATATAACCTGAGATGGAAGCAAGGTATCGGTTTGACGTCTTATCTGAAAGACTGCAGCATATATCATGCTGGACTGGACTGTCAGGTTCTTTTATCCTTAAGTATCATACATGTGACTAGAACCCTTTACTTTCTGAATCAAAATGAGAGTACAGCTGTTGAGCCATGGCTAAAGTAAATCGTCTAGTGGGTCGAAACAGTTTAAGAAATGAATTATTGTTTGTTCCTGAAGTGCTCCCATTCATTCATCTTTTGTGTTTTTTTTCTTTCAGGGTGGATTTGCTTGTGGTCTGGCTCAGAAGCCAGTGCAGGTCCTCTACGGACATGACGACACAGTCACGTGTGTGGCCATCAGTACTGAGCTTGACATGGCAGTATCAGGGTCTAAGGTGAATCTTCCACAGTGTGGCTGATTGGGAGTAGGGGAGGATTATTAATTGGGTTGCTGTAATGTAGTATTTCTGATGTTAAGCTGAGCAGGAGCAGTCTGCTGCCAACACCTACAGGCTGAGACCATGGACGAGGTTTGTGTTGGTTGAAGGCAGGAAAATTGAAGCTTGTGAAAATAACAATAGCAGTGATAGTAACCTTGAAATAGAGATGAAAGCAGAAGAATGATTGCAGGAAAACATGTTTAGCATGTTCATGTAATTTCTAACTGGTTGATTAAGAAAAGTATCCTTGGGGCACTATGACTATGGGAATATATGATTGCACAAAGAGATGAGTTCATTGGATAAGAGTGCGGATAAAAGTCACCCAACTGAACAAATCCATATCGTAGAGAAAATCCAAAACCAAATAGAGAAGGACAATATTAAAAATCTCTCACACTAGGCTATAGTCCAACAGGTTTATTTAGAAGCCTTTGGAGTGCTGCTCCTTCTGGTGGTTGAGGCAGTGTCATACAAGTAACGTCACTGGACTGGCATCCCAGATCAATATTCATAGATCATAGAACATTACAGCGCAATGCATGCCCTTCGGCCCTCGATGTTGTGCCGACCTGTAAAATTAATCTGATGCCCATCTAACCTGCACCGTTCCATTGTTAACTATATGTACATCCATTGCCCATTTAAATGCCCTTAACATCAGCGAGCCTACTACTGTTGCAGACAGGCCATTCCATGTCCCTACTACTCTGAGTAAAGAAACAACCCCTGATACCTGTCCTAAATCTATCACCCCTCAGTTTAAATCTGTGTCCACCTGTGCTAGCCATCACCATCTGAGGAAAAAGGCTCTCACTGTTCACCCTATCTAACCCTCTGATTATCTTATACGTCTTGATTAGGTCACCTCTCAACCTTATCTCCAATGAAAAAAGCCTCCTATCCCTCAGCCTTTCCTTCCATACCAGGCAACATCCTAGTAAATCGCTTCTGAATCCTTTGCAAAACTTCCATATCCTTCCTATAATGTGGTGACCAGAACTATACGCAATACTCCAGATGTGGCCTTACTAATGTCTTGTACAGTTGAAGCATGACCTTGAGGCTCTGAAACTTAATCCTCCTACCAATAAATGCTAACACACCATATGCCTTTTTAACAAGCCAATCAACCTGGGTGGCAACTTTCAGGGATTTATGCACCTAGACATTGAGATCTGTCTGTTCATCTATACTGCCAAGAATTTTACCACTAGCCCAGTACTCTGCATTCCCGTTACTACTTCCGAAGTGAACTACCTAACACTTTTTTCCGCATTAAACTCCATTTGTCACTTCTCATCCCAGCTCTGCATCTTTTCTATGTCCCTCTGTAACTGACAACCTCCTTCAACGCTATCCACAACTCCACCTTAGTGTCATCCGCAAATTTACTAACCCATCCTTCTACGCCCACATCCAGGATAAATATGACACAACAGTGGCCCCAAAACAGATCCTTGTGGCACACCACTGGTAACTGAGCTCCAGGATGAACATTTCCCATCAACCATCACCCTCTGTCATCTTTCAGCTAGCCAATTTCTGTTCCAAACCTTTAAATCACATTCAATCCCGAAACTCTGTATTTTGTGCAATAGCCTACCATGTGGAACCTTATCTAATGCCTTACTGAAGTCCATATACACCATATCAACCGCTTTACCTTCATCCACCTTGTTTGTCACCTTCTCGAAGAACTCAATAAGGTTAGTTATGCACGACCTACCCTTCACAAAACAGTGTTGACTGTCCCTAATCAAATTATTCCTTTCCAGATGATTATAAATCCTATCACTTATAACCTTTTCCAACACTTTACCCACAACCTATGTAAAGCTCACCGGTCTATAATTACCAGGGTTGTCCCGACTCTCCTCCTGAAACAAGGGAACAATATTTCCTATCCTCCAGACTTCTGGCACTACTGCTGTCGACAGTGATAACATAAAGATCAAAACCAAAGGCTCTGCAATCTCCTCCCTAGCTTCCCAGAGAATCGAGGATAAATTCCATCCGGCGCAGAGGTCTTATCTATTTTCAGATTTTCCAAAATTGCTTAAAGCTTCCTCTTTATTAACTGCAATCCCATCTAATCTAGTAACTTCTATCTCCATATTCCAAAAGGGCACCAACATTACCCTTTTCAAATGTGAATACTGACAAAATTAAGGAGACATGGATTTAAATTTCACCAAAGCAAATGGTGAAATTAGAATTTATTTAAAAATAAATTTGGAATCAGAAGAATTGTCAACTGTCATAAAAGTCCACCTGGTTCACAGATATCCTTCAGGAAAGGAAATATGCCATCCTTGCCTGGTCTTGTGACTTTGAGCCCACAGTAATATGGTTGGCTCTGAAATGGCCATGCGCACTATTGAGTTCAAGGTCAATTAGGGATGGACAATAAATGATGCCATATCCTGTTAACAAGTTTTTTAAAGAAAGAATAGAGAAGCTTGAGACAGAAGTTCAAAAGCAATAAGATAATTGGCATGCTTATCCATCCAGGACTAATACAGTAAGTATAAAGGCCATGTTAGACTGAGCTTGTTGTTGTAGTTTACAAGTAGTTTAATTGATTTGTTCTGACTTCAGTCTAATTAAAGTAGTTTCACAACAGAACTGCTTTGTCATTCCATTCCTGTTATTGCTAAGGGGCTCAGTGCCATCACTGTTACAGTGTAGGGGAACCTGAAACACAGTTTGCACAACAAGCTCCTACAAACAATGTGACAATTGCGAATATATCTGCTTTTATAATGTCGATTGAAGGGATAAATATAGATACAGAAGGAAAATTGCCCCCATTCTTTAAGCTGGTGCCAGGGAATCTTCTATATTGATCATGTCGTAGATCAGTGCTCTGTTGAACACTTCATTCAAAAGGTGACACTGCCAGTGGTGCAGCACACTCTGGCTTATGTTCAAAACCCTAGGCTGACATTGATGGAGAGCGATTTGTACCCAAAACCTTCTGACTTAAGAGGCACTAGTACTACCAACTAAGCTATGATTGATATAACTGTTTAGCCACTTGAGACTAGAAATTTCCATATTCGGTTTAGGATGAGTCTTAGCAGTGACAGCAGCATTGGTGCTGCATCTTGCTTTTCTCTTTGCTCTGGTATTGGTTTGATCGTGGCCTGCATTGAACAATTCAATGGACTGAATAGCCTCTTGTTAAATTTTCTATATTTTAACAAATGTCAAGTATCCTGAGGTGAATAATTACCAAATAATTTTACAATTCTTAAACCTTTCCCCTTTTACAGGACGGCACAGTCATTGTACATACAATTCGACGAGGTCAATTCATGCGGACCCTGCGACCCCCCTGTGAAAGCACGCTGCCCATGACTATTGATGACCTTGTCATTGGATGTGAGGGTCAGATTGTCATTCACAGCAGTATAGAAAGCAGGGCATCATCAAAGGTAACAATGCAATTCAAAATAGCAGAGGGGAGTTGGAAAAAAGGTTTTTCAGAGAATTCGGAACACACTGTCTTAGAAAAGTGGTAGAGACAGAAACTCTGCACTTCTTAGAATTACTTGGAAATGCACCTGGTGTGCAGAACCCTGCAAAATTGGATTATATTGGATAATTCATTTTGTCTTCGCATAATACAATGTATTGAATAACCTTTGTCTTAACCTTGTCTTGTTCCTTGATGAGTCAAAAAATCATGAGTGACAAGTACATTATGGCAATAGCTGAAAATGTGTTGCTGGTTAAAGCACAGCAGGTTAGGCAGCATCCAAGGAACAGGAAATTCGACGTTTCGGGCCAGAGCCCTTCATCAGGAATATGGCAATAGTCAGGGTCGAAGCATTTTAGATTCGATAGCCTCAGATACTAAGTAGACATTGTGTTCTTAAACAGTTTAAAATAGTTTATTAAGAAGAAATGTTTTAGATGTAATAAGCTAAAGAGACAGGGTGGTTCATTGATACCAGAGGATGAATGAATGGTTGGGACAGATGGTGTTACTCTCACAATAGTCTGTGAAAGTATTCTGCTCTCCAGCTGAATTGTTAGAGGGCTTGAGGCTGGGTCATTCAGAATATTTGAGACTGAGCTGTACAAATACTTAATCTGTAAGGGATTCATGGGTTATGGGGAAAAGACAGGAGAGTGGATTTGAGGATTATCAAATCAGCCATAGATGCCTGAGCAGATTCAATGGGGAGAAGGACCTACTTCTGATTTTATGCTTTATGGTCTTGTGCAGATGGAGATTGTCACTTGACAAGAATTTGTTAAATTATTTTCTATCTAAGAGCTAACAACATATAACCAACAAATATGGAATAAGTATTCACGATGTCAGAATATATCCATCATATAGGCCGAGGTCACATTTTAGTTTACTTCATGCTGAGGACTATATGCTCACTTTGCCAAACACTTGCATAGATGAAGATGCAGAGGATGCACGAAAACTATCTGATCAGGAATGTCTATGGACTAGGGTCTTGTCACCTCAATCTTTGTGACTGTTATCCCCACTTTGTCCTGGTCCCTGATGGCTAATAATTGTCAATGTATTTTCAAAGACAGAAAAATCAACACTGTGTTAATTCTATAAGAGTTCCATACTATCCTAAAAAGTAAGATTTATCAGTGTCCTTAATTCTTCCAGGATATAACATAAGCTTGGACCGTGACACTTCAATATAGCTGTCTTAGGTGAATGAAATAACAGCTTCACAGGATTTCAGAAAATGTGCAACATCTAATGACCAACTCTCGTTTTCAACCTCCAACACTCTTCCATATCATGGTTTTCTCGGCCGTATTTTATTCTGTTGCCCTGCATTGTAGCTGGGAAATAGAAATGAGACTGGAGGTACTAAATCAAAATCTCTCAGCCCACTTTGCACTGGAGCATGTTGCTGAACTTTACACTCTGACAGTCAACCGTCTAAAACTTAAAACCTCTCCCAGTTTACCCAATTCAGCTTGTGCACTGAAAATTCTTAGAAATTGCAATGAACATTTGCATGAAGAGTAAATGAATGATTAACTCAAAGTGATGCTGTTTTTGATTTGAGGGATAAGTAGGTGAACCTGGACACAAGAACTCCCTTGATATTCAAATATGGGATTATGTGCCATGAAATTTTATGTCTATCTGAACATTCCAAAGGGGGAAGAACATTACTGTCTGATCACTGAATTGCTAATGCACGATCTCAGGGGGCACCAGTTGTCATACCCTTGCAATTTGAATGCATATCCATTGTCTGTATGCTCTATCATTTGCTTAATACTTTTTTACCTAAGTCTATAAGTCGCCTCCAATTCCATGTGTTATTGGTTTTGACTTTAGAACGTCCAAATAAATAACATCCATCAATAGTTATTGCCATTTAATATTATTGATATTTTTAAACAAATTGTTCAAACATGGTTGAGGCAGATGGGACATAAGCCTGAATCTTGTGCCTAAAGGTGGTGACAATATCACTGTTCCATAAGAGCCCTAGCACATTTGTTATATCCTTGGGAAATTCAACATATTTGTTTGATGTGACTTACCTATTACAAACCAAAGGTCTCTCTGACCAATTCCAATTTGTCCATATGCCATCCCTAGTTACAGGTTACAGTAACTTTCCCACTACTGGTTGGAAATTTATAGACCTATTAGTATAACTTCTCAATTTTTCTTTCAATAATGGAAAGTTTTCCAATCCAAGGGGTAGTTTTTAAATTGGAAGGACATTGCAAGATCATTAATCAAACATTAACAATTCTTTTTTACTTCTGGAGTGGACACTGTTGGGTTCTGATAGTTTATCTAGTCTTATTCATTAGTTACCATATTATAAACATAATTATTGAACTAATGGGTTCATCCCTGTAATTTTTTTTTCTCTTGATACCTCTTGTCCCTTGCCATTATCTTTGTGTGGAGGATGTGTGACAGGTTGTCCATACAGTGGTTTGAGTCAGTGTAACAGAAACTGGCAGGTTTGGCATTAGAGGAACAGATAGCATTCCAGATCAATAACATTTCATCCAAATTTCAATTAACTTAGCTAAAGGGATATCTAAGAAATCTTTGATATTAATATCCCCATCTTTTATTGTTTAAATCTAGGATAAAATGCTCTTGCATCTATATTCTGTGAATGGCAAGCACCTGGCATCTGTGTCCATGGATGAGCGAGTATCCGCAATGTGTATCGTTGAAGAGTTTGTGTTACTGGGTACCGAGCAGTGCTCACTGCAGATCCGGAACCTACGGAGGTAAACTGCTTTGTTATACTCATATTGTTATATTTGACACAAAGGATAGATACACTATTATTGAAATTTGAGGGAGATTGATTGTCTTCACCACCATAAGCTAAAATAAATGTATGTATTTGAAACAAACACACTTGTTTTGAGTGGTTCAGTGAATAAATGGGTGATTTTGAGCCACACAGGGTGAAGTTAGCTCCAGATTCGGTATTGAATCAGTGCTAAAGCTGGGTAATGCTAATCAAATAGTGTGGAGTGAATTTAGTTATATATAACCCATGCTGTCTTTGCCCTGGGAGTGTTTGATTGAACAGTGTAAATGGAGCTTTACTCAGATTTATTAAAAGATTATAAATACAAACTCAATGTTTTTGCTCTATTATCAATCTGATGAGTATCCTGAATATTTTTGTCACAAAAGCATTGCGTTACTGATTCTGTTGCAGAGGACTTTGTCTTTTACATGGATCTTAAGGATTTGGTACCAGATTTTCTTGGCTCTGCTTTTGGTAATTGTGTAGAGCAGATGGATAAGTAGATCTGTCAGCAGCATCAACGCAATGGTAAAATCTTGCTGTGCAAATAAATCAGGGCAGAGGGTAGGAATAGATGGGCATTTCACAGACTGGGCATGAGTTAAAAGTAGTGACCTACCCCCACCCCACCAGGATCAGTGTTAGGACCATTTCTTTTTCTGATCCACATAAACAATTTGGAGATTGGTGTTAAGGGAAAATCTCTAAATATACAGATAATACTAAGCTAAGGAGAATAGTGAATTGTGAGGAGGATGCTGAGTGATTTTAGAGGACAATTGACAAGTTGGCCAAATGGACAAACACCTGGCAGATCGATTTCAGTGCAGACAAATGTGAGGTAATGCATTTTGGTAGAAGAAATATGGAGAGACAATACAGACTCTTTGTTAGAACAAAGGAACAGAGGGACCTTGGGTTCAAGTGCATAATTCTCTAATGGTCGCCCCGCGAGTTGAATCAATTGTTAAGAAGGCATATAGGATCCTTGAGTTTTTAAATAGGATTAGAGTATAATAGCAAGGAAATGATGCTACAACTTTATAAATCATTGCCCAGAACACATTGGAATATTACATTCAGTTTTGGGCACTAAATGTAAAGAAGGATGTTAACGTCCTGAAGAAAGTTCAAAGGATTTACTTGAATGATACCAGGAATGAGTAATTTTACGTACAAACAACGATTGGAGACATTGGGTTCATTCTCCTTGGAACACAGAAGGTTTAGAGGTGAACCTTACTGAGGTGTTCAAAATTATGAATAATTTTGACAGGGTAAAGAATGATATTCTGTTTCTACTAGTTGGTATGTCAGTAACTAGGGATCACAATTTCAAGACTGTCAGCAAGAGAGCTATGAGTGAGTTGAGGAGACATGTTTTTGCTCACAGAGTTGTTAGGATTTGGAATGTGCTGCCAGGCAGGGTGGTGGGGTGGATTTCCAAGGACATTACAAAATAGAGCTAGATATATATTTGAAAATGATTCAGTTAGAGGGCTCCAGAGATAGGGTTGGAGACTGGTACTAGCTGGGTAGCTTTCTCAGCAGTGGGACAGACACGTTAGGTTGAATAGTTTCCTTCTGTACTGTAAAATTCCGTGAATAATGCATTGGCCTTGAGATATCCATGGCAAAGATTTACTAGGATAAAATCAAGATTTAAAGAGTTACAAGTTGCATTAATGTGGCTGTATTCCCTTTTTAAAAGTTCATGGGTAATATAATCAAAGTGCAAGGAGGGTTGACACACAAACTTTTCTGTTGGTGGGGGAATCGGAAGAGAATGATATGAGTGTGGAATGCCCTACATGCTAAGGTAGTCAACTCAGCCACATTAGGGAGATTTAAACAATCCTTACATGGATGATTTTGGGATCGTGTAGGGGGACGAGCTGAGAATAGTTCACAGGTCGGCGCGACATCAAGGGCCGAAGGGCCTGTTCTGCGCTGTATTGTTCTATGTTCTAATATTTTGGAACTATACGATGTAGGAAATCAAGAATCATGTTTTATCACAGACCAATGGAAATTGATCATTTTTGCCCTCAAAAAGCTTGCAGATGCTAAATCAATTTAAATTCTTTAAACTGAGTTTGATAGACTATTGTAAATTTTTGTTAGACTAATAGTAATGACATGTGTCAGAGAAGTTTTTTAATGTCTGTCATGCTATTTCATTGTGATTTTTTTTTCAGTTTGAAGAGTGCAATGGAGCAAATGGTCATGAAGGTTCCCATTCACTGTGTTTCTGTTACCAAAGATAACAGCCATATTCTAGTCGGATTAAATGATGGAAAACTAATTGTGGTGGCATCGGGTAAACCCTCTGAGGTAAAACACAGTGAGGAAGGCACAAGAAATTTGGTAGGATAACAGTAATTACACCTCATTTATATAACACGTCAATGAATTAAATCATTTGATGATGCTTCATTGAAGTGTAAAGAAAAATATTAAGCCAAATAACATACAAAGGAATGTAAGTTCAAAGAGAGGTCAAAACATCTCAGCTCAGAGATTTGAGTACATAATCTTGACTAATTTGGGGTGCATCACTAAAGGAGCCCTGCAGCATTAGTGATGCCATTCCATCAGTTGGGATATTAGTATGTTGTAGAAATTTTGAAGAGCAGTCATTCATTTCAAATAATGTTTATTCAACCACCAACACTATCAAACCAGACTGAGAGGCCACTCACCAAATTTTCTGTATTCCTGTGTTCAAACTGCCACTCACTGTACTAAGCTATTTAAAAAAAAAAGTACGTGTGCACCTCAAGTGTTCAGTTGATGGAGAAATTCTTTAGGATGACCTATGGAAATGATACGTAAATCAAAGCTGCTCCTTCTCTGTTGAGTAATTACAAGTGACTGATTTATTTGGTCAAACATTTTCCATTTATGTCATTGGATTCTGAGGTTAAATGGAACTCAGAACCAGGACAGTACAAAAAATTTGCCCAGCAAAGTCTGCAATGGCTGTCTCAAAAAGCATTACAGATGGCCCTACTCTTCCATAGTATCTCCATGTCCCTGAAAACTTCATTTCCATCAATACTTAAGTGGCACGGTCCCAGTGTCAACATTCCACTTTACACACCAGCCATGCCTTCTCGAGTAACACATGAGCTGGTACTGCTCTCTCCCCTGAAAGACTGTGCATGCCTGGTCACTTGAAATTTTTGTAACTTAGATCAAAAATTTCTTTTGTATCAAAGAATAAAGGAAATGAGGGATTAAGCAGAAGTGCTGCAACCAAATTTGCACAAAATTAGGTGGAAAGATACACCTAATTTTAGAGATACGGAGAGATACTGATAGATTATGTAAGTGGACAAAAAGTTAGAGTATAATGTTGGGAAATGTTCATATCTGAAGGGAGAATAACCATATCATTTAAATGGGGTAAAGCTGCAGTAGGTCAGAACACAAATGTACTTGGATCAACTTGTGCATGAAACACAGAAAGCTAACACAGGTGCATCAGGTAATTGGGAAGGCTACTGGAATGCTGCATATATTTTAAGGGGCTTGAAGTATAAGAGTCGGGAAATGTTATTGCAACTATATAAGGTGCTGGTGAGACCAGCAACTGTGAGCAGGGGTGGATGGGTTGGGGGGGGTGCAGCAGAGTCGTTATGTATAATTAAGAGTTAGATTGATGATAGCTGGGGAATCAAGGGTTCTGGGGAAAGGGCAAGAAAGTGGACGTGAGGACTGTTGGATCAGTCATGATCCTGTTGAATGGTGGAGCAGGCTGAAGGAATTAAATGGCTTACCTTCATGTATATAAAAGGGAGGCAGATAAATAGATTTAAGGTGCTGATTAGCCATGATGGTAATTAGAAAGTTCAAGTGGCTGGAGTCATGAATGGTCACATGGGCATGATACTTGAGGGTTGCTGTCTCCATGTGGCCACAACTCAACAGCATTCACATTCAGGAGAGAAACAGGGGCAGCATAGTGGTTAGCATTGCTGCCTCACAGCTCCATGGACCCAGGTTCAATTTCACCCTCTGGGGACTGTGGAGTTTGCATGTTCTCCACATGTCTACATGGGTTTCCTTAGGGTGCTCTGGTTTTCTCCTACAGTCCAGATATGTGCTGGGTAGGTGGATTGATCATGCTAAAGTGCCCATAGTGTCTAGAATGTGAAAGTTGAGTGGATTAGCCATTTTAAATGTGGAGTTAAAAGGATAGGTTAGAAGCCTGTTCTGGATAGGAAACTCTCTGGCGGTTGATGTGGACTCAAGGGGCCAAATGGTCTGCTTCCGCAGTGTAAGGATTCTATGAATGAAGCGCGATAGATGATTGATAACAGCACCTCTTAGTTTAATCTCTGTTTTTGTTTCAGACGCGATCAAGTCAATTCGCTAAGCGTCTGTGGAGTTCCACCAGGCGCATTTCTCAGGTGTCATCTGGAGAAACTGAGTACAACAAGACTGACACAAGCACCAAGTAGAACTCCTGTATGATTGGCCACATTCTACCAAGAATCCATCTGCTGTTACAATCTTCAAAAAACTTTTCAATTTATTTAAAACTTTTTTAAAAAATGAACACTCAGCAAAGCTAGCAGACTGGAGAAGCATAGGGCTGTGCTTCTTCATCCACTTTTAATGAGCTGCTTTCACCAACCAAAGCGCCTGTTCAGATCCAAAGGATTTAAAACATTGAATGTTTACAATGAATGTGGGAGAATGATCCAATGCCTTAATACTGCAAGGACTTATAAAATAGTTTTTTTTAAGATAATTGTCAATTTTTGACAACATCCTTCTCTCTGCACAGTGTGAACCTCTGGATATATGTAGAATGTTGTGGTTATTATGAGGGTATAAAGATGTTAATAACTGAGTTTTGGAAATTTTTTGTGGGGCAGGGTTTTTTTTATCATTGCTCTGAATCTTCACCTTTTCAATGTTTTGTCACTGTTACAACTTGGGAAAAGTTAAAGATACAAGACATATTGCTAAAGTTTAAAATATAGTAAAGGATTGTTGTTATCTGCTAACACTTGATATCATATTAACAGCTGGTGTACAATTCATCTGCTAACAGTTAGTCTTTCATATCCATTCCTGTAGCTTCTATTTCCCATAAATTCATTTACAGCACAGAGAAGGGATATTTGGCTCATTTGAATCAATGTCAACAGTTCAGTCAGTTCCATCACCTTATCCTCATAGGTCACTTCTTTCATGTGTACTTCCACTTTCCTTTTTGAATTATTGATCATCACTATTTGTACTGCCCTTATAGGCAGCTAGTTTTAAATCATTGGCATTGACTGTGCAAAACAAGTTCTTCCTCATATTTGCTCTACATCTCTTGTCAAAACCTTAAATCTATGTTTCCTATTCTTTCTACCCATTAACTGATTGCACATTTTTCCTGTCTACCTTATTAAAATTTGAATTAATTACGTGCACTACTATGAAATTTTCCCTCGATCTCCTTCACTTCAAAGAGAGCAATTCCAGCAACTGTGAGCTAACCTTGTATCTAAAATCTCTTGTAGCTAAAATTTACTGAATCTGTTGATGGTGACACTGAGATCAAAGTCTTTCAAACCAGGAACACATTCGGGTACCCTTCTCCAATTTGTACTGTTGTACATTGAAGTTTTTTTTACTTCAAAAAGAACTAGTGAAATGATAATGTGATTATTACCAATTTAATTTTTTTTCATAAAAGTAAGATTTTTAAGATCCTACCCTTCAGTTAGGAGTACCATTCGTTGGGACCACATGACAGGTGGTTGAATCTGTGTTTTTCACTCATTTGAAATTGCTTACTATGCATCGTAATCTACCATTGTGTTCCATTTACACCTGAAAATTGTTATTGCCATTATCCTCTCTCTGTTAATTCTTCATGAATCACAATATCAAGTAAGAAGGCCCAGACAATTTAATAATGTGTTAAAAGAGAATTAGATAAATACTTGAGGAAAAGATATTTGTGGGGAATAATTGGAATGCTGTAGCAAAGTGCTGACAGATGGGCATGAAATGGGCCAAATAGCCGATCTATTGATCAATGTGACCGTAACAATGCCTTTCCCAATCTTGTCATCTTTTGTTCTATCTCCAACTTCTCTCTCTGATATATTTTCAGATTTCATTCCTAGTTTTAATGATGACAATTCCTTTTCTTAAATCCTTCTAAACTGCAGTGCACCTTTTTCTCCCTTTGATTCAAAGATGCATGACACTGATTCCTACATTAAACCTAACGTACTTTCCTCCAAGACTTTTGTAACATGGAAGTCTTGGTTTGCCGTTCTTCCTGAAATTTACATACTTTTGAAAACCAAGCTTGTGATTATTGAATTAATTTTTTTTGATTTACTTGTCTTCCCTTCCACTATTCTCCATTTTATAGATAACCTGCAAGATAAACCTTAGATTTTAACTTTCCCTTCTTATAACAGAATATTAAGTTGAATTGGAATGTAATATTTTGTCTTAATTCTCTTGAGCAATAGTGATGATGGGAGATTCAGGCAGGATTTCCTCTCCTGATCAATATAAAGCCACTTGAAGTTGAAATTGAGGCCACTTGGCATGTTAAACAATGTCCTGGCACACACTGTCTGGCACAGATGTACACAAATGGACATTTGGGTAAAAATATAGTCATGGGTTGCTGGCACAATACTACATCTTTGGAAAAGAAATGGAAAGCTGATGGAAGATTTAAAAAATGAATTTTAAAATTACTAGAGCATTTTAATATTTTAAGTTTATATATTGACTTTGTTTTAAACTTGGGATGTTACCAAAATAGAAGTGGGAAACCATTACGAGATCACTAATCTGGGCAAGCTCATCTTTTAATTTTTCACAACAATGAGCGACTCATACGGCACATTTTCATTCATTGGCCTTTCTCCTCTTCACCCTCTCCTATGTAATTCCACAAATGTTTTATGCTAAGTAATGGTATATATAATGCTGATATTTGTTTATGGCTGGGGTGATTATTTAATAAGGAAACTCACGGTTTTTCTCATCTCAGTACACCATAAACACAGCTCTTCAAAATTCATCAAACGTTCTATTTTTTCTGTAAAGGATTTTTGGAATCTGTTATATTGACTTTAACGTGTATTTTGAATATAATTGATTTTAGAAAGTAATTTTAGTCATTACTTCTTTGGTTTAATAATTAGTACTATGGGAAAATTTCTGTAAATTATTTACAGTAGTACTTAATGAACCTATAACCTTTCACGCCTCAAAGGACAAGGGAATATCACCTACAAGTTCAACCCAAATCACACATTACTCCGACTTCGACCTGTTCCTTCATTGCTACTGGATCAACATCCTGAGGTTTCCCACCTAACAGCATATTGACAGCAATGGTTCCCAGGGGGAGCTCAACAGAATTCCAAGGCAAAAAATGCCAACATTGTCCCAGCCTATGTTTTAGACTTTTTGAAAATAAGGCAAGTATTTCATATGTGTGTTGGGAAACAACATTTGATCTCAGCCCAACAAGAACAGACAGTGTTTCATGATTTGCGGTGGGTGTTATATTTGAATTGGATAATAGAAAAGTGTCTCTAATGAAAATCTGAGTGAATACTTTGTATAAAAATTATTCTAGAGACTCTACCTTTTCAAGCCTTGGGTGCACCATGAATTTGGGCCATGTGGGCCATGGTTTCTAAATTGAAGCCAAGCAGGTAGCTTTCAGTTTGGATAGTGGTGGAGACATGAAAATTGACCTTGACAACTTTGGGTGGAGAGTGGGGCAAATCTGGGATGATTCCACCTCCTACCTTCAGTAATTGCCTTTGCAAACATTAGGGATGAATTGAGTTCATGTCCCCTGATCCTCTGCTGAGATAAGGTACTGCTGATATCTCAGATTAAGTAGCTAACCCTCACCCTATCAGATCTCCAAACCTGCAAAGGGAAGGAACGTCCTGAATTTTCACTCTAGTCAATCTACAAGCATTACTTGTTCCAGACTTATTTAAATTAAGCCAGCATTCATTTCTGATAGGTGCTTAATAAATATTTCCTACAAGATTAACATTGCTCCCAAACTGAAACCACTATCAGATAAGTCTTCTCACCATCCAAATTATTCATGGTTATTAGATCCCACACAGCAAAGGCAACAATATTACATTTGGATCCACAAACGTATGTGGGGATATGCAGTTATTACTGTCCCAAATGGTGTAATAAATAACTTGCTGCAAAATGATAGGATGCAACCAAATGTTATGACATACTCATTCCAATAAGTTTCATGTGCATTCTTAATTTTCCTTTCCTCCAGCTTGTGGCACCTCCCACCCACTCTGCCACTCCATGTGCAACCAACTGAGTCTCAATAGCACTCCGTTTCTAGAACATCCACTTATTGTTAGGAACTGAGAATCCTTGGCAAATTTGTGTTTTGTGAGGAAGCATCATAAAAAGATTAAGCTGCCTACTAGCAGGGTCACAGGTCATCTCCTGATCTCAACCTAATTTGTGACCTTTCCTCCAAACTCCTGGCAATGATTGTTAAAATTGCCCAATATGTCTGTACAATATTTGGGTCTCTCAACGGGTGTTCATGGAGAGCAGACACTGAACCCAATAATCCTAAATTAGGAGCACTTTTGGACTTGTTTACTTCTTCCATTTATGGCCCTGTTTCATTAAAAATGAATGAAGGAGAAGAGGAAAATCTGTTTTTTGTTTCCATTTAGTTATCCACTCTGAATTGCCAGAATATGCATATTTGTTGTCATCTTAAAAGAAGGCAACATCAATGTCAAACTTCCTGCTAGCAGGCTGAATACTTCCTTATTTGTAAAACATTTCATGTGTATGTGGATTAATATACATTGATGTGTTGGACAAGGCAACAAATTTGATGTTAAAATTTGTTGACATGTGCTTGAATACTGTAATTCGTAAAAGAAATGTTGATACTTTGTGAAGAAGTCTTGAAGAGATTTTGAAAATGGAAAGTTTATTTTAGAGTTTGGTGTTTTGCACTATGCACATTACACTATCACAGCAACCAACTGCAAAGGTTTCGATCAGCAATTTAAAAAAAAATTAGGTAAAGTCATAAAGCCAATACAGTCACTGCTTGGATTAAAGTAACAGCTGCCTTCATGTTTATTCCACTGCCTGATTGGAGAGTAGATGTTTGATGAGTACGTTTCATAGATATTGAATTTAAATTCAATGCATTTATGTGTACAGGTACATATGTTTCTTTTATGTTCTGTTTGTCTGTGCGTGTGTGCATATGTGTGTAGATTGCGTTAAAGGGAAAATGCCTTAAGTGTAAAAAAAAATATGTGGCCTTTTTGATCTGTTTGTCCACTTACTGCTTGTGGTGTATGTGAATTGAACTTTTGCTTTCAAAAACACTGAAAATGGAAAATGTTTTATAAATATATCTATTTAAAAATAACATGTTTTGATTTTCTTTGTGCACACGTTGAGTCATCTTACAGGGATTTTAGGTCACATGATCTTTGAGAAGCTCATAGAATCCCTACTGTGGAAACAGACCATTTTGACTTTTCGAGTCCACACCCGATCCACCCCACCACCCACCCAGTTCATGTAACCCTGCATTTCCCATGGCTAAGCCATCAAAGCTGCACATACCTGAACACTATGGGCAATTTTAGCATGGCCAATCCACCTAACCTGTACAGATTTGTACAGTTGCAAAAAATCACTTCCATTTTTTCTTTTCAATTTTTTTATTTTGAAGAGTTTCTATTTCTCCTTGATTCTTTTTTCTATTTCTGTATCCTTCTGTGTTCATTATTTCTAGTTTTATAAAGCATAGAAACATACAAGATAACACAGCATGGCTTTCTGTCAACACGGTGCTGCCTGAAGCACAATCTTAGATAAAATTATTTTGTCAGACAGAAGTGGCATATTAATACAGTGGTTATGTTACTAAACTGATCATATGAAAACATCAATGCAAATTCTATTGTGGTAATTTGAGAATTTAAATTCAATTATTCTAAAAAGAAATAGCGGAAGTGGAAAGCTGTTATCAGCCGTAATGACCATAAAACTCAACTGGTTTGGAGAGATTCTGAAGAGGATAAAATTTTGATAAATAAGATGCAAGACATAAAAGCTGAAGTAGGCCTTTCAGCCCATTAGGTCTGCTCTGCCATTCAATGAGTTTTAGTACAATGTATATATGGACATGCCCTCCCACCCATTATATTAAACAAAATAGTGTGAGCCCAGAGCATCTCATCATCTTTCACAAGTATTATGTTGGAAAACATCTCAAAACAGTTTATGAAGATGTAACAAAAAGCCATATGAACTAATCAACTGGATTATTAAATGGAAAGATGAAAACTTGCCAATGAGGCAAAAATCAGAACAACGCCTACCCATGGGTGTGGCCTAGTTCTCTACTTTATTAATATTGTTTTTACATGTGTTGCAATCCCCATACAGGAGGAATACAATGATAGCTTTGAATCTAAAATACAAAGGAGCAACATTAATAACAAAAATCATGTTTGGCAGTCATTCAAACAACCAAGTCAACTTGCATATATGTGGTACATTTCACAACGTACGTTTGTCTCAAATGCCAAGAACTTGCAAGTGTAATGTTGTAAGAAACAGGAACTAATTTGCTCAAGGTCCAAAGAAAGTGGTTAAGCAAGACATGCCGGCAGGGCATTCTGTTCTTTAGGTAACAATGTAGCATATTTATATGCCGAAGAGTTTAAAAACTGGAGTTTAAGATTGGCATTTCTAATGGACCTGGAATCTCAGGTGTTCTATGGTGGTGCATTAGATGTTCCTAAGTCTGTGGAGGAGAATTTAAAGCACATTCTGACTGATTTGAGGGTGCTTCCGCTGATTCAAGGTTGAGAGAGCAGGTATTGCAATGGCCTTGGCTATAGGAATATGTTTACTGATATTTGGTCTGATCAGAAAATGAGACATGAAGTTGCCAGTGTTGGATGGACTGGGTGGACAAGGTCAGAAGTCACACAATGCCAGGTTATAGGTTGCAAGTTTTCTCACTGAGCTGGTAGATTTGCTCTCCGATGTTCCGTCACCATCTGAAACAGCCTAAACAAAGACACGTGAGAATTCCTAGAGACCTGGCATTCAAACAGGAACTCCACTAACAAACATAGATTTGAACCCCAATTACCAACCTCTCAAACAGAACCGGAAGTGATATCACCTGCCACAACAAACTGAGACAGATAAATAGCAAGCGGGACAACACCAACGCTTCACCGCAGGCTCACTGATGATATTACTTGGCATGGTGATGAAACATCTGAGAACAAATCTACCAGTTCAGCGAACAAACTTACAAATGGATCCACAACCTGAGCTACAAATCTTCACCAAAATTGCCAGGTTATAGCCCAAAACCTAAGGGATACTGCTCTCAAAGCTTGAGATTTCAAATAAATCTACAATCATACATAGAAATATATAGCACAGAAATAGACCCTTTGGTCCAACTCATCTTTGCCGACCAGTTATCCTATATAAGCTAGTCCCATTTGTCAGCATTTGGCCCATATCCCTCTAAACCCTTCCTATTCCTATATACCTATCCAGATGCCTTTTAAATATTGTAATTTTATCAGCCTCCTCCACTTCCCCTAGTGGCTCATTCCATACACGCAACCTCCTCCACATGGAAAAAGTTGCTCCTTAGCTCCCTTTCATATCTCTCACCTCTCACCTGAAATCTATCCCCTCTTGGACTCCCCTACCCTCGAGAAAATACCTAGCCTATTTACCTATCCATACTCCTCATGATTTTGTAAACCTCTATATAATCACCCTTCAGCCTCCAATGCTCCAGGGAAAATAGCCCCAGCCCATTCAGTCTCTCGTTATAGCTCAAATCCTCCAACACTGGCAATATCCTTGCAAATCTTTTATGAACCCTTTCAAGTTTCACATCCTTCCTACAGCAGGGAGACTAGAATTGCATGCAATACTCCAAAAATGGCCGAATCAGTGTTGTATTGCCGCAACATGACCTGCCCACACCTATACTAAATGCACTGACCAATAAAGAAAGGCAAACCAAACACCACCTTCACTATCCTATCTGCAATTCCACTTTCAAGGAGCTATGAACCTGCACTCTAAGACCTCTTTGTTCACCAACATTCCCCAGGACTTTACCATTAGGTGTATAAATCCTGCCCTGATTTGCCTTTGCAAAATGCAGCACCTAAGATTTATCGAAGTTAAACTCCATCTGCCACTCCTCAGACCATTGGCCCATCTGATCAAGATCCCATTGTACTCTGAGGTAACCTTCTTCACCGTCCACTACACCTCCAATTTTGGTGTCATCTGCAAACTTACTAACCATATGTCCTACACTCACATCCCAACCATTTATATAAGTGGGAAAAAGCAGTGGAAATGGCACTGATCCTTGTGGCACACCACTGATCACAGGCTTCCAATCTGAGAAGCAACCCTCCACCACCACCCTCTTATCAAGTTATTGAGACACGATGTTCCACTTAAAGCCATGTTGACTATCTCTAATCAGTCCCTAACTTTCCAAATGCATGTTAGACTGTAATATAGTGTCATATTTAAGTGTCATATGTTAGTTCAAAAGGATAGTACTCAAATAGAGATTGATTAAATCATGGGAAATTCGAGATTAAGTACGACTGAATTCGGATGACGGGTCTGAATGCAGGGGCGGGGCTGAATGCAGGGGCGGGGCTGAACACGGCCGAGCTGAATGCGGGGGGCGTGGCTGATTGTGGGGGGCGTGGCTGAAGGCCGGTGGCGATCCTGAATGCGGGGACGTGGCTGAATACGAGAAAGGGTGGGGCTGAATGCGCGAGACTTGGGTGAATGCGGCTGTGGGGCTGAATGCGCGAGGCGGGGATGAATGCTGGGAGTGGAGCTGAATGCGGGGGCGGGGCTGAATGTGGAGCCGTCTGTGGGGAGCAGGCTGACTGTGGGGCGTGGCTGAATATGGGGGCGGGGCTGACTGTGGTGCCGTCTGCGGGGGGGCAGGCTGACTGTGGGGCGTGGCTGAATATGGGGGCGGGGCTGAATGTGGTGCCGTCTGCGGGGGGCAGGCTGACTATGGGGCGTGGCTGAATATGGGGGCGGGGCTGAATGTGGAGCCGTCTGCGGGGAGCCGGCTGACTGTGGGGCGTGGCTGAATATGGGGGCGGGGCTGAATGTGGTGCCGTCTGCGGGGATCAGGCTGAATGTGGGGCGGGGCTAAATATGGGGGCGGGGCTGAATATGGTGCCGTCTGCGGGGAGCAGGCTGGATGTGGGGCGGGGCTGAATCGTCTCCCGTGACGACAGCCCGACGTTGGTGTTGTGCGCGTTACGTTTCCCCAGCGACAGCGGCCTTAGCAACTGTTGCGTTTATGCGCTCGTAAATAACAAAGAAAATCTAAATCAAAGCGAGTCCAATGGAATCCGCTTTAATTACAAAGCGAATTGAGATCCGCGCTGAATCCGGAGCCGCAACTGGGTTTAGTGGCAAGGGACCCTATTCTGCTTGGTCACCTTGGGAACTGTTTCCATGGTGATGGCGGCCCGGCGACTGGGAGGTGATGTCTTTGGAGCCTCTTGAAGGAGAGAGTGAGTGTGAGGCAGAGCGCGGGCGGAAGGGGAGAGAGGGAGAGAGAGAAAAAAACCCTCGGGGACAGTAAGTTGTCAGCATTTCATTCATTTCCAGTTTATACAGAGAGTTTGCAGCCACCCCGAGCGTCAGTATGGTCATGATTTGGAGATGCCGGTGTTGAACTGGGGTGTGCACAGTTAAAAATCACACAACACCAGGTTATAATCCAACAGGTTTAATTGGAAGCACTAGCTTTCGGAGCGCATTGTACTTTGCTCAAAACCTACATAAATCTGACAGACCCTGTTAACTCATTTTTTAGATTAGAATCAGTCTAAGCATTATGGCACAGACAACATCACACAGGGGGCCAACACCGTCAACATATTATCTGCCTGACACCAATTGTTAAAGTTAACCTGAGAATGTAACTTTTTAAAAAAATGTTTTGTGATTTACATATGAAAGAAGTGAAATTAAGATGGTCATTCTAACAGATGAGAGACTTAACAAACAAGGTATTTTTCAATGTATAATTTCAGTTACATCGCACTACAAACATTTGCTATAAATTCTGTGTCTTACAGTTGTGTTCTCCACAACCACCTGATGAAGGAACAGTGATCTGAAAGGTAGTGCTTCTAATTAAACCTGTTGGACTATAACCTGGTGTCGTGTGATTTTTAATTCAGTATGGGCAATACGACTTCTATCGTTCCTCATTTTCCATTTGTTGTTTGCTACAATTGGGCGGAGGGGAAAGTGGGACTTGGCTTGATCTCAATATGCCATAAAGCTATGTCTGCTGGCACTGGGCGAGGAATGAGGACCCTGGCTTTCTTGCTGAAACTTGGAGTGTTGGGCTCACTTATTTTGAGAACAACCATTCCCTACCATCAAAACTGCCACTGTCCAAGCGAGGTGCTGAGAAGGTTTGTAGAGCCCCATAAGGATCGAAAGCATGAAAATGAAGCAATTTACATTATGTACCTTTCATCCAAAAACAAACACAAAACAGCCATTGAAGTACTTTTAAAGTGCAGCTAATGTTGTAATATAAAAAATGTAAGCATGCAGAAGACCCACAAAAATAAAATATATAACCAAATAATCGTTTTTTCTCGTTACATTGATTGAGGGATATATATTGGTCACTATACCAAGCAAAGCCTCCCTGGAATGTCAGAGCATCTTTTACATCCATCTGAGTAGTTTGACAATGCAACAGGTAGCTGGATTGCATGAAATGGAGCATTCCTTCAATAGTCTCCTGAAGTGTTGTTCAAAATGATATGCCAAGTCCTAGGAATGGTCTTTGACCATTCCAATATCCAATATTGAGTTGAATGCATTAGAGTCTTTGAGATGTACATACATACCCTTTGGTCCAACTCGTCCATGCCAACCAAATATCCTAACTTAATCTCTTCCTGTTTGCCAGCATTTAGCCCATATCCCTCCATATCCTACATATTCATATACACATCCAGATGCCTTATAAATGTTGTAATTGTACCAGCTTCCATCACTTCCTCTGGCAGCTCATTCCATACATGCACCACCCTCTACATGAAAATGTTACCACTTACATCCCTTTTAAATCTTTCCCTTCTCACCTTAAGTTATGCCCTCTAGCTTTGGACTCCCACATCCCAGGACAAAAAACCTTGTCTATTTACCCTATCCATGCTCCTCATGATTTTATAAACCTCTGTAAGGCCACCCTTCAGCCTACGACTCTTCAGGGAATATAGTCCCAGCTTATTCAGCCTTTCCTTTTAGCTCAAACCCTCCAACCCTGGCAACGTCCTTGTAAATCTTTTCTAAACCCTTTCAAGTTTCACAACATCCTTCCTATAGCAGGGAGACCAGAATTGCAAAAGAGGCCTAATCAATGTCCTGTACAGCTGCGACATGACCACTAAACAAATGCTAGCATCTCAAAACGGGGCATTTTTTTAAAAAGTTTGAAAGAAAGCCTTGGTAGAATTTCTGGCTACAGTACTGATGTTTAGCAGGTTTCAAATTCCATTTCAGATAAAGGCTAATACCCAGTCTAAGAACCTTAGAATTGAAGGCACTATTATTCAAATGAATATTTCCTGAACTTGGGTGGAGAAAAAAAAGCTCTTATGTTTGGTCCTGATTACTGTGCAGCAAACTGAAGAAGAGACTGTGTATGAATGCCAGTCCATCTTCAATAGTTCAATGACTTACTAGTGTAGTTTAAGTTCATATATTAACATTTTCAGTGTTAGTATCTCAGCACTGAGATATGCATATATGATATGAACACAGCAGAAAATAAAGCTTACATCTATATAGCAACTTAGAACTCGGTAATGGAGACAGACAAACACTGCTTTTTCCCAACAGCAAAGCCCTGATCTGAAAAATAAAATTGATAATGAACCATTCTCGCTGCATCTCCATGCTCAATGCAAGACAAAAAAAATGTCAATATCTCATTTCCTTTTAATGATGTTTTACTCCCTGAGGTTTCCTTGCCAACTGCAATGAAGTTTTCTCTATCAACCATTTTTTCGGACCCTTTAATATCTTGTAAACCTTGATCAATCCAACCACAACTTTTTAAGTTTCAGGGAATATGGTCTTAACTTATGTAATATTTCCTCATAATTTAAGACAAGAACCTTTTCAGTAAAAAGAAAACTCCTTTTTGGTTGGTACATTGATATGAAGATGTGTCATTTGAAGTATAAAATTAAAATATAATTGTACATATATTGGTCTCTTTGGAAAGAATTCCTTTAAAGTTAAGGAGACTGGCTGCAGCACAGAAGAAAAGGTTACATTTGCCAAGAACAGAAGCTGCTCAACTGAAATCAATGAGCTGACTGCATTTTCGGAGATATCACATGACTCAGTTTATAGATAATAATTGGATTTGAACACAAGACAGTGCAAAATAAACTGTCCCAGGAGCAACATCATTTGTGAGTTGAAAATCTGGAAGATTTCATCATCAAAAATGAAAGATTCCTAAAGAAGACTTCGAAATCTACTGTACATCACTGTCTGCAGTAAAGCAGATTCAGGCAGCATCAGGAGGTGGAGAAGTTGATGTTTCAGGTGTAACCCTTCTTCAGAAATAAAGGTAATGGGGAAGCTGAAAATAAAGGTGGAGGAAGGGTTATGGGTGGGGAGAGGGGTGGAGTGGTAAGATAGTGATAGGTGAATACAGGGGATACGGCCTGTTGGTCAATGAGAGGAATGAATATGGTTAGTAGCTGGAGGGAAGGGTCAGTTGGAAGGATGGAAGAGAGGAGGCGGGCTGGAAAGGAAGTCAGGGGATGGGTGGGTAGGTTATTTGAATTTGGAGGATTCAATGTTGAGTCCTCTGGGCTGTAGGCTGCCCAGACGGAAGATGAAGTACTATTCCTCCAATTTGTGGTCTGATTCACTGTGGCAATGGAGGGGACTGAGGATAGACATGGCAGAGAGAGACCAACCGCAAACTAAGGGCATGTTTCGCCTGCCTTCTCCCATCCATTCCATCAACCGACCCTTCTCTCCAGCTATTAGCCGGATTAATTCCTCCCATCAATCAACCAGGTTGTACCCACCAGCTATATTCACCTCTCACTACCTTACCACTCCATTGCTCTCCCCACCCTTAACCTCCACCTCCCCATCCCCACTCTTTATCTGCAGCTCCCCCTACCACCTCCATTCCTGAAGAAGGGTTATACCCGAAATGTGGACTTCCCCACCTCCTGATGCCGCCTGACCTACTGTGTTCTTCCAGCCTCCTGGTTGTCTACTTTGGTGTCCAGCATCTGCAGTTTTTTATATCTTAGTAAAGTAGATTCAGTCAGCCTTAGCTGGTTCAGGAAGACATTCCAGTACCAAACACTTTAATACTTTTTTCCCAGACTTGAGGTTGTGTATGTTAAATTTGCAAGAAGAACAGTTGTATATATTTCTGCAGTTCTAACCATTTGTTAATAATCTTTAAATCTAAATTTGAATAGGCCTGGTTTCCAATAAATTAGTTCTTTGTTTGTTCCTTAAGAAAATTGATTCCCTTTTTTCTTGTACTGAACTACAATTGGCAAAATTCCCTCATTTTTAAATTCAAACTTTATTTTGACCAGTACAGGAGTGGGACGAGGAAAGGAATCAGTTCACCCTCCCTAACTTGACTTAACAATTTCTTTGAATGGTATGGCACCCAGATTTGCTTACCAGACTGTAGGTATGGATGTAGGTTTGCTCGCTGAGCTGGAAGGTTCACTTTCAGACGATTTGTCACCATAATAGTAGCTAAGGTTTCTGGACATGTTTTGTCTGCTTGTTTGGGTTTGTTGAGAAATCGACAGACCGTGTTCAATCTCAGCAACAAACCCAAACAAGTAGACAAAACACATCCAGAAACCCTAGCCACTCTACCCTACATCAAAGACACCTCGGAAATGACTGCCAGACTACTCAAACCCCTTGGCATCATGGTAGCCCACAAACCCACCAACATACTAAATTGCAGTGAATGAATTTGAAAGACCCTATACAGACAACAAGCAAAACTAGTGTCATTTACAAAATACCATGCAAGAACTGTAACAAATACTACATTGGACAAACAGGCAGAAAACTAGCCACCAGGATACATGAACATCAACTAGCCACAAAACGACATGACCCTCTCTCACTAGTATAGTTACGTACAAATGAGGAAGGACCCCACTTCGGCTGCGGCAACACATCCATCCTAGGACAAGCCAAACAGAGACACGCACAAGAATTCCTAGAAGCATGGCATTCCAATCAGAACTCTATCAACAAACACTTTGACTTGGAGCTGAAAATGTGTTGCTGGTTAAAACGCAGCAGGTCAGGCAGCATCCAAGGAACAGGAAATTCCGTTTTGGGCACAAGCCCTTCATCAGGAATGAGGAAAGTGTGATTCCTGATGAAGGGCTTGTGCCCGAAACGTCGAATTTCCTGTTCCTTGGATGCTGCCTGACCTGCTGCGCTTTAACCAGCAACATATTTTCAGCTCTGATCTCCAGCATCTGCAGACCTCACTTTTTACTTTGACTTGGACCCCATTTACCACCCCCTGAGAAAAAGAACAGAAAATGACATCACCATAGGAAATAGCATCACCACAGGAAATGACATCACCAACCCAAAGAAATGCAAACATATAAATAGAAAGCAGGAATCATAAGCAGTGCTTCGTCAGGAGGCCCACTGAAGATGTTACCTTGTATGATGATGAAACGTCTGAAAATGCACCTTCCAGCTTAGTGGGCAAACCTATATCCTGAACCTCAATCTGAGCTGCAAATCTTCTCAAAATTCGCAGACTCTAGGTATGGTCTCATCATAGTTTTATTATAGTTCTTTAGATATATAGGCCAGAAAACAATTAGCTTTTTAAAATATTCTCCATACTGACTTATGAAATTTTAATTATCTCTTTACCTCCACTATTTTAAACTTTCCCTCATTTAGTAAATACTCTATTTTATCCTTTTTAGATCAAAAGTGATGATTTCACATTTATTGAAATCCACTTGGCACAGTTTTGCTAATTCAATTAATCTACGAGTATCTTTTATACTTTTAGGCATTCATCTACCTTGCTTAAAGTTCCACTCACTATTTGGATTACTTTTTATATGAATTCCTATCCCATCATGTTAAAAAGAGAATCATTTGACAGTTTATGGCCTAACTATTCTTCATTGCACTTTTAGTTGAAGATGAGCAACAAAAGCAGTGGTGTGAAGGTGTTCGCCAGAGTCAGAACAACAACTAATTTTGCATCAGATATGATTGAGTTTTTACCTGATAATCAGGTAAGGAAGACCATTACAGAGGATTCTTGTGTATGTTTTATTTACATTGAGAAATCACAATGAAGAGTTCAGGCCTTTGGAGTAGCTAACAACTCCTAATGGAAGGTGAACATCATGTCACCATATCATCACTCACTCTCCCCTGGTCAATTAGCTGTCAAAAATATCCAGACTCATTTTCAGTCTTAGGAGAATTAACTAACTACTGTGGCATGAACAAGTGTAATAGCCTGTATTAAACCAATAAGCAGTAATTTTATTGTTCATGTGTCTTTGTGCTTCGTGTCTACTCTCCAAAGACTCATCCACTGGGTTTATTCACTGAAGAACTAATTAAATACAGAGTCAAGGTACTGATTAAGTATTCCTTATATTGCATATTAACAATCTCTGTTGCTGACAACAGGTATACGCTATAATTAAAACTTTAGGATTGCAACATATCTTTTAATAACAAGTAGAAGGATTATTTTCAGGAACACAGAAACTGGAAGTTAAGAAAAGGTCTACCATTTCACTACTACCATCATGGTAACCCCCGATACAAAAATAATAGATTTCTTGGTTAAATCAGTTCAACCTTCTGTAGACGCAGATGTGAGGTAAGAAAGCCAGAATTAGTGCCAAGCTTTGGAAACCATTGCTATGAAATTTCCTTCTGTAGCACAAATGCTGTGCTGTTGCTCTCTTTCTTCCTTATTTTTTTGTTTTAGTTAGGCAGGTGACGGTTCTTGAATATATGAAACCAAGAAGTCAGGAGGGAAACTTTGGTGATAGCAAAGGAAGAGATCTGTGGTCCCACCATCAGCAGCCTGATGATCATCATGAATGTTCTTCGCGATGCCAGATGCCACAAGCTTCACAACCATGCCAGCTTCACAATGCAAAGAACCATCTCTTTATAGACCTTATAAAATGCAGGCAATCTTGGCTTCTGATTATTCAACACTAACTTCTTTTATTGTATGCAATCTTGATTTAGTATGAAAGCTGGCTGAAGTCAGTAACTGTGTGCACTGTGTTTGATTGACAAGAGGAGAAATTTCTTCACCTAGAGATTGGAATTCTGTATCACAGAATGTGGTTGAGGCCAAAGCATTGAACATTCTCAAGAAGTAGTTAGATATAATTCTTGGGACTAAAAGAGATCAAAGGATATTGGGAGAAAGTGGGAACAACATACTGAGTTGAATGATCAGCCCTGTTCATATTTAATGATAGAGCAGGTTTGCAGCGCCGAATAGCTGACTCCTATTCCTATTTTCAATGCTTCTCTAAGTGGTTAGATGCTTCAACCTTGTATTCTATACATTGCTACTGGCCATATACCCACCACCCACCTCTTTGACCGTCCACTTACGTCTAACTCAAATACAACACAACACTATTGTTGATATCCTGTCATAATCTTGCAGAACAAATGGCACACAATAGAAGATAGCATTGCAATATTAACAATGGACCAGGACGCCTGCATGGGAGGTATACTGGATAAGAGGTATCATGTGAAGATATATTCTCTGATTACCCAAGTGAGCTCATTAGACTTCTTTGTTGCACCGCTGCCAGATCCTCAGGGCCAGAATGTAGTTACCTTCTTGGTCATCTCTTCCCATTCCCCTCTTAGCATGGTCCTTGTCCTTCCATGGAATCAAATACAATAGCGAGAGTTCATGGACTATACCTCAAGGTTGGATAGGATTATGACTGCTCAATTCTCTCACTATTAATGTCCTGGAGCTTGCCACTGACTAGAAACTAAACTGAGCAAATCATACTAAAGCAAATGTTTTATTGACCTGCACCTTTGAGACCAGGGTGTACTAAACACATCACGTTGTACTTTATTTATTGCTTAAATCACTTAAATAATAATGAAACTTTGCATTAAATAAAACTTACCAACAGAAAGCCTTCTCACTCACACTATCAACTGACTACTTGGACATCACAGATGTAAATTTCTGGAATTTGAGGTATATAATTTTTGCCGGTTTATCTAGAGTGCCTATTCATAAGCTGCCACTTAAAACAAAGTTTGCTGTCATACTGAAGCTACAAAAGAAAACCAGGATATACTTTTGTAGTTATCACAATCAAACTTGCCTGCCTTCTCCAATGTAGTCACAATCACTGCTGAGATACATGCACTCCTCTTTCAAGATGAGTGATGTGGTATTGAGCAGCTATGCCATAAGTGTAATTCAACCACATATCTGAATTTCAGCTGTGAATCTGAAATAACTGCACTGAGGCTGACATCCTATCACCAAGTTGCCCTTTATTTACGCGTGCACAGGACATGGCCTCTGACCAGCCAGCTTGGAGCCTCTCTGAAGCAGCTGTTTATTTTTTGTCCTTCTTCTTTTATTTTTTTTTCGTTTATCCTGTCACCATGTCACCCTTTATTTACTTGTGCACAGCCAGCTCAGAGTCAGTCCCCTGAACTGAGGAGGTTCTAAACCTCCTAGTTATACTTTTTTCTCCTGTTTATCTCTGTCAGCTAAGCACTGCCTGGCCCAGGTTAATAACCCCAATCAAGGATCTCATCGTCAATGAAATCCACCTGGCCCTGTTTCTAATCACTACATCCCTCTCCTCCTAAATCCAGGGATGTAGGGCTGTTCTCTATCTTGTAACTTCTCTGGGAAGATATCCTCCCCAAGTCCAGTTCATCTGACTCTGAGTTGAATATAGGCAGTGTGTACCAGACCATAGTCATGTCTTGCAACCGGAGCATCTTGGCAGATGTTCCTCTTTTCCTTCTGGCTGTAACTGTATTGAGGCTGCATTCATCTTGGACTCTGAGACTTCTTCAACACTAGACAGAGAGGTGGATCCCATACTATCTGACAGCTTTTTTGGCTGTCCTGAGGGGCCAGGTATGTTTGCTCCTGCCTCTTTGTGAAGTGGCAAACAGGTGATCCACGTATTTGTTCAGGACCGCCTCACCTATATGAGCTTTGTATGTCACAGGACATGACCTTACATCGACTTCACTTTGTACCCATGCAGGGCCATTTCTGTGGTCTCGACACCAAACTTTGTCCCCTGAAGTAAACTGTCTCTCTTGCTTAGAGGAGACATGTGGCTGGCGTTGGTGTTCCTACTGCCATTTCTCCCTCTCCCTCAGATCTGGGAATATCAGATTTAACCTGGTGCGGTGTCTTCTCCCCATTAGCAACTCTGCTGGAGCTATCCTTATAGTTGCATGAGGGTTGGTCCTATAATCAAACAGAAACAAGGACAGTTTGGTATCAAACAAAGCTGTATCTGTTTCTTTAAGTCTGCCTTCAACGTTTGGTTTGCTTTTTATGCCAGACCATTGGACGATGGATGGTATGCAGATGTCCAAATATGCCAAATGCCATTCAACTATAGGATACACTCAAAATCCGTGCTGGTAAATGACATCCCTTTGTCCATGCCAATACTTTCAGCAGTCCATGTATCATGAATGACGCTCGCAGCTTTTCAGTTGTCATCCCTGTGTTTGAATTCGCTGCATGTTCAACCATTTTGAATGGTATCCACAACTGACCAATCACATTGAGCTCATGAAAGGGCTGGCATAGTAGACAAGTCCAAGGTTTACCTGGCCATTCCCATGGATGTGCTGGAGCTACTGACAGTGTCCTTGTTATCACTCTGGGCAGTGCCCCAGCAATGCAGCTATGTTGGTATCCAATCCTGGCCACCAGACATAACGTGTGGCTGATATTTTCATTTTGGATACCCCTGGATGTCTCTGGTAGTGTCCTTTGCTCGGGTCAATCACTCTTGATCCCCACAGTAATGTGCCATCCTATACAGTGTTCTGGTCTTGCTGAGTCCAGATAGATTTCAATCCTGGTTGTGATTGCCCTTTTGTTTCCCATCACCGCCAGCTGTTTTAGTTTTGCCAAGATGAAATCTTTTTGCGTCCACAGTCGGATATTGTCAGCGGTGACCAGAATGGTGTCTGGAAGGTTTAAAACCAGAATGGATTCTTCCACCACACACACCACCAGGAGTATCTGCTAATGGGAGGCATCCAGATTTGCCATTGGATTCCTGGACGGTGTTCCAACTCATAATTGTACAAACTCAGAATAAGGGTCTACTGCTGAATTTGACAAGAAGCTATGGGTGGTACAGCCTTGTCTTCTTTAAGTGGCCGTAGCAGGGATTTGTGGTCTGTTACTTTGACAAATTTATGTTTACAAAAGTATTGGTGGAACTTTCTCACGCCAAAAATGACCACTAAACCTTCCTTCTCTTTCTGGACGAATTTGCGTTCAGTATAAGCCCAAGTGTGAGAAGCCAAAGCGATTAGGCACTCCTCTCCTTTGGGCCACTGAATGAGCCATCACTGCCTTGATGCCATGTGGGGAGTAATCGCATGTCGGCATCACCCCTTACTTGGGAATATAGTGGGCCAACACCTTAGGTGATGATAGCTGCTTTTTCACTTCCCTAAAGGCTACTTCGTGGCTATGCGATCATTACCGAGGCTGACTCTTCTTCAATAGCAGGTGTAAGGGTGCCAAGATGGAGCCAGGCCCCATAATTATTCACCAAATCAAGGAAAGACCTAAACTCCGATACAGATGTGGCAGCCGACACTTTTATCACCCTCACTTTATCCTTCAATGGGTGTAACCCAGCTTTGTTCACTCTGTACCCCAATACTTTACAGACATAAATTTGTTATAGTAATGGACCACAAACCTCTGCTAGGGCTACTTAAGACCATGTGCCATCCATACCTTTTCATCGAATTCAGCAGTGGGCCCTTATTCAGAGTGCTTACAATTACAAGTTGGAGCACTATCCAGGAGGCCAATGGCAAATGCAGATGCTTTGATCCTCCTCCCACTAGCAGGTGCTCCAAAAATGCTGCCTCTGCTGGAAGAGTCTGTCCTGATTTCGAACTTTCTGGACACCCTTCCAGTCACCACTAACAAAATATCTGACAGCGGACTCAAAAAGAACCAGTCCTGGCAAAAGTAAAACAGCTGCTGGTAATAGGGGAAACAAAAAGGCTATCACAACCAGAATTGAAACCTTCCTGGACCTAGCAAGATCAGATCACCATAGTGGGCAGCATATTACTATGAGATGCAAAAGTGATTGCCTTGATTAATGCCTCCCCCTTTTTCTGGCATTAAGGAAACCTAAGAGTCTGAGATGGATGCAGTCTCAACACCATTAGCACCAGAATAAGAAAAGGAGACTCTCCCAAAATGGTCCAGGTGCAAGAGACAAACAGGTATGATACATGCTACCTGTCTGAGTCCAAGTCACAAGAACCGTACCTGAGGTGGAATCATCCCAGGAGAAGCTACAAGAGAAAGAGCAGGCCTACATCACTGGACTTAGTAGGGGAGGAGTGCAGTGATTGGAACCAGAGTCTGGTGGATCTTATTGACTATGAGATCCTTGATTGGGGTTGTTCACCTGGGCCAATCAGCTAGCCCTGGCTGATAGATAGAAACAGGAGATACAACCAACACAGATTACTAAAGAGTCTGTTGTACTTGATTAATTAAATGTTCCAAGGCAGCCACTGTGTTTATAAATAACATTGATGCAATTTCAATGAAATCCCATATCATATTGGCATATTTTATTGTCATCAAATCTAAACACTTACAAATATATAATAATTTAATCACTTTTGTAACATGAAACCCTGTTTATTGTTTCATAATAAAATAAAAATAAACAGGAGATTCAGAAGATCTCCTCAGTCTAGGGACTGGCATTGTGCTGTCTGGGCACAGCCCATGTTCTGTGAAAAAAAACCCAGGAGATTCAGAAGGTCTCCTCACTCTAGGGATTGGCTTTGAGCTGACTCTCTACATAGATGCTCCCTCACCTGCTGAGAATTTCAAGGATTTTCTGTTTAATGATTTAGCTTTCTTGTTAAGACAAATTATTGGTATAAGCTATAACTTGAATGTATTTTGCAAACTTATTCAGATGACTTCTATTCACTTTTATTATTTTTCATCACAGACAATACATATTCACACCAGACTAGACCAGCGAAAGGACGTGGTCAATAATCAGCACAGCGACTGGTCATTCAAAGTAGATGGGATTCTCCATAATGTTCCACAGGATGTTGTGTACAAAGTCGTTGCAAAGAATGTGGTGTCTAGCACAATAAATGGCTTCAGCAGTACGTAGATCTAAATCCTCTGGTTGGGAGAAAATTGAGGAATCTCAGCTCAGGGAGTTTTGTGAGAATAAGGCTTATGTTCAGGTTCCCAAAAAGGATTGATCCTGTTGTCAATGACATTTGAATGTGCAAACTGTTTCTAAGGTGAGAACATTGAATACAGTTGCATGTAGCAGTGGAAGATTTTTAAAATTTGTTCTTGGAGGTGGTCTTCCCTGGCATGGCCAGTATTTATTACCTATCTCTCATTGCCCTTGAAAAGATGCTGTTGACACAAAACAGAAATTGCTGGAAAAATGAACTCAGCAATCTGGCAGCATCTGTGGAGAAAAATCAGAGTTAATGTTTCAGGTCCAGTGACCATTCTTTGGAAAGATGCTTTAGAGCTATCTTCTTGAACCATTGTAAATTTTTTTCTTGGTGAAGATACATTCACACACAGTTAGAGATGGAGTTATGGGATTTTGATCCAGACATGAAGAAACAATGATGCATTTGTAAGTCAAAATGGTGTTTGACATGAGATTCAATTTGCATATACAGTCTGTTCTGATATAACACGATAGTTCAGTTATCGTGTGATCCAGCATTATAAGAAAATTGCAAAATAGCAGCACTGTTTAAACTAGTGGGACTGGAATTGTGTGATAGCCAATTCAGGTAAGGAAAGTTCGCATTCTACAGGTAATGGTCTAAACTCTTCAATCACATTATAATCAATTCATGTTGAAGAAACATGCATTATAGCGTAGACTATAGATGATGATGTTTCTATGATTGTTGCCCTTGTCCTTGTAATATGGTCAATGACGCAGATTTGAGTGGTTTATTGAAGAAATGTTGGTGAACTATTACAATGTACTTTTCATATTGTATGATAGCTGCCATTGCATTGGTGATGGAGGGATTAAATGCTTCAGGTAGTTCTTGAGATGTCAACCAAGTTGGTTTATCCTGGATATTATTATGCCTCTGTATTGTACTGGAGTTGTACACATCCAGGAAAATGGAAATTTTATGTTCCTGGCTTGTGTCTTTGCTATGATCCCAGATGATCTTATTCCTAGATAAGTCAGATCCCAGAATGGAATCTGGTTTGGTAAATTATTTTGTGTTCAGGTTTGTTTTTAATGTAGTGGTCTCACAAAGAAACATAAGTATGCAAAGTTACAGATTTAGTTTTTACAATTAAGCAAAAATTTATTTCATGAAAGAAATGAAGATAAAATGGAATAAACCAAAGCTATTTACACATAACACAAGTTTAGAGGTTTTAAAAAACATGGTAAAATATAATCCAATTCATCCAACTTTACAGATCCAAAACACTGCTGTATATTACCCAAAAGTGCCCCAACTACTGTACTCATACCAGAGAAAGTCCTTTTCTCTAACATCTCAATGGATTTAATTTGACAGCAACCTCAACAGGGGCTGAATGGTAGCTCAGTGGTTAGCACTGCTGCCTCACTGTGCCAGGGATCTAGGTTTGATTCCAGCCTTGAAATCTGTCTGTGTGAAGTTTACATGTTCTCCCTGTGTCTGTGTGGGTTTCTGCTGGGTGCTCTTGTTTCTTCCCACAGTGTAAAGAGGTGCAGGCTGGGTGGATTGGCCAAGGGAAATGTGGGGATCGGGTAGAGGACTGAGACTTTCTTGGTGGGATGCACTTCGGTGGTTCAGTGCAGACTTGATGAACCGAATTTCCTCTCCCTTCACTGTAGGGATTCTATGCAAAAACAAAATTCTCAGTCTAGAAAATCTTATCCTGCAGCTGTCATACACCGGAGTTTAAATGATTTATCCAAAATGCTCATAGAGTCATAGAGATGTACAGCATGGAAACAGACCCTTTGGTCCAACCCGTCCATGCTGACCAGATATCCCAACCCAATCTAGTCCCATCTGCCAGTATCCGGACCATATCTCTCCAAACCCTTCCTATTCATATACCCATCCAAATGCCTCTTAAATGTTGCAATTGTACCAGCCTCCACCACATCCTCTGGCAGCTCATTCCATCATGTACCACCTTCTGCGTGAAAAAGTTGCCCCTTAGGTCTCTTTTATATCTTTCCCCTCTCACCCTAAACCTATGCCCTCTAGTTCTGGACTCCCCAACCCCAGGGAAAAGACTTGTCTATTTATCCTATCCATGCTGCTCATAATTTTGTAAACCTTTATAAGGTCCCCCCTCAGCCTCCAACGCTCCAGGGAAAACAGCCCCAGCCTGTTCAGCCTCTCCCTGTAGCTCAGATCCTCCAACCCTGGCAACATCCTTGGAAATCTTTTCTGAACCCTTTCAAGTTTCACAACATCTTTCCAATAGGAAGGAGACCAGAATTGCACGCAATATTCCAACAGTGGCCTAACCAATGTCCTGTACAGCAGCAACATGACCTCGTAACTCCTGTACTCAATACTCTGACCAATAAAGAAAAGCATACCAAACGCCTTCTTCACTATCCTATCTACCTGCAACTCCACTTTCAAGGAGCTATGAACCTGCACTCCAAGGTCTCTTTGTTCAGCAACACTCCCTAGGACCTTACAATTAAGTGTATAAGTCCTGCTAAGATTTGCTTTCCCAAAATGCAGCACCTCGCATTTATCTGAATTAAACTCCATCTGCCACTTCTCAGCCCATTGGCCTATCTGGTCCAGATCCTGTTGTAATCTGAGGTAACCCTCTTCATTGTCCACTACACCTCCGATTTTGATGTCATCTGCAAACTTACTAACTGTACCTCTTATGCTCGCATCCAAATCATTTACGTAAATGACAAAAAGTAGAGGGCCAGCACTGATCCTTGTGGCACTCCACTGGTCACAGGCCTCCAGCCTGAAAAGCAACCCTCCACCACCACCCTCTGTCTTCTACCTTTGAGCCAGTTCTGTATCCAAATGGCTAGTTCTCCCTGTATTCCATGAACCTTGCTAATCAGTCTCATATTCTGGAATTATTACTAAGCTCCACAATCTAAGATAATCTATTCTTACTACTTCTCCCTTTCTCAGCACCACTGCTTTGTACATCCATCTCCAAACTGCATATATGCCCCAAACTGAAATTAAAACAAAACCTTTATTTAAAAGCTATGGATTAAACTAATGTTCTAAGTTATAAGCTTAAAAAGCCGCATGTACAATTTTCTAACCAAAACCCTGATGTCAAATTGTTTACCTTGCTTGGTTGTAAACTTGCCTAGTGTACAAAAAAACCTATTTGTTCCGGAAGTTATCTTTCTATTGTTTTAAAATAAATCACCATGGCTACAGAAACAGTTACAAAGTAATCATTCAACTCTTCGTGGACTTAAAAGTGCATATACAGAGGAACCTCGGATACCCAGCATTAGATTATCCAAATATTGGATTGTCTTGCAAGGTCCTGATGCTTGGCTAAACTATGTTATCCGGCATTCGATTATCTGGAATTTGATTAACCGAGCAAAACGCTCCTTGCCCATGTCTTTCGGATAAGCGAGGCTCCTCTGTACTTAGATTTCCAAAGGCATTTAGTAAGTTGTTACATAAAGTACTAAATATGCACGGTTGGCCTCATACAGTTGGAGGTCTAAACTTAAAAATAAACACATTAAACTAGATATAAATCACACATCCTACATTAAATATTGCGATTCATGAGGCAGCCAATTATCACTTTATCAAGGGCTTTGAGAATTCCAGATTTGAGTTAATTGCGACAAAATTCCCTGCTTTCCATCCAACATATTCATGCTCCTCATGATCTAATATGCCTCAATCATGTCTCCTCTCAGCCTGCTCTGCTCCAAAGAGAACAGCCCAAATCTGTCCAGCCTCTCCTCATAGCTAAACCATTCCATCTCAGGCCACAACCTGGTAAATGTCCCCTGCAACCCCTCCAGTGGAATCACACCATTCCTATAGCGCGATGATCAGAACTGCAAACAGTACCCCCATTAAGGCCTAAACAAAGAACAGTTCCAACATAACCTCCTTGCTCTTATAATCTAGCCACAATTGACAAAGGGAGTGTCCCATATTCCTTCCTGACTACCCTATTACCCTGTCCTGCACTTGCAGGAATTTATGGACAAACACTCCAAGACCCCTCTGTTCTTCTGAGCTTCCTACTGTTCAACATTCATTGAGTACTCCCTTGTCTTGTAACTACTTCCAAAATGCATCACCTCACACGTAATAGAGTTAAGTTCCATCTACCACAAATCTGCCCATTCAACCAATCCATCTATATCATCCTGCAACGTAAGACCTTCTCCTTCATTGTCAACCACCCAACCAATCTACATGCTATCCAACCTCCTCAACATTTTCTTCTCTATGTTTATCTGTAGAATTCACAATCCCAAAGTGCAGTGGATGCTGGGACAGTGAGTAAATTTAAGGAGGAGTTAGACAGAGTTTTGTTGAAGGGATATGGAGAGAAGGCAGGAAAATAGGGGTAAGGAACATATCAGCTATGATCGAATGGCAGAGCAGATTAATTCTACTCCTATGTCTTATGAACTTATGAACTGTATATTTATCTTGCCAATTTCATTTTGAACAGCAACCCCCACCACCACTGTTCTCCTGCAGATTTACCCAGAAGTAGCTGCTCCCAGTCAACTTTTGAATGAATAATTTATTGTCACTTCTAACTTTTTGGGATCATAGAATCCCTACAGTGTAGAAGCACTGGAAGCAGTGTGGAAGGCCATTTGGACCATCGAGTCCACACCACCCCTCCAAACAGCATCCCACCCAGACCAACTCCACTACCTGATCCCTGTAACCCTGCACAAGGTTATGTCAGATAGAAGTTCATTAAAGAACTCCTACAGCAAATTTCTGGAGCTGAGATGATTGACGTCCAATAACCACAGTCATTCTTGTTTATGATAAGCATAGTCCCAATCAATGGACAGTTCCACTCCTCTTCCAAAATTCCCAATGATTTCAACTTTTTTAGGGTTCCATGGTGCTAAAAATGGTCAAATGCTACTTTAAAGTTCAGGGCAATCACCACCACCTGACCTCTGTTTAACTAAGGCTTTAATGAGATCTGGAGGTGAGTGGTGCTGGCAGTATGCATTCTGACCATCAGTGAGCAAGTATTTGATGAGTAAGTGCCACTCCATAGTACTGTCAACAAAACCTTCCATCACTTTGTTGACAATTAAGAGTGGACTATGGAACTATAATTGACTGGAATAAATTTGTCATGCTGTTTGTGAATGGGGGACTTTTGCACAGCTTCTCTGGCTTAGGAATAAGATACCAAGTCTGGAAGAAGCACTCCATTGTGGTTCAGGTCATCAGACAAAGCAAGTCAGAAAGTAGGATGCTGATTACTATTGGCACCTACCTGCAGCAGCAGTATTATGCTATCAGCATTGATGCTAGGTTGGTGTTGTGTGAGGAGAAAGTTCTTTAGGCTCTTTTTGGCTCTTTTCCCTCACTGACATCATTTTGAAACTGAGTTCAGGTGTGTATGCCTTCTGTCAGCAGATAGAAAGAAATATGCTTAGCTGTTTGGCATCATAACAAGATGTGAATGAGAGACCAGAAACTAGGTTTCTAGCTGTTTGTCAGTTCAATCTGCTTTTTGATGGTGCTACATGTAGTGATGGGTAGTGAAATGTAGATGGCTGGTGAAATGTAGATGGCTGGAGTTTGACATTTGGTAGAGCTATTGCTGGCATGACCCCACTGGAAGTTTGTAAACCTTTATGATGTTAGCTTGCCTAATATAATTATAATGGAAGACTCTAAGCTATCTCCCAATAGGATTTCTTCTGCTTTGGGAACCAAGTCAACCCAGATATAAAATGCTTTATCTTATTTTGTATGATATTAACATACAATTATTTGGAATCCATGGATCTGCATCTAGTATGTTCTGGATTCTGGTAAGTTGGAGTTTAGAGGCCAAGAACGTCAACCATTTCAATTCTAAATTCCTTTAACAAGAGTTCATGTTTTGCTCCAAGAGGACATCAATGTAATAATGTATGTGAAATTGACTAAGAGCAAAGATAATAGAGGCTTGTTAGAATTGTTCAAAACGATGAATACGTTTGACAAATAAGGAGAAATTGTTTCCAGCAACAGAAAGGACAGTAACCAGACAGCATAGATTTAAGTGTTATGGCAAAAGAACCAAAGGCAATTTGAAGAGCTTAGTTTTGACAGTGAGTTGGAATACATTGCTTGAACTAGTGATGAATCTGATTCAATAATAACTGTTATAAGGAAATTGTCTGAGTATTTGATGGGTACAAAAGAGAGGGCTATGAATGCAGAACAAGGGAGTGGGCTAAATGAATAGCTCTCCTCCAAAGAACCAGAAGAGTCATGATGGGCCATTTAAAACTAGATGATAAGGGCTGCTGGAGACAGGAAATAATTTTAAGAGTATCGGAAATATACAAGACACCACGAGAATCCAGAACCTAAAAATAAAAAAAGACGATCTTTAGAGGGAGGGAGTTTTTTTTTTACTTTTTCATGGCCTGTTTGCATATTCCCAGCATCATCTTCTTTTAAGTTTCTAACTTTTGTGTCTACATCACTTAGTTACAGCATATTTTCTAAGTGGCAAACCTTCAACAGAGAGGCAAATGACTTGCTTTACATTTCTAACACGTGCCGTTTCTTTTTATTTGCATTGACAATGTTCAGTGTTCAACTCCTAGCATTGACAACACCCTAAACACTATTCAGTCTGTCATGTCTGTGCTAACTTTTTACAAAAGCAACATTACAAGTCCCAAGCTCCCATCCTTTACACACAAACCAGCAGACATTTTCTCTTCATGTGTTTATCCAATTTCCATTTGAAAAGCTGCCTCCACCACCCAGTCAGCTCAAAAATGAATACTCTTTCTTTCTTCAACATTCCAATCCCTCACCTTGATGACCACACAAAAAGAATTCCTTTCCTGCCTTGCCCAAAGAATCTGAGGAGGAAGATACAGGAAAAAAGTACTATGTATAAAGTACAGTCTATTTTTCCCATTTCCTTTAGGTACAATAATGTGTTATGGACAAACAGGGGCAGGAAAAACCTATACAATGACTGGAGCTACAGAGAAATATGATTACCGTGGTATCATCCCAAGAGCAATTCAGCAGGTATGATTTTCAGTGACTAAACTACAATAATTGGTTCTTTGGGATTCCTTTCCTGTTAACCAAGTGTACCATTCCATGTGTGATCAGTGTTCCTGCATTGTTATGAATGAAGATTCAGCCACACATTCTTTCATGGATTCCCAAAATTGGAAATTCTAATCCATGTCTAACCAATTTGTCAAAGTTCTTTGAGGTGAGGGCAGCATTGTGGCTCAGTGGTTAGCACAAGGGTCCCAGGTTTGATTCCAGCCTTGGGCAACTGTCTGTGTGGAGTTTGCACATTCTCCTTGTGTCTGCGTGGGTTTCCTCTGGGTGCTCCGGTTTCCTCTCACAGTCCAAAGATATGCAGGTCAGGTGAATTGGCCATACTAAATTGCCCATAGTGTTAGGTGCATTAGTTAGAGGGGAATGGGTCTGGGTGGGTTACCCTCCGGAGGGTCGGTGTGGACTGGTTGGGCCGAAGGGCCTATTTCCACACTGAGGGGAATCTAATCTAATATAAGAAACAGAGTTGATAAAGGAGAATAGTTAAGTGTAGTCTGTTTGGATTTCTAAAAAGCATTTGGTAAGGTTCCATATAAAAGGTTATTGCAAGAGCTCATCGTATTGGGGTGATATATTAGCACGGACTGAGGATTGATTAACACACAAGACAGACAGTGAGGATTAATGGGCATTTTCAAGTTAGAAAGATGTAACCAGTGCAATGCTACGAGAATCAGTACTAGGACCTTGAAGCTTTACCACCTATATGAATAACTTGCAAATGTGATGTAGCAGATTTGCTGATGATTCAATGTAGGTGGGGAGGGTATATTGAGATGAGGATATAAGAAATCTGCAAAGAAGTATAGATAGGTTGAGATGGTGGGCAAAAACTTGATAGATTGAGTTTAATGTAGTACAGTGTGAAGTCATGCACTTTGGTCGGAAGAATTAAAAACAATTACTTAAATGGAGGAAACTCCAATAGTACAGAACAGAGTGATCTGAAAGTTAGCATCCAGGTACAGCAAATGATTGAAAGGCAAATGGAATTCTAGTCTTTATTGCTTCAGGATTTACAGTGTAAAATAGGGAAATGTACAGGATGTTGGTGAGTCCACACCTGGAGTACTGTGTATAGTTATGGTGCCCATGAATAAGTACTAGCATGGAGGCAATTCAAAAGAGATTCACTGGGGTTGATTCCTGGGATGGAGAGGTTGATTTATCAAAAAAGCTAAACAAGATAGGTGTTTGTTCATCAGCATTTAGAAGAATGAAGAGTAGTCTTATCGAAACATACCTGAAAAGATTTTCCACTAGTGGGGGGACTTGAACTAGGGGACATAGTTACAGAAGAAAGTATCGCTCATTTAAAACAGGTGTGAAGGAATTTTGTTTCCCAGAGGTTAGTGAATGAATGCCTGGAATTCTCTACACCAGAGAGCTATTGAGGCTGGGTCACTGAAATTGTTTAAAAAGAGATAGGTAGATTATTGAAGTAAGGGGGAGCTGAAGGTTTTAATGAACTGGCATGGAAGAAGATTTGAGACTTGGGGCAGATCAGTTTGGGGCAGACTGGACCCATCAATGATGAAACCTTGAGTAAAGCCACAGCCACTATGGCGATGAAGAATGGCCATTCAGAGCCACAACTCTGCCACTGCCACCACCACAGCAAGCCCTCACAACCTCCTTCCTCCACCGTAGGCGAAGAAAAGAATAAAAGGTCAATTTTGATACAAAAGATAAATGAAGAATTTAAGAAACTAAACAAAAAGCAAAGGAGAATGCAGCCAACCAGGGGAGTAGAAGTGTATGGGCACAGAGCCCGAAGATTTCCTAACCTGCCAGTGCCATTATCTTGAATTTTTAAAAAAGTTAGAAAGGGCTGGGGGTTCTCAGCAGGTCTGGCAGCATCTGTTAAGAGACAAACAGCAGTAATATTTTGAGTCCAGTGACCCTTCATCAGAATAGAGCTCACGATACCCGTTGATTACAAGGATTCATTGAGCATGCATCTGAGGAAGGATGAAGCACTTGTCATGGAGCAGCTGAGGACTCTGGGTCTGTACTCAATGTAGTGTAGAAGAATAAGGTGATCTCATTGAAATTTATTGAATACTCATTGAATACTGAGAGACATGGATAGAGCGGATGTGAAGAAGATGTTTTCACTTGTAAAAGAGACTAGGACCTGAGGGCACAACTTCAGAGTGAAGGGACACTCATTTGGAACTGACATTAAGGAGGAATTTCTTCAGTCAGATGTTGGAGAATCTGTGGAACTCATTACCATAGAATAGAATGTGGCAGACAACTGAAAGCTTAGGGTCTTATGAGCAGCTGCTCACAATGCGCTCTCCTGTACATTGGAGAAATGAAGCATAAATTGGGGGACTGCTTCACAGAACATTTCAGAACATTGTGGAGGCCACATTGTTGAGTGTATTTAAGACAGAGATGGATAGGTTCTTGATTAGTAAGGCAATCAAGGATTATGAGGAAAAGGTAGTAGAATGGTGTATCGACCATGATCAAATTGTAAATCTGACCTGATTGGCCAACTGGCCTGCTCTTATATCTTATAGAGTGGGAGTTTACCACAAGCCTTCTGAAAATCCAAATGCACCAATTCCACTAGTTTTCCTTTCTCTATGCTACCAGTAAGATCTTTAGAAAATTCTAACATGATATCCCTTTCATAAATTCATGTTGGCTCTGATAACTGAGGTTCCTTGGTCATTCTGGGATATTTTCTATATCTTCTTCTAGGAAGACAGACTCAAAATAACTGTTCATTTTCTCTGCCATTTCCCTGTTGTCCACTATAAATTGTCCTGTTCTCATCTGCAAATAGGCTTTGCAATGTACGTTTTCTTTCTTGCTTTCTCTGTCTTATAAGATTAAATGAAATCAATCATACCTATATTTAAGCACTGTAAAATTTAACAGATTGGTATCTGGCCTTTTCAGTTCTAAGAATTGCTTTTGTGCACATATGAAGAGATTGAAGAAATATACATATATGGGGCATGGAGCAAAAACAGAAATTGCTGGCAAAATTCAGCAGGTCTGACAGCATCTATGGACAGAAAGCAGAATTAACATTTCGAGTCTGGCGACTCTTCAACTGAGAGTTTTGGCAGTGACCAATTGAGTTTCAGATCTCCAGCATGTGCAGGTCTTTGTTTTATTAAATGACATGGATATTCAGTTCAATCACAAGGGAATACTTTAGTTCTAGCAACAGAGTGCCAGAGAAAGTACCTAGGCAAGATCCAAAACTTATAACAGAAGAAAGACTAGTAGAGAATATAAAGGTAAAATGTTCAATGTTCTTGCTCACAGATTTTTAAAGAGGTAGAAGAACAGGGGGATCTTTCTCTCACCGTATATGTCTCATACCTGGAAATCTACAACGAGACTCTGTTTGACCTACTGTCTAGCCTGCCTGATAGTTTGGAAACTGATGGACACATAATGGTAGTGGAGGACAACTATGGCGTGCATGTCCGAGGGCTCTCAATTCACCAGGTCAGCACTGAAGAAGATGCCCTTAACTATCTGTTTGAGGTAAGAACACTCAGGAGCTTTGCAGAAATATGGGTGCAGAATCAAGGACTGAGTGAGGGCTAATGTTCCTTCTAATCTGCTAAACAAGCTGAAAGTTACCATGCAGCCTGAGCAGAAGTCAATTCTATTGGTTACCACATGTGCAGAGATGTGCGAGACTGTAAACTTTTCAATCACCTGTGCATTAAAAAAAAAACAAAGCATTTGCTACATTACACAGGAGTGGATCTGTTTTAAAATTATGCATTCTCTGCATGTAGCAAGGTCAACATTTACTGCCCATTTGATGGGGTTTCATGACAGTCAAACCTGAAATGTTAATTCTGTTTTTGTACAGAGATGCAATATTACTTGCTGAACATTTCCAAGATTTTCTATTCTTATTTCATATTTCTACTATCCTCAGTATTGTATTTTTTGTTTTGATAACAGTTCATCTGCATTTGGTGGCATTATTTGGGCAATGACTAGGACACCAGGGATCAATAACACGGACTGAAGTAGACAGACAAGATCTTGGTCTAAGACCTCATCCAACGAACGTAACATTCCTTCATTGGCAGAAGAAAATGAGGCTTTGGAGAACTTTCTTTTGGGTTGGGTGTTAGATTTATTCATTTACAAGTGTAACTAACTGTTGTAAGACTACATAGCCCACATGTCATGTGTCAAGTACTGTACTAGACCATCTGTTGTATGAAGAGTAGCAAAACAAACTCCACTGGATGAAGCTCTGCCATTTTTCATTTAACTTTGAATTTCCAACTGAAAAGAACTAGAAGGCATGACAAAGAGTCATAGAGATGTACAGCATGGAAACAGACCCTTCGGTCCAACCCATCCATGCTGACCAGATATCCCAACCCAATCTAGTCCCACTTGCCAGCACCCGGCCCATATCCCTCCAAACCCTTCCTATTCATATACCCATCCAAATGCCTCTTAAATGTTGCAATTGTACCAGCCTCCACCACATCCTCTGGCAGCTCATTCCATACACATATGACCGTCTGTGTGAAAAAGTTGGCCCTTAGGTCTCTTTTATATCTTTACGCTCTCACCCTAAACCTATGCCCTCTAGTTCTGGACTCCACGACACCAGGGAAAAGACTTTGTCTATTTATCCTATCCATGTCCCTCATAATTTTGTAAACCTCTATAAGGTCCCCCCTCAGCCTCCAAAGCTCCAGGGAAAACAACCCCAGCCTGTTCAGCCTCTCCCTGTAGCTCAATCCTCCAACCCTGGCATCATCCTTGTTAATCTTTTCTGAACGCTTTCAAGTTTCACAACATCTTTCCAATAGAAATGAGACCAGAATTGCACGCAATATTCCAACCGTGGTCTAACCAATGTCCTGTACAGCAGTTACATGACCTCCCTACTCCTGTACTCAATACTCGGACCATACCAAACGCCTTCTTCATTACCCTATCTACCTGTGACTCCACTTTCAAGAAACTATGAACCTGCACTCCAAGGTCTCTTTGTTCAGCAACACATCCTAGGACCTTACCGCTAAGACTTGCTTTCCCAAAATGCAGCACCTCGCATTTATCTGAATTAAACTCCATCTGCCACTTCTCAGCCTATTGGCCCATCTGGTCAAGATCCTGTTGTAATCTGAGGTAACCCGCTTCACTGTCCACTACACCTCCAATTTTGGTTTCATCTGAAAACTTACTAACTGTACCTCTTAAGCTCGCATCCAAATCATTTATGTAAATGACAAAATGTAGAGGGCCCAGCACCAATCCTTGTGGCATTCCACTGGTCACAGGCCCCAAGTCTGAAAAACAGCCCTCCACCACCACCCTCTGTCTTCTACCTTTAAGCCAGTTCTGTATCCAACTGACTAGTTCTCCATGCTAATCAGTCTCCCATGGGGAACCTTGTCGAATGCCTTACTGAAGTCCATATAGATCACATCTACTGCTCTGCCCTCATCAATCGTCTTTGCTACTTCTTCAAAAAACTCAATTAAGTTTGTAAGACATGATTTCCCATGCACAAAGCCATGTTGGATATCCCGAATCAGTCCTTGCCTTTCCAAATACATGTACATCCTGTCCCTCAGGCTTCCCTCCAACAACTTGCCCACCACCAAGGTCAGGCTCACCAGTCTATAGCTCCCTGGCTTGTCTTTACTGTCCTTCTTTAACAGTGGCACCACGTTTGCCAACCTCCAGTCTTCCGGCCCCTCACCTGTGACTATCGATGATACAAATATCTCAGCAAGAGGCCCAGCAATCACTTCTCTAGCTTCCCACAGAGTTCTCGGGTACACCTGATCAGGTCCTGGGGATTTATTCACCTTTAACCGTTTCAAGACATCCAGCACTTCCTCCTCTGTAATCTGGACATTTTGCAAGATGTCACCATCTATTTCCCTACAGTCTATATCTTCCATATCCTTTTCCACAGTAAATACTGATGCAAAATATTCATTTAGTATCTCTCCCATTTTCTGTGGCTCCACACAAAGGCTGCCTTGCTGATCTTTGAGCAGCCCTATTCTCTCCCTAGTTACCCTTCTGTCCTTAATATATTTGTAAAAACCCTTTGGATTCTCCTTAATTCTATTTGTCAAAGCTATCTCATGTCCCCTTTTTGCCCTCCTGATTTCCCTCTTAAGTATACTCCATACTGCCTTTATACTCTTGTAAGGATTCACAGGATCTATCCTGTCTATACCTGACATATGCTTCCTTCTTTTTCTTAACCAAACCCTCAATTTGTTTAGTCATCCAGCATTCCCTATACCTACCAGCCTTCCCATTCACCCAGACAGGAATATACTTTCTCTGGATTCTTGTTATTTCATTTCTGAAGGCTTCCCATTTTCCAGCCGTCCCTTTACCTGCAAACATCTGCCTCCAATCAGCTTTCGAAAGTTCTTGCTTAATACCGTCAAAATTGGCCTTTCTCCAATTTAGAACTTCAACTTTTAGATCTGGTCTATCCTTTTCCATCACTATTTTAAAACGAGTAGAATTATGGTCGCTGACCCCAAAGTACTCTTCCCACTGACACCTCAGTCACCTGCCCTGCCTTATTTCCCAAGAGTAGATCAAGTTTTGCACCTTCTCTAGTAGGTACATCCACATACTGGATCAGAAAATTGTCTTGTGCACACTTAAGAAATTCCTCTCCATCTAAACCTTTAACACTATGGCAGTCCCAGTCGATGTCCCAGAAAGGTAAAATCCCCTACCATAACTACCCTATTATTTTACAGATAGCGGAGATCTCCTTACAAATTTGTTTCTCAATTTCCCTCTGACTATTGAGGCGGTCTATAATACAATCCCAATAATGTGATCATCCCTTTCCTATTTCTCAGTTCCACCCAAATAATTTCCCTGGATGTATTTCTGGGAATATCCTCCCTCAGCACAGCTGTAATGCTATCCCTTATCAAAAATGCCACTCCCCCTCCTCTCTTGTCTCCCTTTCTATCCTTCCTGTAGCATTTGTATCCTGGAACATTAAGTTGCCAGTCCTGCCCATCCCTGAGCCATGTTTCCGTAATTGCTATGGTATCCCAGTCCCATGTTCCTAACCATGCCCTGAGTTCATCTGCCTTCTCTGTTAGGCCCCTTGCATTGAAATAAATGCAGTTTAATTTATTAGTCCTACCTTGTCCCTGCCTGCCCTGACTGTTTGACTCACTTCTATTCTCAGCTGTACCCATCTCAGATCGATCTCTTTCCTTATTATCTCCCTGGGTCCCACCACCCCCCCATCCTCCCCAACCTTAATAGTTTAAATCCTCCCAAGCAGTTCTAGGAAATTTCCCTGTCAGTATACTAGTCCCCTTCCAATTTAGGTGCAATCCGTCCTTCTTGGACAGGTCACTTCTACCCCAAAGAGATTCCAATGATCCAAAAATGTGAATCCTTCTCCCATACACCAGTTCCTCAGCCATGCATTCATCTGCTCTATCCTCCTATTCCTGCCCTCACTAGCTCGAAGCACTGGGAGTATTCCAGATATTACTACCCTTGAGGACCTCCTTTTTAAATTTCTGCCTAACTCTCTGTATTCTCCCTTCAGAGTCTCAACCTTTTCCATTCCAATGTCATTGGTTCCAACGTGGACAATGACCTCCTGGTGGCCCCTCTCCCCCATGAGAACATTCTGCACCCTCTCTGAGACATCCTTGACCCTGGCACCAGGGAAAGAACACACCATTCTGCTTTTTCTCTGCTGGCCACAGAAATGTCCATCTGTACCTCTGACTACAGAATCCCCTAACACAATTGATCTCTTGGAAGCCAACGTACCCCTCGTTGCATTAGAGCCAGTCTCAATACCAGAAACCTGGCTGTTCGTGCTACGTTCCCCTGAGAATCCATCACCCCCTACATTTTCCAAAGCAGCATACCTGTTTGAAATGGGTATATCCACAAAAGAGTCCTGCACTAGCTGCCTACCTCTCTTACCCTTCCAGGGGTTAACCCATCTATGTGACTTTTCCCCCTTCCTATAACTGCCATCCATCACGCAATGTTGCTGTTGCAAATTCCTAATCGCTTCTATCTGTCTCTCCAACTGATCCACTCAATCTGATAAGATTCGCATCCAACAGCATTTATGGCAGATATAATCGCCAGTAACCCTTAAACTTTCTTTAAACTCCCACATCTGACAAGAAGTACATATCACTGCAAAGGCCATTTTTGCTCCTTCACAGTCTACAGACCCAGAAAATAACATTGTCTTACTCCTCTACAAACGCTGCCCCAGGTTAAATTAATAGCAATGGCTTATATTTTAAGTTTAATCAAGAGACTTATCTCCAAAAACATATAATCAAGAAAGATTCCATTATACTCACTACTGCAGCCTTTCTCTTGGACAGACTTAAAACACCAATTAACTTATCTGATTCTGTGTTGTGAACTTGGCCCAACAGTTCCTCCAGGATCAGTTGTAAATTTCACTGTTTGTTAATTTTCCCAGATGTACTCCGATATCCAACGATACACGAATTCAAACAGCAAAGGCAGTAACTGCGCAGGCACTCTCTCTCTCTCTCTCTCTCTCTCTCCCTCCCTCTCCCTCTCTCTCCTGCACTGTCCTCACCATGTGCTTCCTTTGTCTGCACTTCTCCCTTTTAAACTGCTGTTGTTTTGACTATTTTTTCCAAAGTTTGATGTTTGCAAATACAAACCCAAATAATTCAAATAAATTTGATACTCGATGATGAAAAATCAACCTGAATTAATGCCAGAGAAAGAAAAACTGAATTGATTGTATAAAAACTACATGGCCATCACTGCAGGAATAAATATGCAGTCCAGCCTGTAATGAATTGGAAGCCAGCCGATGTTGTAGAGGCATTGTAGAAGTTTAAACAAATGTGTAGACTGGCAATTAGCAGATTTAGACAAGGTCCTAGGAAAGAAAAGATCAGCTACATCCTTCTGTTGGCATGAGAGAAAGTGTTAAATCTGTTCAATAGTTGGGAGCTAAGTGAAGACAATAGCAAAAACCACACAAGATTTTTTGAAATCAAAAATTGCTGGGAAAATCTCAGCAAGTCTGGCAGCATCTGTAGCGAGAAGCAGATTTAACATTTCAAGTTCAGCACACATCTGCAGCCAAAGTCAAATCTTCAAATTCATCAATATAAATTTCAAGATCTGAGGTAGGAATCAGATAAACCAATTGACAATTTCCTGACAGATTGAAAGTTCAGCCAGAAAATGTCATTTTAAAAGATGAAAAGCTGTCAGATCAGTTCATTTGGGCCTCTGCACACCCTGAAGTACACAAAGGACTAGCTCACATTGTCACAGGCTGTAGATACTAACAGAGCACATGAAGCTATGAATAGCCAAATGAAGACGCTGACTGCCCAAATGGCTTAGTTCCAGTTAAGGTAAGAGAAAGGTAGCAGGATAGCAGATAGCAAGCAACAATTTGATTTCAGCTAATCAGCATGGTTTCGTCAAGGGCAGGTCATGTCTCACAAACCTCATTGAGTTATTTGAGAAGGTGACCAAGCATGTAGATGAGGGTAGGGCAGTTGACGTGGTATACATGGACTTCAGTAAAGCCTTTGATCAGGTTCCACATGGTAGGCTGTTGGGGAAAATGCAAAGGCATGGGATTGAGGGTGATTTAGTAGTTTGGATTAGAAACTGGCTTTCTGAAAGAAGGCAGCGAGTGGTGGTTGATGGAAAATATTCAGCCTGGAGTCCAGTTATTAGTGGTGTGCCACAAGGATCTGTTTTGGGACCACTGCTGTTTGTCATTTTTATAAATAACTTAGACACAGGCAGAGGTGGATGGATTAGTAAATTTGTAGATGACACTGAAGTCGGTAGAGTAGTGGACAGTTTGGAAGAATGTTACAGGTTGCAGGGGAACTTGGATAAACTGCAGAATTGGGCTGAGAGGTGGCAGATGGAGTTCAACACAGCTAAATGTGAGGTGATACGTTTTGGGAAGAATAACAAGAAGGCAGAGTAATAGGTCAATGGAAAGATTGTTGGTAATGTGGATGTGCAGAGGGATCTTAGTGTCCATGTACATAGATCCCTGAAAGTTGCCACCCAGGTTGATAGTGCTGTTAAGAAGGCATACAATGTGTTAGATTTCATTGGTAGAGGGATTGATTCTGGAGCTGCAATATTATACTGCAACTATACAAAATGCTAGTACAGCTGCACTTGGAATATTACATACATTTCTGGTCACCCATATTTTGGGAAGGATGTGGGAGCATTAGAAAAGGTGCGGAGGAGATTTACCAGGATGTTGCCTGGTCTGGAGGGAAGGTCTTATGAGGAAAGGCTGAGAGACTTGGGTCTGTTCTCATTGGAAAGAAGAAGGTTAAGAGGGGATTTGATAGAGACATACAGGATGATCAAAGGATTAGATAGGGTGGACAGTGCAAGTCTTTTTCCTAAGATGATCATGTTAGCTTGTACGAGGGGACATAACTACAAACTGAGAGGTGATAGATTTAAGACAGATGTCAGAGGCAACGTCTTTACTCAGAGAGTGATAAGGGTGTGGAATGCCCTGCCTGCCAATGTAGTTAACTCAGCCACTTTAGGGAGATTTAAACAATCCTTGGATAAGCACATGAATGATGATGGGATAGTGTAGGGGACGAGCTGAGAATAGTTCACAGGTTAGCGCAACATTGAGAGCCGAAGGGCCTGTTCTGTGCTGTATTGTTCTATGTTCTACGTTCTGACTGAAATTGCAACAAAAGAAAATACACCAGACAGAGAAGAAGGGTGCAAGAACTGTGAACAACCAAATGATTTCACAGTCAGAAGGAAATGGCATCCATATGGATTAGACTGCAGACCATGTGGAAACCCAAATCTTTGAGAAAAGATGTAAAACAAAACAAAAACAGCTAATGAGTTATCAGAGACAGAGCCACAGGCTGAATAAGAAGTCTAAAGAACCAAAATGTCTATGCTATAGAAGATGACAATGAGTTTGGCAATACATTAGTTGTAGCAACCATATACCTACAAGAAACGTCTGGATACCACAATACCCAGAGAAAAGATTGCACAACTAGTCAGATCAGGACAAGGGTGAGAAATAAACCCACAACCATCATCTTAAGTTAAAATTTGATACCATACCATACTGTAACATTTTACCAGTTAGACTATATCAAGACTGTCTTATAGTTATGTGGAAGTAAATTAGTATCCTAGAGAAAACACTATAAAGCCAGGCAACATCACATTATTTGACAGCTAGGAATAACACAAATGAGACACACAAAGGAAATTATATTGACTGTATGTTTCATGGCACTGTAACAAATGGTCCTGCTATTCTGGATTTGAGCAGTTGTGAGGAGCTGCAGCTTATCTCTGTAAATCTTGAGATGAATAAGGTGACACTGAAGGTTGGAGGGAAATCCTCTGAAAAGCATCCTCTGATCATAAGTAAAGTAAATCTGATTCAAATGTAACTAGAGTGTTTTGACAAAATCTTTGAATACTTTGAAGATTTTGTGCATCACATCAACAGTGACCCAGTGACGAAGCTAGTGATTCATTCACTATGTACCAACGAACTAAAAGAAAAGCTTGGAAGAGAGCTCTAAAGATGGAAGAAAAACTAGAATTACAGAGCTCACAGACTAGGAAAATTCCATTCCATTGTCATGAGCAAGAAATCAAAGAGGTATTTAAATATTTGCCTCAATCACAAAACAATAATCAAGTAATAAACAGGTATCCTTGCCTTATTCCAAAACTGAAAAAAAAAACACCCATTACTATCATGGACAAATGCTTTCAACCAGCTTGATACCATAAATGGCTATGGGAACATACAGCTGAAAAAGGAATCTTCACTGTTCAGGGAATTACAGGTATACAGTCATACAGCATAGAAACAGGCCCTTCACTCACCATGCCTATGCCAACCAACAGACAGTAAAAAGTGAGGTCTGCAGATGCTGGAGATCAGAGCTGAAAATGTGTTGCTGGTTAAAGCACAGCAGGTTAGGCAGCATCCAAGGAACAGGAAATTCGACGTTTCGGGCCAGAATTCCTGATGAAGGGCTCTGGCCCGAAACGTCGAATTTCCTGTTCCTTGGATGCTGCCTAACCTGCTGTGCTTTAACCAGCAACACATTTTCAGCAACCAACAGACACCAAATTATAATAATCCCATTTACCTGCACTTGGTCCGTAGCCTAATATGCTCTGGCACTTTAACTGCATATCCAGATGCTTCATAAACATTAGGAAAAATATTCAACATACTCTTGGGCCAAATGTGTTCCAGCAAGAAGTAGGCAAGAGTTACCTAGGACATAAAGGATCCGTGAGACCACAGTCTACCTTAAGCCATTGAGAGAACTAGAAAACTGGGATCAAGCCAAATGCAGACAAATGTGTTGTGAAGGTAATAAAAGGATTGTAAATGGAGTAGACAGCTGACAGAATATAATTGAATTCTGAAAACATCACAGCCAGGAGGGCTCTACTAGTGCTTTGACTGAATGCTCTTCTAAGCTGACAAAATTTCCCACCAGTAGATCCAAGTCAGAAAATAGTGTGACAATAATATGTTTTTAAGAGGTGTATTTTGTCCTGGTTTTCTTTTTGTGAAGAGATGTTGAGACAGAGGTGTGAGCAATCTGCTTCAAGCCAGTAAAGTAAACAACTTGTAAGGCCTTCGGTTTTTTTAAAAGTTGGAACAAAAGAAACAGCCTGAATTACGGTCAAATTTCCACAGAGCCAGGACTGTTTTAAGTTTTAGTCTTCAATAGCAGTTGCTACAGTCTTGAAGCTGGATGTGGAAGCTCTTTTTCCTCTCTGTTACAGCTAAAAGCTGGCAACTTTCAGGGATCTATGTACATGGACACCAAGATCCCTCTGCACATCCACATTAACAACAATCTTTCCATTGACCTATTACTCTGCCTTCTTGTTATTCTTCCCAAAACGTATCACCTCACATTTAGCTCTGTTGAACTCCATCTGCCACCTCTCAGCCCAATTCTGCAGTTTATCCAAGTTCCCCTGCAACCTGTGACATTCTTCCAAACTGTCCACTACTCTACCGACTTTAGTTACCAACCTCAGAGTTCTTAGCTTCTGGCTTGCCTTTGTAGCTGCAGTGGCTAGGCCAGTAAATTCTTTGGACAATGGTGACCCTAAGCACAGTTGATGGGGACAGAGGAAGGGAAGATGGCCACAGTGTTAAATGCTAATTGCATTGTAGCCTAGCATGAATGCCTGTTACCACCTATCAACACAAACTAAAATGTTGTCCCAATCTTGTTACTTGCTACCGAGAGCTACTCATCTCAAGGGCAATTCGTTGCAAAAATGTTGGCCTTGCTACTGATGCCTACATCTCATAAAAGATAAATTTAAAAAGTCTTCAGCGACAACAAAGATGTTGTCAAGATTCATAATCTTTGTGGAATCCACTTTGCCCAGTCATTTATTAATAACACATGGAGTGAATTGAATTATCTAAAGAAATAATCAGTAGTAGTGTATTTTTGGCAGTACAAACTCAATGGGCTGTAGGCCTCTTCTGTACCCTTTGATTCAATGACATCTAGAATTGTGGGGCTATTACCTTCAAACGCCTCTTTGCACCTTGTTTATATTGCTTTGTTTCACATTGCAGGGTGAAACTAACCGAATTATTGCATCACACTCAATGAATAAGAATTCCTCCAGGTCTCATTGCATCTTCACAGTGTATGTCGAGGTAAGCTTGGTCTTGATTCCTTTGGCTTGTAATTCTCTTATTTGATGTGATTTGATTTGATGTATTATTGTCATGTGTAATGAGATATAGTGTTAAGTATTGTTTTGTGGGCTATCCAGGCAATTCAGACCTTACATAAATATAACGGAAGAGAACAGAATGCAGAATATTGTGTTCCAGTTATAAAGAAAGCACAGAGAAACATCAACTCTGGTACATGAGGGGTCTATTGAAAAGTCTGACAACAGTAGAAGTTGTCCTTGAATCTATTGGTATGTGTTTTCAAACTTCCGTATCTTCTGCCTGACAGAAGAGGATGGAAGAGAGTATAACAGGGGTGGGAGGGGTCTTTGATAATGATAGCTGCCTTCCCGAGGCAACAAGAAGTTTAGATAGAGTCAATGGAAAGAAGGTTAGTTTACATCATGGACTGGGCTATGTTCATTACCCTCTGTAATTCCTTAAGGTCTTGAGCAGAGCAGTTGCCATATGAAACTGTGATGCATCCAGATGCGATGCTTTCTATGGTGCATTTGTAAAAATTAGTATAAGTAATATGTGCATGCTGAATTTCCTTAGCTTTCTGGTGAAGTAAAGTATTGGTGTACTTCCTTGAATGTAGCGTCAACACGGATAGACCAGAACAGATTATTGGTGATATTTATTTCTGGGAACTTGAAGCTCTTGATCATCTCCATCTCAGCACCATGATACAGACAGGGACATTTCCTCTACTCCATTTCCTGATGTCGATGACCTGCTCCTTTGTTTTGCTGATATTGAGGGAGAGATTGTAATCTTTACACGATTAAGTTCTCTATCTCTTTCCTGTACTTTATCATTGTTGTTTGGAATCCGGCCCACATTGGTAGGTTGGATCTAAAACTTGTCAATGGATTTCGAGCAGTGGTTAATGTATATGGAGTATAGTAAGGGATTGATTATGCAGCCTTGTGGGGCACCAGTGTTGAGGATTATCTTGAAGGAGGTGTTGTCACCTACCCTTACTGATTGTGGTCTGCAGGTTAGCAAGTCAAGGACTCAGTGCAGAGTGGGGTGCAGAGTCCTAGGTCTTGGAGCTTGGAGATGAGTTTGGTTGGAACTACAGTGTTGAAGGTAGAGCTAAAGTCAATAAATAGGAGTCTGATGTAAGCGTCCTTGTTATCCAGATGTTGCAGGGGTGAGTGTTGAGCCAGAGAGATGGCATCTGCCCTGGACCTGTTGCAATATTAAGTGAAATGTAGCAGATCAAGGCAATCTGGGAGGCTGACGATGATAAGTGCCATTGCTAACCTCTCAAAGCCCTTCAAAATGATGGATGTCAGAGCCAATAGGTGGTGGTCATTAAGGTATGCTGCCAGATTATTCTTTGGCACTGAGATGATAGTGATCTTCTTGAAGCAAGTGGGAACCTCAGATCAGAGTAAGGAGACGTTAAGGATGTCTGCAAATTACTCCCTGTCAGCTGGTCGGCATAGGATCTGAGTGCATGGCCCCAGACTCCATCCAGTCCAGTCACTTTCCATGAGTTCACTTTCAAGAAGGCCAATCTGATATCTGCAGCAGTAACTGTGGGTGCAGGTGCACCCGAGGCTGTCGAAGCAGGTGACATCATTTCGCTGACCTTCTGTTCAAAACAAGCATAGAATGCATTGAGCTCGTTGGGGAGGGATGCATTATTGCCAACGATTCAACCCAACTTCACTTTATAACCCGTTATATCATGTAAGCATTGCCACAATCGACGTGTGTTTGTGTGATTAGTCTGAGACTCTAGTTTAGTCTGTCTCGGCATCCCTGTTGGCTTTGCAAAGGCCGAATCTAGATTTCCTGTATATGTTAGGGTCACCCTAACTCGAAAACCTCAGACCTGTACTTCAGTAGGCAGTGGATCTCCCAGTACATCCATGCTTTCTGGTTAGAATCATAGAAGAATCATAGAATCCCTACATTATGGAAGCATGGCCATCTGGCCCATCGAGTCCACACTGACCTTCTGAAGAGCATCCCACCCAGACCTACCCCTCCACGCTATCCGTGTAACCCTGCATTTCCCATGGCTAATCCACCTAGCCTGCACATGCCTGGACATTATGGGCAATTTAATATGAGCTATCCACCTAATGTGCGCACCTTTGGTCAGGGAACACTTGCATTAACTTCCTTAGCACACACTCCTCTACACAGTTACTGATGACGTTTGTGACAATAGTGGCATTCTCATTTAGGTTAGCTGCTGAGTTATTGAATATGGACCAGTCCACTGACTCCAAGCAGTCACGTAGGAGTTCATCCTTTACTTCAGGCCAGCACTGTAAGCCATTCCTTCAACTCAATGGATTAATCTCACAGACTACCTGAACAGAAACTGTGTTACTCATTTATTCAAATCTTGTTAATTTCATAACTTGAGCTTGAAAAAAATGCAAAATTTCATGTTATGCAACTTTATGTTTTTTGTTTTGGGAAAAAGTTTTATTCATATTAGCAAAATATCTGTGTTCACAGAAGAACCTTTAATATCAGAAACAAAAACAGAAATTGCTGGAAGACCAAAGCAGGTCTGGCAACACAGTTAACATTTTGGGTCCAGTTGACCCCTCCTCAGAAGTGATAGTATAATTGTTAACTCTGATTTGTCTTCACAGGTTCTGCCAGACTTGCCGAACTTTTTCAGCAATTTCTGTTTTTGTTTCTGATTTACAGCGATTTTTATTTAGAATTTTTAATATGGTTGAAATGCTAATTAATTAGAATTTCCATACTGTATAAGTAATGAAACATAAATTCTCAATTGTCTTCAGAATCAATGCACACCTAAATCCATTGTGCTCTGATTGTTTAGTGCCAGATGCTCAGCAGGAGTTGCCTGCTATAGGACCTTCTTTCAGGTTCTGAGACTGCAAGATAAATCAAAAACTTGCCCCTTAGGTCCCTTTTAAATGTTTTCCCCTCTCACCCTAAACCTATGCTCTCTAGTTCTGGCTCCACCCCCACCCCCCGAAAGACCTTGTCTATTTACCCTATCCATGCCCCTCATGATTTTATAAACCTCCATAAGGTCACCCCTCAGCTTCCGACTCTCCAGGGAAAATAGCCCCAACTTATTCAGCCTCTCCCTATCGCTCAAATCCTTCAACCCTGGCAACATCCTTGTAAATTCTTTCTGAATCCTTTCAAGTTTCACAACATCCTTCCGACAGGATGCACACAATATTCCAAAAGTGGCCTAACCAATGTACTATACAGCCACAGCATGACCTCCCAACTCATACTCAATGCTCTGTCCAATAAAGGAAAGCATACCAAATGCCTTCTTCACTATCCTATCTACCTGCGAGTCTACTTTCAAGGAACTATGAACCTGCACTCCAAGGTCTAGTTTGGTCAGAGACTTGAGTTCTAAGGAATGTTTTAAAGGAGAAAATAGGAGTAGGGCGACAAGAGAAGCATAACATTAAACTGGAGCTTGCTGTCTTAAAACCAAACCCTATTTTTGAGTTATGTCATTGAAGGGCAGCATGTAGTTGAGAAATAAGAGTGAGTCAAGAATAGATTCTTAGGGGAACACCAGAGATAACTGCAAAAGTAAGAGGAAGCTATTAAACTGACTTTCTGACTATGATTACTCAGATAATAACGGAGCCAGTTAGAGCAGTAAAAACTCAGCTGGCTGGCAGTGGAGAGACATTGGAGGAGAGTGATGTGATCAACTGTGTCAAAGGCTGCAGATACCTGTAGGTCAAGAAGGACAAGGAGGAATAGTTTATTTTTGTCACAGCAACATAGGATACCATTTGTGATTTTGGAAAAAGATGTCTTGGTACTGTGGTAGTGGCAAAATCCTAATTGGAGGGATGCAAACAAGGAGCTCTGGTAAGAATGGGCACAGATTTGAAAGGCAATAACACATTCAAGGACTTTACAAAGGAACGGGACAAGTTGTACCATTTCTCTTTATGTTCTCACGCTGTAGAATAAAGCAACTTATCGATGTCTACCTGGTATGTTGTTAAAAGATATTTTTTCAGTCCACCTTTGAGAATATTGGAGACACATATTCAAAAAAATCTATGTATATCTATTTGAGGTCACACTGGTACTATTGTTGTGCCATCACCAGAAGGTATTGGACAATGTGAATCTGTGGTATGGATCACTGAGCAGTTGTCACAGGTTTCTCAGCCTCATGGGAGCCAATGAATAGTTGTCAAAACATTAATGTTTTTCTTTCAATTGACTTACAAGTAGTTTCTGTTTGTAACAAAATGTTTAGCATTGCCCATCTTTAATTTTCCATCTTTGTTTGCAGACTCGATGGAAGGAGGCTTCAGAAGTCAAGTTTTTGGCCTCAAAGCTTAACATGGTGGACCTTGCAGGTTCTGAGCGTTTGGGAAAAACAGGAGTGAGTAGCAATCAAACTGTTTCATTCCATTGTTTAATCTGTCAAATTGGTTAATTTGCTGGTTCCCAAGTCAGATCATTTTGAACTGTGGCCAATTCACCCTTTAATTTTTTTTTGTAGTGAGCTGATGATTTATTTAAGTTCATGACCACTTTAAACTCTTTTAGCTCTCTTAAAGGGATTTGCAGAATTACAGAATTGTTATAGCACAGAAGGAAGCCACTTGGCCCATCATATGTATGTCAGTTCTCGAAACGAGCACCTTATTTAGTACCTTTGTCATGATATATCCATATAACACTACACAAAATTCCTGTTCAAATAACCATCTGATTCCTTTCTGAATACCTCAACTGAACCTGCCTCCATCATGCTCTAGCTAAACTATTCGTTGCATGAAAAAGATTTTCCTTATCCTGCTTTCATTTCTTTCTTGATTAATTTAAATTTGTGGCCTCTTGTTCTCTATGTTTTCACGAGTGGGAACATTTTCTCCCAAGTTACTATGTCCAGACTGCTCCTGAATTTGGTTATTTCTATTGGATCTCCTCTCAGCCTTCTCTTCTCGGCCTTCTCTTCACAAAATGAAAGAGGACTAACTTTGATTTGATTTGATGTAATTTATTACTGTCCCATGTACTGAGGTATAGTGAAAAGTGGTGTGAAAAGAATATTGAAAAGAAACTTGTCCAACCTGTCATCATTACTGATCTGCTGGAACCATTCTAATAAACATCTCATATGCTTGCTGTAGTGTCTTGACACTTTTCTCAAAGTGTTGTGCCCAGAACTGGAGTAAGATTTCATCCAGACTGCACTAATGTCTCAAATAGGTTCAAAAAGTCTCCTTATTCTTGTAATTATACTATTAATAAAACCTTGGTCATTGTAGTCTCTTGACCTGTTCTACCAGCTGTAATGACTTGTGCACAGGTGCACCCAGATCCCTCTGCTCTTAAAATCATAGAATCATACAGTACAGAAGAGGCCTTTCAGCTCATTGAGTCTGTAAACCAAAATATACAACTACATACACTAGTCCCACTTTCCTGCACTAGGCCCATAGCCTTGAATATTATGACATTTCAAGTGTTCATTCAAGTTCTTTTGAAAGATTCTGAGGTTTCCTGCCTCAACTTGAATTAATTCAGAAAAGATTTACAAGCATGTTGCCTAGGATTGGAGGGTTTGAGCTACAGGGAATGGCTAAATAGGCTGGGGCTACTTTTCCCGGAACTTCAGAGGCTGAAGTTTATACAAATTTATAAAATCATGAGAGGCACGGATAAGGTGAATAGTCAAAGTCTTTTTCCCATGTTAGGGGAGGCCAAAACTAGAAGTAATAGATTTAAGGTGAGAGAGGAAAGATTTAAAAGGGACCTAAAGGGCAATTTCTTCACGCAGAGGATGGTGCGTGTACAGCATGAGCTGCCAGGGGAATTGGTGGAGGTTGGTAAAATTACAATTTTTAAAAGCCATCTGGATGGGTACATGAATAGAAAGTGTTCAGAGGAATATGGGTCAAATGCTGGAAAATGGGACTAGATTAGGTTAGGATATCTGGTCAGCATGGACGAGTTGGACTGCAGGGTCTGTTTCCGTGCTGTGCAGCTCTACGACTCTATAACTACTCTCCTAGGCACAGTATTTCAGACCCCACTACAGTCTGAGTGAAAATTGGTTTCCTCAAATCCCCTCTAAATCTCCTGTCTTTCTCTTTAAAATTATGCCATCTTGTTTGACTAAGGGGAAGAGCTGCTTTCTATTCACCATGACCATGTCCCTCCTAATCTTATACACCTTTATCAGATCCACCGTCAATCTTCGCTGCTCCAAAGAAAACAATCTGAGCTATCTAGCTCTCTTGATAGCTGCAATGTTCCAGCCCAGGCAAGATCTGATGAACCTCTTCTGCATCCTGTCCAGTGCAATCACATCCTATCTAAGTGCGGTGTTCAGAACTGCACACAGAACTCCTGCTATGGCCTAAACAAAGTTCTGTGTACAGCTCTAACATGGCATCACTGCTCTTATAATCTGTGCCATGACTAATAAAGGCAAGAATCCCTTCTTAACTACCCTATTCATGTGTTCTGCCACCTTCTGGGATCTGTGGATTAGCACCCTAAATTTGATGTGTTCCTCTGAGCTTCTTACTGTTTTGCCATTTATTGAGTACTCCCTTGCCTTGTTCCACCTGCTATTGATCTTCCCATCTGACCAATATGTTTATATCCTCCTGTAACCTAACACCTTCCACTCCACTGTCAACTACCAGCCAATTGTTATGTCATCTACAAATTTACTTAATTCCTCTCACATTCTCATCTACATCACTTAGGAATATCACAAACAATAAGAGACCAGCACTGATCCCTGTGTTATGCCACTGCACACCAGTCTCCAGTCGCACAAACAGCTCGCCACCACCATCCTCTGCATCCTGTCGCCAATTTTGAGTCAGCTTGTCAAGTTACCCTGGATCCCATGACCTTCTTTATCAGTTTCCCATATGGAGCTGTGTTGTTTAGCCGCCTTCATACTTGTTATATGTATTTTTTTAGTTTCATCCAATCCTGAATATTCCTCTGGCACCCACATTAGAGTTGTATTTCCTCTGGCACCCACATTAGAGTTGTATTTCCTCTGGCATCCACATTAGAATTGCACCATTTATCTTACAGCATACCTCCACGTTCTTTCTACCAAACTGTATCACTTCACAGTTCTCCACATTGATTTAATCTGCGGCCCATCCATTCACTCTACGAATTTGTCCTCTGCACTATTGTCCTTGCTTATAGTTTATAGTGGTTCCAACTTTTGTATCATTGGAAGTTTTGAAATTGTAGCCTGTCCAAAATTATAGTTCACACAGTAACTTTGACTCCTGTATGGAGGACACTGTTACATTGCTGAATCACTGACTCACTACATTAGCTATAATCCTTCTAATGAGTATCATGCCAAGGAACAAAAGTGGTTGGGAACCTTAGCAATGAATATAACACAATTTGCTTAGTATCTAGAATAAGATTACTTGCTGAACATTACAGCGAGTAAATTTGATTTTGAGTACTACAGGAACTCAGCAAGGTTCCACAAATGGCAATAAGATAAATGACTAGTTTATCTCTTTTTAGTGGTATATTTTGAGAGATAAATACATTTTATAGTAGGATTACTGATAACCATGAATGGGCAAAGAAAACCTGAGATCATAGAAATTTATGGCATAGAAGGAGGCCATTTTATCCATCATGTCTGTGTTGGTTCTTTGAAAATAAAGACATATTCAGTTCCACATCTCTGCTTATTGTCCATAACCCTGACAGCAATGCTGAGGGACAAGGTACCAAGAAGAGGTTTCTGTATTGATGAAATGGTCTGCTTAGGTTATGCCAGCTCTTTAAGTTACAGTAGCAAATTAAAGACTGATACTCTATCGCCTCAATTTCTTGATATGCTAACACATGTTAAAATTTTTATTTTTATTGTTGCTGTTACTGATTACTTTAATAGAGGAGTGTAGCATATGCTAGAGCTAAGTAATTGTTGATTTGCCACTAACTATTTAACAATAGTCCATCTTCAAATAATTGTATCCTATTAAAATTATCTACGGTGTTAGCTGTTGTCACTTTTTCAGATACAGCATTCCATATCCTGACAGTAGGAATATAGGAACAGAGGACATAGGAGCAGGAGGAGGTTATTCAGCATCCCTAAACTGCTCTGCTTTTTAATATGACTGTGATTGGTCTCACTGTTCTTGTCTTCACTTTTCTGTCTCCCCCCAACTTCACATAACCCTCTATTGCCTTCGCTAGCAAAATCTATTCAACCAGGCTTGAATGAATTCAATGACCAACCCTCCAGTGCTTTCTGAGGAGGAATGTTCCTCAACTTTGGGAGAAGAACTCTCTCTACCTCTGTCTGTGGAAGATATTTTATTTTTAAACTGCATTCCTTCATTCTAGTTTTCCTCACAAGAACATCTTACTGGCATCCATCCCATCAAGATCACTTTCAAAAAGATCACCTCTCAGTGCCCTAAAATCCAATGGGCGAAGACTCAATGTTTTCAAACCTTTCTTTGTTGGATAAGACCTTCATCCCTGAAGTGAAGTAGAACTTCTCTGATTACTTCTAACAAATGTATATTTTTTTCAAATAAGGATACTAAACCTTTACATGGTACACCAGGTGTGGTCTCACCTAGGCTATACACAGCTGCAGTTAAACTTCCCTACTTTTGCATTCTACTAAGTTTTTGTGATTCATGTACCAAGACACTAAGATCCCTGAGTACTGCTGAATTCTGCAATCTCTTCCCAATTAAGTAACATGTTATTTTTCCACACTTTCTGCCAGAGAGGTCAAAATCACATTTTCCCACATTATACTCAGTCAAATCCTTGCCCACTGTCTTTATCCATCCATAATCCTTCCCTACCTCCTCTCGATTACCTACTCTCTGACCAGTTTTGATGTTGCTCACAAATTTAGTTGCGATATCTTGATCCCTTAATCAAAATCATTGGTACAATTTGTATGTAACTGAGGTCCCAACAGTATCCCTGTGGCATTCCATAGTTACAACTTGTCAACCTAAAAAGACCCATTTCTTTCCTTCCTTTATTTTCTTGAGCTAACTAATTAATTATTCATGATGTCTTATTTTGTGTAGTAATGTTTGATGTAGCACCTTATCAAATACCTTTTGGATATCTAAGTACGCTCTATTAACATGTTCTCCTTAATCCACCTTGTTTGATAATTCCTCAGAGCATGGAATAAATTAGTTAAACACAATTTCCCATTCATAAAACAAAGTTGACTGTGACATTGCTTTTCTAAGAATGCTGCCTCCTGAAAAACCTCCTTAATAATAGATTCTGCCAATTTCCCAATGGCAGATGCTGGGCTAACCAAACTATTTTTCCTGCTTTTTCCTGCACCTTTCTAAATAATGATGTTATAATAGCTGCCTTCACATCTGGTTGGGATGATGATAACCAATGCCTATACTATCCCTGTGGCAACTTGCTTGAAGACCCTAGGACTGTCATGCTGGGAATGTTAATTATTTTTGGTTCCTCCCTACATTTTACTTACTGATATTCAAATATCTTTGGTAAGTTTTCAAAGTCTTTTACAGAGAATTAAGGTTATACGGAAGTCCAGAATCAAGGGTCACAGTCCAAGGATTATGGGTAAACTATTTAGGACTGTGATAGGAGAAATTTCTTCACTCAAAGAGTGGAATTTGTTATCACAGCAAACAGTCAAGACCAAACGTATGTTTTCAAGGAGTTAGAATACTTGGGGCTAAAGGGATCCAAAGAAATGAGGAAAAAGCAGGAACAGGCTGTTGAGCTGGATGCTCAGTGTGATCATAATGAATGTAGAGCAGGTTCAAAATGCTAAGTGGCTTGCTCCAGCCTCTGTTTTCTATATTTCTGAAGTACTTGTTCAATGCTTCTACTATTTCCTTGTTTTCCATTATTAAATTTCCACTGTCACTCCTTAGAGGTCAAATATTTGCTTTACTTGTTCTTTACTCTTTAAGTACTTTTAGAAATTCTTACTATATGTTTTTATATTTCTAGATATCTTTCTATAAAATGCTTAATTTCTCCTTTTTTAAGTCATTTTTTTGCTGGTTCTTGAAATCTGCCTAATCCTCTGACCTAATCTTTGCAGAGTTGGACAATGTTTCTTTCAATTTGATACTATCCTTAACTTCCTTATTTAGCCATGCATCCTCCTTATGCAGTATTTTTTTTTGTCACTGGGATTAATCTTTACTGAGAATTATTATTAAATTATTATTAAATTTGGGCAGCACGGTGGCACAGTGGTTAGCACTGCTGCCTCACAGCGCCTGAGACCCGGGTTCAATTCCCGACTCAGGCAACTGACTATGTGGAGTTTGCACATTCTCCCCGTGTCTGCGTGGGTTTCCTCCGGGTGCTCCAGTTTCCTCCCACAGTCCAAAGATGTGCGGGTCAGGTGAATTGGCCATGCTAAATTGCCCGTAGTGTTAGGTAGGGATAAATGTAGGGGTATGGGTGGGTTGCGCTTCGGCGGGTCGGTGTGGACTTGTTGGGCCGACGGGCCTGTTTCCACACTGTAAGTAATCAAACTAATCTCCTTAGAAGTCTCCCATTACAAGTCTACCATCTTACTTTATAATCTAGTTCCCCAGTTCATATTAGCCAACTCTGCCATCATAATATTTTTAAATTTAATCTTTTATGTAGGATTATATACGTATAAAACACTAGTCATCAGCCTGTAATTTTCACTTTTGAACTAAATGTTGAATTCTATCGTGTGAAGATCATTGCCATCTAAAGACACCTTCATCATAAGCATATTTATTAATACTCTTATTGCACATTGAGAGGTCTAGGATAGCCCACTCTCTGTTCACGTGAAAACATATTGTGTTAAAAAAATTGCCTTGAATACACTCCACGAACCAGTTTTCCAGGCTACTTTTATTAATCTGATTCACCCAGTTTGCCTGCCAAGATTATTGCATTCCTTAACACACACCCAATTATTTTTCATGTATAACCTGCCCTACGTTGGAACTACTGTTAGGGTGTTTATATAACTACTGCAATTGACGTCTTATTGACCACAATTTCCTATTCCGACCCAAACTGATTCTACATTTTCCTCTTTGAAGGTAAGATCATCTTTCACTAATGTTATCTTTCATTAACAGAACTACACCACACCTTTCCCCAGCTTACTGATTTTCTGAAATATTTAATATTAAGGTGCCAGCCTTGGTCACCTCAAAATCATGTTGTTGTAATGGCTGTCAGGTCATACATATTTGCTACTATCCATTCTCTGCCACAGAAAGCAGTTGATGTCAAAACATTGAAGGCTTTCAAGGAGTTAGATATTGCTCTATATAAGGAATTAAAGAATACAGGAGAAAGTGGGAACATGGTACTGAGTTGGATGATCAGCTGAGATCATATTGAATGGCAGAGAAGAAATGAAGGGCTGAATGGTCAACTCCTGCTTCTTTTTTTATGTTTCTGTCCATCTTGTTAGAAATTCTGCCTGAATTCAGATATAATACCTTTAACTGTATCATTTTACAATCTCTATCATCTCTGGCTTTATCTGTTGGTGCACCCTTAAATTGGAATGCTGTGCTCCTAAGTTACTATCTGTTCAACTTCCTTGTAATTTCCCTTGAATTTACCACAGCTGACCACATTGCTATTTTTAGCATTTTGCTCAAGTCATGTGAAGCTATTCACTACTTTGCTAATTTTTGGTTCTTAATGTTGTTCCTTAAACCTGAATTAACATCATTGATAAAAATGGCATTCAAATCTAAAATATTCTACACATACAAAGAATAAAAACAGATCTAGCATTGACTGATGGTGTACACCACTTCCAACTCAAGCCCAAACTGACCAATATCCGTTAAATCTAACTCTGTTTTCTACTTGTCAACCTCATTTCTGTCAATGCTGCTGTATTTCCTCCTGTTCATTCTTGATGGTAGAACACATGATTTTCTGTCTCAAAGGCAGAAAAGATACTGCTGAGCCTAAGCAAAGACTCAAATGCAAAATAAAATGAAGTGTTTAATTTTCATAATACTGTATATTAATCCACTCTAATGTATTTTGTGTTCTTTCAGTCTGAAGGACAAGTGATGCGAGAAGCTATGTACATCAATAAATCACTTTCTTTCCTTGAGCAGACCATCATTGCTCTTGCTGATCCCAAGAGGGGGCATATTCCATTCAGGCAGAGTAAGCTTACACATGTACTGAAGGATTCTTTAGGTGAGTGAATAGAATTTTAAAAATGCGTGGAAAAAGCATTTGAGAATAAAGATGTTAAATAAGAACATGAGACAAACACTAGGAGAAAGACTGATATTCAGGGACTGGACTAATAAACCAGTGAATGTGAGTTACCATGTGGTTTTAAATTTGAATTCAGCTTTTTTAAGAAATTGGAAAACTGGTTTGATTGCCATAAAAACTCAACTGATTGACTACTGTCCTTTAGCAAAAGAAGCCTGCTGTCATTTTGTGACCTGGCTTACAAGTGGTTCCATGTGGTCATGGTTGACTCTTAACTGCCCTCTGAAATGGCCTAGTAAGCCACTACATGATGGTATAAACTACAAAGAAGCAGGGGCAGTGGAGTTTGGCACTAAGACTTGCTGATGAACCCTTGTGACCTGCTCATGAACTTGGGAGAGGAGGGACCTTCCATGTCAGGCTCTCTGTGGTCCTCTGGGAGACCCCAGTAGCAACGTCCACCCTCGCAGTAACCTCTATGCCCATCTCAACAAAGCTTGCTTAACTGGTCTCCACGGCCCCTGTTTCCATTACCATTTTAGGAAAGTGGCACTCTTCCATAGTGTCCCCTCTTTCAGAGTCAGTGCCAATATTGCATCCCCATAGTGCTGGTGAGCTGCGTTGCAATTAGCCAGCAGATCCTGGCCGTATTAGTTGTTGAAGGTCTAAAAACAATCCAGAGAGGAATGTCACTAATGGCTGATGCAAGATGGCAAAAATATTCTGGTCTTAATATTTGGGAAAATTCACTGATCAACTGCATGAATTCATTTTTACAGTTGAAAAGTACAATGTTTAAAGAAATTACTTGCTGTCAACTCTCTTTAGGTGGGACCTGCAACACAATCTTGGTGGCAAATATCTATGGAGAGGCAGCTCAAATCGAGGAAACAGTAAGAATAATACAAATACAGACACGTAATCTGTTTGTGCTTGAGAGTATTAAGGGCTTAAGTGTTTTGTTTTTATTCACTTATTCCCATAAACTAGATTGGCAAGAGCAATGTTTATTTCCTAGTTGTCCTTGAGACGATTATGGTCAACTTTCTTCTTGAACTGCAGTTCTTGTGATGAACATGCTCCACTTATTAGGTAGAAAATCCTAAAAAAATTCAATCCAGCAATGATGAGGGGTCGACACCCCGCTCCTCCAACCGCCACCAAGACAGAACCCCACTGGTTCTCACCTACCACCCCACCAACCTGCGCATACAACGTATTATCCGCCGCCATTTCCGCCACCTCCAAACGGACCCCACCACCAAGGATATATTTCCCTCCCCTCCCCTATCAGCGTTCCGCAAGGACCACTCCCTTCGTGACTCCCTTGTCAGATCCACACCCCCCACCAACCCAACCTCCACCCCCGGCACCTTCCCCTGCAACCGCAGGAAATGTAAAACTTGCGCCCACACCTCCACACTCACTTCCCTCCAAGGCCCCAAGGGATCCTTCCATATCCGCCACAAGTTCACCTGTACCTCCACACACATCATCTATTGCATCCGCTGCACCCGATGTGGCCTCCTCTATATTGGTGAGACAGGCCGCTTACTTGCGGAACGCTTCAGAGAACACCTCTGGGCCGCCCGAACCAACCAACCCAATCACCCCGTGGCTCAACACTTTAACTCCCCCTCCCACTCCACCGAGGACATGCAGGTCCTTGGACTCCTCCACCGGCAGAACACAACTACACGACGGCTGGAGGAGGAGCGCCTCATCTTCCGCCTGGGAACCCTCCAACCACAAGGTATGAATTCAGATTTCTCCAGCTTCCTCATTTCCCCTCCCCCCACCTTGTCTCAGTCGGTTCCCTCAACTCAGCACCGCCCTCCTAACCTGCAATCCTCTTCCTGACCTCTCCGCCCCCACCCCACTCCGGCCTATCACCCTCACCTTGACCTCCTTCCACCTATCCCACCTCCATCGCCCCTCCCCCTAGTCCCTCCTCCCTACCTTTTATCTCAGCCGGCTTGGCTCTCTCTCTCTTATTCCTGATGAAGGGCTTATGCTCGAAACGTCGAATTCTCTATTCCTGAGATGCTGCCTAACCTGCTGTGCTTTGACCAGCAACACATTTGCAGCAGTCGACACTCTTATGTCCAAATTGAGCTATTGTGTGACTTGGGGGTGATCATTTTCTATGCAGTAGCTAACCTTGTCCAACTTGCAGGGATTTAGGTGATTTTCAGGGATTTATGCACCAAGACACCGAGATCTCTCTGTTCATCTTGGCAGTGTAGCTGAACAGAGAGATCTCAGTGTCCTGGTGCATAAATCCCTGAAAATTGCCACCCAGGTTTTTAGGGTTGTTCAGAAGGCATATGGTATGTTGGCATTTATTGGTAGGGGGAATTGAGTTTTGGAGCAATGAGGTCATGCTTCAGCTGCACAAGACACTGATAAGGCCGCACCTGGAATATTGCGTACAGTTCTGGTCACAGCATTATAGGAAGGATGTGGAAGCTTTGGAAAGGGTTCAGAGGAGATTTACTATGAAGTTGCCTGGTATGGAAATAAAGTCTTATGAGGAAAGGCTGAGGGAACTGAGGCTCTTTTCATTGGAGAGAAGAAGGTTGTAAGGTGACTTAATTGAGATGTACAAGATAATCAGAGGGTTAGATAGGGTGGACAGTGAGAGCTTTTTTCATCGGATGGTGAAGGCTAACATGAGGAGACATAGCTTTAAATTGAGGAGTGATAGATTTAGGACAGATATTAGGGGTAGTGTCTTCACTCAGAAAGTAGTAAGGACGTGGAACGGCCTGCCTGCAACAGTAGTGGATTCGCTGACATTTTGGTCATTTAAAGGGGCATTGGACATACATATGGAGAAAAATGGAATTGTGTAGGTTAGATGGGCATCAGATTATTTTCACAGGTCAGCGCAACATCGAAGACCAAAGGGTCTGTACTGTGCTATAACATTCTATGTTCTAACTCTTAGATTAGATTAGATTACTTACAGTGTGGAAATAGGCCCTTCAGCCCACCAAGTCCACACCGACCTGCCAAAGCATGACCAACCAAGACCCATTCCCTTACATTTCACCCCTTTACCTAACACTACGGGCAATTTAGCAAGGCCAATTCACCTAACCTGCACTCTGTAGTGGAGATTCTAGAGACGATGTTAAACAAACTTGGTAAGTCACTGTAGAGTATCCTATAAATCATAGGCACTGTAGCAGTGGCATGCTGGTGTGGATTGACTGAACATCAATCTGGGATGGCATAGTGGCTCAGTGATTAGCACTGCTGCCTCATAGCGCCAGGGACCTGGGTTTGATTCCTGCCTTGGGTGACTGTTTGTGTGGGTTTCTTCCAGGTGCTCTGGTTTCCTCCCACAGTTCAAAGGTGTGCAGGTCAGGTGAATTGGCCATGCTAAATTGCTTGTTGTGTTAGATGCATTAGTCAGGGGTGAATGTAGGGGAATTGGTCTGGCTGGATTGCTTTTCAGAGGGTTGGTGTGGACTTATTGGGCCAAAGGGCCTGGTTCCACACTGTAGGGAATCTAATAATTTAAAAAAATGTTTCAGCTGGTATTTGGAGAAGTGCTCATGAAGACTGCTTTGTCTATGATTGGAATGTTAGGCCTGGGATAGGGATATATCTAGAAAATAACCTATGGTTCTATTCTTCCTATCGTAATACACAACCTCAAACTATCCCACATTGTATTCCAATTGCTACTTCTTTATCCACTTTCCTAGGCTGTCCAATCCTTCTGCAATCTCCCTGCATCATCAATATTACCTGTCCCTCAGGCTATCTTTGTGTTATCTGACTACTTAACAACAATATCCTCAGTTCCTTCGTCTGGATTATTAACAAAAACTGTGAATAGTTTTGGTCCCAACACTTCCCCTTACAGAACTCTACTATTTACTGGCTACCATCCTGAAAAAAAACTCTTTATCCCCACTCTCTGCACTCTGCCAGTCAGCCAATACTCTATCCACGCCATTACCTTGCCTCTAGCACCAAGGGCTCTTATCTTACTTATCAGATCCTGTGCTGCACCATGTCAAAGAGTATCTGGAAATCCAAATAGATCCCATCCACTGGATGTCCTGATGATAGAGAAGTCCGGTACCTCCTCAAAGCATTCTAACAAATATTTCAGGCAGGAATTCCCTTTGATGAAGTCATACTGACTCAGCCCTATTTTACCATGACCATCCAAGTGCTCAAACTTTCATCCTTAATAATGGACTGTAAAATCTTACCAATGACTGAGGCCAGGCTAACTGACCTATAATTTCCCATCTTTTGCCTCCCTCCCAACTTAAACAGGGGTGTAGTATTAGCAATTTTCCAGTCTTCTGGAACCCTCCCTGCCTCCAGTGATTCCTGAAAGTTTACCATCAATGAATCTGCAATTTCATCAGGTATCTTCTTCAGAACCATGGGGTGTAATCCATCCAGTCTGCATTATTTATTAACCTTCAAACCTTTCAGCTTTCTCAGCACTTTCAGCCACTTCTGTTTTGAAGTTCTGGTATGCTACTGATGTCTTCTATCATGAAGACTGAAGTACCTATTCCATTCTTCTGCCTTTTATTTGTTCCCCATTATGACATCTTTCGCCTAATTTTCCAATGGTTCAATATCTAGTGTTGCCTCTCTCTTGCATTTTGTACTCAAATACTCGTTAAAAGATGTTGCTTTCATAAATTGAATGTGGTCACTGGAAAATAGTGACAGGATTTGGCAGAGTCAGCATGGATTTACGAAGGGAAAATTATGCTTGTCAAATCAACTGGATATTTTGGGCAATGTAACTAGAGCTAGGGGAACCAGTGTTTCTGGTTTACTTGACTATAAGAAGGCTTTTGATAGGGTCCCACATAACAAATTAGTATGTGAAATTAAGGCACATGGGATTGAAAATAGTGTATTGACATTTTTGGGAACTGATTGGCAGACAGGAGGTAAAGAGTAGGAATAAAGGGGTCTTTTTTCGAACGGCAGGAAGTGACTAGTGAGGTATCAAAATTTTCAGTTACTGGATCCCCACTTTTCACAATATGTATTAATAATGTAGATGAGGGAACTAAATGTAACGTGTCCAAGTTTGCAGATGGCACAAGGCTGTGGGGAGGGTGTACAATGAGGAGAATACAGATATACTTCAGTATGATTTGGACAAGTTCAGTGAATAGACAAATGAATGGCAGATGAAGTATAATGTGATAAGTGTGAGGTTATTCACTTTGCTAGCAAGAAAAATATGGCAGATTACTATCTGAGTGGTGATAGTTAGGAAAGGGGGAGGTAAAATGAGACCTTAGTGTCCTTTACACAAGTCACAGAAAGTAAGCATGCAGGTGCAACAAATGATGAATAAGGCAGAGGTATATTGGCCTTCATAGTGAGTGAATTCAGGTTCAGGAGCAGAGATATGTTGTTGCAATTGTACAGGAGCTTGATGAGACTGCACCTGGAGTACCATGTTCAGTCTTAGTCTACTTATCTAAGGAAGGATGTACAGGCCAAGGAGAGAGTGCCAACAGGTTTACCAGATTGATTTCTGGGATGGCAGCACTGATATATGAAAACAGACTAGAACAATTAGGACTATAAGAAGGAATTTCATAGATACCTATAAAATTCTAAGAGAATTAAATAGGGTAAATGCATGAGGATGTTCTGATGATAGAGAAGTCCGGTACCTGAGGTCACAGTTTAAGGATAAGAGATAGTCCTTGAAGAGAAACTTCTTCACCAAAAGAGGGGTGAGCCCATAGTTAAAGTCAAAATACTGAAAGTTTTCAAAGGAGTTAGATATAGTTCACAGGACTAAAAGGATCAAGGGATAGGGAGAGAAAACCGGAACATAATTCTGAGTTGGATGATCAGCCATGATTATATTGAATGGCAGAGTTGGCTTGAAGGACTGAATGGCCAACTCCTGCTCCTATTTTCTATATTTCTGTGAATTCAGGTATCCAGTATGATCTATGGTCATGTTGAATTAGATCAGTAGAACAAGTCCTGAACCCTCGCATAAGACTTGTGAAAGGAAATCAGTAAGAGATCAGCTTCTTGCACTTCTAGTTTTAAAATGTGAGTAAGCTGAGGAGTGCAGTAACAGACTTGGCTGTGGAGACCTTCTGGTGCAATAGTCTAATGGTACATACTCATTCATTTTGCTTGTAAATAAAAGCCACATCAGTACACTGCACATGAGGGGGCTCTGGAACTGAATCAGGACAGGAAGGGAGAAAATAAACTCCTTATACCTAATTATATTTTGTTCTGTTGTTTCAGCTGTCTACACTCCGGTTTTCATCAAGGCTAATGTGTATCCCAGCTGAGCCAGCCCCTAACGTATTTAGTGATCCCAAGGTGAATATAGATCTCATTCATTTTCTATTGAGAATTTTCCCCTTCAAATAAGTTGTCACTTACCACTCATTCACCCTGATGGAAGATTATCAAACTAGCTTTCTGTTAACAGGGTCCTGATTTGAATGGACATAATAAAATGACTTATACTTCTACAACATGTTCCTGCATCTCTCAGGTTTCAAGCACATCACATAGCTTGTTCTTGATTGATGCGTAATGGCTATTGCTAAATTGACAAAACATCTTTCACACATCTTGAATGATCAGCTAATATATGTATGCAGTAGTGGTTTAGAGAGGAATTCACATTTAGATAACTCATGGCTCTTCTACTAATGCTGCTGTTCAATCTTTCACCTCAATTAATCAGTACTCTATTAGTGACCAACACTGGCATATTATTCCTACAATTGAGACATCTATTGCACCCCATTTAGAATTGGTGATGGGACTGGGTCTGGGACTCCCGTTCCCACCCTAGTGCTATAATTTTCATTGACATGGGATTTGAGCACAAGAAGTATGCACACTATTCCTTTCATAGTCAGTTCCACGTATAGACTGAGCTTCTCATTTCCCAGCACTTTTTGTCGAACTGGGTCATATTGAGTCATACTGAGGCCCGGCTCAAAATAGAAATGAAACTGGATAGACTACATGGCATTGATCTAGGTACCAGAAATGAAAATGGCAAAACCAATCCTGTCAACCCTGCAAAATCTTCCTTACTAACATCTGGGAGCAAGTTCAAAATTGGGACAGCTATCTCACAGAGTACTCAAGCATGTCATAGTGGTATACAGTCAGCACGATTAAAAGGTATGGCTGGCATACGATGCAGAGTGACGCCAACAGTGATGTTACTGACATGTTACTTACCCCAATTTAGAAAACAAAAAGGTACCAAAGATCCTCAGGTCGTCAGGCAGCATCTGTGGAAAGAAACACAGTTAACAATTCAGGTCGATGACCATTCAAATTCTGTTTTTTGTTTTTGTTTTTGCATTTCCAATATCCAGAACATTTTGCTTTTGATCTTTAATGGCCTTGCCTAATTCCAGGTTTGCCCAGATGGACAAGGCTTCTAAGTAAATTAAAGGCTTTACTGCCTATAGTGATGAGGAACACGGGTACTACTAATCCAGCCAGAATTTTATTTGCCATATGACAATAGCTGAACCTTTCAGTGTACGCCATATTTCTTCAAAGGATCCGATGGATCATTATGGAGAGTAGTTACTAATTCTAGATGTATTTATTGAGTTTAAATACCACAACCCCATGGTGGATTGAATCCATGGCCTCAGACCATTAGCTTGGGCGTCTCGATTGCTGAACCAGTAACATTACCATTAAGCCACCATCTCCCTCCAAAAGTGAAAGTGCTATTAATTGTGACGAACTGATTGATGATGAGTGAGGTAATGTGTCATTGGGATGAACTTCAGTGGCGAATATCAACATCCTATCCATTATCAATGTTTCTTTTTCCAGAAATTGGTTCAGAATCTTCAGAAAGAGATCCAGCTCCTGCAGGATGAGCTGGCTATGCACAACATACTAGTAAGAAAGTTCATCATTCATTCTTCAAATATTTGTATTAATCTTTGTTGCACAAATGATAGGAGGGAAAGTTAGAATGTGATTGAGTGTTTTAAATCATTTTTGCTATTTAAAAATTGGTGATCGCACCTGGAATGTCAGGGGGAGTAATTCGCCAGTTAAAAGGAAGAAAATATTATCAAATCTTAAGAAGGAGAGAGTTGATATAGCTCTCCTACAGGAGACACACCTGTCGGATAAAGAACACTTAAAATTACGACAGGGCGGATTTGATCAGGCCTTTTTTTCCTCTTTTAATTCAAAAAGCAGGGGAGTCGTTATCCTTGTCCGGAAGAACTTCCCTTTGAAAATTCTAAATCAGATAAAAGACGAATCTGGACGATATATTTTGATTAAAGCCCTCATAAATGGAGAGGAATATGGGATCTTAAATGTATACTGCCCCCCGGCACACCCCTTTAAATTCATAACGGAAGCTTTTTCAAAACTGATGGCCTTTGGTGCCCGTCATACAATTATAGGGGGAGACTTTAATTGTATTATGGATCCGGAAATAGACAGGATTCCCAAGAGTGCCGCTGGAGTATCTCCCAGATCTAGACAACTGGCGGACCTGAATAAAGAATTAGGATTGGTAGATGTATGGAGATGTCTCCATCCACAGGGTAGAGATTTTTCTTTCTACTCTAATCCACATAAATGTCACACAAGAATTGATATGTTTTTTGCCCCATCGATTTTTCTAAACTCTATAGCAACCTGTAAAATAGGTACTATAGCAATCTCTGACCATGCCGCTGTATACATGGAAACTAAGGTAAAGAACAATGGGACATCTGCTCGGCATTGGCGTATGGACCCCTTCCTGATAAAAGATAGCAAATTTTTAAAGTACTTCTCCCAAGAACTTAAAACTTTTTTAGAAATTAATACTGGTACGGCTAGCAATCCGTCAATGATGTGGGAGACCATCAAAGCTTATGCACGAGGTTTGATCATCTCCTATTCAGCGACCCAGAGGAAAATGAAGGGAGAGCAACAGCGTCTGCTCGAAGCTCGCCTAAAAGCAGCCGAAACAGCATACGCTGATAGACCTTCTATCACAAAATTGCAGAGGATTACAGCTCTTAGGACAGCTTTAAACACCGCGCTTACTCAAACGGCTAAAAGGGAAATATTATTTGCGAAACAAAGATTATATGAATATGGCGACAAACCGGGTAGATACTTAGCATTTCTTGCAAAGAAAAAGAAAGCCCCTCAAACTATTCCGACCATCAAGGAAAGTACAGGTACCCTGACTCATGATCATAAAAAGATCAATGCGACCTTTAAAGAATTTTATTCTGAACTATATAGATCGCAGGATTGTGAAGATAGGATTAGGAGGATGCAGTCATTTTTTAAAAATTTGACCTTCCCGGGCCTGACTCCGGAACAGGTGTCGGCCCTAAATACCCCTTTAACAATCCAAGAAATACTTGAGGCAATTAGGCAACTTCAGAGCGGAAAAGCACCGGGCCCGGATGGTTTTCAAGCTGAATTCTATAAAGAATTTACAGGAATATTGGTTGACCCACTTATGGATATGTATAATTTTGCGCATAGTCAGGTCTGTCTCCCGCCCACGCTGAAAGAAGCAAATATTTCTCTCATCCTCAAAAAAGGAAAAGACCCAGAAGATTGTGCATCTTACAGACCAATATCCTTACTAAATGTAGACTTTAAAATTCTCTCAAAAATGTTAGCACTAAGACTAGAAAGGGTACTGCCATATATTATAAAGGAGGACCAGACGGGATTTATTAAGGGCCGCAGATCATCCAATAATATCAGAAGGGTCTTGAATATGATCCAAGCCTGTCATCAGGGAAAGATACCAGGAGTAGTAATTTCATTGGATGCGGAAAAGGCATTTGATAGGGTTGAATGGTCATATTTATTTTACACATTGGAAAGGTTTGGCGTTGGACAGGTGTTTACCAAATGGGTTTCAACATTGTATAATGACCCCAAAGCAGCTGTTATTACTAATGGGTTAAGATCGGATGGCTTCAGTGTGGGTAGGGGCTGCCGTCAAGGATGTCCTCTCTCACCATTGTTGTTTACACTGATAATCGAACCATTAGCAGAAGCCATCCGGACTGATCCTAATATAACGGCCCCGAGGATTGGTACAGGTAAACACAAAATTACCCTCTATGCAGATGACGTTCTCTTATTCCTCAGTAATCCTTTAATGTCAGTGCCTCGTCTAATTCAAGTTATTAATACATTTAGTGCATTCTCAGGCTATAAAATTAATTTTTCAAAATCGGAAGCCATGCCAATGGGTGGTCTGGCTATGATACCCCACTTAATGGACGGATCCCCTTTTCCCTTCCGTTGGTCCCTGGAGGGCTTCTTATATTTAGGTATTTTTATCACGCCAGTATTTGATCAGCTGTATAGGGCTAATTTTGTACAATTAATGGAAAGGATAAGGCAGGACCTCCAGCGATGGAGAGACCTTCCGACTTCCTGGCTAGGGAGAATAGCATTAATTAAAATGAATGTTCTGCCCCGTCTCTTATATCCTATGAGAATGCTCCCGCTGATGCTGCCAAGGCTAGCCCTACGTAAATTATATGGCTGGTTGGGCTCCTTTATTTGGAACCATAGACGGCCCCTTATTAAGCTGAAGAAGCTACAGCTTCCACAGGCAAGGGGAGGACTGGACTTCCCAGACTTTAGGAAATATCAGTTAAGCTCCCTACTAAGTTACATAGCTGATTGGGTTTCATCTGATCCACAATCAATTTGGCTGGATATCGAAGCCTCCCAAGTAAAATACCCACTTATTAACCTTTTATTTTCAGATAAGAGGAAAATCATTACAGACCACTGTAAAAATCCCATAATATTAAACACAATTAAGGCCTGGAATATAATGCGGCAAAATGAGGGTAACTCACATAAAACATCCCCCCATGCACCAATAGTAGGGGCATGGGGATTCCAACCGGGGATTACAGATGCCACCTTTAAACTCTGGAGATCCAGGGGCATCTCATGCTTAGGGGACCTATTTAAAGATGGGATCCTGATATCCTTTGAGCAGCTGCGTCTGAAATTCGGAATACCTAATGGGGATCTCTTTCGATACTTCCAAGTTCGAGATTATATACAGAGGAAGACTACATTAATAGATAGTCTTTATAAATCAGACAGAGAACGTAATGTCTTACGACCAGCGGGGGCATCCTCCGTTAGTACTATATACCATTTGCTACATGATGGAGTCTCAGGAGACATGGATGACCTGCTTAAAACATGGGAGCAGGACTTGGGGCTAGAAATCTCTGAGGATGTGTGGAATGACATTTGGGAAAATGCTAGAAGAATTGCTATCTGTAACAGAACTCAGGCTATCCAACTAAAGATACTTCATAGGGCCCATATAGCTCCGGCTCGACTGGCAAAATTTAAGGCAGGAGCATCTCCAATGTGTCCCAAATGCAAAATAGAGGTGGGTACTCTTGCACATTGTCTGTGGACTTGTCAGAAAATCCGCAGATACTGGACTAAAGTGGCAAATACCCTGACAGAAATTTTAGGAATGGAAATTAGGGTGGACCCTGTATCTCTCCTTTTGGGCTTTTCGAACCTTTCATCTCTGGATATGCATGGGAAGAGACTATTTTCTATTCTCTCTTTCTGTGCAAGGAAAAATATTTTGGTGAACTGGGTGGCTGAGGGCCCCCCTGGACTTTCAAATTGGCACAGATTAATTATGGAATATATCCCCCTTGACTTCCTCACAAATATGGTGCACCGAAAGACTGAATTATTTTATAAAATATGGCAGCCCTTTTTGAATTATATAAATGCAGATATTTCGGCTATCCTAACAAGGGCTTTTATTTAGTGAAGATTTCAGACCAGGCTGCTCCGGGGCCCCTTGGGAGAGGAATCCTGCGCGAATACGGGTTTATTATATTTGATGCTTATACATTCCGAGCATGTAAGAGACTTAGGTATACACTCTGGTTAGTTATAGGTTAGATTAGTAGAAAGTTGAGTTTTTTTTTCTTTTATCGTTTCTTTTTTTTCTTTTTTTGTTTTCTTTCTTTCTCTTTTCTTTGTTAAATTATGACTATTGTATATATGATTTAATTGTACATCAATGTTTGTATTTGAGAGTTTTGTTTATTTTTGTAAATTTGCAAAAATGTTAAATTTCAATAAAAATATCTACAAAAAAAAAAATTGGTGATCAGTGAGTTTGTGGTGAGTTTATTTTATTGTGCTGTCACAGCTCCCTGAAACACATTTTTAGTAGTGTGATGATCTTCTCTCATTTTTAAACATTTTATGTTATATAAGGATTTTTACCGAAATATTTCAATTAATCTTTCAGAATATCAAAGTTATATTCAAGTAAATCTGTCAAGTTACATAATAATTCTATTCGTATTAATCTTTCAGGATGGGTGGCACAGTGGGTGGGCAGCACAGTGGTTAGCACTCCTGCCTCAGTGCCAGAGACCCGGGTTCAATTCCTGCCTCAGGCGACTGACTGTGTGGAGTTTGCACATTTTCCCTGTGTCTGCATGGGTTTCCTCCGGGTGCTCCGGTTTCCTCCCACAGTCCAAAAATGTGCAGGTTAGGTGAATTGGCCATGCTAAATTACCCATAGTGTTAGGTGTAGGGGAATGGGTCGGGGTGGGTTGCACTTTGGCAGGTCGGGTTGGGCTGAAGGGCCTGTTTCCACACTGTAAGTAAGTAATCTAATCTAATCATATCCAATGATAATTGTCTAGTAATTTTCTCTGGATATCCAGTGATAATAGTCCAGTCATTCTGTTATGATATTCAGTTATACATTTCAATAAAACCTTCAGGATGTCCAGTGATTGTATTCAACTAATGCCCTCAAAATTTGTTGAATGTATTTCAGTGTTTTTCTCAGCTTATCTACTCTTGCAAATTTTAGGGTACACAGTGACCATATTCTAGTAATTCTCCAGATAATTTGGCTAAATTACTCCAATAATGTTTTCCAGATATTCTTGAATACAAATCTATAGACCTTAAGAGTATTTAGTGATAGATTCCTATAATTCATTTTGATATACGGTAACAGATTTAAAATGATACAGCCTAATTATTTTTCTGGAGCATAATGTTATGGATCAGGCATTCTTTCTAATTAGGGTGATATATTTTGTGATTCTTCAAAGATATTGAGAAATCTATTCCTGTCAGTCTGAGTTTTACATGATTTGGCCTAATAATTCTCTCTGGGTCGTACACTGATACATTCCTGTAAATCTCTCTCGCACTACTCCTGGGCCTTTTGCCATTTGACTACACTGCACTTGACCATTGCACCACCTGACCACTCTGTTTCGAGGCCTTGCTCCCTCTGACTGTTCTACTCTAAGGCTTCTTCTCCTCTGATCACTCTGCTCCCAAACCCTGATGCCTCTGATCACTGTATTTCTAACTTTCAATTATTCTGACCACATCTTGGTCTTTACTCCTGCATCTGCTCTGCTCCTGGCCTTGCACCCTCCAACTGTTCTGCTCCTGGCCTCACATTCTCTGATTGCTGTGTTTCCAGACCTCTACCCCTCTGACTGCTCTGCTCCAGGCCTCACCCCCTTTTGACTGCTCTGATTCTAGGCTTCTACCCTTACAACCACTGTATGACCTCAACATGTTTGAACTTTCTAAGCCCAGACTTCACCTCCAATTGGTCACAGGTCTTGCCCCATCTGGATGCTTCACTCTGTCTTCTCCTCCTGGATCTCACCCTCTCTGCTTGCCACTGTTGTTCTCAGGTTGTACCCCCCTCCAGTTCTGTGTCTTGCTCTCTCTAGCTGCTCCAATCTATGGCCTTGCCCCCTCCATTCAAAGTCTCATTCTCTCTATTCCACTCCCTGATGTCATTATCTCTCTCCCTGTGCTCCTGGGCCTTGCCTTCTGTGAGATAGTTGTACCTCTAATTCTGGCCTTTTGGTTTTAAACTTGCGACCCATTCTGGAATTTTCTTGCTTACATATCTACCCCCAACCACCCCTATAAAACTGGTCAAGATTAGATTACTTACAGTGTGGAAACAGGCCCGTCGGCCCAACAAACCTACACCGACCCGCCGAAGCGCAACCCACCCATACCCCTACATTTACCCCTTACCTAACACTACGGGCAATTTAGCATGGCCAACTCACCTGACCCGCACATCTTTGGACTGTGGGAGGAAACCGGAGCACCCGGAGGAAACCCACGCAGACACGGGGAGAACGTGCAAACTCCACACAGTCTGTCGCCTGAGTCGGGAATTGAACCCGGGTCTCAGGCGCTGTGAGGCAGCAGTGCCACCGTGCCGCCCACATGAACACATGTCAATGAACACAATTTTGGTTATTTGCTATAATATGGCTGATGTGGCTCAACCAACACTCTTCTGAAGTGCTTTGGTACATTTTCCTAATTTTAAGGTGCTAAATAAAATTAATAGTTGATATTGTTACTGTTCATAGATACCTGTTTCCCTTATAGGCTAACCGTCGCCAAACCAGCTATGAAGCTTTGACTGAAAATCAAGTTCAAGAAATTAAGACTCAAGTTTGTAGATATCTTGATGGTACACTGGATGAAATTAATGTGAGTGATTGTATGTTTCAAATAGTACATATGTGGAGAAATATACTAAGCCCACAGATGCGTCGAGAAACTTTATTGCAGCACAGGTTGTGGATTGGGGCCCCACTGTGCAAGGGCTGATTTTCCAAAACAAGCTTCATTCTTGTGCAGCTCCTGCAGGGTTCAATGAATTCATGGAATTGAAATAGAATCCAGGAAAATGCTGCAATGCCATACTGAGGGATACAAAAATGGTTTTTAACTTTTATACAATGGAGTACTTTGGTAGACTTCGACTGCATAGGAATTATATCCCGTCAACAGGGGTAGACGAGCTTAGCCTCTTAAGCCATTCCATTGGATTTTTATTGATCAGTACCTCACCTTTGCAGAAAAACTATATTAATTTCATTCTTAAAATCACTAAATCTTCTGTGTTAACATTGTTTTGAGGAGGGAAATTCCACTTCTACTTCTCTTTCTGTGATCAGATCTAATTTTAAGATTGTGTCCCTTTCTTTCTTGATTTCCCTACCAACAATAACAGATTTCTCCAACTACCATAACACTTCAATCATATCATCCCTCAAATTGTCTATACCCATGGATTTTGTGTATGCATTCCTGGAATGTGGACATCACTAGCTCAGCCACCATTTATTGTCCATCTCTAGTTATCATTGATGGTGAGCTGCCTTCTTGAACAAAGATCATTTGAGTTAGGTAGCCCCAAAATGCAGTTAGAAGTGAGTTCCAAACTTTTAGCCCAACAACACTAAAGGAATAGTGATATATTTCAAAGTCAGGATGGTGAATGGTTTGGAGGAGAACTCCCAAGTATCTGGTGCTGTTGCCATTCTAGATGGGAGTTTGAAAAGATACCTTCAAAGGAGCCTTGATAAATTTCTGCACTACTTCTTGTAGATGGTGTACCCTGATGCTACTGTGCATGAGTGATGGAAGCTGTGGACATTGATGAATGTGATGCCAGTCAAGTGAGCTGCTTTATCCTGAATGGTGTAAAGCTTCACTTCTGAGCTGCACCACCAAGCAAGTGGAGGGTATTCCATTGTACTCAAACTATGGATACAGAACACATCAGAGGCTAGGGATCCTGCACTGAATAATTCATCTCCTAACACCCTAAAGCCTGTTCACATTTATGGCACAAATCAAGAGTGTCCCCTTTCATTCCCTCCCTCACAGATATTCAGTAGCAGTAATGTATACAATTAACAAGATGTATTGCAGAAATACACCAAGTTTCTTCGACAGCACCTCCCAAAATCATGACCACTGCCATTTACAGTGGGAACATCATCACCTACAAGTTCCCCTCCAGCTACTTACCATTCTCACCTGGAAGTATACCACCATTCTTTCAGTGTTGCTGGGTCAAAATCCAGGAACTCCTTCAACCATAAAGTGATAAAGGTGTCATCAATACTGCAAACAAGCAGCATTTGCTCAGCAATAACCTTCACCAGGGCCACTCAGTTCCTGTCCTCATTACAGCCTTAGATTCAAACATGGACAAAAAAATCTGAATTCCAGAGCTGAGGTAAAAGTGACAGGGCTTGACATCAAGGTCGCATTCAACCACAAGGAAGGTATCATAAGAACATAATAACATCAAGGAAGGTATCATAAGAACATAATAACATAAGATCTAGGAGCAGGAGTAGGCTGTCCGGCCCTTTGAGCCTGCTCTGCCACTCAATAAGATCATGGCCAATCTTTTTGTGGACTCCTCTTACGTGCGTTTCACCATATCCCTTAATACCTTTATTTTCCAAAAAAGTATCTGCCTTAGCTTTAAAAGCGATTACTGAAGTAGTGTCAACTACTTCCCTGGGCAGGAATTCCACAGATTAACAACCCTCTGGGTGAAGAAGTTCCTTCTCAGTTCAGTTCTAAACCTGCTTCCTCTAATCTTGAGGCCATGTCCTCTTGTCCTAGTCTCACCTACTGGTGGAAACATCCTAACTATTTCTATTTTATCAATTCCCTTCATAATTTTATATGTTTGTATAAGATCCCCACTCGTTCTTCTGAATTCCAATGAATGTAATCCTAGTCTACTCAGCCTCTCCTCATAAGCCAACTCCCTCAACTCTGGAATCAACTTGGTACCCCCTCTGCATCCTCTCCAGTGCCAGTATATCCTTTCTTAAGTAAGGAGATCAAATCTACACACAGTACTCCAGGTGTGTGGCTTCACCAGCACCTTGTACGGCTGTAACATTATCTCTCTGCTTTTAAACTCAAGCCCTTTAGTGATGAAAGACAAAATTCCATTTACCTTCCTAATTACTTGTTGTACCTGCAGACCGACCTGCAATTCATGCACAAGGACACCCAGGTCCCTCTGCAAATCAGCAAGCTGCAACTTTTTACTATTCAAGTGATAATCTATTTTGCTGTTACTCGTACCAAAATGTGTGACTTCACATCAATGGGTATTGAGGACAAACTCTCCTCTGGTTGGAGTCATACTTGACACGTAAGAAGATGGCTGCAATTGTTGGATGTCAGCCATCTCAGCTCAAAGATGCCTCTGCAGGAATTCTTCAGGATAGTGTCCTGGGCCCAACCATCTTCAGTTACTTCATCAATGACCTTCCCTCCATCATAACTTCAGAAGTGGGGATGTTTGCTGATGTTTGTGAAATGTTCAGCACCATTCACAACTCCTCAGATAGTGAAACAGTTCAAATACAACAAACTCTGGACAATATCCAGGCTTGGGCTGACAAGCAACTCGTAACATTCACACCATACAAATGCTAGGCTATGATCATTACCAAAACAAGACAACCTAATCATTTGACATTCAGTGCTGTTACCATCACTGCATCTGTCTTCAGGATGACACAAATAATCTTCTGGAAATGCTAGGGAATAGAGGGTCAAGCATGAAGGAGGAACGGAAGGAAATCCTTATTAGTTAGGAAATGATATTGGGGAAATTGATGGGATTAAAATCCAGTAAGTCCCCAGGGTCTGATGCTCTGCATCCTAGAGTAGTTAAGGAAGTGGCCCCAGAAATAGTATACATTGGTGATCATTTTCCAGCATTCTATAGAAGAGTTCCAGACTCTGGAGGATAGCTAATGTAACCCCACTTTTTAAAAAAGGAGGATGAGAGAAAACAGTGACATCAGTGATAGGGAAAATGCTGGAGTCAATTTTAAGGATGTAGTAACCGAGTATTTGGAAAGCAATGACAGAATCGGTCAAAGTCAGCATGGGTTCACTAAAGGGAAATTAGGCTCTGTAGAAGGCATCTTTTCTGGAATATTTTGAAATGTGACTAGTAGAGTAGTCAAGGATGAATCAGTGCACGTTGTGTATAGCAAAATTAAAGCTCATGGTATCGGAGATAATGTATTGACATGGATAGAGAACTGGTTGGCAGACAGGAAGCAATGAGTTGATATAAACGGGTCCTTTTCAGAGTGGCAGGCAGTGGTGAGTGGGGTAATCTGGGGTCAGTGCTGGGACTGAAGCTGTTCACAATATGCATTAACAGTTTGGATAAAGGGACTGAATGCAATATCTCCAAATTTGTAGATGACACTCAGCTGGGTGGCAATGTGTGCTATGAGGAGGATGCTAGGAGGCTGCTGGATGACTTGAACAGGCTAACTGAGTGGGAAAATACTTGGTACTTTGCAGGCAAAAACAGGAAGGCAGATTATTGTCTGAAAGGTGGCAGCATTGGAAATGGTGAGGTGCAGCAAGACCTGAGTGTCATGGTGGAACAGTCACTGAACGTTAGCATGCAGATGCAGCAGGTGGTGCATGCTGGCCTTCATAGCGAGAGAATTTGAGTATAAGAGTAGGGATGTCTTGCTGCAGTTATACAGGGCCTTGGTGAGGCCACACCTTGGGTATTGTGTGCAATTTCAATCTCCTAGTCTGAGTGAGTCCAGTGTAGGTTCACTAGATTCCCGGGATGGCAGGACTGACATATGAAAAAAGACTGAATTAACTGGGCTTGTACTCACTGGAATTAGAAGAATGAAGGGGGATCTCTGAGAAACATGATGGGACTGAATAGGCTAGATGCAGAAATAATGTTTCCGATGTTGAGGAAGTCCAGAACTCGGGGTCACTGCCTAAGAATAAGGGGTAAGCCATTCAGGACTAAGATGAGGAAGAATGTTTTTCACTCTGAGGGTTGTGAACCTATATACTTCTCTACCACATAAAGCTGTTTGTGTCAGTTTGTCAGATATATTCAAGAGGGAACTGGACATGGCCTTTGCAACTAAAAGGGATCAAGGGTTATGAAGAGAAAGCAGGAATGGAATACTGAAATTGCATGATCAGCCATGATCATATTGAATGGTGGAGCAGGCTCAAAGAGCCAAATGGCCTACTCCTGCTCCTATTTTCTATGTTTCTATGAAACTCCCACTGTAAACACAGTGGCTACAAGAGCAGGTCAGAGGCCAGGAATACCACAGTGAATAACTCACCTCCTCACTCCCCAAAGTCTGTCCACCATCTAAAAAGCACAAGTCGGGAGTGTGATGGAATACTCACCACTTACTTAGATGAGTGCAGTTCCAACAACACTCAAGAAGCTTGACACCATCCAGGACAAAGCAGCCTGCTCGATTGGCGCAACATCCACAAGCATCCACTCAGTAGCAACAGTGTGTACTATCTACAAGATGCACTGCTGAAATTCACCATTGATCCTTAGACAGCACCCTTCAAACCCACGACCACTTTCATTGAGAAGGACAAGGGCAGCAGATACATGGGAACACTACCACCTTCAAGTTCCCCTCCAAGCCACTCACCATCCTGACTTGGAAATATATTGCCATTTCTTAATTGTCATTGAGTTATAATCCTAGAATTCCCTCCCTAATGTTATTCTGACTCAACCCATAGCAGGTAGACTGCAGAAGTTCAAGCAGGCAGCTCACCACCTCCTTCTCAAGGGCAATTTGGGATAAGCAATAAATGCTGGCCAGCCAGCAATACCGGCATCCCATAAATGATTTTTTTAAAAAGCATTATGACTGTACTTACAGCAAATGGCCTGCAGTAATTCAAGAAGGTAGCTCACTAATGCCTTCTTGAGGGCAACTATTCATGAGCAATAAATGCTGACTATCCCGATATCCAGTAAAAACAAAGAAAAAAAGCACTCTGCTTTGAAATTGAAATACACACCTTTTCAGAGAGTACTTTATGCTATAGATAGCCATTGGCATGATGAATGCTTGATTGAGTTTCAACTGCTAATGGATTTCTGCACTGTAGGGATTCTATTAATATGAGAATAAATGACTCTTTTAAGAAGTTGTAATAAGGAGATTGTACCTTTGCTATGTTTTTATTAATATAATTATAAGTCTTTACAAGAGCTTTTCTCACAAGGCAGAAGGCATGACTTTTCTGATCCATGTTTGATGCACGATTTGTTTAGATGGTGAAAGGTTTATTTCTCTTCTCCAAGCAAAATAAAATATTTCCATTGAAAGTTTTTGTTGATATTTCATGACTCTGAGTAATGCATGTAGTGAAAATTGTGTGTCTGCTCCCACACTCCTGGGCTGGTTTGCAGTTTGGAAACTACACTGTCTACTCAAATTTTGCTGGAAAAGCCACAAGAGGTGAAGAAACCAAATGGTATGTTGACCTTCACAACTAGAATATTTGAGTACAGGAACAGGAATGTCTACCTGCAGCTGTACAGGGACTTGGTGAAACCACACCTGGATTGTTATGTGCAGTTTTGGTCTCCTTACCAAGAATTATTGTTCTGGCTTTGAAGGGAGTCCACAAAGGTTTATCAGATTGATTGCTGGAATGGCACCACTGAAGAGAGACTGGATTAGTTAGGACTATATTCACTGGAGCTTAGACAAGGGTGAATCTTATAGAAGCCTACAAAATTCTAACAGGATTAGACAGGGTAAATGAAGGAAGGATGTTCCTGATGACTGTGGGGACCAGAACCAACGGTCACAGTTGAAGGATATGATGTAGTTCATTTAAAACTGAAATGAGGGGAGATTTCTTCACTCAGAGTGGTGAGTCTTTGGAATTCTCTGCACAGAAAGTGGTGGAGACTAAACATTGAATGGTTTCAAGAAGAAGTTAGAAATATCTGTAGTTCTTAGGGCTAAAGGGATCAAAGGGTATGGGAAGAAAGCAGGAACAGGGGTACTGAGTTGGATGATCAACCTTGAGCATATTGAATGGCAGAGCAGGCTTGAAGAGTTGAATAGTCCATTCCTGCTCCTCTTTTCTATGTTTAATGTTTTTATGAGCAATGTCATTGTATCCTTTTTATTCCTTAGCTACAGCCAAGTTGACTCTGATGTTGAACCCTCTGATGCATCCTCTTTCTAATTTAGACTCTGTTCACTATTTCATGCAGAGGACATTTAATCTCACTGCAGAGGAAGTGTTCACTCAGCTTTCAACTCACATTATTTAGAATCTGTATCAGACAATCATTTGCAGCTGATTTAAAAGCAAAATAAAGCAGCCATTAAATATCTGAAATAAGAACAACAAAGGCTGTAACACCTTAGCAGCTCAGGCATATAACATTTCAGGTTGATGGCCTTTTATGATGGAGGAACATAATTGGTGGTATGGGAAGGATGAGGTGAAAGATTAACTCTGTTTCTCTCTACAAGTTCTGCCTGACCTGCTAACAGTAACAACAGACAAATTCTGTTAACACACTTTCAGTTTCTTTCTAAATTTAAGATAAAAAAAATCATAATGTTGAACTAAATTTCAGTTTCTGGTATGGTTTTGAGTAGTTTCAAAAGACTATTCATTCTCATGAAATTGCCCTCCTTTAACAATCACTGTTCAACTACTGAATGGAAGATTTGGTAGACTTGGGTCAAGTAACCATGTGTAATGAACCTTAGAAATTATGCATTCTATATCGGTGAAATTTGTAGCACTTGCTTCTAATGCAACTATCATGTCTCTGGTAGAAATTTGTTATTGGACCACATGTAAATTATTGTTTTATCAGATAGAACACTGCTTCTATATAAAAAAAGCTGAAACATTCTTTGGGTCAGGCATTTACATTGCAACACTAAAAACAATACTGCAATAGTTGTGTGTGATGATTAATTTCAAACTAACCATTTGACCAATTTAATTTTACAAGATCACAAACCTCAGGCAACTCCGTGAGTCCTTTGCACAGTTCAAGATAATATTGCAGTGAGTACTGATGTATGCTCTTGTTTTCCTATTTATTATGCTTTCATTAAGTTGAGATGGTTCCTTGGGTATTAAACACTCCCAGGGCAGATACTACACAGAGTAGGAACAGAGTAAAGCTCCTTCAAATTTTTCCCATTGTACTCTTGCAGATAAGATATTGAATGAGTTAGATCGAGAGTGACATTGCCCTCTACATTGCCCATTATGGTCTCCCAGATAAGATACTCTCTTTATTCCATCCACCAAACACTTCCAGGTCAGGTAAAGCAGGGATATATGCACAATAAAGCCTTCTGTACACTGTCCCATTAAGGACTCTTAAATCAGATGAGACGATTAGATATATGGTAAAGTTTCCTCTGCACTGCCCCACCAACGGGTTACAGGTGTTGGAAAAGTAAGGTACAGACTGAAGCTCCCTCTATACTATATAGTTAAGAACATTCATATTTCCTTTGAATATGCTACATCAGTGACTGGTTTAAAAATACTGTACTATTTCATATCACAGCTTGTTAAAGACAAACCATATGTAACTAATGAGATGGATTTATTGATGAGGTAACAGAGGGCTGATGAGGGTAATGCAGTTATGTGGTGCATATGGTCTTTCAAAAGGTATTTGATGAAGTGCCACATCATAAGACTTTCAGCAAGATTAAAGCCAGTGATATAAATGGAACAATGGCTAAGTGACTGGAAACAGCAAGCAATTACAAATGAATTATATTTCATACTGGAGGAAGGTATTCCACAACAGTCAGAAATGGGATTATTGCTTACATTGATCTGTATTCATGAACTAGACCTGGGTGTACAGACCACAATTTCAAAATTTGCAGATGACACAGAACTATAATGTATAATGAACTGTGATGAGGATAGTTGTAGATTTAGGAGGCCCTGGGATAGTGAAATGGGCAAAATTGTATTTGATAAAGTTTAATGGAGAAAAGTGGAAAGGGATCTATTATTAATAGCAAGAATGAGGAGAGAAATTATAAACTGAAGGATGTAATTCTGAAAGGATGCAGAAATAAAGAAACCTATGTGAATATGTGTACATTGTTTGAGGTAGCTAGGTAGGTTGAGAAAGTGGTTTAGAAAGCATAGAGATCCTACACTTTATAAACAGAGGGTAGCATATAGGAGTATGGAAGTTATGGTGAACCTTTAAGAATCATTTGCTCAGCCCCAACTGGAGTACGACATTCAATACCAGGCATCACACATTTGTAAGAATTGAAGGCTTTAAAGACAGTGCAAAAAGGTTGAATGAGAATGGTTCCAAGGATGAGAGACTTACTTTACAAGCATGGAATCAAGAAGTTGGAATTGTTCTCATCAGAGAAGAGAAGGTCAAGATATGAATTGATAAAAATATGCAAAATAATAAAGGATATGTAGAGGTTGTGGGAAACGATTTGGTGTGAGAAATTGTTGGAGAAAACTGGCAGGTGCTTGATAAACTGAATGGCCTCCTGTGCTGGAATGATTTTGATTCTGTATTGCATTATTATCAATATTGATGGTAATATCAGACAAGTCAAATCTCAGAGTGAAACCTGGCTTGATAGACTAGAGGTTTTATTTTCCTTTTTGTTACCAATGGAGTCAGTCATTAAACATTTTTGCAAGATCCTGTACACGTACTTGTGCAAAAACATTAAAGTTTATTTCAAAGAAGAAACAAAGGCAAACTATATTACATTATACAAGAACTACTGGAGTGATCCCATTATAAACAGCACAGAGAAAGAATCACGGAATTCTTACAGTACAAAAGGATGCCATTCAGCAACAATACCCTCATTGGCTTTCAAACCTCAGTGAAAAGGCATTCCTGCTTCTATGCTAAAGCCTGTTGCTCAATGGCACAGTTGTAGTCAACTTCCCTTTGGCAAATTGCTGTGCTTCACTAGATGCTATATTTTTCAGTGAATGTATTTTCTTGATACTTAAAATAATCTGCTCCCTCAATTTCCCATTACTTAACATGGGTACCTGAAACTCAAGTTTTCAATAGTTTTGTAGGATGTCTCCCTCTCAGATACTCCCACAAACTATTTAACACCCAGGACTTCTACTGGGCCCCAGTTGTTTGAAAAATGCTCTTAACATCAGCTCTGCTGATATTAGCTTCTTGCCCTTACATGAACCTGCTTCCAACCCTTTCTCTGTCTCATTCCTGAACTTGATTCAGAAAAATACCTTGATAATTATGTCAACGGATGGATTGCTGGTAATTTAATTGTGATCATGCAATTTCTTTTAAATGCTGTTTTAAGCTTAATGTTCAAAATTACTTTCTGACTTTTGCAAAAATAGATCAGAATAACTAAGTCCATTTTCCCCACTTTAGAACCAAGTCTTCAAATAATTATAAAAATATTATTAATCTTCATAGCAGTTGTGATTGACAATAAGTACTTTGGGTATCCTGAGGTCAAGAAAAATACAAAAGAGATCTAAGTTTTTTTTTCTTTCCTTCTTTACCTTAACAAACACAATACACTCAGATCAGTTGTAGGATAAGCTCAAAATAGATGTCATCATTACATTATCTCATCAAGGCACTTCCATAGTAGTTATCTTATGGATCAGTTACAATAAAGCTTTCTCTACACTAGCAAGCCAAACACTTTCAAATAAGGTTTATGTCTGGTGCTCTATTTTTGCTGCTGTATCTAATGCAGCCTTTTCATCTGCTGCTTTGTCAGTGTTAATACTGCCTCTCTGAATCTCTCTAGCTTTGCTTCTGCCTGTTTCTTTTCCTGTCCCCAATCCCACCTCTGCCTGTAAAGTTGCCTTTCTCCCTGTTGTCATATCTGCTTCTGTTTGTTCCAACTTCAACTTCCTTGCTGCTGTCTGTCTCTGTTTCAGAGGTTCTCTGCAAAATTCAGTTCACAGTCAAAATCATAACTTCTGATTTTATTCCCCTTCTTTCACATCAAGGCAACAAGGGCAGGAAATAGAGACTGCATTGCGGAAGAAGTACATTCTGATTGATAAAATGAATAAATCAACTAGCTATACTCCTGAACCGGTGAGTGTGGGGAAGCCTGGGAACTATCATTACCTCAGCACATTATCATTAGTGCATGTACATGGATATGAGGTGAGGGAGGAAAGGGCTGTTTTTTGCCCACAATTTAAATGCTTTTTCTATTGTTTGATCATGTCTCTCACAATGCCGTCTCACACTGCTATAGTTACTTTGATATATAGTTTGTTATATAGGTGAACAGCAAGTTAATCCAATGCAATTAGTTGATGGCAGAATTTTGGCCAGAAGGCTGTCTTTCTTTCCCTCTTCAAATATTGGCTTGGGATTCTTATTTACACCAGAACAAGTAGTAAGGACCTCAACTACTCACCAAAATCACCTCTCAATCACAGAGCACCCACTGAATAAAGGAGATCAGAAAGACCAACAATCCTGTAGTTGTAGTGTCCAGTTTATTTGGCTTACAACGTCCTTGTCTGCTTTATCTCATTCACGAATCCGATGAGTTAATTTGATCTGGAAGTAATTGTTTGAAACAATGGTTGGAACAGTAGTTTCCAAAAGTGAATTGGACATGCAGTTGAAAAAGACATTATCTGCAAGGTTCTGAGGAAAGAACTTGATCTGTAAAACTCAGAACTCCCTTCACTGTGATCGTGCACCTACTATGCACTACAGCAGTTCAAGTGGCTCACCACCACTTTCTCAAAGGAAACTGGGGATAGACAGCAAATGATGACATTCCCAGTTACACAACTCAAGACTAAAATAGGCTGCTATCTGTAATTCTTATTATTTCCATTTTCAGGAAGTGGCTGAGAGGGCACCTTCTTGTTAAAATACCCTCTTAGTTCTTTAATTTTTAATGTAGCTGGGTGCTCCACTGAGCTGAAAGACTTCCATTGATATTTCAATTTCGAAAACCGACCAAGCATCCTCATGAACATGATGAACATGAAACTGGGCTCCATGCTAGTTTAGGGGCACCCCAGTCAGAAATACACAGCAATGACTGTTTTCCAGGGGATAGGTTCGGGATCTGAAAAAAGTCTCTGTTCCTATTTTCCACCTTCAAAGTGAAATTCAACCCAGTGGCTCTTCTCGCATTCTTTCGTATGCACTTATCATTGCAGATCCTGGTCTCTAAACAATTTAAGACCATATATATAGAGCAGAAGTAGACTATCTGGTCAATTGAATCTGCTCAGTCATTCAATGAGATCATAGCTGATTTATTATTTATAACTCCAGTTTCCTTCCCTTTCCCCATAACACTTAATTCCTTTACTGTTTAAATATCTGTCTATCTCAGCCAAGCTTCAACAGTTCTTTGTAGTAAAGAATTCCATAGATTCACAACCCTTGAGAGAAGAAAATTTTCCTCATCTCTGTCCTAAGTGAACAATCCCTTACTCTGAGATTATGCGCTCTGGTCCTAGACTGTACCACAAGGGGAAACAATCTTTCCACATCTACTCTGTCAAGTCCTTCAAGAACCTTGTATGTTTCAATAAGGTTGGCTTTCATTTTTCTAAACTTCAGTGGGCACAGGCTCAACCTCTCGTAATAAAACAGTCCTGCCATACCTCGGAGAAACCTGGTGAACCTTCTGCGGACTGCCTCCAATGTCTGTACATCTTTCCCTAGATAAGGGCACCAAAACTGTTCACAGTATTCAAGTGTGGTCTAACCAGTGCCTTTAAGCAATACTTCCCTACTTTTATACTCCATTCACTCTATGCAGTTTCACAAAAAAGTTGGGTTCTTTGCATGCAACAAAGACTATGGGTGTAGACAAAATCTTAATTAATGAAGACTTGTGCTTCAGAACTAATGATACCTCTAGTCAACTGTTCAATTACTGCAATAACACTTGCATTTACCTGACAAAGTAAAAATGTGTGTTCTATCCATTTAAAAAGAACACATCCAACTTGGTAAATTATCACTCTCTCGGGTTGCTATCCATCATTACCTAAGCAATGAAAGGAGTCTTCAAGCAAGCAATACTGTCATAATGCTGCATTGTCAAAGGTGACTGTCGTGGAAATTAAATCGGTCCAACTCAAATGCTTGCAAGAGCAAAGAAAAAGTTAATTTCAGACCTCTGCAAAGGGACCCAATACATTGGCAAGACGCCTCATGTAAGGGGCGCTTGATAGCTTTCCCATATTCCCTTTGTACTATAATTCGCTTCTTCTTATCATCATCTTCAAGGTTAGGGGCCTGGAACATTTGAGTTCCTTTCCATATATGGAGTTGTTTCTCTCTTTCCTTGACTGCTGATATGGTAGGTTAACAGCTGAAAATGTGTTGCTGGTTAAAGCACAGCAGGTTAGGCAGCATCCAAGGAACAGGAAATTCGACGTTTCGGGCATAAGCCCTTCATCAGGAACTTCATTCCTGATGAAGGGCTTATGCCCGAAACGTCGAATTTCCTGTTCCTTGGATGCTGCCTAACCTGCTGTGCTTTAACCAGCAACACATTTTCAGCTGTGATCTCCAGCATCTGCAGAGCTCATTTTTTACTGGTAGGTTAACTGGCATTGTAAGTCTACTATTAGGTTGGTTTGCCTTTACATTTTTCTGTTTGTTTACAATACTTGCCTCTAATTTCAATCAGGCCCTTACTTTTTTGTTTCCCTGTGCCTTTATAGATTTCACAATAAATGTTAATTTTCCATTACATTTCCCCCCTTATTGTCATTTTATGTCAACAATGACATAAAAAATATACAGAGCCAGGTAGGTCTACATCAAATTGCTTAGGGAGCACCAGGCCTTTCCTTGGACACCATCTATTTGTAACACAGCATTTGGTGGTATCATCACTTGCTGTGGTGTGCCCTGTACCTAGCCCACTTTCACACGACACACACTTCAACGCTACAGTATGGTGGGATCCATGCAATCGGATCTTCCTACTATGGGGCCTCTGATTGTTTTACCAATTGGTACCCCACTGCACTCATAAGCAAATGCCGTAGGCAGGTACACAAGCAGGGTCCTATACAAAGCACTATCAGTCTGACCAGCCCTACAACGAGTAGAGCATTTAAGATCCAATACCCCTATCCTCCCCTAAGGAAGGTAAGCCACTGGAACCAGGAGTCATCTGCTGGGGGAGGCAGTCTTACTGCTGCCTTCATATGATTTATGACACTAGTGATATTCTGGGACCCATCAGGAATATTAAAACAGCATGACGTACCTAACATTTTGCCGATGCCTCCTCTCTCTGCCGTCAGTATGTCTAGTACCAATCGATTTGTATCATTACTTCCCTTACTGCCGTTAACTCAGAATTAATGAGTGTTAGACCTTCCTCCGTCTCATTTGCTAACAGTAATACACTATATCCCAGGCCATTACTCTTGTTTATTGCCAGCATTGTCCCTGTTCCCAAGAGAATAGACCATCCAGTGTTCACTCCTGGTGTAGTCCAGGGGTCTGCGAGTGTGTACCCATTCTAATGCTGTGGGATGTCCCTTCGGGTTCGCCCATTACTGGCCTCTGGGATGAACACTGTCATGCCAGTAGGCACTACCGCAGGATAGCAACACCCTTCCATCCCAAGGGAAAGTGGTTGTACCCTCTCTCTCCACAAGCCCATATTATACCCGCCATCATGGTCTGATTATTGATAAAGGAACAAGTAATATTGATGATCATACCATTTGCATAGGTAGCTGAGCAAGAGTCATTGTTTAAGTACAGCATCGTAGTACACTGAGAGATCCCCAAATGGAGTCTCCCCTAATTTGTGCAAATACACGTTTCTCCCCTGCCTTCCACTATATGGAAGGTTGTGGTCGGCAGCGTGTCTGCATTGGGACTGCAGTTAGCCTTGAGTTCAGGTGGTGGCGTGAGATTTGCCCTAATTGCTCCCCCTATCAGGGTCAGGGTAGTCGCCGCCCGTGGAAGCAGGCAGCTAGCATTTCTCGTTAGGTTCTCTGTGATTGGCTCGGCAGTCCACTGTTGGGCTATGTGCAAACATATCCAACAAGGGAAGTCAACCTCTAATCTCTGGTGTTGTATTAGGGCCAAGGCACAAGCTCTGTTCCCTTCACATCTAGCAATGGCCCTTTGCACCTCTCAACCTACTGGTGTGCATTTACACCACTTATCTCATGAAGGGCTATTTCGACTCCCGAGCCCCAGCCGACTCCTTCCAGGTTCTGGCATGACATTAATGCCCTCTGCCCTGCTTGGGGTTAGGTCCATTTGGTTTGGTTGGTTGCTGTGCCCTGATGCTACTATTTCCTGTAGGACCTTCTGCACTGCATCTCGGGGGGGGTGGCAGCAACTGTACCACTATATTCACCTGTCTATAGATGTCGGAGAAGGGTCTATCTATTCCACACCACCCGGCTCCCTCATCACTCTTCTGAATCTTAGTTATTATTACCCGTGTCCTGGCACTTCCTTCCTTGATAATAGAATACCTATTTCTCGTGTCAGGTATCCCTGTAGCCGTGGTGGCTACTACTAAGTAGCAGTTTCTGGGACCACAAGGATCCCTGAATTAATATTCATTGTTCCAATTATAGTCGTCCTAGTTACTAAACAGCCATGGGTCGCATGTAAAGTTCCCCTTAGCACCCTCGATTAAGGTTACCATCTGCGACTGTATCCCAGAAGCCCCTGCCTTTGCGAGTAGTCCTGCCAGGGCACTTACTAACAGTGTGAGCTGGGGCAGCCCCCTATCTGCATAAGGTGTCTAGCAACCTTACAAATCCGTACGTATATCAGTCCAATCTGGTTATCGGAGTTTCACTGCTTGCACTTATTTGGTTCCGGTGTCGTCCGATGTCTCCTCAGGTCCAGCTACACATTTGCAATGACTGGCATGTATCCACATGGCTCTTTCAGCGATCTTAATAGCTGTCTGTGTTGTAAGGAGCACTTGAAACGGCCCCAGCCACCTCTTCACCTTCCAGCGTTTCCTCCTGAAGTCTTTCACCACTATGCAGTCTCCAGGTTCTAGATCGTGCAGCTTCCCTTCTGCTGGTTGCGGTAGTGCTGCCTTCACTTGATTCTGTATTTGAGACAAAAATGTAGAGAGTTTTATACAGTAACACAACATCTCATCCTCACAGTGGTCTGTTATTTGTCTTACTTTAGGTCTTGGGCCAGTTCCTGTATTGGGCAGCCTACCAAACAAAATCTCAATTGGGCTAAGATCGGCTCTTCCTCTCCTTCTAGAGCTCATATATATTAGCACAATAGGAAGTACCTTTGTCCACGTCACTCCTAGTTCCTCACAGCATTTTGTCAATTTATTTTTTATGGTAGCATTCTCTCTTTCCACTGCCCCAGCATTCGCTAGGTGGTAGGTACAGTGTAGTCTCATGTTTATTCCCAAGTAATCACTGACCTGCAGTAGGGCATTATTGATGAAGCTGTTCCTCAGGTGTGCCTCATACCATGTGATTTCTGCCGTCGTGCTGTCCTCGGAAGGTGTCAGTCCACTATGGGCATAATGGACTTCAGTGAGATGCGTAAGGTCTCACTGTCTCACCTTCTTGTTGTTTACACATTGTAATTTTGGTCATGTCCATTCATACTGATGCCTCCCTACAGGCAGTTGCCAACACTGTGACAAAATCATGAAAGTCTCTGTTCCACTCCACCTGCGGGTTGGCTGCTTTGGCATGGATATTTGCGGCTGGCCAGTTATACCTGATTTTAGTGACATTGACACCCAGTTTTCGTCCCAGGAGACGTCTCATCTCATGTGACATGGGATGGAACTCAGTACAGAACTTTGTCACTTCTTCGGCGAACTTATTACCTCCAACCTTGATTGGGTCAGGCAACTGCCCATAGGCACTTTCCAAATCCTTCATGGTCCATGGCCGGTGGACCAACATCGTGTACCTTTCTGGATCTGCAACTTCAACCTTTGGTGCTTGCAGAACCACCTGGTTAGGTGATCATGAGTCAGTACTCTCACCATCTGACTCAGTGTCCGTCGTAGGGTGACTGCGGACAGGCCCTGGATGCCTTTCTGTCTTGGAGAGGCCGTCCTCCACTTGGCCTTCTTGCTTCGATCTGTTGTGGGTATGAAATGCTACCAGTGATTCAGCAGACCACGAGGCAGTGGCCGCTGACTTGGAACCTTCGCTAGGCAAATCTCATAGGGGGGCTGTTGGTCTCGGAGGGCAGCCATCACAGTCAGGATCTGGACCAGACTTCAGACACTGTCCAGCTTCATTAGGTTGGTTTCCTCTCACGTCTGCATGTGCGCTGGTATTTGTACGCGTATTTGATCGATCTTTTACTTGAGATTTCCTTTTCTCAGATATCAGCCTCAGCCTTCCACATGTTATAAGCACTCCAATTCACAGCTTCTATTTGTCCCTTCTGTCTCTCCTTCTCCCTGTCCTCCAAATGTGACCTCAGTATGTCCAAGTGCCTTTTACTTAAACTTCCTCCCTCCGGAAAACCACATTCCTTGATCCACAATTCTAACTGCTTTACAGACTCTGGGCCTTAATTATTTAACATGTATTGTATTTTTGGTTGACCACTCCAAGTCCTCTGTGGACCATCTTTTTGTTTGCTCTTGCTGGAGCCCATTTTCAGCGTTATTGGAAAAGTGTTCAGCTCTCTCTCTCTCTCTCTCTCTCTCACGGTACCGTTATCTATTTTGCCAATATGACTTGCTTTTACCTCTCATTGGGCATGTCCGCCTCAATACCTTGGTTTTCGTAAACCAAGAAACCCCGTACTCGGTATGCCTTAGGTGAGTCCAACTCAGTCAGTGGTGGTTCCAAGTCTAAAACCATCCTTAAACTTGCTGTCTTTTAAACACTCTAGAGACATCAATCCTTTCCCTTGAGTTTTGCTCAAATACCGCGTAAGAGTTCAATGGACCCTCCTCCTGATTTATTTATTCTCTTAGAATGAGTCTCTATGTAAGATTACTTGAGCCACGACTCTTACCCTGACCCTTTTCGATTTGGACCCCGGCACCGGGGCAATCCACAGATTCCCAGCCCTCTTGCGCAAAGGGGCCAATTTAGCACTCAAGGTGACGTAAAAGTCCTTCAAGGCACTGGCGCCTGCACCTCCTGGGAACCTTAAGAATCTTCCCCAGTCGCGGGGTCCCGGGCGAGCCCCCAAGTTTACTGTCATGAAAAATAAAATTGACTTGATTCAAATGCTTGCAAGAGCAAAGAAAAAGTTTATTTCAGACCTCTGCAAAGGGACCCAATACATTGGAAAAATGCCTCATGCTCGATAGCCTTCACATATTCCCTTTATACTATAATTTGCTTCTCCTTATCAACACCTGCAAGGTTAGGGACCTGGAACATTTGAGTTGCTTTTCATATATGGAGTTGTTTCTCTCATTCTTGACTGTTGATATGGTAGGTTAACTGGCCTTGTAAGTCTGCTGTTGGTTGGTTTGCCTTTACATTTTTCTCTTTAGTTTGCAATACTTGCCCCTAGTTTCAGTCAGGCCTTTACTTCTTTGTTTCTCTGTGCCTTTATTGATTTCACAATAAATGTTAATTTTCCATTACAGTGATCCTTTCAAATGAAACGTTACAGTAAAATCCCATTCACCTCCTAAATTGATGTAAAAAAAACTCAAATGATTCATTTGAAGCGAAGTACATCGTGTTCCAGCCAATAGTTACTCCTCAACCAATATCTAAAATTAATTATTGGATCATTAATATTTGTGGGACCTTTTGTATACAAACTGGCTGCCTTATATCCGACCTTACAACAATGACTGTACATCAAAAGTACCTAATTTGCTGTAAAAATGCTTTCAGAACCCTGAAGTTGGGAAATGCTGTGGATATTAAATACGAGTCTTTTTTTTGAAAAATTAGTTTAAATTTCCACAATAAATACTATGGTTATACTAGATTATATTGCTGTTGCACATTATTTCATTTACCTTTTCTGTACTTTTTTACATTATGTGTAAAACAAAATCCAGTCTGATGCTCCATGCTATCAAAGGCAAAATAAGACTGTAGAAGCAATGAGAATTTTTATTTTGTAAGTTAATTAACAGAAAGGATTTTATGCTTGTTATCCTGGACATGTCATGGCAAATTCACTTGAGCATAAAGTGAAGACTCTGGTAAAGGCTTTGTGTTGGAATTCAGCTTTGAAAAACTGCAAATTTATGTCGTTTTTTTAAATTTAATAAAATATTCTGAATCACTACAGGTCATTTCTAAAAGAAAGCATTACATTGAGCACAATAATGTTCCAGACACTTGGTTTCAAAACTCACCATAGCAGTTAGTGAAATTTGAATTCATTAAAAATCTAGATTTTTAAAAAAACTAGCCTAACGGAATTGTTGTAAAACTCTATCTGGTTCACTTTCCCATTAAAAAAGAAAATCTGCCAACTTAATCTGTTCTGACCTGTGTATGACCCAGGCCTACAGCAATGTGGTTGATACTTAAATACCATCTGGGCAGGAATGGGCAATAAATACTGGCCTAGTCAGCGAAGCCTACACCCCATGAAAGAATTTTTTAAAAAATCTGTAAGGTTTTCTATTACAGAATCTTATTACTTGTGTAAATTTCACCAATTGTTTTTTCAGTACCTTATCTTTTGGTGCTTGCAGGTGGTGACTGAGACAGCTGAAGAAACACATGTTGGAGAAGTGAGTGGAGAGGGATTTGGTATTGGTCAAGCTCCAACATCAGCTAAAGCCAAAAAGTTAAAAACCAAGAAGGGAAAAGATCCAACTGGGTTAGAGGTTTCCATTTTTTTCATTGGATTTATCTTTCTCCTTCAAGTGTTCTGCTTGGAGAAGCTACTGATATAATCTTATTGTGTTGTTGCAATCTTCCTCTTGTGCTAATCGTTGTAGAATAATATAGTATAAGCTAAAACAGATAATCCCATTGTATTTGTTTCAGCCCTTTGAAGAGCCATTAAATTAGTTATATTCATCCATTCTTTCTCTTACTTTCCTCAGCTCTACCTAAATTGATTATTGCACAAATCTAATCTTGACTAACAGTGCTACCCCATCACATATATAGCTTCCTTTTTTCTTAAATGTTACATATCCCTCATAATTCAGGACAATCTTTATCAACTTGCAACCATGTCTCCATCAGATTGTGTTTTCTTCATTTTTTTCCTTTATTATGAACGCATCTTCACATACATTTGTTTTTAGTTTTGCCTTTTTGCTATTTTTGTAATGTCTAATTGGAATGGTTTAGAGGTTTTTTCTCTCTGCTCCTTTCTGCCATCTCTGGGCCTCATTTCACAAATTTATATTTTCCTCTCTTACCTTGTCTGTATTCTTTGCTGCACCCTATCCCCCATGATTTAGTTCAAACCCTCTCTACTTCCCTAGTTATGCGGTTTGCACGAACACTGGCCCCTTAATGATTCTCCTACTATTTACATTTTTTTAAACCTGTAAACCTCTGATTTGAATATACTCAATGCTCAAGCATTCATAACTCTCTGTTGCAGAGAATTCCAAAGGTTCAGAACACTTTCAGTGAAGAACTAATTCCTATTCTGGTACTAGTTCTAGGTTTCTTAGGTGGGAGAAATATCCTCCTAGCAGCTACCATATCAAACCCCAAGGATTGTTACAGTGAGATTATTCTCATTCTTCTAAACTCTAGGGAATTTAAATATATTCAACACAATCTCTTCTGAGAACAATGCTTTCATTCCATGAATCCTTGGGTGAGCTTTTGTTCCAGTCCCTGCAAGGCAAGAGGATAATTAGATTACTTACAATGTGGAAACAGGCCCTTCGGCCCAAGTCCACACCGACCCACCGAAGCGCAACCCACCCACACCCCTACATTTACCCCTTACCTAACACTATGGGCAATTTAGCATGGCCAATTCACCTGACCCGCACATCTTTGTGACAGTGGGAGGAAACCGGAGCACCCAGAGGAAACCCATGCAGACTCCACACAGTCAGTCGCCTGAGGCGGGAAATGAACCGGGTCTCTGGCGCTGTGAGGCAGCAGTGCTAACCACTGTGCCACTGTGCCACCCACTATGTATATTCTTAGTTAAGAAGACCATAATTGGTCACAATATTTCAGACATGGTCGCACTAAGGCCCTTTGAAACAGGCCAGGATTTTCAATAAACACTAAAACTTTCAATTAGTTTCAATGGTTGCACCTATCCCTGAGACAGACAGAATCTGATGGACCAGAAAGTGTCAATGATGTAACAAAAAGAACCTGAGTCAGTATCTGTTACTGTTCGTACTTTGCTATAGTTATTTTAACATGCCAGAAGCTGAATTCTGGATAACTGTTTAAATCTGAGCTTGCTAGATTAAATCCAAGTTTCTTTTTATCATAAGCATTGTTGGCAAAGCCAACATTCTTTTTCCATCTTTAATTACCTTTGAAAAGATGGTGGTAAGCTAGTTTCTTGAGTACTACAGTCAATATGGTTGAGGAACACCTACAATGGCATTTAGGGGAAGTAGCTCCTAGTTTTGATCTATTAGAGGGAGGGATGGTGTCAAGATTTTGAGGTTTGTTGGATCTGCACCTACTCAAACATGTGGAAAGTATTTCATCACACTTTTGACCTGTCTCATAGATTTGGACAGGTTTTGGGAAGTCAGCAAATGAATTACTTGCCACAGTAATCCCAACCTATAGGAGTGCTACACTAGTAATCATGGTAATTTGATGGCTGATTCAGCTAAATTTCAGACAATGGTAACTACCCATCATAGTGTGAGATTTAGCAATGGGAATGCCTTTGACTGGCAAAGAAGGTGGACTCATAATTTTGCTGGAGATGACTACTGCCTAACACTTGTGCAGCAGAAATGTTACTGACATATCAGTTGAAGTCTGGATATTGTCCAAGTATTATTACAAGAGTGGAATGCTTAATAATCTGACAAGTTACGAGAAGTGCTGAACATTCAACAATCACCAGCAAAAATCCAAACTTTGCCATTTTGATAAAAGAAATTGGTGAAGATGATTGGGCCCTGGACTCTAACTGAGGAACTCTTAACGTGATGTAGTGAGGCTGAGACAATTGTCTTCCAACAATTGCACTATCTCCTTTTATGTAGAGTTTCCCTCCCATTATTTTAATTAAATTTCATTTGATCAGAGTTTGTTGTTGCTTGGAGTCAAGGGCAGTTACTCTCACCACCTCACCTCAGCTGTATTGTCTATGGATCATGGTGTAATAAGGTTTTCAGTTGTAATCCTGAGGGAACCCAACTGATCATTGGTGAACTATTTTTAGTGAGAAAGCACAGCTTGATAGCATTATTGATGACATCTTCCATTATTTTTCTGATGATTATTTACCTATTTTGAATTAAGTTGATGGTTACTTTGTGTTTACAGTAGCAACATCAAGAAGGAACGAATGTCTATTGGAGGAAAAGATGTTGAGATGGTTTTACATGTGAAAGAATCTTCACCTCCTATCCTTCCTGAGAAAGACACAACACAGAGAGACCTTGAAGTACTGAGTGCTGATTCTGCACAGTCAGAAATAGTTATCAAATTGGAAGATAGCAAGTCCAGGTAAGCAGGGGAGTTCAGGGCAGACTTGGAAAGAGAAATGGAATTCAAAGAATCTGTGATCAGCAGATTTTACACTATGAATTTCCTATGGTAGTGATGTTTGACACTGATTCAATTGGTTTAGCATATGGAGCAGTGGTTGATGGTGGTCTGGTGATGACAGTAGAAAAGCATTTAAAATGCGTTCTTCAAAGGTAAAAGGTAGAGGAATCTGGTAAATAGTCAAGACAACCGTTTTAAAAAAGACCAAAATTATGTAAAATCCAGTAGCTTTTTCTGCTGATTTGCTCGCCTTGAATTATTTTCGGATGAGAAATTTCTACTATTTAACAGATTTCCAACTGTTCAAGTATGTATGGAACTCCACCCTCGAAAATTATTTTTTCACCTCTGCCTCTTTGTAATTGTTTGGTGTGATTGATCGTGACCTCATGTGCTTTTAGTTGATACTTAAAGTTCAAGCTTCCCAAGGCGCAGTTTGAGAGCTCCAGTGTTGGGGACAAACTTAAAAGCCAATCACACATGCTCAGAGATGACTGCCTAACTCATTACACCTCTGGAACACGCTCTGCTGCTGACCATTTGACTGAAGCCTTGATAGTTGTACATGGTAGTAAGATGGAGCAGTGCTCAAATCTCCACGCAGTTCAGTAAAGGAAGCAGTGAAGCTCAGGTCTCGATGTGGTTTGTGAAGGGGAGAGGTGTCTGGGTTTGTTATTTAGCTTGAGTCTCCATGAAGTTTGGGGAGGGTACCAGAGCTGGAACATCTATGGGTTTTGGGGATATGGGGGTTGGGAGCAGAAGAGCTCAACATTGGATTAAGTAGGGAAGGAGCACAGTCTGAATCTCCCACAGGTGTAGTGAATTGCTACCAGTTTTCAGTGACAGATTCCTTGCCATAAAAGGAACTGAGAGGGCTGTAAGGCTGTTGGAAAGGTGAGTGATATCACCTGGTGGCATGACCATACTGATTAAGTGAGTGCAACTGGTATCTAAAAATGCAGTCATTCTTTGAAAACCAGTGAGTTTCCAGGTTTGTACATGGTTATGTGAAACTAGAATGGTACCCGTTGCTTAGTAGTCTGCATCACTGTCATAATTGAGGACAAATGACAAAACATTAGCGAGGCTCTTGATTGTTCCTTCTTGTTCCTTATTATTACAAATATTGTCCCACTAGCTAACTGGGAAGAAGTAGCATCAAGTGGGGAATGAGATTTGAGAAGTAGAACTACTGACCAAAAGCAAGGAAGTTGGATTTTAAAGAGGGGCTGCTGTTGGAGTGACCGTGAGAGAAGACAGAGTTTGGGAAGAAAGTGCTGAGTGACTGATTGTGGGGGGTGGAGAGATGCTTTGAGAAGAGGGACAAGTGTATGAGTAGGGGAGAATGTTGTGAAGAAGGGGGTTACTGCATGTCTGGGTGTGGAGGGGTTTGCAAAGAGGGATATATATGTAGGTGCATGGTTGAGAATGGTTGGTGGAGGGAGAGGAAATTCACTGAGTCTTCTGACTGCAGAAAATGTGGAGAGCTTAGGTGTGTATGAGCACAGAAAATAATAATATCCTTACAAAGTATTTTAAAACACAGGTTTTGAGATTAAAAATGTATTATTGAACTATAATATGTGAACTTTAATATCTTAAATGTTCCCTGCTCTTTTATTGCGTTTCTTACTGCTGACTTCTAGTTTTTCATTAATTTTCAAGAGATTCTTTTTCAAAACTTCATAAATAGGATGTGGGTATTGCTAGCAGGCGCAGCATTAGTTGCTCATCCCTATTATCCCTCTAACTATCTCTCCATGTATCTGTTCTCTCTCTATCTCTCTGTGTTTTTGTTCTCTCCCTCTCTCTGTGTTTCTGTTCTTTCTTTCTATCTCTCTGTGTTTCCATTCTTGAAAAGTTGTGATGAATTAAAATGGGAGTCACACTGGAAATAATCTATGAAGTACTGTTGTAGTCCTGTGGTAAGTGCATAATCCAGTAAGGTCATATTTTGGTGTCAGTATGGACTTCATTTAGTGTAACAAGCACTAACTCAGTGCTGAAAAGCTGTATTCACATTGAAGATTTGATACAAATGCATTAAGAGTCAATGATGACCGTGTACCGATGTTGACTGTCAGGAAAAAAACATCTAATTCTCTAATGTCCTTTAGGGAAGGAAACTGCTATTCTTACTTAGTCTGGCTACATGTGACTCCAGACTCCAGAGTCAACCACAGCAGTATGGTTGATCTTAACTGCCCTCTGGGCAATTAGGGATGGCCAATAAATGCTGGCCTAGCTAGCGACGCCCACATGTGTGAATGAATTTTTAAAAAAACAGGTAACTATATACATTAGTTAGAAAAATGTCAACACATGTATCAAAACAAAGTTTCAACCTGATTCCCAAAACCAAAACCAGAAATTCAATCCCAGAGAAATATCACTGCCTCAGTTTTTAAATCTTTACTTAATTGGAAACTTTCCAGTTCCTCTTCCTTGCACAAAAGAGGCAATTTCACAATTCCTTTTCACATCAGATGACATGAACCTTTCTACAACTTTGTTGGCCTAAACTTTCTCAATTCTAACTTGAAGATTTCTATCCCAAATTCTCCTGGCTTGGAATCTTCAGAATATTGAATCATTTCTGCTGGGGACTCCCTGAACTAAAATGGTTAAAGCATCCTTGCAAAGAGAAAATCTTTTTACTTTTGAACTAACACTTGTTTCTTGTGAACTAGAATCAAAACAAAGCTCATCCTTTTGTACTGATTACTCTACCAGTAATAAACACCCAAGTATAAATATCTTGTACAATAACACTGCACAGATTCTGTCAGTACTTGATTGCAGTCACACACTTTATTAGCAGTGAGTATTTGAGTCACTGTTCCAGAATGATGTTCTGACATTTAAAAAAACCTGAACAAAACTAAGCAAAATCCCTTTGCCTCTATTTTAAAATGTAAATCCCAAAAATGATATAAATATATATATCTGGGAAAACTTGGTCCTTAAAAAGTAATTAACTATGTGAAGGAAGCTGGAAGAGATGGATTCTGTGCTGCAGAAAGTTTACCGTATGATTGGAATATTGTATCCTGTTCTGGTTGCCCTACTATAGGAACGGTACAGAGACTTTGGAGAGGGTGCAAAGAAGGTTTACCAGGATGCTGCCTGGACTGGAGGGCTTGCCTTATGAAGAAAGGTTGAATAAGCTTGGACTTTTCTCTCTGGAGAGAAGGAGGAAGAGAGGAGAACTGATCGAGGTGTACAAAATAATGATAGGAATAGATAGAGTCAATAGCCAAAGACTTTTCCCCAGGGCAGGATTGACTGGTACGAGAACTCATAGTTTGAAGATATAAGGAGGAAGGTAGAAAGGAGATGTCAAAGGTAGGTTCTTTACGCAGAGAATTGTGAATGCAGGGAATGCTTTGCCAGTTGTGGTGGTGGAAGCAGAGTCATTGGGGACATTTAAGCGACTGCTGGACATGCACATGAATAGCAGTGAGTTGAGGGGTACATAGGTTAAGTTACTATATTTTACATCAGGATTAAACCTCAGCACAACACCGTGAGCCTAAGGGCCTGTTCTGTGCTATACCTTTCTATGTTTTATCTATGTTCTATGTTGTATTTCTAGGAACTGAACAGTCAAAAGTTTTGAAATGTGTTATAGGTCACATACTGTTTACAAAAAAAAACAAATGTCTTTGTGTAAACTGACATTCAAGCTTTTAAGGAAGATCAGAGATTAGTTTTATGGATTTAGTTGCTTGACAAAATTGTTTTGGAAGAGATGGGGCCACATACTGAAGATTGCCTCACAAAATCTTCAGCACACAACTGAGAGTGACAATTGAAGTAAAAATCCTCCAAGCGTTTGGATACCTGCTCAGCATGGACGAGTTGAACCGAAGGGTCTGTTTGCGTGCTGTACATCTCTATGACTCTATAAGCTAGCAGGAAAAAGAAAATTCCCTTTTGAAATCAAAGTACCTTACAGCAGGATAAGTTGCACTGACCTCTCTCACAGTGAAGTACCTGAAAGTCATAGAGTCATAGAGACTTCAGTTCAACCCGTCCATGCTGACCAGATATCCCAACCCAATCTAGTCCCACCTGCCAGCACCCGGCCCATATCTCTCCAAACCCTTCCTATTCATATACCCATCCAAATGCCTCTTAAATATTGCAATTGTACCAGCCTCCACCACATCCTCTGGCAGCTCATTCCATACACGTACCACCCTCTGCATGAAAAAGTTGCCCCTTAGGTCTCTTTTATATCTTTCCCCTCTCACCCTAAACCTATGCCCTCTAGTTCTGGACTCTCCGACCCCAGGGAAAAGACTTTGCCTATTTATCCTGTCCATACCCCTCATAATTTTGTAAACCTCTATAAGGTCACCCCTCAGCCTCTGATGCTCCAGGGAAAACAGCCCCAGCCTGTTCAGCCTCTCCCTGTAGCTCAATCCTCCAACCCTGGCAACATCCTTGTAAATCTTTTCTGAACCATTTCAAGTTTCACAACATCTTTCCGATAGGAAGGAGACCAGAATTGCACGCAATATTCCAACAGTGGCCTCACCAATGTCCTGTACAGCAGCTACATGACCTCCCAATTCCTGTACTCAATACTCTGACCAATAAAGGAAAGCATACCAAACGCCTTCTTCACTATCCTATCTACCTGCGACTCCACTTTCAAGGAGCTATGAACCTGCACTCTAAGGTCTCTTTGTTCAGCAACACTCCCTAGGACCTTACCATTAAGTGTATGAGTCCTCCTAAGATTTGCTTTCCCAAAATGCAGCACCTCGCATTTATCTGAATTAAACTCCATCTGCCACTTCTCAGCCCATTGGCCCATCTGGTCCAGATCCTGTTGTAATCTGAGGTCACCCTCTTCACTGTCCACTACACCTCCAATTTTGGTGTCATCTGCAAACTTACTAACTGTGTCTCTTATACTCGCATCCAAGTCATTTATGTAAATGACAAAACATAGAGGGCCCAGCACCGATCCTTGCGACACTCCACTGGTCACAGACCTCCAGTCTGAAAAACAACCCTCCACCACCACCCTCTGTCTTCTACCTTTGAGCCAGTTCTGTATCCAAATGGCTAGTTCTCCCTGTATTCCATGAAATCTAACCTTGTTAATCAGTCTCCCATGGGGAACCTTGTTGAACCTTTTACTGAAGTCCATATAGATCACATCTACTGCTCTTCCCTCATCAATTTTCTTTGTTACTTCTTCAAAAAACTCAATCAAGTTTGTGAGACATGATTTCCCATGCACAAAGCCATGTTGACTATCTCAAATCAGTCCTTGACTTTCCAAATACATGTATATTCTGTCCCTCAGGATTCTCTCCAACAACTTGTCTACCACCGAGATCAGGCTCACCGGTCTACAGTTCCCTGGCTTGTCTTTACAGCTTCTTAAACAGTGGCACCACGTTTGCCAACCTCCAGTCTTCTGGCACCTCACCTGTGACTATTGATGATTCAAATATCTCAGCAAAAGGCCCAGCAATCACTTCTCTAGCTTCCCACAGAGTTCTTGGGTACACCTGATCAGGTCCTGGAAATTTATCCACCTTTAACCATTTCAAGACATCCAGCACTTCCTCCTCTGTAATCTGGACATTTTGCCAAGATGTCACCATCTATTTCCCTACAGTCTGTATCTTCCATATCCTTTTCCACAGTAAATACTGATGCAAAATATTCACTTAGTATCTCTCCCATTTTCTGTGGCTACACACAAAGGCCACCTATTCTCTCTCCAGTTACCCATTTGTCCTTAATATATTTGTAAAAACCTTTTGGATTCTCCTAAACTCTATTTGCCAAAGCTATCTCGTGCCCGTTTTGCCCTCCTGATTTCCCTCTTAAGTATACTCCTACTTCCTTTATACTCTTCTAGGATTCACTCGATCTATCCTGTCTATACCTGACATATGCTGCCTTTTTCTTAACCAAACCCTCAATTTCTTTAGTCATCCAGCATTCCCTATACCTACCAGCCTTCCCTTTCATCCTGACTTTCTCTGGATTCTTGTTATCTCATTTCTGAAGGCTTCCCATTTTCCAGCCTTCCCTTTACCTGCAAACATTTGCCTCGAATCAGCTTTCGAAAGTTCTTGTCTAATACCTTCAAAATTGGCCTTTCTCCAATTTAGAACTTCAACTTTTAGATCTGGTCTTTCCTTTTCCATCACTATTTTAAAATGAATAGAATTATGGTCGGTGGCCCCAAAGTGCTCCCCCACTGACACCTCAGTCACCTACCCTGCCTTATTTCCCAAGAGTAGGTCAAGTTTTGCACCTTCTCTAGTAGGTACATCCACATACTGAATCAAAAAATTGTCTTGTACACACTTAACAAATTTCTCTCCATCTAAACCTTTAACACGATGGCAGTCCCAGTCGGTGTTTGGAAAGTTAAAATCCCTTACCAAAACTACCCTATTATTCTTACAGATAGCTGAGATCTCCTTACAAGTTTGTTTCTCAATTTCCCTCTGACTATTGGGGGGGTCTATAATATAATCCCAATAATGTGATCATCCCTTTCTTATTTCTCAGTTCCACCCAAATAACTTCCCTGGATGTATTTCCGGAAATATCCTCCCTCAGCACAGCTGAATGCTATCCCTTATCAAAAATGCCACTCCCCCTCCTCTCTTGCCTCCCTTTCTATCCTTTCTGTATCATTTGTGTCCTGGAACATTAAGCTGCCAGTCCTGCTCATCCCTGAGCCATGTTTCCGTAATTGCTATGATATCCCAGTCCCATGTTCCTAATCATGTCCTGAGTTCATCTGCCTTCCCTGTTAGGCCCCTTGCATTGAAATAAATGCAGTTTAATTTATTAGTCCTACCTTGTCTCTGCCTGTCCTGACTGTTTGACTCATTTCTGTTCTCAGCTGTACCCGTCTCAGACGATCTATTTCCTCACTATCTCCTTGGGTCCCACCACCCTCCTCCCCCCCACCCCCAACCTTACTAGTTTAAATCCTCCCAGCAGTTCTAGCAAATTTCCCTGCCAGTATATCAGTCGCCTTCCAATTTAGGTGCAATCCTAGAAGTAGGTCACTTCTACTCCAAAAGCGATTCCAATGATCCAAAAATGTGAATCCTTCTCCCACACCCCAGCTCCTCAGCCATGCATTCATCTGCTCTATCCTCCTATTCCTGCCCTCACTAGCTCGTAGGACTGGGACTAATCCAGATATTATTACCCTTGAGGACTTCCTTTTTAAATTTCTGCATAACTCTCTGTAATCCCCCTTCAGAATCTCAATCTTTTCCCTTCTAATGTCGTTGGTTCTAATGTGGACAATGACCTCCTGTTGTTCCCCCCTCCCCCATGAGAACATTCTGCACCCTCTCTGAGACATCCTTGATCTTGGGAAACAACACACCATTCTGCTTTTTCTCTGCTGGCCACAGAAACGTCTGTCTGTACCTCTGACTACAGAATCCCCTAACACAATTGATCTCTTGGAAGCCGACATACCCCTCGTTGCATTAGAGCCGATCTCAATACCAGAAACCTGGCTGTTCGTGCTACGTTCCCCTGAGAATCCATCACCCCCTACACCTCTGAGAACTTGAAGAATTTCCAGAAATCAGTATTTTAACTTTCTCTGAGAACTGAACAGTTAACTTCCATGAAGAGACTTGTATTTAAACAATGCATCTAAATTAGTTTGATCTAAGTATTCTACCACTGTCAATATTGTGAACTCAATGACAGGAAGTCAACTAGACTGTGAGAATTTTTCCCTTTTTCTGTCCTTAGAGTTCAGAATCTTTGACCCTGCAATGTGTTTTCCCATTTTCTTTTTTAAACAAAAAACCCACATAATTTCTGCAGAGTTTTATTGCCTTTTCTGTTGTGTTATTTGTGTGTCTGAAATTAAGAGGATTTAGTTTAATTCTGCTTAGCTGCATAGTTGTTCATCAATTTTGCCATTTATCATGCACGTAGCAGCTATGTGCGCTACCTACAAGGTGTACTGCAGAAATTCATCAAAGATCCTCAAAGAGCACCTTCCAAACCCATAACCACTTTCATCTATAAGGTCAAGAACCAGCAGATACATGGGAACATTATTACCTTCAAGTTTGTCTCCAACTCACTCACCATTGTAAATTGGAAATATATCACCATTCCATTGATGTCAATGGGTCAAAATCCTGGAATTACCTCCCTAATGACATTATGGGTCAACCCATAGCAGATGTATTACAGCAGTTCAAGAAGGCACTCCACCATCACATTCTCAAGGGCAACTAGGGAGAGGCAACAAATGCTGGCCCAGCCAGCAATGCCCACATCCCACAAATGAATTTAAAAAGAATGATTTCAAGAAGGAGTCAGATATAGCTCCTAGATCTAAAGGGATCAAGTGATATGGAGCGAAAACAGAAACATGGTACTGAATAGTATGATCACCAATTATCATATTGAGTAGCAGGACAGGCTGAAAAGGTCGAACTGCTTACTCCTGCTTCTATTTTCCATGTTTCTATGTATTATGTCAGGGCACCATAAAGCCATAAGACATAGGAGAAGAAATAGGCTATCTGGCACATTAGGTTTACTCCACCATTCAATCATGGTTGATATGATAGTCCTTACGCTCACTTTCCTGCCTTTTCCCCATAACCCTTCATTCCCTTCCTGAATGCAAATCTGTCTATTCAGCCTTCTTACTCCTGAGTGAAGGAATTCCTCCTCATCTCTGCCTTACTTTGGCAATCCCTTACTCTGAGATTATGCCTTATGATCCTAGCCTCTCTCACAAGGGCAAACAACCCCCTTGCATTTACCCTGTCAAGGTCCTTTTAGAATCTTGCATGTTTCAATAAAGTCACTTTCATTCTTCCAAACTCCAATGTGTACAGACCAAAGCTACTCGTACTCTCTTCTTAAGAAAATCACCCTATGACAGGGTTTAACCTAGTGAATCTTCTGTGAGCTGCCTCCAATGCCAACATATTGTTCCTCAGATAAGGGGATTAACACTGTTCATAGTGTGAAGGGAGGAGCAAGTGAATGTTTGTGGATGTGGTGCCAATCAATCAGGCTGCTTTGTCTTGGATGGTGTCCAGCTTCATAAGTGTTGTTGGTGCTACACCCATCCAGGCATGTGAGGAATATTCCATCACATACTCCTGACTTGTGCTTTGTTAATAATGGGCAGGCTTTGGGGAGACAGGAGGTGAATTACTTGTCATAGTATTCCTAGCCTTTGGTCTGCTCTTGTAGCCACTGTGTTTATGCAATGATTCCACTTGGGTTTCTGGTCGATGGTAACCCCAGGATGCTGATAGTGGGGAAATTCAGTGATGGTAACACCATTTAATGTCAAGGGGTGATGTTTAGATTGTCTCTTCTTGATGATGGCCATAACCTGGCATTTGTGTGGAGTGAATGTTACTTACTACTTTTTAGCTGAAACCTTGAATTTTGTCCAGATCTTGTTGCACTTCAACATGGAGTGCTTCAGTATCTGAGGAGTCAAGATTGGCACTGAACATCGTGCAATCATCGGTGAACATCTGGCCTAATGATGGTGGCAAGATCATTGATGAAGCAGCTGAAGATGGTTGGGTCAATGACATTTACCCTGAGGAATTCCTGCAGCGTTCTGGAACTGAGATGACTGACCTCCAACAACTATGACCATCTTCCTATCTGCGAGGTATGACTCCAACCAACAGAGAGTTGGGTCCTTGGTACCCATGAATTCCAGTTTTGCTAGAGCTCCTTGATGTCACATTCAGTTGAATATAGCCTTGATGTCAAGAGCTGTCACTCTCTGGAATTTAGTCCTTTTGTCCACGTTTGAACCCAGTCTATAAGGAGGTCAGGAGCTGAGTGGCCCAGGCGAAACCCAAACTAGGTATCACTGAGAAGGTGATTGCTGAGCAGGTGCTGCTTGACAACACTATTGCTGACATCTTCTGTCACTTTACTGATGAGTGAGTATAGACTGATAGGGCAATAATTGACTGGATTGGATTGTCCTGATTTTTGTGTACAGGACATAATTTTCTACATTTGAGATAGGTGCCAGTGTTGCAACTAGAATAGCTTGGCTAGGGGAGCAGCAAGTTCTGGAGCAGAAGTCTTCAGTACAATTGCCAAGTGTTGTGAGAGCCAATAGCCTTTCCAGTTTTCAGTGTCTCCAACTGTTTCTTGGTATCATGCAGACTGAATCAAAATTGGTGAAGATAGGAATCTGTAATGCTGCGGGCCACTGGAAGAGGCCAAAATAAATCATCCACTCGGCACATCAGGCTGGAGATTGCTGCAAATCCTACAACCTTCTCTGTTGCATTGATGGGCTCTTTGAGGATAGGGATATTTGTGGAGCCTCCTCCTCCAGTGAGTTGTTTAAATGTCCACCATCATTCACAACTGATTAAGAATAGCCAGCATGGAAGTTTACGAGGGAAATTATGTCTCACAGACTTGCTTCAGTTTTTTTGACCAAGTAACCAAAAGGATTGATGAGGGCAAAATGGCAGGTGTTGTTTACATGGACTTTCGTAAAGTCTTTGACAAGATTCTGCATGGTAGATTAATTAATAAAGTTAGATTACATGGGAATCAGGGAGAGCCTGCCAATTGGATACAAAATTGGTATGATGGTAAGAAACAGAAGGTGGTGCTGGAGCATTATTTTTCAGACTTCAGACTAGTCAGGAATTTATTAACTGGCAGACTAGGTTCAAGGGGCTAAATGACTGACTCTTGTTTTGAGTTCTTAATTTCTCTATGACTGGAGGACTGTGGCCAGCCATGTTTCACAGGTACTGGGTCCACTTTCATTTGGCATTTATATAAATGATTTGGCTGAAAATTTGGAAGACATGGTTAGTAAGCTTGCAGATGACACCAAAATTGGTGGTGTGGTGGACAGTGAAGAAGGTTATCCAAGATTACAAAGAGCCCTTAATCAATTGAATCAATGGGCTGAGGAATGGCAGATGGAGTTTAATCAGGGTAAATGCAATGTATTGCATTTTGCTACAACAAACAAGAGCTGGTCTTATACAATTAGTGGTGGTTTTGCAGAACAGAGGGAGCTAAGGATACAGGAACATAATTCTTTGAAATTTGCATCACATGGAGACTGTGTGGTTAAGAAGGTGCTTAGCATGCTTGCTTTCATTGCTCAGACCTTTGAGTACAGGAGTTGGGATATCATATTGAGGTTGTACAAGATGTTGCTGAGGCCTCTTCTGGAGTACTGTACAGTTCTGGTTGCCCTGCTATAGGAAGGATATTATTAAACTGAAGAGGGTTCAGGATGTCACTGGGCATGGAAGGTTTGAGTTATAAAGCTAGACTGGATAGGCTAGGACATTTTTCACTGGAGTGCAGAAGGTTGAGGGGTGACCTTATAGAGATTTTTTAAATCATGAAGGGCCTACATAAGGTGAATAGCAAGGATCTTTTCCCTAGGGTGGGGGAATTCAAAAGTAGGGGACATATGTTTAAGGTGAGAGAAGAAAGATTTAAAAAGGACATGAGGGGCAACTTTTTTACACAGACATTGGAATGAACTGCCAGAGGAAGTGATGCATGCAGGTACAGTTACAACATTCAAAAGACATTTGGATAAATACATGAATATAAAAGATTTGGAGGGATGTATCCCAAATGCAGTCAAGTAGAACTAATTTGGTTTGGGAACATGGTCAGTGTGGACTAGCTGGACCAAAGGGTCTGTTTTCATGCTGTATGCCACTATGAGTCTATAATGTGGCAGGACTGCAGAACTTTGATCTGATCCATTGGCTGAGGGATTGCTTATCTCTGTCTATCATTTGCTGCTTAGGCTATTTGGCATGGACGTAATCCTGTTTGGTAGCTCCACCAGTTTGACAACTCATTTTAACGTATGCCTGGTGTGCTCCTGGCATGCTCTCCTGCTCCAGAGTTGATTCCCTGGCTTGATGATAATGGTTGAGCCAGGCTATAAAGTTATCGATTGTGCTGGAATATAATTCTGCTGACGCTTGACAGCGCACAACACCTCATGGATACAGTCTTGAGTTGTTAGATCTGTTTGAAGTCTGTGCCATTTAGCATGGTGATAGTGCCACACAACAGTTGTCTCAACTGCTTTATGTGGCAGAGAACTTCACAGGTTCACCACTCTCTGGGTGAAGAGATCTTTACTTATCTCAGACCTAAATGACTTACCCTGTTTTCTTAGACCATTATCCCTAGTTCTGGTCATTGGGAACATTCTTCCTGCATTTTCCTTGTGTAAAACTTTTAACGGTATCTATGGGATTCCCCCTCATTCTTCTAAATTCCAGTTAATATAATCCTAACCAATCCAGTCTCTCCGCATCTGTCAGTGCTGCATTCTAAGAATCAGCCTGGTAAACCTTTGTTGCACTCCCCCTAAAGCCAGGACATTCTTCCTCAAATAAGGAGACCAAAACTGCACATGGATCACCAAGGCCTTGCACAATTGCAACAAGACATTCCTGTTCCTGTACTCAGATCCTCTTGCTATAAAAGTCAACATGCCACTTGCCTTCTTCAGCACCTCCTGTACCTGTATGCTTACCTTCAACAACTGGTGTAAAAGAACACTCAGGTCTTCATCACACCTTTTCCTTTCCCAATCCATCACCACAGGTAATAATCTGACTTCCTCCTTTTGCTACCAAAGTGAATAATATCACATTAAAGAGTAGGTGATGGCCTAGTGGTATTATTGCCAAATTGTTAATCCAGAAATCAAGGTAAAGTTCTGGGGATCTGAGTTTGAATCCCACCATGGCAGATGGTAGAATTTGAGGTCAATAAAAATCTGGAATTAGGAGTCCATGGAAATCTGGAATTAAGAATGATCATGAAACTATTGTCGATAGTCAGAGAAAATCCAGCTGGTTCACTAAATGTCCTTTAGGGAAGGAAATCTTAGCTGGTCTGGCCTATTTGGTAACTTCAACCCACAGCAATGTGATTAACTCTTTACTGCCCTCTGAGCAATTAGGGATTGACAATGAATGCTGGCCTAGGTAGTGACACCCACATCCCATGAATAAATTTACAAAGGTTATCCCTTCTTCTGTCATACCCACTCACTCAACTTGTCCAAATCACATTGAAGCATCTCTACATCTTCTTCCAATTCTTCTTCTTCACTACATCTTTTTCACTGTTCACCCTCCCCACTGGCTCTGTATTGTCTGCAAACCTGGAGCTATTATTTTTAGTTTTCTCATCTAAATCATTAATATATATACCTGAGGTCCAGGCATTGATCCATGTGGCAATTAATGCTAGCCTACCCAGTGATGCCTAAATCCTATGAACGATTAGAAAAATTTGCTTGAATGACACAAGGGCTTAAAACATTTTATTATGACCCAGTGATCTCGGTAGAAATGGGTGACAACAAATACACTGAACTGTAGTTTCTTCAGACTGATAAATAGTCTGTGGCTCTGGATCATAGCAAGTGGCACGACTTTGTGGAGTTGATTTTATCTAAAGAAATTAAACAAAAACTAAAAATAAGATTTATCAAAAGCAGTTTTGTCCGGTTAGGATTAATTCTTTCTAGTTTTATTCTTGATTTATGTTCCCTCTTTTTGTGATTTAGCACTCCTCCACTAAAAGCATCAATGTTTGAGGTGTTCAAAAATGAAAAAGGACGTGAAATTAATCGTATCTTAATGGAGAATAAAAGTATTCTTAGTATGAAAAGGAAGAGTGTGAAGGAGCTGACTGAAAGGATCAACAACATTAAGGAGGAAATTGACATCAGTAACCAGGCACTCAATGTCAAGAAACAGGAGCGTCAGCATCAAGGTAATGCCACAGGACAGTGAGCAGTTTCTTTGACATAAACAGCATCATAGAATCCCTACAGTACAGAAAGTGACAGTACAGAAAGTGACCATTTGGCCCATCAGGTCTGCACCAACCTTCCAAAAATCATTCCACCCAGACCCAGCCCCCTCACCTGTACATCTTTGGACAGTGGGAGGAAATTGGCACAAGTGGTGAAAATCCACACCAACACAAGGAGAATATGCAAACAGTCAGATACCCAGAGCTGGATTTGAACCTGGTTCACTAGCACTGTGAAGCAGCAATGCTAACCACCGGGCCACCTTGCCAATTTAGCACTACAATTATTCTACAATTTCTGCTCTTCATTATCATGCTGCTCCTTCAACTCTAAGTTGACTTTTTAAAAATTTTATTTTGTGGTAGTGGATATCATGAGAGAAGCTGACATTGACTGTCCATCCCTAACTGCTCTGAGCAGGTAGAAACTCCTGAGTGACTTCAAAGGGTAGTCATGCCAATTATATTGGTGTTGGACTGGACTCATCCAGGCCATTCTGGATAAGAATGACACTCTACTTCGCTAAAGAACATCAGAAAACTGGTTGCATTTCTGTGACAATCTGATTGCTTCATTGTCCCTTTCTCTTAAAACTGAATTTAACTAATCAAACTGCCTGGTGGAATTTCCAGTGACATTCTCTAGATAACTTGTCAAGTGATCTAAGCACTAATCAAATAAATATGTGTGAATATCAGGTACAGATCTGTCTGGTCTGTGATAGGACTGCAGTGGAGTAACTCACAGACACTTGTTATGGAGATGTGGGTGTACTGTACCTTTAAGAGAGTTAAAAGCTAGTAGAATTACCTGACAGCACCAAATGCTCTGAACAAGATACAATGTAACATGTCATCTAGCTACTAGGATAGCTAGTTCCTGGAGACAAAAACAGATTTGAATTAGGCCAAACAATTTAAATTATACCCCAAAAAATACCAACTTCCAATCGAGTTTGAATTGAGTATATTGACAATCTTAAAAACTGGGGGAAATCGAACAGTTGGGAAGAGAACTGCCACAAGACCAACAGATGTAGACTGCTAGTCAGAACTGTCTGAGAGGTGCCTGTCTAGGGAAGGAGTTTGCACAGAGAGAAACACCAACACCGGCCTGGGGAGCAAATCTACAAAGAGAAGTTTTGACAGTTGGCTGGTTTTGAAATTTGAATTTTTCAGTAAATCTTAATCAGGTGTTTTATCAGATTAGTATTATAGAAGGAAAAGTAAAAGATAGTTTAGAGGAAGGAGTTGTGAATAGTTGTTAGTTAATTATTCTCTTATACTTTAAGAAATAAAGCTGTTAACTTTTACTTTAAATAGCTCTTGGCCTCTCGAATTTTCACAGATTACTGCACGGGATAAATCTTTTCTGTGTTGCTGTTTTAAATTAAGCAGGAGGGTTTACCCCATGTCGTAACATGCTCATTGTCCTTGTTTCCTTGGCTGGTATATCAATGTAGCTAAAATCTTTAGCTCATGCTATCTTAAATAAACTGACTCTAGCCTGGAAACAAATACAGATAAAACTGATGGGATTGATATTTCTAATAATGTTAGGTCAAATTACAAATTGTCCAGTGTACAACTTTATAATCTCACTGTTAGAAGGATGAAGAGGGTTTTTGTTAAAACTACGTTATCAGCTCCACAGGTCCAATGCTTCAATGGGTAAACAAAGATGATACAATTTCAATCCTAGTCTAAATTGAGTTAGTTAGTTAAATAAGAGCATCAAGTCTTGCACCACATTTGAACTCCACACTGCTATGCTTAAGGTTAGGGATGGGGATGCTAGGGTTCCTGTTTCTAATCACTATCTGATAAACCCCACTGGTAAAAGAGAATTAGACTGTGTGTAATGATTTCCACGATCAAATACTTAATGCCAGACACTTGCAGACTTGTGTGAAGAATGATGACTTGGATGATGCTGAGAATGATGAAGTTAAACTTTTGTCAGATACAACAGCCAATGTACTTCATTACCTGCGACCTGTAAAACTGTATGTGATTCATTACCAAAGTTCAACTTAACTCATTCTCATATATTTTTCTCAAAATCTGTCATTGCATTTACAAGATTAATCAACTAAGGACATGGTCCAAAAATTGACAAAACTTATTTGATTATTGGTCCTTTCCATACCTAACAGGTGATTACCTGAATGAACAAGGTGATCCAGTGATCGATGAAGATGAGTTCAACTTGGTCATGCAATTGAAGGATTTGAAACACCAATACCGGCACGACTTTGATACTTTGCGAGACCTGAAGGTGGAGCTCCAATACTGCCACAAGCTGGTGGACCAGTGTAGGCTGCGGCTGTTAACAGGTAAGGGAAGACTGCACAGCTCAAAAATATGCTGAGATTTCAACTGCAGCAGTTACATTGATCAGGAATATCATTATTTGCAAGAAAAAAATATAACCATGTTTAAGTTACCCAGTGAATGCTCAGCTAATGCTAGTATTGTTCTGTTCAAGTGGTTATACTTCAGATGAGAGATTGTTTCTATTTTCATTGGCTCAGATAGATTTGAAAGTTACTGTAGTACTATTGAAAAAAGATTAGAAAGATGTTCTGGCCAACATTCCTCCCTTGATCATAAACAGATTTTCTAGTTATACGTCATTGCACTGTCTGAAAATTCTTGTTTTGCATACAAAAGATTGTCAGATAACTCGGGTTTGGGATAGTTTGAGACATTTCTGAGACACATGACAAGTTACAATACAAATATAATGCCTTACAAAACCAGTTAGACTAGAAAATCACAGGTATACTCTTCGATCTGTGTATGACCAAACATTGAGTATCTCTGAATGCTCTCATTAATGCCAATAAAGGGTCACTTTATGCTCATAGTTTACAGTACATTCCGATGCTGAACTTCCATATGGAGAGTTTTGTGATTCTACGTAGAGACCTAACAGATGTTGGCAGGTTTCTTAATGACCCAGCATGTATTCATGTTACTCAAAGTGAGATATGAAGGGAAGGAGTTCATCCTATAAATCCAAATCGCATAAATTGCAATCCATATAAAATTAAACAGTAAATAAACTGTCTAGCATTAATTTAATTGGTGTATCATGTAAACATTTGCAAACTCTGATGACATATCTATTAATCTTCAATTAACACAAGGAATTATGCCCTCCCCCACTCCCCATGCCAATGATATAACCCTAGTAGTAACACTAGCAAGTTTCTCCTCATAGCCACAAATTCACAGTTAAGAACTTAAACCCAGTAGTTGCACCCAACATACAAATTTCTACTGCACTTCTCTGAGGTCACAAAGGACCAATTCCTTCGTTCAAAATCCACAAAGTGGTCAAAGTATAAAGCAACTATGAATGGTAGTCAGTTAGAAAATTAGATAACATATTTAAAGTGTTGATACACACTCAGAGAGACAGAAAAAAGGAGTCAAGAATGCAATTCTTTTTGCAGACATTGAGAGGATGATAAGCTAAAATGTGAATTGGGAAACATCAAGAAAGCTGCTGAAATATACCATGCAAAAGCAATCACAAAATAGCTAAATTGCTTCTTTAGTCATACAGCTGAGCCTCCAATCACCATGTTAAAAATAACCAGGAACTTTCCACTCTCCATATCTCTGAAGCACAGAAAATCAAAAGCTTTGTAGCTTGAATGCACAGTAGCTAGGGTTGATTATAGCTGCTAAAGTCCAAATTATTGACCTTGCATCAGGCAAAAAGACCAGATTCTCCCTGAACTGATCATAAATTGCAGAAGTGCTGCCATTATATTTGTATATTATATAGTTGCCCCAGCCTCTATCACCTTATCACATTAAAAGGGGAAGAACCCCAATGGTTAGGCATTATAAAAGATAGTCATCCTTAGTATTGTATTCCCAAATTAATCTGAATTCACACAAGTATATCTTTTCATTGGCCACAATACAATCCATCCCTACGTCCTGCTTCTGGTTGTTGGTAATGTCTTATAGTATTTATAAAGAAGCAATTCCAGGTGACATTAGAAATATAAGCTTAGAGTTGACCATATTCTCTTTGCTATTCAGTAACATCATGATTTATTATCTATCACAACTGCTCTTTCCTACCTGATCCTCATAATCCCCACTTCACTTCTATTCCAAGAATCTATCGATATCAGCCTTGAATATACTCATTGATTGATCATCTACAGTCCTCACAAGAAGATTCATAACTCTGTGAATGGAGGCGTTTCTCCTCATCTCAGACCTAATTACTTAAGCACTTTTCCTGAGACTATGGTTTTGTTAAAATTATGAGCATATCATTTGGAATTGTTTCTTTTATAAGGTAAAATGAAGTGGGTCATGTGACTGATCTGGAGTCCACCTGACAGCAAGCCTGGTTACTGAGATTGTTAGAGACTAAAGGTGTCCCAAAATATTTTGCTGGGAAGAAGATACAAGAAGGGTTACACCTAAACAAAGTTGGAATGGAGTTCCTTGTGAAACATTTTGATGGTGCCAATCTAAGTTGGCGGTGTTGCAGGAACCAAAAAAATATAGTAGAGGATAATACAAAGGCTTGAAAAATACTTAGGGGTACAACTGGCACTAGCATAGAGAATATTAAGGTAATAGGTGAAGTTGGAGTAAGGGAGAAAGAAAGGAAGTCCAAACATGGTAAATGTACATGTGTATAAATGCTTGGAGTATATCAAATAAGATTGAGATGTTACAGATATAGATTTCAATGTGGAATATGATATTGTAGTACTGACGGAGATCTGGCTCAAGGAAAGGCAAGACTGGATGTTAAATATTCCTGGGTATAAGGTTGTTCAGGGAAGATAGAAAAAGAAAGAAAGGAGGATGGACAGCATGTTGACTAAGAAGGACATTACAGTGCTGGAGAATAAGGATGTCTAAGAGGGTTCACGGACATCTGGCTAGAGAGATGGAATAAAAGAGTAATTACATTGTTCAGTTTAGTCTATAGAACACCAACTAGTTGAAAAGATGTAGAGGAACAAGCCTGTAGGGAAATTACAGAGAAATATCAGCATCACAGAGTAGTTATAAAGTTGGGCTTCAATTACCCAAACATAGACGGTAGTGTAAGGGACAGCGAGGGGTAAGTGGGAAGGGATGGTTTGGACTCAATAGGCTGAATGGCCTGCTTCTGTAATGTAGGGATTCTATGTATATTTTGGCCAAATCAGTGTAGCAACTTCACTGTTAGCACATGATCCCTGGTTTCCATGAGCCTGCTAATGGTCATTTCAATGCATGTTACATTCCTTGACTCCAGTAGTAACAGAACTGAACACATTTCTGTACTCATGGATGTATACAAGTTCATGCAGGCCATTCCCACCCATGACCAAAAGGCCTTAACTATAGCCAGAGTGTTAGTGCACAATTGGCTTGTCTGTTTTAGTGTCCTGTGTTGGATGCACAGTGATCAGGGACTAACTTTGAAGACAAGATCCTACAGGAGCTCTGCAAGGCCTATGGCATTATCAACCTCAGAAAATAGTATAATGAAGTGTTGCTTGAAGTCAGAAGTCTATTGGATGATGGGAGGCAAGCAGCATTGTTGCAGAAGCTGAAATGTTGGTGCAAGATGACTCAGGTAGAGTCAGCAATGCAAAATCCTCTGTGTGTGATCCTGTGTGGATAGGCCTACTGCTACCATGAAAAACAGCCAGGGAAAGACCCAAAGGATGCAGAAATTGAAGCAAAAGTGCCTCCAGTTAGACAATTCCTAAGTGACATAACTCCCAACATAGGTCATCTGCTACAGAAGCTGGATTCCATGAAAGATACTATTACAAATAAGAGGGTGAGAACATCTCAAGAAAATGCTGGATATCAACACATCCCTTATCAGCTTTTAAAAATTCATTCATGGAACGAGGGCAGCATTTATTGTCCATCCCTAGTTGCCTAGATGAGAAGTGATAAGCTGTCATCTGAAACCACTGTAGTCCATATGTTATGGATAAACCCACAACCCTATTAGGGAGGGAAATTCAGGATTTGGCCAAGAGACACTGAAGAAATGACAATATATTTCTAAACCTAGATGGTGAGTAGCTTCGAAGGGTACTTGAAGAAGGTAATGTTCCCACGTATCTGCTGCCTTTGGTCTTTCAGATAGTAGTGGTCAGGAGTTTGGAAAATGAAAGGAGTCTTGATGAATTTTGCAGAGTATTTTATAGACTATACCGTTGCAGACACACTGCTGCTATAGATTGTTGAATCATAGAATCCCTACAGTGTAGAAGCAGGCTGTTTGGCCCATCAAGTCTATACTGACCCTTTGAAAAGCATCCCACCCAGACACACCCATTTCCTATGGTTAACCCTCCTAACCTGCAAATCCCTGGACAATATGAGGCAATTTAGCATGGCCAATCCACCTAATCTGCATATCTTTTGGACTGTGGGAGAAAACCAAAGCTCCCAGAAGATATCCATGCAGACACAGGAGAATGTGTAAACTCCACACAGACAGTTTCCCACACAGACAGTTGGAATCGATGCCACGTCCCTGGCACTCTGAGGCATCAATGCTAACCACTGAGCCAACGGTGGAGAGAGTGAATGCTTGTGCATCAAGCAGGTGGCTTTGTCCTGGATGGTGTCAAGCTTCTTGAGTGTTGTTGGAGTTATACCTATCCAGGCAAGTGAGGAGTATTCCATGACACTCCTGACTTGTGCCTTGCAGATGGTGGACAGGCTTTAGGGAGTCAGGAAGTAAATTACTCGTTGTGTGATTTCTAAACTCTGACCCATTCTTGTAGCCACTGAATTTACGTTGCTAGTCCAGTCCATTTTATGGTCAATGGTAACCACCTGAACTTTCTCACTCTCTCTCCTCTTTGCTTAAAATGAAATCTACAGCAATGTCAGGAAATTGGGTATAGCTGGATTTAGGTGGAATCTGTGCATACTGAATGTTCTTTCTTCTCCACAGGACCTATACTTAAATCTTGCAGTTCTAAAGAGAGTATTTATTCCATTATAATTATCACATTCCTTCCTGCTCCCATATTTCAGTAGTTCAGCAGTTTGTCCGTGCTCCCTGCACTGTTCAGTCTTATCCATACAAATTGAAAGCGCTTTGTATGTGTTGGATAAGATCAAAGGATGAAGCTCCTCTTTCAGTACATCCTAAATACCCATATCTGCCTCACTTATTGTTACATCATCCAACTTTAGATTATTGACCAAATTTAAATTACTCCCTAATATAAAGGGTACAATTGTCTCCTGAATCAAATTGTGCTGATAATTCTTCCTCAGAGGCATTATGATGCCTGCAGTTTGGATTAAATCTGAAACTAGTAAAGCAATTATTGTTTATCCCTAGTTGTTCCCAAGGATATTAAGAAATAACCAGTGACTCAAATCACATCTTGGCCCAACAGTCAGGCAGATTGTTTTCTTTGAGAAAGTAATGAACAATATACAGAAAGGGGAACTGGTGGTTGTACTGTACTTAGTTTTCCAGAATGAATTTATCAAGGACTAATCCAAAGTTAAGATGCAAAATAAGAACTAATGGTTTTGAATGTGACATATCAGCACAGAGGAAGGATTGGCTAGCTGATAAGAAGCAGAGGGTGAGGGTGAGGTGACAAGTGGAATGCCACAGGGAAGGGTGCATCCTCAATTATTTGCAATGTGTATAAATGACTTGGATGAAGGGACCAAATGCATTGTTCTACATTTGCTGAAGATAAAAAATAGTTAAGCTGTGAAGAGGGCATAAGGAGTTGACAAAGGGATATAAACAGGCTAAATGACGGGGCACAAGTTTGGTAGATAGAGTATCATGTGGCAACTTGCGATTTGTCCATTTTGGCAGAAAGAATAGAAAAGCAGAATACTGTCAGAATAGGGAGAGATGATAAAACTCTGTGGTAGAGAGTAATATGAATATCTTCATACGTGTATCACAAGATGTTAGTATACTGGGTGTAGCAAATCTTTAAGAAGACATGTTGCAATTTATTACAACAGGGAATACAAAAATGGAAAAATATGCTATGGTTGCATACAGTGTTGTTGAGGCCATGTATAGCTGGGTTAGAAACAGTTCAGAGAAGGTTCACTTGATTGATACTTGAGATAAAGGAGGTCATTACCTTTTGAGAAAATATGGTTCAGGCTGGGCCTAAATCCATTGGAGTTTAGAAGAAAATAAAGGGTGATCTTATTGAAATATATAAGATTCTGAGGAGACTTGACAAGGTGGATGCAGAAACATGTTTCATCAGAACTATGGGACATAGTTATAAAAATAAAGGATCTACCATTTAAGTTGAAGATGAGGAGGACATTTTTTTTCAGAGTATGTTGAGTCTCTGCAACTTTCTTCCCCACAGACCAGTGGAGGCAGGTTCATTGAATAAGTTTTAGGCAGAGATAGATTTTTATCTAACAAGGGGACCAAAGGTGATGAGGAGTGAACGGGAATGTAAAGTTGAGGCATGTAGTGATGGACGGGACTAGGCCAGAGATACCGAGGACAACCAGGAAGGGAATAGCAAGAGCTAAAATAAGAGACAAGAATAATGATGGCTGGGCAGTGGATGTCTCAGCCTTCGAGAGGCACAATTTCATAAATATATTTTTAAAATATAAACCAGATGATAAAATATACCTCACTATTCTGGATTAAACAAGGGAGAAGTTACTCTGGATATTTTTCTAGCCATTTCCCAATGACAGAATCCCTACAGTGTGGAAATAGGCCCTTCAGCCCTACAAGTCCATACCAACCTTCCAAATAGCATCCCACCCAAATCCATCCACCATTACTTTACATTTATCCCTGACCAATGCAACCAACCTACACATCCCTGAACACCATGGACAATCCAACATGGCCAATTAACCTAACCTGCATATGTTTGGATTGTGGGAGTACCTGGAGGAAACCTACGCAGACACGGGAACAACGTACAACCTCCACACAGTCAGTCACCAAGGCTGGAATCGAACCCAGGTTCCTGATGCTGTAAGGCAGGAGTGCTAACCACTGAGCCACCATGATTGTGATCCACCTAGATTTAAAACAAACTTGCTGATTGTGCTCAGAAATAAATAATGTCAAACTGAGCACAAAGTGAGATTGATACTTATTGAACCAATCTCCAGCAAATTATCAGAGAGGAGAAAAAAGTTATATTTAAATGAAGTATTACATCTGACATGAAACATTAAGTATGTTTTTCTCTCCACAGATGGTGTCAGACCTGCTGAGTTTTTTTTCTGTTTATGTCAGAGTTACAACACCTGCAATTTTTAACTTTTGTTTTAGCATTTAATTCACTGTGACTTCACCTCCAGGAATGACTACCATGAAAAAGTTCTGCTTTTTCTTGTCAATAGGATTTCTATTTGTCTCTTTTACTTTACAGATCTTCATTGCTTTCTATTTTCCTCTTCATGTTTGAGAAGACGAAATTTGGCAGTATAATTTTAAATAGTGCCCTTTTTTTTCCCCTCTCTGATACAGAGTTTGATATTTGGTACAATGAGTCTTTTCTCATTTCTGAAGATGTTCAGAATTCAGTAAAAAAAGATAACATTCGACCAGGATTGATCCCAGAATCCAGAATGCTATCTTTGGTAAGTTTCTTAGGATTGCTTGGACCATATATATGTGCTGCATCTCCCTACTCTTGTTAGTTTGGTCTGACAAGTAACTTTGCCATTCAGACCATCAAATCAGTTATGGTAGTCCTCCCTTCCTGAGTTCCTATATCTTGCTTGCTTCCTGTAGCCTTCAATTCTCAATGTATTCTAATCCCCCTCTAACGCTCACACCTCATACCCCTTATTATGCCTTCTAATTTAGTCCCACTCATAATCTACATTCCTGTAATATTCTACCTTGTTCAATATAGGTAGCCATCATTTAAAGTTGTGACTGTGTTCTTGAAATTGACTTTAAGTGAATAATAGTTTCCCACAGGAATCAGTGCTAAAGTCAGAGTTAGGATCCTATTGCTTGGAAAAAAATAGTGCACAGGTTGAAAAACCCTACAGTACATGTGCAGCACTATGTATTTCTAGCGGAAGTAAGTTGCAAAATAAAATGAATCTCTCAATATAAAGGAAGTAATCCATACAGTGCAATATACAATTATTTTTAAAGATTCCTAACCAATACAGTGTATAACATTAAAAATCACACAACACCAGGTTATAGTCCAACAGGTTTAATTGGAAGCACACTAGTTTTCGGAGCGACGCTCCTTCATCAGGTGGTTGAATGACAACCACTCGATGAAGGAGTGGCACCCTGAAATGTAGTGTGCTTCCAGTTAAACCTGTTTGACTATAACCTGGTGTTGTGTGATTTTTAACTTTGTACACCCCAGTCCAACACCGGCATCTCCAAATCATGAATCGTGTACAGTGTAAGTGCTTTTAGATTGACCAAGGTCCACCTAGTGGCAGATATTGGTCAGTGCAGGTAATCACTTGGCTGCAAATGTGTTGCTGGTCAAAGCACAGCAGGTTAGGCAGCATCTCAGGAATAGAGAATTCAACGTTTCGAGCATAAGCCCTTCATCAGGAATAAGAGAGAGAGAGCCAAGCAGGCTGAGATAAAAGGTAGGGAGGAGGGACTAGGGGGAGGGGCGATGGAGGTGGGATAGGTGGAAGGAGGTCAAGGTGAGGGTGATAGGCCGGAGTGGGGTGGGGGCGGAGAGGTCAGGAAGAGGATTGCAGGTTAGGAGGGCGGTGCTGAGTTGAGGGAACCGACTGAGACAAGGTGGGGGGAGGGGAAATGAGGAAGCTGGAGAAATCTGAATTCATACCTTGTGGTTGGAGGGTTCCCAGGCGGAAGATGAGGCGCTCCTCCTCCAGCCGTCGTGTAGTTGTGTTCTGCCGGTGGAGGAGTCCGAGGACCTGCATGTCCTCGGTGGAGTGGGAGGGGGAGTTAAAGTGTTGAGCCACGGGGTGATTGGGTTGGTTGGTTCGGGCGGCCCAGAGGTGTTCTCTGAAGCGTTCCGCAAGTAAGCGGCCTGTCTCACCAATATAGAGGAGGCCACATCGGGTGCAGCGGATGCAATAGATGATGTGTGTGGAGGTACAGGTGAACTTGTGGCGGATATGGAAGGATCCCTTGGGGCCTTGGAGGGAAGTGAGTGTGGAGGTGTGGGCGCAAGTTTTACATTTCCTGCGGTTGCAGGGGAAGGTGCCGGGGGTGGAGGTTGGGTTGGTGGGGGGTGTGGATCTGACAAGGGAGTCACGAAGGGAGTGGTCCTTGCGGAACGCTGATAGGGGAGGGGAGGGAAATATATCCTTGGTGGTGGGGTCCGTTTGGAGGTGGCGGAAATGGCGGCGGATAATACGTTGTATGCGCAGGTTGGTGGGGTGGTAGGTGAGAACCAGTGGGGTTCTGTCTTGGTGGCGGTTGGAGGAGCGGGGCTCAAGGGCGGAGGAGCGGGAAGTGGAGGAGATGCGGTGGAGGGCATCGTCGATCACGTCTGGGGGGAATCTGCGGTCCTTGAAGAAGGAGGCCATCTGGGTTGTGCGGTGTTGGAATTGGTCCTCCTGGGAGCAGATGCGGCGGAGACGAAGGAATTGGGAATATGGGATGGCGTTTTTACAGGGGGCAGGGTGGGAGGAGGTGTAGTCCAGGTAGCTGTGGGAGTCAGTCGGTTTATAATAGATGTCTGTGTTGAGTCGGTCGCCCGAGATAGAAATGGAAAGGTCTAGGAAGGGGAGGGAGGAGTCTGAGACAGTCCAGGTGAATTTCAGGTCGGGATGGAAGGTGTTAGTAAAGTTGATGAACTGTTCAACCTCCTCGTGGGAGCACGAGGCAGCGCCGATACAGTCATCGATGTAGCGGAGGAAAAGGTGGGGGGTGGTGCCAGTGTAGTTGCGGAAGATGGACTGTTCCACGTATCCTACGAAGAGGCAGGCATAGCTGGGGCCCATGCGGGTGCCCATGGCAACTCCTTTAGTTTGGAGGAAGTGGGAGGATTGAAAAGAGAAGTTATTCAGGGTGAGGACCAGTTCAGTCAGTCGAAGGAGGGTGTCAGTGGAAGGGTACTGGTTAGTGCGGCGGGAAAGGAAGAAGCGGAGGGCTTTGAGTCCTTCGTGATGGGGGATGGAGGTGTACAGGGACTGGATGTCCATAGTGAAAATAAGGCGTTGGGGACCGGGGAAGCGAAAATCCTGGAGGAGGTGGAGTGCGTGGGTGGTGTCCCGAACGTAGGTGGGGAGTTCTTGGACTAAAGGGGACAGGACCGTGTCGAGGTATTGGGAGATGAGTTCGGTGGGGCAGGAGCAGGCTGAGACAATGGGTCGGCCGGGGCAGGCAGGTTTGTGGATTTTGGGCAGGAGGTAGAAACGGGCGGTGCGGGGTTGTGGGACTATGAGGTTGGAGGCGGTGGATGGGAGATCCCCTGAGGTGATGAGGTCCTGGATGGTCTGGGAGATGATGGTTTGGTGGTGGGAGGTGGGGTCGTGGTCAAGGGGGCGATAAGAGGAGGCGTCCGCGAGCTGGCGTTTGGCTTCAGCGGTGTACAGGTCAGTGCGCCAAACTACCACCGCGCCTCCCTTGTCTGCGGGTTTGATGGTGAGGTTGGGATTGGAGCGGAGGGAGTGGAGGGCTGCACGTTCTGAGGGTGAGAGGTTGGAGTGGGTGAGAGGGGTGGACAGGTTGAGTCGGTTGATGTCACGGCGGCAGTTGGCTATAAAGAGGTCGCCACAGGCATCTGCACTGATTGAACAGAATGAGAAGCAGATGGCAACTGAAAAACTCACCGAGGTCTAAGCTAAGGGGCAGGGGCTGGCCTGTAAACCAGGACAAGAGCAAGGCTGCAAATCAGGTTGGGGGATAGGGCAAAGTGGAAGGAGAAGTTAAAATCCCCAATGGTCACATTGCACACTGGAGACTTCAAAGGTAAAAATGGAGAGTAGGAATGGGAATGGGAGTGAGTAAAGGGACTTCAGGACTTAGGCTGGAACTGGACGCACTGGGGAAATGGTTCTATGTACCTTGCAGGAGGTCTGTGGCAAAGGATGTTAAAGAGAAGCTCAGAACTTGGCACGGTGGCACAGTGGTTAGCACTGCTGCCTCACAGCGCCAGAGACCTGGGTTCAATTCCTGCCTCAGGCAACTGTCTGTGTGGAGTTTGCACATTCTCCTTGTGTCTGTGTGCGTTTGCTCCAGTTTCCTCCCACAGTCCAAAAATGTGCAGGTTCGGTGAATTGGCCATGCTAAATTGCTCGTAGTGTTAGATGAAGGGCTAAATGCAGGGGAATGGGTCTGGGTGGGTTGCTTTTTGGAGAAATCAGTGTGGACTTGTTGGGCCGAAGGCCCTGTTTCCACACTGTAAGTAATCTAGTCTAATAGCTGATTGGAGAGTATACAGGAACCTCAGAAGCCGAGTGTGTAACGTCCTGTCCATTAGGAGTTCTGAAGGAGTTATACTGATGTGAAAATGAGGACTGGTAACTTATCAAGACCAAGACTGGTAACTTGGCTGGGTTCAATTCCTGCCTCAGGCGACTCTCTGTGTGGAGTTTGCACATTCTTCCCGTGTCTGTGTGGGTTTCCTCCCACAATCCAAAAATGTGCAGGTTAGGTGAATTGGCCATGCTAAATTGCCCGTAGCGTTAGGTGTGGGTGGGTTACGCTTCAGCGGGTTGGTGTGGACTTGTGGGCCGAAGAGCCTGTTTCCACACTGTCAGTAATCTAGTCAAATTAAATGAATGGATTGGCACTGCTTTATTCACAACATTAAGTGAGTTGACTTTATGTTGATTACCTGTATCACTGTTGTGTACTCCCAATATCTTTATTATATCCATTTTATTCTACTTAACCCAACAGTGGAGATACTAAATGAATATTTTGCATCAGTATTTACTGTGGAAAAGGATATGGAAGATATAGACTGTAGGGAAATAGATGGTGACATCTTGCAAAATGTCCAGATTACAGAGGAGGAAGTGCTGGATGTCTTGAAACGCATAAAAGTTGGATAAATCTCCAGGACCTGATCAGATATACCTGAGAACTCTGTGGGAAGCTAGAGAAGTGATTGCTGAGACATTTGTATCAGTGATAATCACAGGTGAAGTGCCAGAAGACTGGAGGTTGGCAAACGTGGTGCCACTGTTTAAGAAGAGTGGTAAGGACAAGCCAGAGAACTATAGACCAGTGAGCCTGACCTCGGTGGTGGGCAAGTTGTTGGAGGGAATCCTGAGGGATAGGATGTACATGTATTTGGAAAGTCAAGGACTGATTCGGGATAGTCAATATGACTTTGTGCGTGGGAAATCATGTCTCACAAACTTGATTGAGTATTTTGATGAAGAAACAAACAAGATTGTTGAGGGCAAAGCAGTAGTTGTAGTCTATATGGACTTCAGTAAGGCGTTCAACAAGGTTCCCCATGGGAGACTGATTAACAAGGTTAGATCTCATGCAATACAGGGAGAACTAGCCATTTGGATACAGAACTGGCTCAAAGGTAGAAGACAGAGGGTGGTGGTGGAGGGCTGTTTTTCAGACTGGAGGTCTGTGACCAGTGGAGAGCCACAAAGATCGGTGCTGGGCCCTCTACTTTTTGTCATTTACATAAATGATTTGGATACGAGCATAAGAGGTACAGTTAGTAAGTTTGCAGATGACACCAAAATTGGAAGTGTAGTGGGCAGCGAAGAGGGTTACCTCAGATTACAACAGGATCTTGACCTGATGGGCCAATGGGCTGAGAAGTGGCAGATGGAGTTTAATTCAGATAAATGCGAGGTGCTGCATTTTGGGAAAGCAAATCTTAGCAGGACTTATACACTTAATGGTCAGGTCCTAGGGAGTGTTGCTGAACAAAGAGACCTTGGAGTGCAGGTTCATAGCTCCTTGAAAATGGAGTCGCAGGTAGATAGGATAGTGAAGAAGGCGTTTGGTATGCTTTCCTTTATTGGTCAGAGTATTGAATACAGGAATTGGGAGGTCATGTTGCGGCTGTACAGGACATTGGTTAGGCCACTGTTGGAATATTGCGTGCAAGTCTGATCTCCTTCCTATTGGAAAGATGTTGTGAAACTTGAAAGGGTTCAGAAAAGATTTACAAGGATGTTGCCAGGGTTGGAGGATCTGACTACAGGGAGAGGCTGAACAGCCTGGGGCTGTTTTCCCTGGAGCATCAGAGGTTTACAAAATTATGAGGGGCATGGATAGGATAAATAGGCAAAATCTTTTCCTTGGGGTCGGGGAGTCCAGAACTAGAGGGCATAGGGTGAGAGGGGAAAGATATAAAAGAGACCTAAGGGGCAACTTTTTCACGCAGAGGGTGGTACGTATATAGAATGAGCTGCCAGAGGATGTGGTGGAGGCTGGTACAATTGCAATATTTGGGTGGGTATATGAATAGGAAGGGTTTGGAGGGATATGGGCCGGGTGCTGACAGGTGGGACTAGATTGGGTTGGGATATCTGGTCGGCATGGACAGGTTGGACCGAAGGGTCTGTTTCCATGCTGTACATCTCTATGACTCTATGACTTGCTCACTTCCCATATCATTTAATTTTTTTTCAGTCTAATTTCACTATTACTGTTCTGTCCCATAATCTTTAATATCCTAACTAGTCTGTTATCCTCTTTCTATTCTCATTCCCCACTTCCTTGAGTGTTGCATGAGGATGGAATACTTGGTGAGCTGCAGATATTGTGAGGTATTTTTCTGAGAAGTGCACACAGTTTCACCTGCAACAATTGTAAACCAATCATTAAAGTGGTCAGGCTTATCTAGCAACAGACCAAAAATCACATTACAAGTACAGGAAAAGAGAGGGGAGATTTCCAAGTTCTAAAGCAAAGAGGGTTGGTCATTTAGAAAGAGGGCTATATATTTTAGTCAGGAATTGGGGGAGGAGCAGTTGCCATTAATGTTTCTGTCCCTTGAGAAAAGATGACTTGGGTAGTCAAGAGGATAGGATGGGCTGTGCATCAGGACAATCCAGTAGCCTGTCAGAAATGGAGGGAAAAGAGAGAACTGGTATTAGGGGTTTACAGATAAATTACTGTGCAAACTGAAACCAGAATAATCAGTGCATGTCACTTCCTGAGTATTTGACATCCAGCTTGTCAGAATAGTTTGGACAGCAGGTGAGGAACCAATTGTTGTTGTCCATATGGGAAGAAATAATATCAGTAGGAGCAGACAAGGGATATTGGGAAGGAACTTTAAAAAGTATTCTTCAAATGTAACCATTTCTCAAATATTATCCATGATAGTAAAAAGAGACAACAGGAGAGTGATTTGATTCTTAAGGTTTTGATTTAATAAATCAGGAGTTTGATCCCTCATGCACTGAAATGCTCTTTAGAATAAGTGGAATTTATACATATAAGGCTGGAACCACTTAAACAAAAGGCAAGGATAGAGGGATAAACTAACTGGAGAGAATGAATGCTGGGTGAGCATTTAAATTAAATTACAGCAATTAATTACAGCAAGCAAAAGCGAACAGAATGGAGCATACTCTAAGATGTACCAGTATAAATAAAAATCAATGTTTAATTATTCTGAATCTGATACTGAGAGTAAACAAAGGAAAGTGTTTATAAAACAAATGGGAAATGTAATAAAAAATTATATTTGACTCACAATAAAATTACCATCACCAGACAAAAAGTATTTCTCTTCCTTCCATCCACCCAGGATGAAGATGATAAGGAGAAGTTCCAACGTATCCAGAATGATATCCTGATGAAAAATCCAGGTTCAGCTGCATTTTACAGGGCACAAATGAGGCTGAAACAGAGGGTAGGTGAATTCCAGGTCAGACAATGAAATGAGACTCAGACTGTGTGGGGATTACTAAGATGAAAACTAAAACTTCATATTGGTGGGGTGAGAGAGAGAAACAATGAGTTCTTTATTTTGGTCAGAATGTGGCTGACCAACACAAGTTCAAGGACTAAGTACATGAAAATGACAATGTGGGCTTTTGCAGATTGGTCATATCCCACCTGATCTCTACGTTGAGTCTGAACAGCAATAGCACTTCTCCCCACCTAAACACTCTTTTGCATCAGCCAAATACTCACCAAATTTTGAGATGCAGTCTCCAGGTGTAAGTTAGATTGGATGTGCAGGTTGATGTAAATTATGTCCAGATAGTTTTGTGTTTCTCATTTAGATTCTCATTTTTAACTTGCACTCAATACTTACATGCCCATTCCAAACAGTCAGCTTCCATAGGTCACGGACATCAGAAAATGTCCCCAGTTGTCAGTATCAATGTCTACTATCTTACTATTTATCTTACAGCCAAGATACCCAAGCAGTTGTGACTCATTTGCCAATTTATCATATAAATGTGGATATACAGATGTCATGCATTTGATGAAGGTGTCTGAGCCAGCATAGATGTCATTGGCAGATGTGGGTACTGCAGATGCTGAAGAACGAGAGTCAAGATTAGAGTGGTGCTGGAAAAGCACAGCAGGTCAAGCAGCATCCGAGGAGCAGGAAAATCAACGCTTCAGGCAAAAGCCCTTCATCAGGAGTGAGGCCTCAATTTTCCTGCTCCTCGGATGCTGCCTGACCTGCTGTGCTATCCAGCACCACTCTAATCTTGACATAGATGTCATTGACTTTGCATTAAGTATCTGCTGATGGAATTACCATCCTCCAGGACCTCTGAGCGACCTTGTTCTGCCAAGAGATGCTGAGGAAAAGTCTGAAACAACGAAGGTGGAAACTGTTGAGACTTTTTTTCTGCCTAGCATATGTTGCTCAGACCTCACCACTGCACAGGACAAAGGCCTGGTAGATTTGCAGTTTAGTGTTTTCATTTATGTTGCTGCTGTTCCATACTCTGTTATTCTGCTTGAACACAAAATCAGTAACTTTTGTAACATCTGTATTGACTTCAGTATCAAGTAACAAAATAGCTGGTGACTGTGGAGCTTGGGTATATTACACCAACTACAATCTGCAGGATTACATTTTCAATCCTGATTGAAGGGGGCATGGCAACATACTGCATTGTAAGATTTAACTTGCTGATGCTAATGGTCAAAACACATCTTTTATAGATGTGAGAGGGTTTGTCCAATGCTGAAGATATTACTTGCTAGCCAGGAATTCAAATGCAGCATTATCAGAGTAGAGCAATTGTTTGAGTACTTGCTGCACTTTCATTTTGTGTATCAGGCAGGCAAAGTTGAATAGATTTCTGTCATTCTGGCATATAAGTCTATACTTTCTGTAAATAATCTGAAGGCATATCACATTGGCAAAGAAAAGAATGAACCAAAGAGTGTCTGTGCCAAAACACAACCCTGTTTACTCCACAGCGGACTCTAAAGAGTTCCAATGTTGCCACTTCATAGCTTATCCGTCAAATTGTCATGATAAAAGATGACATTGAGTAGCTTTAGCAGGTAAGCAATTCTCTCCCCCAATTTAAATAGACTGCTTCTGTGCACAGGGTTGAATGCTTTGCTGAGATTAAAGAACGGAATATATAAGAGACTCCTTCGATTTTAATGTTTGTATTGAGGCTACCAAACCAAGAACATCACATCAATTTGCAGATTTTATTATTCTGTGACCACACTGTGTTGAACTGGGATCTGCAGCCTCACAAGGGAAATACATGAGATCAAATGCTTTACTCCACAGTGTTCAGCAGGGTGATGCCTCAACGTTGTTGTAATGTTTGGAACAATCTTAGTGTCAAACATCCTGGGCACTTCCCCCTCACTGCCCCTTTGTGACTGATAAGTTTGTGCAGTTGCTGTAGGAATGTTGATTTCCTGTGCTTGATGAGTTCAGATGATTTAGCATCAGGTTCTTGAGTCAATTTAATAAGCTCCTCCACTATGGATTCAGTATTCTACTCAGCATGACTTTCTTTGGTTTCCAGAACCTTTTCCATGGAAAGTGTGCAATGGAGTAGTTTTCAACGGACTGGCTTTTTTTGCTGATAGATCAGTCGCCTCTTTAGTTCCTTCATTCATTCACCTCACATTCCCCATGGTGAAAGACATACGGATATTTCTGGCAAAGTTGAAATAAGTACTCATTGGTGCATCATCTGGCAATCTGTTGGACTTTACTATAAACTAACCTTAAAATGTTGAGTATTTATGCTTGGACTTTTGTAATTAATGAGAGCAGACAACTTGGCTTCAATGACAGATTCTTTAAGAGTGATGTTAGTTTCAAATCAGTCACATTTCTGCTGTTGCTTCCCAAAGGTTATTATAGATAGCGTCTTCAACTATGATCCATTTAGCTTCTGTACTCTATGTCGGGATGCCAGAGGGCTCTTGTTAAAGTGTGTCAAGGAACTATTGATATTAGAATGGTGTTTCTGCTTTGAATTAGAACACTTTAAGAGTTGTATTTTAAACTGATGCATATTAGGCAGTGGTCTGTATCACAGTCAGTGCTGCAGATGCTGCACATATTTAGAATGTGGTTGAGAGAAGCACATCTGGTGATAATCATATCGAATTGGTGCCAATGGCTTGATTATGGATGTCTCCAGATACCTAATGGTGTGGTTTGTGCTGAAAATGTATGGTAGCAGCAAACCCTCAAGTAGTTTCTAACCATTCTTATTTTTTCCCCAGGCCATGTAGCCCAAGGTATAAGGGCCTCATGATCCACACCTTTCATTGCGTTAAAATCTCACAGTAGGTGAAGATATTCAGACTTGCATAATCTGCTTCTAGCCATTTTAAACTCTTCACAAAACTGATCCTTTGCTTCTGTAGTGAAGGATAGCTTTGGAAACCCTAGACTGGTAGAGCTGCTTGCAGCTTATCGGCTGTGCTCTGCAGGTGGATAAAATCCACTGCAGAAGTCAGGCAAACTTTAAAAAAAAGGAAAATGCCAATTCGAACTGCAAGGCAGGACTGTGTGCAGGGGACTGTCAGTGATTGATAGCTGTCTAATAATGAACGAAGCTGCCTATAAAAAGCAGAACACAGATATAGCATCCTGACAAGAGACCACGTTTTCCAAGAGTGAATCACTTATTGAAAACATTGCATGTTCCCTGCAGGGGCAGAGCTCAGAAACTTGTGAGCATGGTGTAGACGAAGGAATTCACTGCACTCAGTGATAGAACCTCTGATTGCTAAGGAAGCTATATTGGTATTCTGTTTATGAACATCCATATTAATCACAGTCATTTTATGTGCCATAATGGGCAGATGTAAATTCCCTACATTTGGTCCTGACATTCGAGTTCAAGGTTGCATTTTCCTTTTCCTAAAAATTAGCCTGACGTCTGCAGTGGATTTTAATCACCTCTTGACTAGAGCCTATAAGCTGCAAGCACTCATTGAGCTGGAGCCTGGTCTGAGGTGGCTGACCAGTGGGATAAGGAGGCCTTTCCTACTGTCAGAATCACCCTTATCACTAATTCTCCACAATAATTGAGTTGGGCTTATCACTTGTAACTGCTGTATCCTGCCTTGTATTACGATTCTGCAACAAACTAGATAACTTTATAGAGATTGCTGCCCCTTGTGACTTCCTGGTTATATTCAAAGATATGTACTGACTTGATTGCAGAAGTTTCAAAAAAGGTGACATATTTAGACATAAGTTCCTCTTTGGGTCCTGCGCCAGATATTTTGTTAGTGTTTGCTCCCTTAATCTTTCACTCTCCGGAGATACTAACAAGCTTGTGGAGCAAGGGCTTTACCCAAAGCAGGAGGCATTGGTACATGAGAAGCAGGATGCATTCCTGATGAAGGACTTTTGCCCGAAACGTCGATTTTGCTGCTCCTCGGATGCTGCCTGAACTGCTGTGCTCTTCCAGCACCACTTCATCCAAAAAAATGCATCCATATCTGCACTGCATGTTTCGGGGTCAAACTTCCCTCAGGTTGCTCTGGAGCTGTAGCCACGGGCTGTGAGGAACCCAGTCTCCTGCTGTTGACATGGGGAGTTGCTGACAGAGAGACTCTGTATTAACATAAAGGAACTTGCACATTTGGCTGTCATTTTCATATTAATCCTAGCCAGGAGTGTAGGCTGAAAGTAAAAACCAAGCTAGAACACTAATTCTTTTCAGCACGCACTAGACACATTATCGTTGATATGTTGGACATACTTGATATGGGTCTGATATAAGCCACACCAGACACAGATTCCTACCCGACAGTAAATGAGTGAAACAAAATGCTTTTTAACACTTCAATAAGAGGTTTTATTGATCTTTTTTACATACCTTTTTTTATAAACTGAATTAAATTCCCAAACCCATCCCTACAGGAAAATATTTGCCTCAGGAAGGCCATTGTACCTTTTAGAGTAAGAATTGAATAAATAATTGAAGCAAAGGGGATGTTCGAGAAAAAGAATGAGAGAAACCTGGAACATGGACTTGGGCAGCTTGGCTGCTACTGTTAGGCCCAGACCTTTCACCACTGAGAATGACATGGCATCGCCATGACCTGAAAGGTTTCCTTCATAGAATGCACCATTCTTACGAGTCTAACATCTCCAGAAACCCTGTTCCCAATGGCCTAGATTGGGTTCCAGCCTCTGAATTTCATTTTCATCAGAAAGGTAATTAATTTGAAATACTAAGTCTCCTTCTCCATCCATTAGATCTGCAGAATATTTCTAGTATTTTCTATGTGAACGCAAGCCAAGTTTGTTTAGCCCATTAATTCCTGGTAAAAGGCTGATAAACCTACATTGTACCTGCAATACCTACATAACTCTACAAAATCTCCAGTTCTGAAGAAGGGTAATTGGACCCAAAATGTTAGCTCTAATTTCTCTCCACAGATTCTGCCAGATTTGCTGTGATTTTCCAGTAATTTGTGTTTTAATTTCTGATTTCCAGCATTTGCAGTTCTTTCTGTTATTCCAATATATTTTTAACTGAAACTTTAGCGCCTAAGATTTAATGCAAAACTCCAGAAAGTGAGACCAAGGCTCTGTAAAATTACGATTTATGTGTCTAGCTAGTCAGTTTGCAATTTCACAATGTGGTTTTCTTCCTTCCAGCAAAATTACCTCAGTGCCATGGCTCAGCCTCAACCAGTAACCATAAGGAAGAAGCCAGGAATAATCACCCAAACCATCAAGAACAAACCACCCTCTATCTTCAGTGTTACCTAGCAGTTATACTAATAGAAAATAAAGCCAAAAAGGACCGTCCAGCATAAATACTGCTCAATAACATGTTTTTTCTAAAACAAAAAGCTGGCAACAAATTTAAGGCCAGCATCCCCAAATCAAGGTTTGTACAAAGTTAAATAAATCAATCAAAATCTCATATTGTGTTTTACTACCCGCAAGCATGTTTAGTTTTAAATTGGGTTTGTTCTCAATGTAGTTCTCAGACATGGAGTCAGCCCTGGACACCAAGTAAATAAATGTACTAGCTAGTGTACACTTAAAGGCAACTTTCTGCCTGTATTCAGTAATTCAATCTTTGTATATGGTTCAGGATTCATTCAGCAGTCTCTATTGAGTTAGCTGATCTCTGGACAATGATCACATGCGTGAGTACTATTTGTGAATTGAATTTCCCATTCTGCAAGTACTCAACCACCGTGGGATACTCTCAGTACCACTATAGACCAAACAATAAACCTGGGACCTCTGCACATAAGACAAAACCACTGGTGCAACTGCAATTAGTTAGCATGTTCCATATTGAAAGATAGGTCTGAGTTGAATGTTGTGCTGAAAACATACTGCATTCCAAGGTCAGGGAAGATAGAGTCGGCATAGTCCCAGAAGACCATAGTCAGATACAGCTTAGTTGGATACAGAGTAAAACTCCCATTTCAAACACTGCCTTAGCCACAATTTCAGAATGAACAAGTATTACATTTTTCCATTGCTCACATGAAAATCTGACTCTGACTGCCCAACCATATTTCAAACCAGGAGACTGAGCTGGAAAATAGTCCTGGAGGAGAAAAGCCATCACTTCTCCTCTTACCAACACTTAACAATAACACATGTACGTTTGTGAGATGGATGGTCAATGATCTCCTGCAGCAATGTATTCCTTCACCACTGAGTCCAGGATCTCAAAGGCCTGCATGAAATCTTCCTCTTCACAACCATGTTTCCAGTACCAATGGAGGTAGGCATGGGCATCGTACATGGTCTGGGCCTTCTCTAGGACACGCTGAATATAATCTGACACACTGCTGTGGTTGGCACAAATGGTCAGAGAATGGCTGGACGACATCAGGTCAACAATATTGCAAGGATCTTAAAAGAGATGGAAAGAAAAATCACCAACTTCAGAAATCCAAAGTATACAATCCTAAAATATTTATTCCACAAATATGTTAAAACTATATTTAAAATTTTATTGAATAAGAAAAGCTCATTTTCCCAAAGATCCCGTACACCTTTCCCCAATCATGATCTCAACCCACCAATTTAATCTCCTCCAACAGACTCACTACACTACCCGGTACGTTTTGTTCCAGAATATTTATCCACATACTCCCACTATTTGATTCAGGTGAACTGTTTTTCAGAGACAGATCACCTCGAACCTTCATCCCAGTTTAAAAACATTATCAACAACTAAATAATGTCACTGATCAACATCTTCTGGTTTACCATGAACCAGAAACTGAACAAAACTGGCCATATAAATTATGCTGGAAAAGCGCAGCAGGTCAGGCAGCATCCAAGGAACAGGAAATTCGACGTTTCAGGCATAAGCCCTTCATCAGGAATTCCTGACCTGCTGCACTTTTCTAGCAACACATTTTCAGCTCTGATCTCCAGCATCTGCAGACCTCACTTTCTCCTCCATATAAATTATGCGGCTACAAGAGCAGGTAAAAGCTAAGAGTCTGGTGAATGACTTACCTTTTGAATGTCCAAACTCCCATTTACAAGTTTTATAATGCCATCTGATTATGATACCAGACAAGTCAGGTGCCAGAGAGAAACCTGGCTTGTTAGATCATAAGCATTATTTTTATAGTTTGGTTACTCAGTCACTGAACATATTCACACATAGCTGGCAATGTTAGAACATAGAACAGTACAGCACAGAACAGGCCCTTCAGCCCACAATGCTGTGCCGACCATTGATCCTCATGTATGCACCCTCAAATTTCTGTGACCATATGCATGTCCAATAGTCTCTTAAATGTCCCCAATGACCTTGCTTCCACAACTGCTGCTGGCAATGCATTCCATGCTCTCAGAACTCTCTGTGTAAAGAACTCACCTCTGACATCTCCTCTATACTTTCCTCCAACCAGCTTAAAACTATGACCCCTCGTGTTAGTCATTTCTGTCCTGGGAAATAGTCCCTGGCTATCGACTCTGTCTATGCCTCTCATTATCTTGTATACCTCAATCAGGTCCCCTCTCCTCCTCCTTTTCTCCAATGAAAAAAGTCCGAGCTCAGTCAACCTCTCTTCATAAGATAAGCCCTCCAGTCCAGGCAGCATTCTGGTAAACCTCCTCTGAACCCTCTCCAAAGCATCCACATCTTTCCTATAATAGGGTGACCAGAACTGGATGCAGTATTCCAAGTGCGGTCTAACCAAAGTTTTATAGAGCTGCAACAAAATCTCATGACTCTTAAACTCAATACCCCTGTTAATGAAAGCCAAAACACCATATGCTTTCTTAACAACCCTGTCCACTTGGGTGGCCATTTTAAGGGATCTATGTACCTGCACACCAAGATCCCTCTGTTCCTCCACATTGCCAAGAATCCTATCCTTAATCCTGTACTCAGCTTTCAAATTCAACCTTCCAAAATGCATTACCTCGCATTTATCCAGGTTGAACTCCATCTGCCACCTCTCAGGCCATCTCTGCATCCTGTCAATGTCCCACTGCAGCCTACAACAGCCTTTTATATTGTCAACGACACCTCCAACCTTTGTGTTGTCTGCAAACTTGCTGACCCATCCTTCAATCCCCTCATCCAAGTCATTAATAAAAATTACAAACAGTAGAGGCCCAAGGACAGAACCCTGTGGAACACCACTCACCACAGACTTCCAGGCAGAATATTTTCCTTCTACTACCACTCGCTGTCTTCTGTTGGCCAGCCAATTCTGTAGGAGAAAGTGAGGACTGCAGATGCTGGAGATCAGAGCAGAAAATGTGTTGCTGGAAAAGCACAGCAGGTCAGGCAGCATCCAAGGAGCAGAAGAGTCGACGTTTCAGGCATGAGTCCTTCTTCAGGAAGCCCTTCTTCCTGAAGAAGGGCTCATGCCCAAAACATCGATTCTCCTGCTCCTTGGATGCTGCCTGACCTGCAGCGCTTTTCCAGCAACACATTTTCAGCCAATTCTATCCAGCCAGCTAAGTTCCCCTGTATCCCATTCCTCCTGACCTTCTGAATGAGCCTACTATGGGGAACCTAATCAAATGCCTTGCTGAAGTCCATGCACACCACATACACGGCTTGACCCTCATCAACTTTTCTAGTCACATCCTCAAAAAACTCGATAAGGTTTGTGAGGCATGACCTGCCCCTCACAAAGCCGTGTTGACTGCATTTAATCAAGCCATGCTCTTCCAGATGGTCATAAATCCTATCCCTCAGAATCCTTTCTAACACCTTGCAGACAACAGACGTGAGAATTACTGGTCTGTAATTGCCGGGGATTTCCCTATTTTCTTTCTTTAAGAGAGGAATTACATTTGCCTCTCTCCAGTCCTCAGGTATGACTCCAGTGGAGAGCGAGGATGCAAAGATCTTCACAAGTGGCGAAGCAATCACATTTCTTGTTTCCCAAAGCAGCCGAGGACAAATCTGGTTTGGGCCTGGCGATTTGTCAATCTTAATGTTTGATAAAATGTTCAGCACATCAGCTTCCTCTATCTCTATCTATTCCAGCATGCATACCTGCTCTTCAAAAGGTTTCATTCACTACAAAGTTCGTTTCTTTCGTAAAGACAGAAGCAAAAAACTCATTTAGGGCTTCCCCTACCTCCTCAGACTCCACACACAAATTCCCTCTGATCAGCCCTACTCTTTCTTTGACCATTCTCTTATTCCTCACATAAGTGTAAAATGCCTTTGTGTTCTCCCTAATCCGTTCTGCCAAGCCTTTCTCTTGCCCCCTCCTGGCTCTCCTCAAACTATTTTTGAGCTCCTTCCTCGCCTGCCTGTAATCCTCTAGAGCTGAGCTTGACCCTAGCTTCCTCCATCTTATGTAAGCTACCTTTTTCCTTTTGATGAGAAGCTCCACTGCTCTCATCATCCAAGGTTCCTTTATCTTACCACTTCTTGCCTGTGTCAGAGGGACATATTTATTCATCACTTGCAACAACTGTTCCTTAAACAGTCTCCACATGTCCATAGTGCCTTTACCATGGAACAATTGCTCCCAATCCATGCCTTATAATTCATCTCTAATTGTATCATAGTTTCCTCTTCCCCAATTAAATATACTCCCATTTTACCTAATCCTCTCCTTCTCCATAGCTATGTAGAATATGAGGCAGCTGTAGTCACTATCACCAAAATGCTCTCCCACCACAAGATCTGATACCTGCCCCGGCTCGTTTCCGAGCACCAAATCTAGAATAGCCTCTCCCCTCATCGGCCTGTCAACGTACTGAGTTAGGAAAAAAAAATTATTCCACAAAAGGGGAAAAGAAAAGCTATCTGACAATTTAGAAAGATTTTATGAACACCAAGAAAGATTCAACTACGAGATGGTTCAGATGAGGTGATGGAGAGTTACAGATTAGCTAGGAAGGATTTAAAGAGAGAGTTAAGAAGACCAAGGAGAGGACACGAGCAGTCTTTAGCAGATAGAATAACGGAGAACCTTAAGCTTTCTATAGGTATGTGAGGAATAAAAGGATGACTAGGGTAGGAATAGGGCCAGTCAAAAGACAGAAGTGGGAAGTTGTATGTGGACACTGTGGAGATTGGAGAGGTGCTAAACAAATATTTCTCATCTTTTTCACTCAGGAAAAGGAGAATATTGAACAAGAGAAGACTGAGGATTGAGGTTAGTAAGGAGGAGGTGTTATCAATTCTGGAAGGTATGAAAGTAGATAAGTCCCCTGGACCGGATGGGATGTATCCGAGGATTCTCTGAGAAGCTAGGGAGGAGATGGTGGAGTCTTTGGCCTTGATCTTTGAGTAGCCATTGTCCACAGGTTTAGTGCCAGAGGACTAAAGGATTGCAAATGTGCCCTTATTCAAGAAGGGCAATAGAAATGATCCAAGTAATTATGGTTCAGTCAGCCTTACGTCTGTTGTAGGAAAAGTTTTGGACAGGATTATAAGAGATAGAATTTATACTCACTTAGCAAGCAACAATTTGATTGGAGATAGTCAACATGGATTTGTCAAGGGCAGATCGTGTCTCACAAACCTCACTGAGTTTTTTGAGAAGGTAACCAAGCATGTGAATGAGGGTAGGGCAGTTGACGTGGTGTATAAGTTTTTTAAGAAGGTAACCAAGCATGTGAATGAGGGTAGGACAGTTGACGTGGTGTACATGGACTTCAGTAAAGCCTTTGACAAGGTTCCACATGGTAGGCTGTTGGAGAAAATGCAGAGGCTTGGGAATAACGGTGATTTAGCAGTTTGGATTAGAAACTAGCTTTCTGTAAGAAGGCAGCAAATGGTAGTTGATGAAAAATATTCAGCCTGGAGTCCAGTTACTAGTGGTGTGCCACAAGGATCTGTTTTGGGACCACTGCTGTTTGTCATTTTTATAAATGACTTGGACCAGGCATAGGTGGATGGATTAGTAAGTTTGCAGATGACACTGAAGTCAGTGGAATAGTGGACAGTTTGGAAGATTGTTGCAGGTTGCAGTGGGCTTGAATAAACAGCAGAATTGGGCTGAGAGGTGGCAAATGCAGTTCAATGTAGATAAATGTGAGGTGATTCACTTTGGGAAGAATAACAGGAAGGCAGAATACTGTGTCAATGAGAAGATTCTTAGTTGTGTGGATGTGCAGAGAGATCATGTACATAGATCCCTGAAAGTTGCCACCCAGGTTGATAGTGCTGCTAAGGCGGCATACGCTGTGTTAGGTTTTATTGGTAGAGAGATTCAGTTCTGGAGCCATGATGTCATGCTGCAACTTTACAAAAAGCTAGTGCGGCCTCACTTGGAATATTGTGTACAGTTCTGGTCGCCCCATTACAGGAAAGGATTAGAAGCATTGGAAAAGGTGCATAGGAGATTTATCAGGATGGTGCCTGGTCTGGAGGGAAGGTCTTATAAGGAAAGGCTGAGAGACTTGGGTCTGTTCTCATTGAAGAGAAGAAGGCTAAAAGGGGATATAATAGAGACAAGATGATCAGAGGATTAGATAGGGTGGACAGTGAGAATCATTTTCCTTGGAAGATGACGTTGGCTTGTAAAAGGGGGCATAGCTGCAAATTGAGGGGTGATATATTAAAGACAGATGTCAGAGGCAGGTTCTTTACTCAGAGAGTGGTAAGGAATGCCCTGCCTGCCAATGTAGTTAACTCAGCCACATCAGGGACATTTAAACAGTCCTTGGATAAGCATATGGATGATGATGGGATAGTGTAGGGGGAGAGGCTTAGATTGGTTCACAGGTCGGCACAACATCAAAGGCCAAAGAGCCTGTCCTGCGCTGTATTGTTCTATATTCTATGTTCTTTTCCTGGCAATATTCTTTATAGTCACTCAACCCCAGTGCAGTATCAGTCCAAACTTAACTCTTTAATTTCTAATTAATTGACTCTTTCTGATTATGATGGCCTAGGTATTTCCATCTAGCCTGGATTTATTTTAGTTCTCCCAACCTGACAACTTCCATAAACTCTCACAGCTTGAAGATTTCCACAAACTACCCTAATGTGAAGATGATTTATCTTTTTCTGAATTGAACCTACTTTGATCTTTATTTTCTCCTGAGATCATAAAACTTAGCTTTATAAACATTCAGCAATTAACATCCCAGGCAATCAGAGTCATAGAGATGTCTAACACGGAAACAGACCCTTCAGTACAACTCGTCCATGCCAACCAGATAGCCCAACCCAATCTAGTCCCATCTGCCAGCACCCGGCCCATATCCCTCCAAACCCTTCCTATTCATATACCCATCCTGATGCCTTTTAAATGTTGCAATTTTACTAGCCTCCACCATTTCCTCTAGCAGCTCATTCCATACACGTACCACCCTCTGAGTGAAAAAGTTATCCCTTAGGTCTCTTTCATATCTTTCCCCTCTCACCCTAAACCTATGCTCTCTAGTTCTGGACTCGTCCACTCCAGGGAAAAGACGTTGTCTATTTATCCTATCCATGCCCCTCATGACTTTATGAACCTTTATAAAGGTCAGCACTCAGCCTCCGACACTCCAGGGAAAACAGCCCTGGGCTATACACCCTCTCCTTTTAGCTCAAATCCTCCAACCCTGGCAACATCCTTGTAAATCTTTTCTGAATCCTTTCAAGTTTCACAACATCTTTCCAATAGGAAGGAGACCAGAATTGCATGCCATATTCCAAAGGGGGCCCAACCGATGACCTGTACAGCCGTAACATGACGTCCCAACTCCTGTACTCAATACTCTGACCAATAAAGGAAAGCATACCAAATGCCTTCATCGCTATCCTATCTATCTGCGACTCCACTTTCAAGGAGCTATGAACCTGCACTCCAAGGTCTTTTTGTTCAGCAACACTCACTAGGACCTTATGTTAAGTGTATAAGTCCTGCTAAGATTTGCTTTCCCAAAATGCAGCACCTCACATTAATCTGAATTAAACTCCATCTGCCTCTTCTCAGCCCATTAGCCCATCTGATCAAGATCCCGTTGTAATCTGAGGTAACCTTCATCACTGTCCACTACACCTCCAATTTTGGTGTCATCTACAAACTTACTAACTGTACCTCTTACGTTCACATCCAAATTATTTATATGAGTAATTAAATGTAGTGGACCCAGTACCGATCCTTGTGACACTCCAGTGGTCACAGGCCTCCAATCTGGAAAACAATCCTCCACCACCACCCTCTGTCTTCTACCTTTGAGCCAGTTCTGTATCCAAATGATTAGAGATCAGATTAGATTCCCAAAAGTGTGGAAACAAGCCCTTCAGCCCAACAAATCCACACCGACCCTCCAAAGAGTAATCCACCCAGACCCATTTCGCTCTGACTAATGCACCTCACACTATGAGCAATTTAGTATGGCCAATTCACCTAACCTGCACACCTTTGGACTGTGGGAGGAAACCGGAGCACCCAGAGAAAACACACGCAGACATGGGGAGAATGTGCAAACTCCACACAGTCGCCCGAATCAAACCTGGGACCCTGTGAGGCAGAAGTGCTAACCACTGAGCCACCGTGCCACCCCCTAAGATTAGTTCTCCCTGTATTTCATGAGATCAAATCTTGCTAACCAGTCTCCTATAGGGAACCTTCTCGAACTCCTCACTGAAGTCCATATAGATCATGTCTGCTGCTCTGCCCTCATCAATCCTCTTTGTTACTTCTTCAAAACTCTCAATCAAGTTTGTGAGATATGATTTCTCATGCACAAAGCCATGTTGACTATCCCTAATCAGTCCTTGCCTTTCCAAATACATGTACATCCTGTCCCTCAGGATTCCCTCCAACAACTGCTCATCACCCACATCTGGCTCACTGGTTTATAGTTCCCAGGTTTGTCCCTAAGACCTTTCTTAAACAGTGGCACCACGTTAGCCAACCAACAGTCTTCCGGCATCTCACCTGTGACTATCGATGATACAATATCTCAGCAAAAGGCCCAGCAATTACTTCCCTAGCTTCCCACAGACCTGCTCAATTCTTGGGAATTTATCTACTTTTACGTGTTTCAAGACATCCAGCATTTCCTCCTCCGTAATATGGGTATTTTTCAAGATGTCATCATCTATTTCCCTACATTCACTATCTTCCATGTCCTTTTCCACAGTAAATACTGATGCAAAACACTTGTTTAGTATCTCCCCCATCCTCCCTATCTTTTATCTTAGCCTGCTTGGCTACTCTCTCTCATTCCTGATGAAGGGCTTATGCTCGAAACGTCGAATTCCCTATTCCTGAGATGCTGCCTAACCTGCTGTGCTTTAACCAGCAACACATTTTCAGCTAGTATCTCCCCCATCTCCTGCAGCTCCACACAAAAGCCGCCTTGCTGATCTTTGAGGGGCCTTATTTTCTCCCTCGTTAGCCTTTTGTCCTTAATGTATTTGTAAAAGCCCTTTGGATTCTCCTTAATTCTATCTGTCAAAGCTATCTCATGTCCCCTTTTTTTGCCCTCCTGATTTCCCTCTTAAGAATACTCCTCCTGCCTTTATACTCTTGCAATGATTCATTTGATCTATCCTGTCTATACCTGACATATGCTTCCTTCTTAACCAAACCCTCAATTTCTTAATCATCCAGCATTCCCTATACCTACCAGTCTTTCCTTTCACCCTAACATACTTTCTCTGGACTCTTGTTATCTCATTTCTGAAGGCTTCCCATTTTCCAGCCATACCTTTACCTGCGAATATCTGCCCCCAATCAGCTTTTGAAAGTTCTCGCCTAATACCATCATAATTGGCCTATCTCCAACTTAGAACTTCAACTTTTAGATCTGGTCTATCCTTTTCCATCACTATGTTAAAACTAACAGAATTATGGTCGCTGGCCCCATAGTGCTCCCCTACTGACACCTCAGTCACCTGCTCTGCCTTATTTCCCAAGAGTAGTTCAAGTTTTGCACCTTCTCTACTAGGTACATCCACATAGAGTCATACAGATGTACAGCATGGAAACAGACCCTTCGGTCCAACCCATCCATGCCGACCAGATATCCCAACCCAATCTAGTCCCACCTGCCAGCACCCGGCCCATATCCCTCCAAACCCTTCCTGTTCGCATACCCATTCAAATGCCTCTTAAATGTTGCAATTGTACCAGCCTCCATCACATCCTCCACATACTGAATCAGAAATTTTTCTTGTACACACTTAACAAATTTCTCTCCATCTAAACCTTTAACACTATGGCAGTCCCAATCTATGTTTGGAAAGTTAACATTCCCTACAAAAATCATCCTATTATTCTTACAGATAGCTGAGATCTCCTTACATGTTTGTTTCTCAATTTCCCTCTGACTATTAGGGGGGCTATAATACAATCCCAATAAGATGGTCATCCCTTTCTTATCTCTCAGTTCCTGGATGTATTTCCGGGAATATCCTCCCACAGTACAGCTGTAATGCTATCCTTTATCAAAAACACCATTGCCCCTCCTCTCTTGCCTCCCTTTCTGTCCTTAATGTAGTATTTGTATCCTGGAACATTAAGTTGCCAGTCCTGCCATTCCTGAGCCATGTTTCTGTAATTGCTATGATATCACAGTCCCATGGTCCTAATCATATCCTGAATTCATCTGCCTTCCCTGTTAGGTCCCTTGCATTGTTGTTTGCTTTGTTTCTGCCTGCCCTGACTGTTTGACTCACTTCTGTTCTCAACTGTACCAGTCTCAGATTGATCTCTTTCTTCACCATCTCCCTGGTCTATCCCCCCACCTTAATAGTTTAAATCCTCCTGAGCAGCTCTAGCAAATTCTCCTGCCAGTATATTAGTCCCCTTCCAATTTAGGTGCAATTCGTCCTTCTTGTACAAGTCACTTCTACCCCAAAAGAGTTTCCAATGATCCAAAAATGTGAATTCATTAATTGAGTCGCAATTATAGAGTTATAGTCATTAGAGATGTACAGCATGGAAACAGACCCTTCAGTACAACTCATCCATGCTGACCAGATATCCTATATAAATCTAGTCCCCCACTTGCTAGCAATTGGCCCATTCCTTCGAAACCCTTCCTAATCATGTATCCATCCAGACACCTTTTAAATGTTGTAATGCTACCAGCCTCCACCACTTCCTCTGGCAGATCATTTCCATCCTCGTACCACCCTCTGCGTGAAAAAGTTGCCCCTTAGGTGCCATTTAAATTTTTCCCTTCTCACCCTAAACAAATGCCCTCTAGTTCTGGATTCCCCCATCCCAGGGAAAGACCTTGTCTATTTCCCATATCCATGCCCCTCATGATTTTATAAACCTCTATAAGGTCACCCCTCAGCCTCCAATGCTCCAGAGAAAACAGCCCCAGCCTGTTCAGCTTTTCCCTGTAGCTCAAATCCTTCAACCCTGGCAACATCCTTGTAAATCTTTTCTGAACCCTTTCAAGTTTCACAACATCCTTCCGATAGGAAGGACTCCAGAATTGCACGCAATATTCCAACAGTGGCCTAACCAATGTCCATACAGCCGCAACATGACCTCCCAACTACTATACTCACTCCTAGGTCCATCTATTCAATAACATGAGCCAGGACCCTCCCATTAATTGGATAAGCCCTGTCCTTGTTTCTTTTACCAAAATGCAATATCTCACATTTAACCAAATTAAATTCCATCTGCCACTCCTCAGCTCTATGAATGGTGGCAGGTTTGTACAGTTCTGTCAAAGGAGCCTTGCTGAGTTACTGCAGTGCATTTTATAGGTGTATAGACTGCTTCCATGTGCATCAGCAAAGAAGGGAATTGTAATCAAGTGGGCTTTTTTTTCTGGACAGTGTCAAGTTTCTCGAGTATTGTTGGGACTGCACCCATTCAGGCAAGTGAAGTGTCCCATCATAATTCTGACTTGTGTCTTGTGTCCAGCCATTAGGGAGACAGTTATTCTGGAGGAAAGGTAATTGTTTAAACTGCTTAAGATTGTTGGATCTCGGACAGCACCCTGATGAACCCAATCATTTCCTGGAACTGAAGTGACTGGTCTCTAACAATCACAACCATTTTTCCTTGTGCCAGTTATGACTTCAAATCACAAGAGCTTTACCCTGACCCTCAGACTCCAGCTTTGCTCAGATTCCTCGAAGTCATACTCAGTTCAATGCCGCCTTAATGTTAAAGACAGTCACTCTCACATCCCTTTCGAAGTCAGTTTCTTTGCCCATGTTTGAACCAAAGCTGTAACGAGGTCAGGATTCAAGTGCCTGTTGTGGAAGTCAAACCGATTATCGGTAAGCAGATTATTCCTTTGCAAGGGCCACATGAGAAAAACCCCTTCCATCACTTTGTTCATGGCCAAGAGTTGACTTATAGGGCAGTAATTGGCCAGCTTGGATGTGTCCTGCTTTGTGTTTACAGGACAAACTGGGTAGTTTTCCTCATTGTTGTGTAGATGCCAGTGCTGTACTGTAACAGCCTGACTAAGGGCACAGCAATTTCTGGAGAACGAGTCATAGAATTATATAGAATCAAAACAGACCTTTTGATCCAACTCGACTGTGCTGATCACATATCCTATACTGACCTAGTCCCATTTACCAGCATTTGATCGATATTCCTCTGAACCCTTCCTATTCAAGTATCCTTCCAGATGCCTTTTAATGTTGTAATCGTACCAATCTCCACCACTTCCTCTGGCAGCTCATTCCACATATGCACCACCCACTGCAAGAAGAATTTGTTCCTCAGGTCCCTTTTAAATCTTCTCCCTCTCACCTTAAACCTATACCCTCTAGCTTTGGATTCCCTGACCCTAGTAAAAGACGTTAGCTATTCACTCTATCCCATGCCCCTGATGATTTTATGAACCTCTATAAAGGTCATCCCTCAGCCTCCAGCACTCCAAGGAAAAAGGCCACAGCCTATTCAGCCTCTCCCTACAGCTCAAACCCTCTAACCCTGACAACATCCTTGTAAATCTTTTCTGAACCCTTTCAAGTTTCACAACATCCTTTCCATAGCAGGGAGGCCGGAATTAAACACATTATTCTGAAAGTGGCCTCACCAATGTTCTGTACAGCCACAACATGACATCCCAATTCTATACTCAATGTACTGACCAATAAAGACAAGTGTGCCAAATACCTTCTTCACCATCCTGTCTATCTGTGACTCCATTTTCAAGGGACTATGCACCTGCACCCCAGGTTAGATTAGATTAGATTACTTACAGTGTGGAAACAGGCCCTTCGGCCCAACAAGTCCACACCGACCCGCCGAAGCACAACCTACCCATACCCCTACATTTACCCCTTACCTAACACTACGGGCAATTTAGCATGGCCAATTCACCTGACCCGCACATCATTGTGACTGTGGGAGGAAACCGGAGCACCCGGAGGAAACCCAAGCAGACACTGGGAGAACGTGCAAACTCCACATAGTCAGTCGCCTGAGTCGGGAATTGAACCTGGGCCTCAGGCGCTGTGAGACAGCAGTGCTAACCACTGTGCACCGTGCCGTCTCTTTGTTCAGCAACATTCCCTGGAGCCCTACCATTAATTGTACTGTACTGTACTGTACTGCCCTGATTTGCCTTACCAAAATGCAACACCTTCAGTACCATTATCAGAAATTTATCAGCGCCTATCACCTTTGCAGTATCATTGTCTTCAGCAGTATCATGGATTGAATTAACTGTTGGACTGCTGGGGCTGTCAGCAGGAAGTTGAGATGGATCACCCAAATGGCACTTCTGGGAGAAGATTATTGCAAAGTCTTCAGTCTTGTCTTTTGCACTGATGCGCTGGGCTCCCTTGTTATTGATGGAGATAGCTGAGGAGCTGAAAATGTGTTGCTGGTTAAAGCGCAGAAGGTCAGGCAGCATCCAAGGAACAGGAAATTCGACGTTTCGGGCATAAGCCCTCCATCAGGAATGAGGAAGGTGTGTCCAGCAGGCTAAGATAAAAGGTAGGGAGGAGGGACGATGGAGATGTGATAGGTGGAAGGAGGTCTAGGTGAGGGTGATAGGCCGGAGTGGGGTGGGGGCGGAGAGGTCAGGAAGAAGATTGCAGGTTAGGAGGGCGGTGCTGAGTTCAAGGGAATCGACTGAGACAAGGTGGGGGGAGGGGAAATGAGGAAACTGGAGAAATCTGAGTTCATCCCTTGTGGTTGGAGGGTTCCCAGGCGGAAGATGAGGCGCTCTTCCTCCAACCGTCATGTTGTTATGTTCTGGCGATGGAGGAGTCCAAGGACTTGCATGTCCTTGGTGGAGTGGGAGGGGGAGTTAAAGTGTTGAGCCACGGAGCGGTTGGGTTGGTTGGTCCGGGCGTCCCAGAGGTGTTCCCTGAAGCATTCCGCAAGTAGGCGGCCCGTCTCCCCGTAGGCCACATCGGGTGCAGCGGATGCAATAGATGATGTGTGTGGAGGTGCAGGTGAATTTGTGGCGGATGTGGAAGGATCCCTTGGGGCCTTGGAGAGAGGTAAGGGAGGAGGTGTGGGCGCAAGTTTTGCATTTCCTGCGGTTGCAGGGGAAGGTGCCGGGAGTGGAGGTTGGGTTGGTGGGGGGTGTGGACCTGACGAGGGAGTCACAGAGGGAGTGGTCTTTGCGGAACACTGATAGGGAGGGGAGGGAAATATATCCCTGGTGGTGGGGTCCGTTTGGAGGTGGCGGAAATGACGGCGGATGATACGCTGTATACGGAGGTTGGTGGGGTGGTAGGTGAGAACCAGTGGGGTTCTGTCTTGGTGACTGTTGGAGGGGTGGGGCTCAAGGGCGGAGGAGCGGGAGGTGGAGGAGATGCGGTGGAGGGCATCATCGATCACGTCCGGGGGGAATCTGCGGTCTTTGAAAAAGGAGGCCATCTGGGCTGTACAGTATTGGAACTGGTCCTCCTGGGAGCAGATGCGGCAGAGACGAAGGAATTGGGAATATGGGATGGCATTTTTACAGGGGGCAGGGTGGGAGGAGGTGTAGTCTAGGTAGCTGTGGGAGTCAGTCGGTTTATAGTAGATGTCTGTGTTGATTCGGTCGCCCGAGATAGAAATGGAAAGATCTAGGAAGGGGAGGGAGGAGTCTGAGACGGTCCAGGTGAATTTGAGGTCCGGATGGAAGGTGTTGGTAAAGTTGATGAACTGTTCAACCTCCTCGTGGGAGCACGAGGCAGCGCCGATACAGTCATCGATGTAGCGGAGGAAAAGGTGGGGGGTGGTGCCAGTGTAGTTGCGGAAGATGGACTGTTCCACATATCCTACGAAGAGGCAGGCATAGCTGGGGCCCATGCGGGTGCCCATGGCAACTCCTTTAGTTTGGAGGAAGTGGGAGGATTGGAAAGAGAAGTTGTTCAGGGTAAGGACCAGTTCAGTCAGTCGAAGGAGGGTGTCGGTGGAAGGGTACTGGTTGGTACGGCGGGAAAGGAAGAAGAGGAGGGCTTTGAGTCCTTGCTTCAGGGAACACCTCTGGGACGCTCGGACCAACCAACCCAACCACCCTGTGGCTCAACACTTTAACTCCCCCTCCCACTCCACCAAGGACATGCAGGTCCTTGGACTCCTCCATCGCCAGAACATAACAACACGACGGTTGGAGGAAGAGCGCCTCATCTTCTGCCTGGGAACCCTCCAACCACAAGGAATGAACTCAGATTTCTCCAGTTTCATTTCCCCTCCCCCCACCTTGTCTCAGTCGATTCCCTCGAACTCAGCACCGCCCTCCTAACCTGCAATCTTCTTCCTGACCTCTCCGCCCCCACCCCACTCCGGCCTATCACCCTCACCTAGACCTCCTTCCACCTATCACATCTCCATCGCCCCTCCCCCAAGTCCCTCCTCCCTACCCTTTATCTTAGCCTGCTGGACATACATTCCTCATTCCTGATGAAGGGCTTATGCCCGAAACGTCGAATTTCCTGTTCCTTGGATGCTGCCTGACCTGCTGCGCTTTAACCAGCAACACATTTTCAGCTCTGATCTCCAGCATCTGCAGACCTCACCTTTTACTCGGAGATAGCTGAGGAGCCTCAATGTCCAGTTGGTTGCTTTTATCCACCTTTATTCATGACTGGACAGGGCAGAGCTTAGATCCGATTCATTGATTGTGGGATTGTTTAGGCCTGTCACATGCTGCTTTATTGGCGGTCATGCAAATACTCCTGTGTTGTAGATTAAACAGATTGACACCTCAGTTTTAGGTATCTCTGTTGTTGTTCCTGGCATGTGCTCCTGAAATCCGCATTGAACAAAGATTGATTTCCCAGCTTCCTGGTAATGGCAGAGCCTGGAATAACCCAGGCCATGAGGTTACGCAGTGTAGTTGAAAATAATTCTGCTGCTGATGATAGCCTACTCTGCCTCAGTTTTAAGTTCCTAGATCTGTTCAACATCTGTCCTGTTTAGCATAGCAGTACTGTCACGATAGAGGATATCCTCAATACGAAGATGGGTTTCATCTCATAATGGTGAGGATGAGGTCAGGTAGATTTTTCCTTCTTGTTGGTTCCCTCATCACCTGCTGCACAGGTAGTCTAGCAGCTTTGTCCCTTTAGGACTCAGCTGGCTCAGTCAGTAGTAATGGTGGCATTCTTGGTGATGGACATTGAGATCCTCACATTCAAACTACATTCTGTGCCCTTGCCGCCCTCAATGCTTTCTCCAATTGGGTTTCAACATAAGGATTACTACCTTGGAAATATATTTTCATTCCTTCATCATCGCTGGGTCAAAATATTGCAGATCTCTGCCTAACACATGTAACAACATGAGATGAGAATGTTAATCAACACCACCTTCTCAAAGATACTTAAAGATAGGAAAGGAATGCTGTCCTTGCCATTAGTGACCACATTCTATGAAAACAGCAAAGGTCTTGTATTTATATTGCGTCCTCCTCAAAATAAAAGCCCCCCCAGCCACAAAGCACCCCCTGAAGTACTACCATTGGAATGCAGCTACATTCTTGTGATGTGGGAAATGGGACAGAGTGTGTGCACACAGCAAACTCTCAGACAGTGATGTGTTAGAAAGGACAGTATCAGTTTGGGTGTTGGTACTGCAAGGTTCATAGCCAGTGAGATCACACATACAACAGCTAATGAGAGGAGGAGATCTGGCAAAGAAAATGAAGTCTTCAGAACAAGTCTTGTGTTCCAAAACCTGCTATACAACTATTTTTGACATAATCACTGATATAGTAACATAGAAATAAACAATACAAAGCAATTCAGCTCACGACATTAGAAATCAAGGTGAAAATCATCACTTCATTGGAAATGAGGTCATTATTATACAAACTAATGTGACTCTTCTGGTCTGCTTCCCTTTCTGTTTCCCATTTACTGCACTTTATTAAAAGGGTTTCCTTAAAATTGTCAGGATTGAAATTTGGAGATGGACTTTTGCAGAGTTTGTTGATCCGGACACACACTGATTCCCATTTACTTTGAGTGTTGCGGTCTTTGAACATCTGCACACCTGTCTGGATTGTTAGTTACTATTCTCATTGTCATGCACAGAGCAGCAGATTGTGGTTCTTGGCCCAGATGGTATATCATACTGGAGAGAAACTGGTCTATGGTAGTATTCTCTGAAACTTGCTTCCAAATTCAGGCTCATATTTCCTGGTAAGCTGAAGCAACAAATGAAAAATACATTGGCCTGAATTTCCTAGAAAGTGAAATTGCAATGGAAGCATTTTTCACTTGAGTGTCAGTTAGCTCAGTTGGTTGGATGACTGGTTTGTGGTGCAGCATAACATTAACAGTGTGGGTACAATTCCTGTACTGGCTGAGGTTGCCATGAAGGACTCTCCTTCTCAACCTCTCCCCTTGCCTGAGGCACGGTGACCCTCAGGTTAAACTATCAATGAGAGAGCAGCCCTATGATCTGGTCGGACTATGGTGATTTTACCTTACTGACCTGTCCAAGAGTCCAAGGGATGAGAGTTCCATGAAACACATCCATATCCTTGTTTCATTTTCATCATGATGGGCTGTAGTGAGCAATTAAATGTCTCAGCTCTGTTTCCACGTGCCACAGCTAGAACTGCTGTGCTCTGATACTGATTGAAGGAATTAAGAACGTGTTAACAATAATTTTGCAAAAACAGCCATTCTTTCATGAATTCCCTGTTTTCTTCTCTTCAAATGGATCTCCTGCAGGGTGCTCCACCCTGTCTCTCCAACCACTTCAAGGTACAGAAATGGCCCAAAGCATCCACATAGTCACTCGGGAATTATTTGCTCGCATTAGTCAACCCCGTTAGAGAGTGTTTTCTTTTAAATTTCCTTTCTGCATGTGGGTAACATCAGCAATTTTATTCCACCTGTCTGGGTTGGCCTGGTGATGGGTCTCATCAGCAATTCTAATAACTTGCTTAACCATGCCTGGAGACACTAAGGGTCGAGTAAAGGAAGGAATAGGTCACCTTCATTGCAAGATATTACAACTGGTCAGTATTCTCTTAAGGTTAACATACAGTCTCAGCTGGCAGTTAGGAAGGCAAATGCAATGTTAGCATTCACTTTAAGAGGTCCAGAATACAAACGCAGGGATGAACTACTGAGGCTGCATAAGGCTCTGGTCAGATCGCATTTGGAATACTGTGAAGCAGTTTTGGGGTCCGTATCTAAGGAAAGATATGTTGGCATATGAGATTGAAACTTACAGAGTACTCAGAGGCCTCGATAGAGTGGAGGTGGAGACAATGTTTCCACAAGCAGGAAAGACTAGGACCCAAGGGCACAGCCTCAGTGTGAAGGGTGGATCCTTTAGAACTGAGATGAGGCAGAATTTCTTCAGGCCGAGGGTGGTGAATCTCTGGAACTCATTGCTGCAGAAGGCTGTGGAGGCCAATTCATTGACTATATTTAAGACAGAGAGAGATAGGTTCTTGATTAGTGAGGGGATCAAGAGTTATAGGAAGAAGACAGGAGAATGGGGTTGAGAAACTTATCAACCATGATTGAGTAGTGAGGCAGACTCGATGGGCCAAATGGCCTAATTCTGCTCCTATATCTTATGGTCTGCTTTGACAACCACCGTTGACAACCTGTGGGCATCTCAGAGCACTTTATAGTTGATGAAGGACTACATTTTAAAGCATTGTCACTGTTCAGGCGGTACAGTGGTTAGCGCTGCTGCCTCACAGCGCCAGAGACACTGGTTCAATTCCCGCCTTGGGCAACTGTCTGTGTGGAGTTTGCACATTCTCCCTGTGTCTGCATGTGTTTCCTCTGGGTGCTCCGGTTTCCTCCCACAGTCCAAAAAATGTACAGGTTAGGTGATTTGGATATGCTAAATTGCCCATAGTGTTAGGTGTAGGGAATGGGTCTGGGTGGGTTGCTCCTCTTCGGAGGGTCGGTGTGGACTTGTTGGGCCAAGGGGCCTATTTCCACAAGGTAAGTAATCTGAAAAAAAGGTAAAATTGATGTTGCTTCAAAGACAAACATAGACCTGGGAACTGTTATTTCACCTGAGGAGACTCGTAAGATCTTGTCTCACCCAAAATGATGAACTATCACCAATAGTGTAATACTTCCTCAGTACTGCTGAGTCAGTCTAGATTCTGTGTTGAATCATTGGAACGTGCTTTGAACTTACCACCTCCAAGTTGAGAATGCTCCCTCTGAGACATGGCTGATGCACCCACACCTTATTGCATATTGCCATCTTCACTGACACAATTTTCTAAACTCTTCAACTTCACACCATCACACAATAGGAATGAAGGATTGGAAGGAGGTCATTGATTACTCCCTTCTCAAGGTGAATTTATATTGACAACAAATCTGGCCACATCCTGAGAACATTTTTAAGCTCACTGGCTCTAGAAATGACAGTTGGAAATTAGGAACAGGGACTCTCCTAATTGATCCCAAAAATGCAACAAAATGTGATAACACAATGCTTCTGTCAGTCTCACTGCTCCATGAAGTTGTGTAGTAATTCCTGAAAGATGAGAGTAAATTTCTTCACCTCAATGATCTTGCTTATCTGCAAAAGGATACAACATCCCCAGTGGGTGAATGACGTGGAAGAGTACGCACAATGGAGGACAGCATACTATCCCAGGATGCAGTTCCCCTAAGGACAACAAAGAGAGTGACAATAATTGGACCAGCAGTATGTGGTTAATCTAGACTGTCATTGAGCCAATTCTAAGGGGATTAAATATTTGAAAGGAGGAGGAGGAAAGACTATTTAGCTAATTGATCCCTGTTCAATATCAAAACTACCCCATTTTATCAAATTTACTTTGGGGAAACGGGACCTCAATTTAATGTCTCATTTAAAAAGTAACAGCTTTGTTGGGACAACACTTTCTCCACATCGATAATCAATTTAGTTGTGGCTTGAACTATAACCTATTACCTCAGGAACGAGTGCTGCCATTGAGGTAAAGTTGATACATTGGGGCCTGTTTGACCTGAAGACTCTTACACTCAGTTTTCATGCTATTCTGACAGCTGGCTAATGAGATTATAAATCAGAACATGAGCATTTAACAGCCTTGCTATTTAGGATATGAACTGCTTACTGAGTGTTATTCCACACTCCCAGTTGTGCAGGTCAGCTATGCAAAGTTACAAAGTTGTATCTTTATCAAGAAAACACCCGCTACTCAATGGAGTGACCATGGACACCATGGTAATATTTGCACTTCTGAAACAGAAAACTGGTTTGGGGATGACGCCAGAAAACACACAAGTGGAGAACTGGCTTCAAGTAACGGCTTCTTGTGCAGAAGCTACAACTGTGTTCAACTGATTCAGGTATTACCTTCCCCTATCAGATCATAAAGGGCGGCTGGGGTTCTTCAATGTTGCTTACACCTCGGCAAAGCAATGGTACTCAACACCATCCCAGCTATGATGCCTAAGAAATGATTCAAGAATTTCATGCGGGTTACCTAAGGAAGCTTTATAAGACTATGAAAGGTAAGTTGTTTCAGCCTGCTCCACCATTCAATTGGATCATGGCTGATCTGACCATTCTTACGTCCACTTTCCTGCCCTTTCCTCATAATGTTTATTTCCTCCACTCTGCATATAATCCAATCTGTACATGCCTGAGAGTATTTGCCGAGACAGTGTCGAGGGAACTTTATTCCATGTCTAACCCATGCTAGGCATGCCATCAGAGTGCTGTATCCAGCTGATGAACTCAAAACTCTCATCAGTTCCGAGTCTGACACACTGATTCTAAACATTCTACAGCTAATTCAAATTTTCACTGAGGTGTCCTTAACCCATCAATTAGCCATATTGATGATTGGAAGGAGAAAGTGAGGACTGCAGATGCTGGAGACCAGAGCTGAAAAATGGGTTGCTGGAAAAGCGCAGCAGGTCAGGCAGCATCCCGATGAGAACCAGGTCAGCCTCCTACCTCCGGTTCACCTGGCTTGTATATAGGAACTTGGTAGTTGGCACGGGACAGACAGTTCTCAACAGCTCCCAAGGCTCCAGACCAATGCTGACAGCACTTCAAATAAAAAAAACACACAAACTAGTTAGACAATGAAACAAATCAACCCATGATGCTTGTGACACTTCTGCAAAAGAAAGCCTGAAATCATGGTTGAACATTAAGCATTGCAGAGCTAGGTTCAAAAAGGTCCATGTGCAGAATTACCACTGGGATGACTAGGTGGGTTCAGGTCAGAGACCTTTAGGCCCAATATAGGTTTCATTGTGTCTGGATTAAAGCTACTGAGTCCAACTCCTACTCCAACTCCAACTCTCCTGCTGAGGTGAGAAATTAAGAAATCAACATTTAGCCTCTTGCAGATGGTTATCCAGTGACCCTGATATTCAACTGGTATCATGGGAGACTGTCTTCAAATGGGTTGAAAGGTCATTTTCAGCAGAAGCCTTTTAACAAGCCCTACTGAGAAACTGTGTGTAAAGAGAATAAAGGACTTGAACAGTCTGGTAGTTAGTCAAAATTCATTGTTTGCCCTTCAGTATGAACTGGTCATTTGGGAGGGATACCAGAGAGCTTCCAGAGTAACCAAACAAAACCCAGTAAGAGTCTTCACTTATATTAGCAGAGCAACAGAAAAATAGCAAAATGCATGGTGGCTCAGTGGTCAGCATTGCTGCCTCACAGCGCCAGGGACCTGGGTTCAATTCCAGCCTTGGGTGACTGTCTGTGTCAAATTTGCACATTCGCCATGTGTTTCCTCCCACGATCCAAAGATATGCAGGTTAGGTGAATTGGCCATGCTAAATTACCCATCGTGTTCAGGGATGTGTTGGTTAGATGCATTAGTTAGGGGAATAGGTTTGGGTTGTTTACTCTTCGGAGGGTCAGTGTGGACTTATTGGGCTGAAGGGCCTGTTCCTACACTGCCTGGATTCTATGATCTATTCTATATTTAATAAAAGGCGAAGGAGTACACTGTGTGGCCCTTTGAGCCAATTCTGTCATTCAACATGATAATGGCTGATCATCCAACTCATAATCCTGTTCCCACTTTCTCCGCTTGGACTTAGATCCCTTTTGCCCTGAGGACTATATCGAGATTTAACTCCTGCTTGGAAACACTTTGACCTCAACGGCTTTCTGTCGCATAGAATTCCACAGGCTCATCACTCTCTGGGTAAGGAAATTTCTTCTTATCTCTGTCTTAAATGGCCACACCATATCCTTAGGTTGTGACCCTTGGTCTGGAATCCCTGGTATTGGAAACATTCTTTCTGCCTTTGTCCTGTAAGATTCTGTTTGAATTTACCAGTTTTTTTAAAAACATTTTTATCAAAATTTATTCCCACCTCATTTAACTAGGCTCCAGTGAACATAGTCCAAACCAAGGCAGAGATGGGTACTGCAGATGCTGGAGATTAGAGTATTGCTGGAAAAGTACAGCAGGTCAGGCAGCATCCGAGGAGCAGGAAGATCAAGGACCCTGATGAAGGGCTTTTGCCCGAAACGTCGATTTTCTTGCTCCTCGGATGCTGCCTGACCTGCTGTGTTTTTCCAGCACCACGCTAATCACAGTCCAAACCATCCAGTCTCTCTTCATATCTCAGTCCTGTTGCCCCAGGAATCAGTTTGATAAACTTTCATTTCATTTCCTTCACAGCCAAACATCCTTCCTCAGATAAGGGACCGGAAACCCACTCTCCAGGTGTGCTCTCACCAAGCCTCAGTACAATTGCAGTAAGACATTCCTGGCCCTGTACTTGAATCCTCTCACTAATAAGGCCAGCATACCACTTGCCATATTCACCTCCTGCTGCACCTGCATGCTTACCTTCAGTGACTGGTGGACAAGACACGCAGGTCTTGTTGCACCTTCCCCTTTCTCAATCTATCACCATTCAGTTAATAATCTGTATTCCTGTTTTTGCTAACTCACACTTATCTACGTTATACTTCATGCATTTGCCCACTCACTCAATTTGTCCAAATCACACTGAAGTATATTTGCATCTTCCTCACAGTTCAACCTCCACTCAGCCTTGCATCATCTGAAAACTTGGAAATATTACATTTAGTTCCTTCACCTAAATTATTAACAAATACTGTGAATAGCTGAGGTCCAAGCACTGAACCATGCAGGACTCCTCTTGTCACTGGCTGCCACTCAGAGAAAAACTTGCTTATACCTACACATCATTTCCTTTGGGCAACCAGCTCTCTATTCAGCTCAGAACTCTACCCAATCCTATGTGCCTTAATTTTACATTAAAATTTTATATTAGCATAAGCATTAGCATGAAGTAACCACTCGAAGTCAGAGAGTGGTGGTAGATGGTAAATATTCAGCCTGGAGCCCAGTTACAAGTGGAGTTCCGCAGGGATCAGTTTTGGGTCCTCTGCTGTTTGTAATTTTTATTAATGACTTGGAAGAGGAAGTCGAAGGGTGGGTCAGTAAACTTGCAGACGATACAAAGGTTGGTGGAGTTGTGGATAGTGAGGAGGGCTGTTGTCGCCTGCCAAGGGACTTAGATATGATGCAGAGCTAGGCTGAGGAGTGACAGATGGAGTTCAACCCTGTCAAGTGTGAGGTTGTCTATTTTGGAAGGACAAATAAGAATGAGGAATACAGGGTTAATGGTAGGGTTCTTAGTAAGGTGGAGGAGCAGAGGGATCTTGGGGTCTATGTTCATAGCTCTTTGAAAGTTGCCACTCAGGTGGATAGAGCTTGTAAGAAGGCCTATGGTGTATTAGCGTTCATTAGCAGAGGGATTGAATTCAAGAGTCGTGAGGTGATGCTGCAGCTGTATAGGACCTTGGTAAGGCCACATTTGGAGTACTGTATGCAGTTCTGGTCACCTCATTTTAGGAAAGATGTGGAAGCTTTGGAGAGAGTGCAGAGGAAATTTACCAGGATGTTGCCTGGAATGGAGAATAGGTCATACAAGGACAGGTTGAGAGTGCTAGGCCTTTTCTCATTGGAACAACGAAGGATGAGGGGTGACTTGATAGAGGTTTATAAGATGATCAGGGGAATAGATAGAGTAGACAGTCAGAGACTTTTTCCCCGGGTACAACAGAGTGTTACAAGGGGAGATAAATTTAAGGTGAAGGGTGGAAGGTATAGGGGAGATGTCAGGGGTAGGTTCTTTACCCAGAGAGTGGTGGGGGCATGGAATGCGTTGCCTGTGGGAGTGGCGGAGTCAGAATCATTGGTGACCTTTAAGCGGCAATTGGATAGGTACATGGATAGGTGCTTAAGCTAGGACAAATGTTCGGCACAACATCGTGGGCCTGTTCTGTACTGTATTGTTCTATGTTCTATGTTAAGGGATGGGACATTATCAAAAGCCTTCTAAAGTCCAAAACAAAATACATCTATCAGCTGCCCTTTGTCAACTCCCCTAGCTACATCCTTGAAAATGTGGACTCTTTCTGATCCTGTCACTGTTTATAAATGCTATCCTATTGAATCTTTGATAATGGACTCTAATATTTTCAGGGTGAGGGAAAATTATAATCTCAACTTCTCAAACTGTATTTGATTGTCACTCACCGTGTTTGTCCTTTCAGAGTTGTATTAATTAAATTGATGGAGATTGATAAAGGGTTAGACATAGCAGATAAAAACAGGAAATGATTGAGTGATCCAGACTGAGGGAACAAAGAAGATTAAACGTAAGAGATTTAAGGTAGAGAGCAGAAGGATTTTCTTTAGAATAAAGGGTTTGAGTCAGTAGTTTAAAAGGGAGAATATTAGTACCAAGAATAGGTTAGACTGGTTGTTGAAGGACACAGATTTTGGAAGGGAGTAATCATACAGATGAGGATTACAGCTTGTGTGGAGGAAAAACTGATTGGACCAAATAGCATTGTCCTTTTTGTAAATCTCTTGTAATTCTGGGGCCTGGCTGGGTTTATGTCCCTCAGGAAGGTTTAGCTTGCTAGCGTCCTCTCATTCCACCTACTCTCCTGAAGAACTTGAGCTTTCACTGTTGTGCATTCCCACAAATACTTTTGCAAAATTAGCAGTTGGCCAACAGTCATTGTCTGAGAGTGGGCAGTGAATGGTAGAAAGTTGTTCGACCACGTGGGCTGAGAATATGCAGACAATGCCAGGAACAGCTGTAATCAATGTGTACAGAGGATAATGACACATTCGCAGGGAACAAAGTACAAACACATTGAGAAGCCCTAGAATGTAGCTCCTAGGAGAAGTAGATCATTCCTCCCTTCAGCCTGTTCTGGCATTCAATAACAACATGGCTGATCTAGTTGTGGTTTCAACTATACTTTTGTCAGCCCCCAAAGCCCTTGACTCCCTAGTTTATCAAAAAATGATCTAAATCAGCCCTCAATAAATTCAATGATCCAGCTTCAACTGTTTCCTGGGAAAGAGAATTCCACAGACTAACCACCTCCAGAGAAAAAACATTCTCCTACTCTGTCGTATAAAGTAGATCTTCATTTTTAAACTCCACTCCCTAATATCAGCCTTCCCTATAGAGATGAAACATCCCTCCATTATCCACTCCCCTAAGCAGATAATATGTTTCAGCAAAATCACTTATTTTCCTGCTAAATCCCAACGAGAATGGGACCAACCTTTTCAACTTTTCCTTATAATACAAACCCTGCATTCCAGGAATGAGTCAAGGTAACTTTCCCTAAACTGCATCTAGCACATTTGTATCCTATTTTAACCAAGCAGGCTTAATCTGTACACGGTGCTTCAGATGTGGTCTCACCAAGGCCGTGCGGTAACCTTTGCAATCAACACCACATTACATTTGCCTTTCCTGTCACTTGCAGCTGCAAACTAACATTTTTAGCAGTATGTACCTGAACACTCAGATCCCTCTATAACCTCAGAGTTCCCTCCATTTAAATCATACACTGCTTCATTGTACTTCCTGCCAATGTGGTTACATTCACATTTTCCTACTTTATATTCCCGTTGCATATATATAGTTCTGGCCCTTGTACTTAATTCTATGGCGCCCTACTGATCACAACTTGCCGACCTGAAAGGGCCCACTTATCCTTTTTCTTGCCTCTTGGTGGCTGACCACTGTCAATGCTGATATGTTACTCCCGATTTTTGTAGTAGCCTTTGACGTGGCCCCATTTTGTAATTCCAAGGACACCACATCTACAGGTTCCCCTTTGTGCATTTTGCTGCTTACTCCCTCAGACAAATCTACATCAATCAGTTACAACTGATTCCCACTTCACAAAACCATGTTGGCTCAACTTATCCAAAATTATGATATTTCAAATATCAAGTTATAATCTCCTCAATAGTTTCTGGCAATTTTTCTACGACAGATTTTCGGCTCACACTGTCCTGTTTTCAGTCTCCACCTCCCTTAAATAAAGTTGTTATGTTTATTAAAAACTGAAAGAACTGTGGATGCCGTAAATCAGAAACAAATACAGAAGTTGCAGGAAAAGCTCAGCAGGTCTAGCAGCATCTGTGAAGAGAAATCAAAGTTAACGTTTCGGGCCCGGTGACCCTTCCTCAGAACTGTTACATTTATTATTTTCCAATTCACCTGAGACTCATCCAGAATATACTTTGAAAGACTTATCAATGCCTCTGCTAAATCTGCAGCCACTTAGTTAAAGATGCTCAGATGGAGGTCATCAGGTCAGAGTTTAGATCCAATCATTTCTCCAGTGTCTTTTCCCTGCTGATGGGATTTGAGAATTCACTGGGAGTGGGAATTCAATGAGGTGGGGAAGGAGCTGCCTTTAACTCTTGTAGTGGTTTGCAGAAGCTTGAACCAGTAAGTGTTTGAAACGCGGAACACATGGACATTTTTAAACAACCTTTTCAGGGATGTTATGACAGGTCCCTGGAGCAGGTGGGACTTAAATCCAGATTTCCTGGCTCAGAAGTAGGGACAATACTATTATGTCACAAGAGGCCTCGCAGTTATTTTAATCAACATAGAGTCATAGAGATGTACAGCATGGAAACAGGCCCTTCGGTCCAACCAGTCCATGCCGAACAGATATCCCAACCCAACCCAATCACGTCCCACCTGACAGCACCCGGCCCATAACCCTCCAAACCCTTCCTATTCATATACCCATCCAAATACCTCTTAAATGTTGCAATTGTACCAGCCTCCACCACATCCTCTGGCAGCTCATTCTATACATGTACCACCCTCTGCGTGGAAAAAGTTGCCCCTTAGGTCCCTTTTATATCTTTCCCTCTCACTCTAAACCTATGCCCTCTAGTTCTGGACTCCCCAACCCCAGGGAAAAGACTTTGCCTATTACCCTATCCATCCACTTGTCACCCCTTAGCCTCCGACACTCCAGGGAAAACAGCCCCAGCCTGTTCAGCCTCTCCCTATAGCTCAAATCCTCCAACCCTGGCAACATCCTTGTAAATCTTCTCTGAACCATTTCAAGTTTCACAACATCTTTCCAATAGGAAGGAGCCAGAATTGCATGCAAGATTCCAACAGTGGCCTAACCAATGTCCTGTACAGCCACAACATGACCTCCCAACTCCTGTACTCAATACTGTGACCAATAAAAGAAAGCATACCAAACACCTTCTTCACTATCCTATCTATCTGTGACTCCACTTTCAAGGAGCTATGAACCTGCACTCCAAGGTCTCTTTGTTCAGCAACACTCCCTACCTTACCACTAAGTGTATACGTCCTGCTAAGATTTGCTTTCCCAAAATGCAGCACCTCACGTTTATCTGAATTAAACTCCATCTCAGCCCATTGGCCCATCTGGCAAAGATCCTGTTATAATCTGAGGTAACCCTCTTCGCTGTCCACTACACCTCCAATTTTGGTGTCATCTGCAAACTTACTAACCATACCTCTTATTCTCATATCCAAATCATTTATGTAAATGACAAAAAGTAGAGGACCCAGCACCGATCCTTGTGGCACTCCACTGGTCACAGGCCTCCAGTCTGAAAAACAACCCTCCACCACCACCCTCTGTCTTCCACCTTTGCGCCAGTTCTGTATCCAAGTGGCTAGTTCTCCCTGTATTCCGTGAGATCTAACCTTGTTAATCAGTCTCCCATGGGGAACCTTGTCGAACACCTTACTGAAGTCCATATAGATCACATCTATAGCTCTGCCCTCATCAGTCCTTTTTGTTATTCTTCAAAAATCTTAATTAAGTTTGTCAGACATGATTTCCCACGCACAAAGCCATGTTGATTAATCTAATCAGTCCTTGCCTTTCCAGATACATGTACATCCTGTCCCTCAGGATTCCCTCCAACAATTTGCCCACCACCCACGTCAGGCTAACTGGTCTATAGTTCCCTGGCTTGTCCTTACCACCCTTCTTAAACGGTAGCACCACGTTAGCCAACCTACAGTCTTCCAGCACCTCACCTGTGACTTTCGATGATACAAATATCTCAGCAAGAGGCCCAGCAATCACTTCTTAGCTTCCCACAGAGTTCTCCGGTACACCTGATCAGATCCTGGGCATTTATCAACCTTTATGCATTTCGAGACATCCAGCACTTCCTCCTCTGTAATATGGACATTTTGGAAAGTGTCACCATCTATTTCCCTACAGTCTATATCTTCCATATCCTTTTCCACAGTAAATGCTGATGCAAAATACTCATTTAGTATCTCTCCCATTTTCTGCGGCTCCACGCAAAGGCCACCTTGCTGATCTTTGAGGGGCCCTATTCTCTCCCTAGTCACCCTTTTGTGCTTATAATGCATTTGTAAAAACCCTTTGGATTCTCCTTAATTCTATCTGCCAAAACTATCTCATGTCCCCTTTTTGCCCTCCTGACTTCCCTCTTACGTATACTCCTACTGCCTTTATACTCTTCTAAGGATTCACTCAATCTATCCTGACTATACCATACATATGCTCCTTCTTTTTCTTAACCAAACCCTCAATTTCTTTAGTCATCCAGCATTCCCTATACCCACCAGCCTTCCCTTTCACCCTGACAGGAATATACTTGCTCTGAATTCTCATTATTTCATTTCTGAAGGCTTCCCATTTTCCAGCCGTCCCTTTACCTGCAAACGTCTGCCCCGAATCAGCTTTCGAAAGTTCTTGCCTAACACCGTCAAAATTGGCCTTTCTCCAATTTAGAACTTCAACTTTTAGATCTGGTCCATCCTTTTATAACACTATTTTAAATGTAATAGAATTATGGTTACTAGCCCCAAAGTGCTCCCCTACTGACACCTCAGTCACCTGCCCTGCCTTATTTCCCAAGAGTAGGTCAAGTTTTGCACCTTCTCTAGTAGGTACATCCACATACTGAATCAAGAAACGTTCTCATACGCACTTAACAAATTCCTCTCCACCTAAACCTTTAACACTACGGACATGATGAGGAACGTGTCACCAATACTTTATTGGAATAATAATGTGGAGGTTGGTTTGTTCATTTGGCTGGACAGTGGTTCAATTCCCATTACTGAGGTTACTGTGAAGGGCTCTCCATCTCAACCACTCCCATCACCCTGGGGTGATTCTAAGGTTAAACTATCTTCAGTCAATTTCTCTCTAATGAGAGAGCAGCCCTAAGATCTGATAAGACTATGGTGACTTCACCTTTACTAGGAATAATAATTTAAACATCTTAACTGGTTAAAAAGACTAAATAAACCAAGCCGATTAATTATATCCAATTTCAATTAATTAAAGGTATTAATTAATTGAAATTGAAATTAATTAATGGAGACAGCAGTACGAGGGGTGTGCTGCATCTGAAACATTTGGGAGTTTGTGGGATGTTTGGTGATTGGTAACTGCATCTGCAATAAGTGTTAGCAACTAAGGAACTTTGTCTCAAACATACCGGTTCAGACTTGGTGATAAGCATGGGAGGTGGAATGTTACCTCACACCCTCACATAATCACACCCATTAGATTAGACAGTGGCTTTAGACCCGGTTAGTGATCAGGAACCAGTGGATGTGATGGAAAGGAGAACTCAGATGAATGGTGGTTGAAAGATGCTATAAAATAACCGCTGGGGAAGACCATTCAGCCCTCTAAGTCTGTTCCAGCATTCAATGGGATCCTGGATGATCTGACTGTGGCCTTAACTCCACTTTGCTGCCTTTCTCCCATAACCTTGTAGATAGCACTTACGCATATTTGGAAAAGTGTGGCCTAACTTGGGACAGTCAGCATGGCTTTGTGCAGGGTAGGTCATGCCCTACTAACTTGCCTGAATTTTTCGAGGAGGTGACGAAGGTGATCAATGTGCGTAGAGCAGTGGATGTTGTCGACATAGGTGTTAATAAGGCTTTGGACAAGGTCTCTCATAGTAGGTCATGGATTCAGAATTGGCTTGCCAATTCAAAAAGGCAGAGGGTAGTGGTGGAAGGTTGTTTTTTAGTCTGGGGATCTGTGTCTAGTGTTGTCCCACAGGGATCTATAGAGGTATACAGCACGGAAACAGACACCTTGGTCCAACTCATCTATGCCGACCAGATATCCTGTACAAATCTAGTCCCATTTGCCAGCATTTGGCCCATATCCATCCAAACCCTTCCTATTCATACACCCATCCAGATGTCTTTTAAATGTTGCAATTGTACCAGCCTCCACCACTTCCTCTGGCAGCTCACTGCATACATGCACCACCATCTGCATGAAAAAGTTGCTCCTTAGGCCACTTTTAAATCTTTCCCATTTCACCTTAAACTTATGTCCTCTAGTTCTGGACTCCCCAACCTAGGGGAAAGTCCTTGGCTATTTATCCTATCCATGCCTCTCATGATTTTATAAACCTCTAAAAGGTCACCCCGCAGCCTCCGATGCTCCAGGAAAAAAACCCCAGCCTATTCAACCTCTCTCTATAGCTCAAACCCTCCAACCCTGGCAACGTCCTTGTAAATCTTTTCTGAACCCTTTCAAGTTTCACAACATTCTTCCTATAAGAGGGAGACCAGAATTGCACACAATATTCTAAAAGTGGCCTAAACAATGTCCTGGATAGCCGCAACATGACCTCCTAACTCTTATACTCAATGCCCTGACCAATAAAGGTAAGCATATCAAAGTTTATCTGGGACTCCACTTACAAGGAACTATGAACCTGCACTCCAAGGTCCCTTTGTTCAGCAACTAACCCCAAACCTAACCATTAAGTGTATAAATGTAGCATCTCACATTTATCTAAATTATCCATCTGCCATTCCTTGGCCCCTTGGCCCATCTTATGAAGATCCTTTTGTACTCTGACCTAACCTTCTTCATTGTCCACTACACCTCCAATTTTAGTGTCATCTGCAAACTTACTAACCACAACTCCTGTTCACATCCAAATTGTTTATATAAATGATGAAAAGCAGTGGACTCAGCAACAATCCTTTAGCACACTGTTGGTCTCAGGCCTCCAGTCTGAAAAGCAACCCTCCACCACTACCCTCTGTCTTCTACCCTTGAGCCAGTTCTGTATCCAAATACCTCGTTCTCCCTGTATTCCATGAGATCTAACCTTGCTAATCAGTCTACCACAAGGAACCTTGTCAAATGCCTTACCGAAGTCCATATGGATCACATTCACCACTCTGCACTCATCAATCCTCTTCATTACTACTGGGACCACTGCTGCTTGTGAGATATATAAATGGCTTAGATAAAAATGCAGATGGGTGGGTTAGTATGTTTGAAGATGATACAAAGATCAGTGGAATTGTGGATAATGTAGAAGGTTGTCAAAGGTTACAGCGGGATACAGCTCAATGGCGGCATGGTGGCACAGTGGTGTGGGTGGCACAGTGGTTAGCACTGCTGTCTCACAGCGCCAGAGACCTAGGTTCAATTCCTGCCTCAGGCGACTCCTGTGTGGAGTTTGCACATTCTCCCCGTGTCTGCGTGAGTTTCCTTCGGGTTCTCCAGTTTCCTCCCACAATCCAAAAACATGCAGGTTAGGTGAATTGGCCATGCTACATTGCCCGTAGTGTTAGGTGAAGAGGTAAATGTTGGGTCTGGGTGGGTGGCGGGTCGGTGTGGACTTGTTGGGCCGAAGGGCCTGTTTCCACACTGTAAGTAATCTAATCTAATCTAATATGGGCAGAGAAATGGCAGAAGGATCTTGGGTTCCAGTCCCTGAAAGTGGCCACGCAAGTAGATAGGGGAGGTAGAGAAGGTGTACGATATGCTTGTCTCTACTGGTCGAGGAATTGATTACAAGAATCATGTTGCAGCTTTGTAAGACTTTGGTGAGGCCGCACGTAGAATATTTCATTCAATTCTGGTCATCACATTACAGGAGGTTAGTGGAGGCTTTGGAGATGGTGCAGAAGAATTCAGGATGCTGCGTGGATTAGTGGGTATGACATGGGCTGGTTTCTCTGGAGCAGTGGAGGCTGAGGGGAGACTTGATAGAAGTTTATAAAATTATAAGTAGCATAAGGGTTAATGGTCAGAATCTTTTTCCCAAACCGCAAATGTCTGAAACTAGGGGGCATGCATTTAAGATGAGAGGGGGAAAGTTCAAGGGAGATGTGAGGGGAAGTTTTTTTTTGACACAGAGAGTGGTACAAGTGTAGGACACACTGCCAGGAGTGGTGGTGGAGTCAGATATGATAGGCGTGTTTAAGAGACTTTTAGATAAGCACATGAACATGTAAGGAATGGAGAGATATGGACTAAGGGCAGGTCGAAGATTGTGGGCCGAAGGGCCTGTTCCTGTGCTGCATAGTTCTATGTTCCATCAAACATGTGTCTGACACAGCCTTGAATATATTCAATGAATATATTCATTGTTCTCTGAGAAGCTGAAACCCATTCACCTCTACATGTGTGACTGAATCATCTATGTTGCTAATCATGCTTCATGTGTTCTGTTATACTGTCTCTAATTTTAACTTCTGACTATTATTCCTAATGCGGCATCAGTCATTAAGTAGGTGATCTGCCTGTATTGCTGTGCCTCGGTACACATGACAATGAATTCAATTCACTCATGCACTTTCTGCCATAACCTTATAGATTATTTTTCCAAATTGCTATTATGCACTCCAGCTTTTCACTTCAGACATTTAAATTTTGTTTTATCTGACCCAGCTCTCTCATTAACTTGATGCTCTATCTACTGTCACATTGGCAGAGGCCTCTCCTCTGATGTTAAATCTGTACAATGTCAGGATGGGGCAGGAGGTCCTTACTAGACCACGTCAGGACCTCACCTGGCAATGGTGCTACTCCCCCACTGCTTTTACAGTCACGGTTCTGGTCAGCAGTGGCAAGCTGCTAAAGCAAGGCACCTTATTGCACCACTCCTGCCTGCTTACTAACCTACAGCCTGTCAATGTACACAAAGCCAGTTATGGAAGTGTAAGGAACGTATTCGTTGAGGTAAGTTGAGGGTTAGATGTTAAAAATACAATGTTATATAACCAATGTAGTTTTAAAAAAGACTTTGATTTAGATAGTACCTTTCACAATAGGTCATCCTAAAGAGCTTTACAGGCAATTATACATATTTGAAGCATTGTCACTGTTGTGAAGTAAAAAATGTGTTGCCAATTTGCACACAGCAAGCTCCAACAAATAGTAATGCAATAATATCTGTCTTTGTTAACTTTGACTGAGTGATAAATATTGACCAAAACCCTGGTGATGATTTCCCTGTTCTTCTTGAAATTTTTTTTTGGGCACTAACAGAATGAAGGTATTATAGGTACAAACAAGGACTGCAGATGCTGGAAACCAGAGTCTAGATTAGAGTGGTGCTGGAAAAGCACAGCAGTTCAGGCAGCATCTGAGGAGCAGCAAAATCAACAGTTCGGGCAAAAACCCTCCATCAGGAATACAGACAGAGTGCCTGCAGGGTGGAGAGATAAATGAGAGGAGGGTGGGGGTGTGGAGAAAGTAGCATGGAGTACAATAGGTTAATGGGGGTGGGGATGGAGGCGATAGGTCAGGGAGGAGGGTGGGGGAAGGTAGAAAAGAGTACAATGGGTGAATGGAGGTGGGGATGAAGGTAATACGTCAGGGAGGAGAGTGGAAAGGAAGATAAGCAGGTAGGACAAGTCATGGGGACAATGCTGAGCTGGAAGTTTGGAACTGGGGTGAGGTGGGGGAAGGGGAAATGAGGAAACTGATGAAGTCCACATTGATGCCCTGGAGTTGAAGTGTTCCAAGGCAGAAGATGAGGCGTTCTTCCTCCAGGCATCGGGTGGTGAGGGAGCGGCGGTGAAGGAGGCCCAGGACCTCCACGTCCTCGGTTGAGTGGGAGGGTGAGTTGAAATGTTGGGTCACAGGGCGGTGTGGTTGATTGGTGCAGTTGTCCCAGAGATGTTCCCTAAAGCGCTCTGCTAGGAGGCGTCCAGTCTCCCCAACGTAGAGGAGACCGCATCGGGAGCAACGGATACAATAAATAATATTGGTGGATGTGCAGGTAAAACTTTTGATGAATGTGGAATGCTCCTTTGGGGCCTTGGATGGAGGTGAGGGAGGAGGTGTGGGCGCAGGTTTTGCAATTCCTGCAGTGGCAGGGGAAGGTGCCAGGACAGGAGGATGGGTTATTGGAGGGCGTGGACCAACATTTCAATATTGGGGGGTAGGGTACACATTGTTAATTCTAGCTCAGTAGTATTTTTGCATTTTCTTTTTCCTACCTGAGTCAAGGGTGGGGCACTGGTTGGGAGAGGTTATGATGGGCTTTTGGAAAGGAAGTGGTGTCCCCTGTGAACAAGAGGGAAAATCTCCATTTAACTACTTTTTTTTAATTTCGAAATAGTTTTTTATTATATTGATCTGAGTGTATTAAAGAGCCTTTATTTTTGTGAATTTTATATGCTGTATGCTCAGGATGTTTTGGATAGGGTTACTTCTCCCGAGGGGTCTCAGACTTGCCCGGTGATTATGGTTAATCAGTCGATTAAATGGTGCGCCTGGAATGTCACGGGGAGTAACTCACCAATCAAAAGGAAGAAAATATTATCAAACCTCAAGAAAGAAACGGTTGATATCGCTCTCCTCCAGGAGACACACTTATTGGATAAAGAACACCTGAAATTACGACAGGGAAGAGATTATTTTCCATTCTCTCTTTCTGTGCAAGGAAAAATATTTTGGTAAACTGGATAGCTGAGGGCTCCCCTGGACTTTCAAATTGGCACAGATTAATTATGGAATATATTCCCCTTGACTTCCTTACAAATATGGTGCACCAAAAAAAACGAATTATTCCATAAAATATGGCAGCCCTTCTTGAATTACACAAATACAGATATTTCAGTCATCCTAACAAGGGCTCTTATTTAATTGAGAGGGTGAACCTGGCTGGTCCGGGGCCCCTTGGAAGAGGAATCCCACACAAATATGGGTTTTGTTATGGTCTGATGTTAACACATTCCGAGCATGTATCTCACTGCTCAATTTTTGTGTTATCCATTGTTTTTTTCTCTCTTGAATAATGTAAGAGATTTAATCAGACGCTCTGGTTAGTTATAGGTTGGATGAGTAGTTAGTTGAGTTTTGTTTTTTTTTCTCTCGGTATTTCTTTATTTCTGTTTGATAGATTTTGGTTATTATTTATTTAAGATTTAATTGTATATCAATGTTTACACTTGTTTTTTTTAGTTTTCTTTTGTAAACGTGTAAAAACATTTTAAATTTTCGATAAAAATATCTATTAAAAAGTGTTCATCAACACATTATTACCTCGGAGTCATGGGAAATAAAATTAATTTGGATTCTAAAATCTTGTTCAAGGATTTTAACTGAATGTCAGCTCCACAGAAATAAAATGGAAAACAAAATTCAATGTTTCCTGCAAACTAACAGAATGTATGGAGATTGTCCATACGTTCTATTCCGCAGAGCTGAAACTGGTTTAATTCTCCCAATCTTTCTCAAACAGTACTTACCATAGGAATAGTTGGGTAAACTATAGCCAATTCACAGTGAACTTGGTTCTCAAAAGATTAGTCATGATGTTGAGGAGATTAAAACAGGAACTTGCCGCTAATCCCTGTGTGAAAATTACCCGTTACTCTGAGAATTACATCAGTCATCCAGATGGGCCAATGAGCTGAGGAGCGGCAGATGGAGTTTAATTTAGATAAAAGCGAGGTGCTGCATTTTTGGAAAGCAAATCTTAGCAGGTCTTATACACTTAATGCTAAAGTCCTAGGGAGTGTTGCTGAATAAAGAGACTTTGGAGTGCAGGTTCGAGGCTCCTTGAAAGTAGAGTCGCAGAAAGATAGGATAGTGAAGAAGGTGTTTGGTTTGCTTTCCCTTATTGGTCAGAGCACTGAGTATAGGAGTTTGAAGGTCATGTTGCGGCAGTACAGGATGTTGGTTCAACCACTTTTGGAATATTGCGTGCAAGTCTGGTCTCTTTCCTATCGGAAGGATGTTGTGAAATTTGAAGGGTTCAGAAAATATTTCCAAGAATGTTGCCAGGGTTGGAGGATTTGAGCTATAGGGAGAGGCTGAATAGGCTGGGGCTGTTTCCCCTGGAGTGTCAGAGGCTGAGAGGTGACCTAATGGAGGTTTATAAAATCATGAGGGGCATGGATAGGATAAATAGACAAAGTCTTTTCCCTGGGGTGGCATAGGTTTAGGGTGAGAAGGGTAAGATAAAAAAGGGACCTAAGGGACAATTTGTTCTCCTAGAGGGTGGTACATGTGTGGAATGAGCTGCCAGAGGAAGTGATGGAGGCAGGTACAAATTGCAACATTTAAAAGGCATCTGGATGGGTATATGAATAGGAAGAGTTTAGAGGGATATGAGCCAACTGCTGGCAAGTGAAACTAGATTAGGTTGGGATATCTGGTCGGCATGGATGAGTTGCTGTATACTTCTATGATTCTACGACTCAAAATTGCAGATCAAAAACAGGATTTACTTGTTTACCCAACAGGACAGTGATTCCCAAACTGAGGATTGGGGCAGTGTTAAGGTTATGGGAGATGGAGGATGTAGGTTTTGTCACTGAAACTGGGAGATTCCAGGTGTGTAATGCCAAAGCATCATGAAGCAACGTGCTCATTCTAAGTCACCCCAATTGTCTCTCAGCATCCAGAACATACTAGGAGTAAATATCACCAACAATCTGTCCTGGTCCATCCACATCAATGCTATGGTTAAGAATGCAAACCAATGCCTCTACTTCCTCAGGAGGTGAAGGAAATCCAGCTCTTACCAACTTTTATAAATGCACTATGGAAAGCATCCTACCTGGATGCATCACTACTTGGTATGGCAACTACTCTTCCTGAGACTGCATGGAATTACAGACAGTTGTGAATGCAGCCCAGTCCATCATGTAAACCAGCCTCTTCCTTCCACTGAGTCCATCAATATTTCCTGCTGCCTCGGGAAAACAGCCAACATAATCAAAAACCCCTCCCATCTCAGTTATACGCTCTTCTACCCTCTTCCATTAGGCAGAAGATACAAAAATTTGAAAACACCAACAGATCCAAGGGCAGCTTCTTCCCCATTGTTATCAGACTTTGGAACAGACCTCTCATATATTAAAGTTGATCATTCTCTGCACCTTCTCTGTAGCTGTAACACTATATTCTACATTCTGTTCCATTACCCTGGTGTACTTGTGTAAGGTATGATTTGACAGGATAGCACACAAAACAATACTTGCGCTGTATCTTGGTACACCTGACAATCATAAAATCAACTCAAATCAAAATCTTTGGCACAGCTTTGGCATAGACTGAATGTCTACCTTTGGGTTCGGAGGTTGCTTACTGGGTACATCAATCCAGCCAGGCAGGAAGCAATGTGTGTGTTCATGTCCGACAAGGAAATTGGCGGCTGTAGAGCTGGGGCATGGTCAATCTTCTTTCCACACAAGACCTGCATTCTGCGCAACACATCGTCATTGTGAAACAGGAGTACCCCATCAGCATACCTACATTAATGTCAAACACACAAAAGAAAAATGACGTTGGATAGAACAGCCCAAACTAGATTTCACATTTGGCTTGAAAAGGAGGCAATGCTGATGTTGCAAAAGGAGACTTCTTCTGAAGGCATAAGATAATTGTCACCCAAAAGGACTCCCCTAGTCTTCTGCACAAAATGTCTTGAGATCTTCTACATTCAGCTGAGAGATTGTGATGACGAAGCCTTAGTTTAATATCTCATCGAATGGGCAACATTTCTGACTGTGGCAGCACTTCCTCAGTGTTACCAATGTCAGGCACCATCATCTGATTCAGAGAGGTCATAAGTCACATAACATCAGGTTATAGTCCAACAGGCTTATTTGAAATCACAAGTTTTCTGAGCCCTGCTCTTTGTCAGGTTAAGTCTTCTCCTGACAAAAGAGCAGCAGTCTGAAAGTTTATGATTTCAAATAAACCTGTTGGACCAGTACCTGGTGTTGTGTGACATTAGACCTTGTTAACCCCAGTCTAACACCGACACCTCCACATCATGATACAGAAGAGGAGAGATCTAGCCACTGAGCCTAACAGGCTGATACAGTTGAGCAAATATCAGGCACTGCACTTAGTGTCTTTCTCTTTCTGAGATATCCTGTAAGATATCCTGGTCGCAAAGGTAAGGTATCCAACATGCGACCACAAGTGGAAGGGAAGTTTAACTTTTTCTATCAGGAATGCTTAATGCTGCCACCTGGTGGCCAGAAATAGAAAGTGTCTGTTCCCATCAGTTTGAAGACCACAAACATTCAGACAGAAAAACAAATGTTTAAAGCATATAACAACTGAGGGGAAATCTTACCTCTGAAGCCAAGAAAGGCAGAGCAGGGAATTGTAATGTTGGAGTGGACTTTCCCCCACCTGGTGTGGAGCGACCGTCACAGAGAGAATGTAACCCACTGGAAACTCCTCCCGGATTGATTCACACAAGTGTGCACCCAATCCTACAGGAAAGAAAATATTCACCGCTCCAGGTCAGAAAAGCTTTCAGGCTCAAGAAGGCCAATGATATCAACAGGTCACTACCTTCCACTGTCTCTTTGGATGTATATAGCATTCTCAGTTGAGAAAGATGAGACATGGAGCTGAAAGCACACAATCGGGTCTGAATCTTCCAGGACAGTCCGAAGGGGCAGCTGCGCTGTCAGAAGAACCATTTTTTAAATGGGCTGTCAAATTAAAGTTCAGTCAGCCCTCTATGGAGATGTAACACCTTGAAGAAGGTCAAGAGAATTGACCTCGGTATGTTGGCCAACAATTATACCTAAACTAGGGGCATTTTCACACCACCATCCATGTTGGCACAGAGGTGGAAAGGCTTTAAAGTTAGGAGGTGGAACCCGATCCAGAAATACTCCTGATTCCTATTTTCAGCGACTTTTGCTGGCACAGGATAAGGGTGTGGCCAGTGAACCTACACTCAATAATTCTACTGTCTCTACTCAGACTCTCCTGATTTCCTTGGAGTCAGGCCAACTTTTACAGAAGACATGCTTTAAGTCTTCTCAGAGGGGCAGGAACCATGAGGGAACCCTATCTGGTGCTGCGAGAAACACACAAAAAAACGTAGGCATTCAGCCTTTCCTGTAATGGAAGACGCAGGCTGAGATTCGAAAGTGCAATATAGACTCATTCTAGCAGTTGTTTGTTTATTCGGTACAAAGGGATGTGCTTGCTTTTGTTTGCTGTTCTTCCAGGTTTTTGAATGCTTATTATCTTATTTGGATGAGATTAAAAACACATAAAGTGGTTTAAAGGTTTCCTCCAATGCCTGTGTTTGATTTAATTTTGTATTGAAAAGTAAGATAGGCAATGTTGATCAAATGTATTTTTATCATGGTTGTTTTAGGTCAATCATCTCAGCTCCAGGATAAGACTGCAGTAATTTCTCAGCTTGGATATTTTCTTATCAACCTGTTGACAGATGTTATTACACAGCAAATGGGACTTGAACATAGGCCATGTGGATCAGAGTTAGGGACGCTACCACTGTGCTGACACCACCCATCAAATGCTCAGGATAGTGTGCTAGGCCCAACCACCATCAGATGTTTATTTTGGTTAAAATTTCAATGACTTGCTCGCAACATTGTATGGTTGATTAGTTATGTACTTAGTGCATACTGGGTGAATACACATGGAAGGGGCAAAAGGGGCATGGGACATTTGAGAGTGCTTTGGACACTGAGAGATTAAGGGCTGGATGACCATGAATACAGTTATGCTGTTTTCTAACTTAACCTTGCCATCCTCCAGTCTCCACTGCTGCCTGCAGATGGTGGGTCTGTCTCCAATCTGTGGCCAACTCCTCAACACAGGAATAGGGCAGGTGCACTTCCCTACAAAGCGAAAAGGATCATTTAGCCAGGAAAATTCCAGACTCTCAATATCCATTTGATGATGAAAATCTGGTGCTCACTATCTGGTCATTTTAATACCTTGTTAAATGTTTGTAGGCAGCCCTTTTGAATGACTCGGAAGCCGATCTGTCTGCCATTTTGATTAGGGCTTTTGTCTTGCCATGATGGTCTGGTCTGATAAACCTCAGGCCATGAGAGGAAGACTTTCAAACAAATGTGGGTTTAATAATTGATGCTCTCGAAGGTTGAGAGCTATGGTCTTGTTGCACTAAAGTGGCGTTATTTATTTATTGATTTGTAATTAGTGGAGTTTTGATTTCTTTTCTACAGTAGCATAGTACTGTAGTTGGTTCATTGTTTATTGTTGTTTTTGATGTTTTGGTGCTATACTTTCATGTTTCTGTAACTTTCTAATTTTGCAAAGAAAAATTTTTCAATAAAAATATTTTTAAAAAATCTTTGTAGGCCCTTATTAGCTACCATATTTTCCTACATTGTAGCAGGAATTGCTCTTCTAAATTATTTATTGGCTGTGAAGCACTTTGAAAAGACCTGAGCTCACGGAGAGCACGATGTAAATGTAGGGTTTGAACATTTTCCTCATGAAGTTTGACAGTGGCTCAGTTCATCAGTGGTTGTACAGCCTTCAATTATCAAGGAGGGAAGCAAAGCAGATTATATAATGGGCTGAGTCATTAAAAAATGCAACTTTACATAATAGTTTAGCCTTACCAACAACACCTGGTGACTTATGGGGGAAATATCATGTCTGGAACTGCAAGTCCATGATGTAGTATCACTGCCTGTCTTCATAAAAAATTACTTTCACCGTAATTTCTCCTGTTGTCATTTTTGAAGACAGATTAATTTTGCCTCTTCCTTTTCACCACATTGATGTGATTCAGTGGATTTGCATAATCATATGGTATTAACAGAAAAAAAATCACAAAACAGTAAAGTGTTCTTTTTCTCAGCCCTGTTATGCTGAGCATGGTATGAGTTAAGTGGGGCTTATTTTCACCTTTGAATAGCAGCAAGACTCCTATAATGATTTGACATGTAATAAATGAGCAGCTCTAGGTCACCTTGAGGCCTCAAATACTGTCCCACCCTGTCCCTACCAGGTTCAGTTAGAGAAAGCATTACAATTGTGGAATGGGAGGTGTCCCCTAAGTGTCAACCACTCAGGAATCCCTTGAGGCTAAGAAAATACTGATCATGTCTTTGGTAGCCTTTTCAGTTCCATTGTGTGTAACACAAGCTCTGATTACAAAACATTAGTGTGCAGGTACAACAAGTGATTAGGAAGGCAAAGAGAATGCTGTTGTATTTCACAGGTGCGATCAAATATAAAGTTAGTGAAGTTTTGCTACAATTATAAAAGGCATTGCTGACCACATTTGGAGTACCATGGGGAGTTTTGGGCTCCTTAATTTAATGATGTGGAGGTGCAAGTGTTGGACTGAGCTGGAAAAAGTCAGAAGTCACTCGACACCAGGTTATAGTCCAACAGAAGCCAGAAGAGAAAATGCTGGAAAATCTCAGCAGGTCTGGCAGCATCTGGAAGGAGAGAAAAGAGCTGACATTTCGAGTCTAACTGACCCTTTGTCAAAGCTTTGTCAGTTAGACTCGAAACGTCAGCTCTTTTCTCTCCTTCCAGATGCTACCAGACCTGCTGAGACTTTCCAGCATCTTCTCTTTTGGTTTCAGATTCCAGCATCTGCAGTAATTTGCTTTTATAGTCCAACAGGTTTATTTTAAATCACAAGCTTTTGGAGCGCTGCTCTTTCATCAGGTGAAGTGATTAATTTACAACAGGATATAATTGCATTAGAAGCAGTTTTGACCTCATTGCATCCCTTGATCCAAACATGAATAAGAAGAGCTGAACACCAGCGATGAGGTGACAGTGGCAGCCTTGAGATCAAGGCTGCGTTCGGCTGAGTTAATGCCCTTGAAAGGGTGAAGTCAACCAGATCTGCTGGTTGATAGTTATACCTGGGACAAATGTGGATGGTCATAGTTATTTTAGGTCAATCATTCAGCTCCAGGATAAGACTGCAGTAATTCCTCAGGTTGGATATTTTCTTACCAAACTGTTGACAGATGCTATTACACAGCTCTGGAGCAGATGGGACTTGAACACAGACCATGTGGATCAAGAGTTAAGGACTTTACCACTGTGCTGACACCACCCTTCAAATGCTCAGAATAGTGTGCTAGGCCCAATTGTCATCAATGTTTCATCAATGACAATCACCACCCCCATCATAAGGTCAGAAGTGAGAATGTTCACTGATGAGTGGACAATGTGCAACATCGCTCATGATAATTAGAAATGCAGAATTTTACACTATAAGAGGAAGCTATTTGACCCCATAGTGTCTGTAACAGCTCCTTCACAGACCAAACTTAATCCGTTTCCATTTGTAGCAAGGTCTGGGCCAAGACTTGGGTTTTTCAGATCTTTATTCTTTCACCAGATGTAAGCATTGCTACCAAGAGCAGCATTCATTGTCCATCCCTAACTACCCTTGTAATGAGTAACTTCCTTGAGCACTTCAAAGGGCAGAATGGCCCTCCTTTCAGACTTAATCCCCAAACGTTATTTTCAACATTTTAGTTAACTATCTCTCTTTGAATCAGTTTTTTAAAGATATTTGGTTAATATTAAGGTTGAGAGGCAACTTAATAGAGACATATAAGATAATCAGAGGGTTAGATAGGGTGGACAGGGACAGCCTTTTTCCAAGTATGGTAACAGCGAGCACGAGGGGTGTAGCTTTAAATTGAGGGGCGATAGATATAGGACAGATGTCAGAGGTAGTTCCTTTACTCAGAGAGTAGTAAGGGTATGGAATGCTTTGCCTGCAATGGTAGTAGATTCACCAACTTTAAGTACATTTAAGTCATCATTGGACAGGCATATGGACGTACATGGAATAGTGTAGGTTAGATGGGCTTCAGATTAGTATGACAGGTCAGCGCAACATCGAGGGCCGAAGGGCCTGTACTGCGCTGTAATGTTCTATTTAGCCTATTCACTGGTTAACCATTTCCCCATCTTCAGATCTAGTTTCTGAATGTACTTTCAATACTTTGGTTAACCATTTCACACGTTTTAGCCATACTTGATTTTTGGACAGTCATGCTCCACGCTCACTGGTTGGGTTATTTTCCATTCGGATATTTTGATGAGGCTGCTCAGCTTAGGGACTCTCCTGTACTCCAATGGCAGTCCCCATTTCCTACTCTCACCCAGACGTTTCAGACACCTTTTGGGCAGTCCTTAGAAGTGCAGCTAAGTAGTTTCAGGCACAGTTCAACAATACCGGAAGCCAGCTAGAGTGTCCACCTGCACCTAACCAGTGCTTCCTGCTACCATCCACTCAGCTGCCAGCTAGCAGCATTCAATCTGTGTGCTGTCCCTTAACTGGGTGGTGAGCAGGCAACTGGGTACTTAAACTAGCGGCTGTAGCTCTGAATCTTTTTGCTTACTCTTGGCTGCCAGCTGATCTGATCCTCTGCAAAGAGTTACAGCTGAAGGGCACCTCTGGGGCCTGGTCATTTGACTGAGATTTCAAACTTTTGCCTTGTCATTCTGAGCTTAGTGCATTGATAAATTATATGAGAGGCCTGACTGGATGCCAGACCTCAGACTGTGGGTACCTGTTAATTTCTATGATGAGGGGAAATTATTACTCAATGTAACGTGCCATGTCACCATATTTAATTTGGCTCAATTTTCTTGACCAGTCCTACCTGTCCATCGTGGGGTGGCACGGTGGCTCAGTGGTTAGCACTGCTGCCTCACAGCACCAGGGATCCGGTTCAATTCCTGCCTCAGGTGACTGTCTGTGTGGAGTTTGCACGTTCTCCCCGTGTCTGCATGGGTTTCCTCCAGGTGCTCCGGTTTCCTCCCACAGTCCAAAGATGCCCTGGTTAGGTGAACTAGCCATGCTAAATTGCCTGTACTGCTAGGTGCATTAGTCGGGGTCCCACCTATCCGCTCCACCCTCCCGACTGATCTATCAAAATGACCTCCCACCTGCATCCACCTATCACCCTCTCCCCAGCCCCACTCCTTATTTACCTCCATGTTCCTGATAAAGGGCTTATGCTTAAAAAGTCAAATCTCCCGCTCCTCAGATGCTGCCTGACCTGCAATGTTTTTCCAGCATCACACACATTTTGACTCTTTGTTTCTGCCATGCCAGGCTAAGCTAGTTTCAGGGTTGTTCAATAGCTCTAGGTCCCAGTCAGCAGCTGCCTGGATCCAGTCAGTCTCTCTGCTACCTGGTCAAGTACCAGAAGGTGGTTTTCAGTCTCTGTGTCATTCCCTTATCTGGATGGAGGATGAGTTGCTGGCCATTCAGTCTCCCCAAGACACAGCACCCCAAGTCCTTCTGTTGTTGACCCAGAGCGATATTTTTTCTAACTTGCTCGTGGGGTGTGGCACTGGATGGGCCAGCATTTATTGCTCATCCCAAATTTCCCTGCAGAAGTTGGTGGAACTGTCTTCTTGAACCACTGCAGTCCTTACTGTGTAGGGACAGCGAGGAAGGGAGTTCCAGGTTTTTGATCCAGCAACAGTGAAAGAACAGCAATATATTCTCTTTCTAAGAAAGGATAGTGTGTGACTTGGTTGTGTTCCTCCATTTCTCTTTCTAGATGGCAGAGGTCATTTTGGAAGGTGCTGTCAAAGGAGTCTTAGTGAGTTAGTGCAGTGGATCTTGTAGATGGTACACAATGCTACTAACATGCATAGATGAAGGGAGTGAATGTTGAAGGTGGAGCCAATGATTGGGCTGCTTTGTTCTGGACGGTATCAAGCTTCTTAAATGTTGTTGAACCTGTACTTATCCAAGCAAGTGGGGAGTATTCCATGATACTCATAACTTGTGCCTTGCAGAGGGTGGAGGGACACTGTGGAGTCCAGAGGTGAGTTACTGACCTTAGAATCACAGAATTGTTACAGGTGTAACCTTAGAATTACAGGTGTAGAACAAGGCCATTCATCCCCATCATGTCTGAACGGCTGTCTAAGCATTTTAACTTGATGCCAATCTCTCACTTTTTTCTCGCAACCCTCCCAATTGTTTCTGTTGAAATGATTACTCATTGCTTCAGTTGAACCTGCCTTTATTGCATTCCAGACCCTAACTACGCTTGGTGTAAAACGATTATTATCACTTCGCATTTGCCTCTTTTGTAAAACACTTTCAATCTGTGCCTTCTGGATGTTGCTGTGTTCATGAGCGGGAATAGTTTCACCCAATCCACACTGTCCAGACTCCTCAATTTCCTCTCCGAGAAAAGCATTCCCAACTTCTCCAATCATTCATCATAACTGAAGTCTTATCCATGTAACCATTGTCATGAACTTTTTTCTGAAACCCACTCATATCCTTCATATATTGTGGTACTAGAATTTCTAGCCTCTAACCTGCTCTCGTATCCAAAATTTCATTTGGTTGGTCTGGTCCACTTCAGTTTCTGATCAATGGTAACACCCAGTATGTTGACAGTCGGGAACTTAACAATGATAATGCCATTGAATGTCAAGGGTTAGATTCTCTCTGAATGGTTGTTACCTTGGATGTTTCCCTTTGTGGGAAAGACGAGAACTAGGGGTCAGAGCTTAAAAAATGAGGCATGTCTCACTAAAGAAGTAGATAAGGAGAATTTTAACTTTGAGTGGGTTAGTGATCTGTGAAGTTCTTTTCCCCAGTGACCAGTGGAGACATGGCCATTGAACACGTTTAAAGCCGAGGTAGATTGATTTACCACTGTTTAAGATCAGAGAGCTGTTGGCATCTGTGGAATTGAATCTCAGTGCATGCAATGCAGAATCAATGCCTAAAGGAAGACAGAGGGGTAAACAGCAAAGACTCACAAATCCTGCTTAGCTGCAGTGTCTGGTGCTGAACCTCCCACAAACAGCAAATAACAGGCTATTACCTCGCTCGTGCATTCCCACTTGTTTTATTATCCCATGTAAAAAGCAGCAAGGGAGAGGTCACTTTCTTTCTCAAGTGCTTTATTCTAGACACAATAAACCAGATTGTATTCCTTAACTGAGCATGACCAGCTTTTATGCTCTAGGCAGTTTAGAGGGGAAAGTAATTTTATATTGTCTGTTCTTGAGACACTTCTATTAAATTTCTGGTGTAAAATATTATGTTACTAGTTCAGGTAGGTGATAATCACCCCCTCAGTTGTTTAATGCCCCTTCCTGAAGGTGCTTTCTCACGTAGCTGCTCTCCAGCTCAAATGCAAACACCCTGCTCCCGTGTCTGTTTGTCAGCTATATCAGCTAAGACAATGAAAACAAGTTGAACATTTAGTGTCAAGCTGTGCAAAATGTTGCAGTTTAGGAGAAAGAATGAGTAGAGGCAATATAATTTAAAAGATACAACTGTAAAGGAGGTGTAGGTTCAGAGAGAGCTGGGAAATCATTTCCACAAATCTTTGATGGTGGTAAGCTCTTAAAAGGCAGGTAGGATCCTGGGCTTTATTAGTGGAGCCACAGAATACAAAAGTAAAGTAGATCAAGTAAAACATTACAAATCACGCAGGTGCAGTACTGCTCAATGCTGGTGTTCACATTTTTGGACAGAAGCAAGGTCTTGCCAAATCTACATAGGATATTTAAAGAAGAAGCTAGGATTGTTCTTCTTAGAACAGAGAATCATAGTACACTACAATTCAGAAGCAGGCCATTCAGCCCATTGAGTCTGCACCGACCCTCTGAAGAGCATCCCACCCAGATCCCATCGTTTACCCGTAACCCTGCACTTCCCATGGTTAATCCACCTAACCTACACATACCTGGACACAATGGGTGATTTAACATGGCCAATTCACCTAACCTGCACATCTTTGTGTCTGGGGGGACCCACACAGACACAGGGAGAACATGCAAACTCCACACAGTTGCCTGAGGGTGGGATTGAACCCGGGTCCCTGGCGTTGTGAGGCAGCAGTGCTAACCACCAAGCCACTGTGCCCAGGGAAGATTAAGATGAAACAGAATAGAACAGTTCAATATTCACAGGGTGGGTTTGACACAGTCAGTAAGAAATACTTAGCAATAGAACACAGGGAAGACTGAAGAAAACTTTCCAGACACAGTGAGTCTTAGAAAAGGGAATTGGATATAAATTTGAACAAAAAATATTGCAGCACAACAGGAAAGAGTTGGAATAAAAACAAAAATTGCTGGAGAAACCCAGCAGGTCTGGCAGTATCTGTGGAGTGAAGGCAGAATCCTGTGACCCTTCCTGCTAATGAATTGAATGAGTTGGGCTGTTGAACTAACTGGACAGCTCTTTTAAAGAGTTGGCACAGGCACAACATTCCCAATGACCTTCTTCTGTGTCAAACACTAACCCTGAATTTCCCCAGCTCTACAGTGAAGGATATTTTCCCTTTAAAAAACAAAAGATAAAGAAGATGGAGATAGGTGGGGATGGTGGGGGGCATCAAGATCAAGGGATAACAGTCTCAGAAAATGTGGTGAACCATTTTAGGACTGGGATGACGAGCAATTTCTTCACTTAGAGGATGATGAGCCTGTGGAACTGTCTATCACATATGGTAGTGGAGGCAAAGCCACTGATATATTTAAAGAAGAAATAGATTTCTAAAAGTGTCAAGACGTATTCAATCTTAGAGTATGTCCTTGATTGCTTTCAGGCTCATCCTTTTGCCATTGCTTCTCACAAACCTCGGAGAGTTGCATCTTGTTGGGTAATTCACTTAATTTGAGGAAGGCACTCATCTGTTAAATGAAACAGTTACTGAATTCCAGAGCATAGCAAGATGATCCTTCAAGTTGAATCTTGAAGATTCCACATTCTACCATAGCATTCTACTTTCTTCATTGGGTGTGCTGCTCTTGACAGTAGGTTATTCGAGACAAGTTGGGTTGTTCATCTTACAGCAGAGAAAGTTATGAGACAATTATCAAGATATTTAAAATTGTTGAATGTTTTAATAGAGTAAATAAGAATGAAGTGTTTTCAGTGGCAGGAGGGTCAATAACTAAAGTGGGCAGCACAGTGGCACAGTGGTTAGCACTGCTGCCTCACAGCGCCAGAGACCTGGGTTCAATTCCTGCCTCAGGCGACTCACTGTGTGGAGTTTGCACATTCTCCCTGTGTCTATGTGGGTTTCCTCCGGGTGCTCCGGTGTCCTCCCACAGTCCAAAAATGTGCAGGTTAGGTGCACAAACACTAATGCCTGTAGTGTTAGGTGAAGGGGTAAATGTAGGGGAATGGATCTGGGTGGGTTGTGCTTCGGCGGGTCGGTGTGGACTTGTTGGGCTGAAGGGCCTATTTCCATACTGTATGTAATCTAATCTAAAGGACAATGATATAAAGTAACTTGTTAAAAAAAAAAAGAGGTGGCACAAGGAGAAAATGTTTATAATCTGGAATACAGTGACTGAAAGGATGGTGAAAACAGATTCAATTATGATTTTAAAGGTGAATTAAATAAATTGCTGGAAAGGAAATTATCGCATGGTGATGGAGAAGCAGTGGGGAATGGGGCTAAGCTCTTTAACAGAAACAGCAGAGACAAGTGGTGCATGACTTCCTTCTGCATAAGCTATTTCTACAATTCTATGCTACATTTGAGGAAAATTAAGAATCAGATGGTTCTTCACAGCCTAGACCGTAGTAATCCTGTGAAGCACGTTGCTGGAGTTTATGGCAAATGCTAATTCACTGTATATTTTCCACTCATAGCTCGACCTTGCTGAGGCAGGAATGATCTTGTAAGAATGGTAAATATTAAATATGGCACCTAGGATGCTGGAGACTTTTCCTGTAATCCTCACGTGTATTGAGGGGGCTAGGTCATCTTACCGTATTTTCTGATTTAGGTTTTCATATATCCAGACACTGAAAAACCTGCAACTGGGAGAGCGATGACGCTTGTTTAAAGTCAGGTGACAGTGAAATTTTCACTGGGAAACTCCCCTGCTCCTCAAAAAAAAATTCAGTGGATCTTTCATATTAATCTAAACTGGCAAGCAGGGACCTCACTTCAACAACTCACTTGGCAGTACAACATGCCCATAATTGGCCTGGATTATATGAAGAAGTAATGGTGCGCAGTTTGAGCACAGACCATGCGTCTCTAGTGGAGCTTTCACAATATGACACACAGTTCAACATAACAGAGGTCAGTTGAAACTACTTCTGCCTGCCAGCTGTTTGATTAACCTTTGACCTGTTTGTTTTTCTCACCAGATCCTGTGCCACCAGTCAGACTGTGTAACAGTACGACCCCACTGTAGGCATCACGTCGCTCCACCTCCTTCCGGAAGCTGTCCAAAGTGCGATGGAGCAAACTGTTGTCATCCTCTCTCTTCAGCCCATGATACCCTGTCAGTAGATTGTGGCTCGTTAAGTTTCTAGGAATCCATATGAATCCTTTACACGCAATGTAATCCTGTTTGAACAATCACTACAACCAACTGATCAAAATAGTAGCAATTACTGAATTATACTGTTGACAGAATAGAATCAAATAGGTATATTCAAGGCCGAGTCACGTGGATTTTTGATAAACAGGGGAGTCAAGGGTTATGGAGGGGGGAGGGGACAAGATAGCAAAGTGAAGCCAAGACTACAGCCAGCTCAAGTCACAATCTTATTGAAGGATAGACCAGGCTTAGAGATCCGAAAGCAGAGTCCTGGCTCTCAAATTATATGTAAATAGATTTATAGAATGCACAGAAGGAGGCCACTCAGCCAGTTGTGGCCATATCAGCTCATGGCAAGTGGACACCACAGAGTTCCACAGCCCTGCCTTTTCCCCATAGTCCTGCAAACTTCTTTTTTAATTCACTAGTGGGACAGGAGAGTCACTGGATGGCCACCTTTGATTGCCCACACCTGGTTACCCCGAGAAGATGGTGGTGAAGCAGCCTTCTTGAACCACTGCAGTCCAGGCAATTCCCTTTGGGAAGCAATGAATGAATCTGCCTCCACCATATGCACATTCCAGATCCTACTGACTCGCTTAGTAAAAATGTTTCTTTAATCACAATGCCATTTTTTTTTGTCAAACAACTTAAAGCTATATCCTCTGGTTATTGATCCTTGCATCAATGGCAATTATTTTCCCTACCTACTGTGTCCATACCTGGCATGATATTAAATATCTCTATCCAATCGCCTCTTCTCCAAGGAGAACAGCCCAAAATTCCTATATAACTAAAGTTCTAATCCCTAGAACCATTCTTTGTGCTATAATCTCTCTATTTCTTTCAAATCCTCCTAAGGTAATGCCAAAACTCTGTGCAATATACAAGTGAGAGCAAACAATTGTTTATGCAGGATTATCATAACTTCTGTGTTCAGCTCTGCATGTTCCTATGTGTTTTGTTTTAAACCACTCTCTCAATCTGCCCTTCCATTTCAATTACTTATGTATGTATGCCCTCCACTTACACCCTTTATGTTGATGTGCTCACCCATTCTCAGCCCCAGATGCAGATGCAGGAGTCCCTCAGGGCCAGAAATCTTCAGTTGCTTCATTAATAATCTTCTTTTCAGGTCAGAAGTAGGAATATTTGCTGACAATTGCATAATGTTCAGCATCATTCACAATTCCTCATTTACTGATGCAGTTCAGGTCCAAACTAGAACAGTATCCAGGCTTGGTCTGACAAATGGCAAAATAGCATTTGCACCTCACAATGCCATGTAATGACCATCTTCAACAAGAAACAGTCTAACTAGCTACAGGACATTTAATGGGATCACCATCGCTGAATGTCCACTATCAAGATTCTGGGAGTTACCATTAACTAGAAAGTGAACTGGACCAGCAATTTAAATACTGTGGCTACAACAGCAGGTCAGAAGCTAGAATGCCTGTGTGAGTAACTCACCTCCTGACTTCCCAAAGCCTGTTCAGCTGTAAGGCACAAATGAGCAACGCGATGGAATACTCCATACCTGTCTGAACAAATATAGTGCCAACCATAGTCAAGAAACTTGATGCCACCCAGTAAAAAAAAACAAATCTAATTGATTGACATCACATCCTCAAACATTAACAGCCTCCACCATTGATGCACAGTAACAGCAACATGCACCATCTACAAGATGCTCTGCAAAAATTCACCAAGGACTTTGACAGTATCTTCCAAACCTGCGACCACTACATCTAAAAGGACAAGGCAGTGGATACATGGAACATTGCAAGTTCCCATCCAATCCATTTTACATCCTGGCCTGGAAATTCAGTGCTGCTGGGCCAATATCCTGGAAATCCCTCCCTAATGGCATTGTGAAGGTGCCCACACCAATGGTCTGCAGCACTAAAAAGGCAGTTCACTACGACAGAGTCATAGAGATATACAGCATGGAAACAGATCCTTCGGTCCAACTTGTCTATCCAACCAGATATCCTATATAAATCTAGTCCCACTTGCCAACATTTAGCCCATATCCCTTCAAACCCTTCTTATTCATATACCTATCCAGATGCCTTTCAAATGTTGTAACTGGACCAGCCTCCATCACTTCCTCTGGCAGCTCATTCCATACAAAACACCTTCTGCACGAAAAAGTTGCCCTTTGGGTCCTTTTATATCTTTCCTGTCTCACCTTAAACCTATGCCCTCTAGGTTTGGACTGCCCCACCTCGAGGAAAAGACCTCACCTTTTTACCCTATCCATGCCCCTCATGATTTTATAAATGTCACCCCCCCCCCATCCAGCCTCCGATGCTCTAGGGAAAATAGTGCCAGCCTATTCAGCCTCTCCATTCTCAAGGTCAGTTATTGGTAGGCAATTTATGGTGGCCTAGCCAGCAATGCCCATGTTCTTCCATCTAATACGCATCACTTCACAACTGCATGAATTTCATTTGCCATTTGTCAGCCCTTCCTGTTGATCTCCTTTTGAATTGTACCACTGTTCTCCTCATGGGTACACTGAACAGTGTAGCTTGGTGGATACCAGAACTGATTAAATAACTAGTCAACCACTTGTTATTTGTTGCTCAGCCTGTCCTACTTTACCACCATGAGTGCCATTTAGCACACAATGTCTAACCTTTTCTCAAACTTACACAGCTCAGGGGATATAATCTTCAACAGATTGGTTATATGATTGTCTGGATTGGAAAGTTGAGCTCCCCTAAGGACTAAGAGACAGAAGCTTCTTCCAGTGTAAACCCAGATGTGACATGTTTGATTCCCAATTTGTACTTGGTTGCTGTAAGTTATTTCATGTTAGACAGCAACTACTTTGATTTAGAGAAAAAGAGTAAAAATCAACCAAGGGTTCTTACTGCTGGGCACGAAGCAGTGACCCTTAAAGTGATTATGTGTAAATATCATTCAGCGTGAATAAAACTAAAAATGACACACATTCCTTTAAGGTTTGTGCGAAGATTTGTAGCTCGGGTGCTCGTTGTTGTGGTTCTGTTCGCCGAGCTGGAAGTTTTTGTTGCAAACGTTTCGTCCCCTGGCTAGGAGACATCATCAGTGCTCTGGAGCCTCCTGCGAAGCGCTTCTTTGATGTTTCTTCCGGTATTTATAGTGGTCTGTCCTTGCCGCTTCCGGGTGTCAGTTTCAGCTATCCCTAGTAGCCACACACTCAGACAACAAGCAACATGAATTTGACTGGGAAAACACTACTATCATAGGGCAAGCCAGACAGAGAACAGCCAGGGAATTCCTAGAGGCATGGCATTCATCCACAAACTCCATCAACAAACACATCGACCTGGACCCAATATACCAACCACTACAGCGGACAGCTGAAACTGACACCGGGAAGCGGCAAGGACAGACCACTATAAATACCGGAAGAAACATCAAAGAAGCGCTTCGCAGGAGGCTCCAGAGCACTGATGATGTCTCCTAGCCAGGGGACGAAACGTTTGCAACAAAAACTTCCAGCTCGGCGAACAGAACCACAACACATTCCTTTATTTTCTTTTCAAGTTAGATCCCCCCTTTCAAAAATTACCATAAAATTGGCATCTACCACCCTCTCAGGCAGTGCTATCCAGAACACAGCAATCCTATACTTAAATATCTATTGACGTCCCCCATATCAAAATAACCTGTCTCTTCTTTTTACCAAAAAAAAACTAATAAAGGGAAAACTGTTTACTCTAGCAGAATTTAAAATTTTGAATACCATGACACACCAGTGGTAGGGAAACTATTAGGGAAAATTCTGAAGGGGGGAATTAATCTTCATTCGGAGAGGCAAGGTTTGGCCCAGGATAGTCAGCATAGCTTTGTCAGATGCCTCAGGAATCTGACTGAATTTTTCAAGCAAGTGTCCAGGTCTGTTGATGAAGGTAGTGCAGTTGTTTGTATGGAATTCAGAAATCTTTGACAAAGTTCCACTTGGGAGACTGACAAAAAAGGTAGAAGCACACGAGATCAAGGGTAACTGGGCAAGTTGGACCTAAAATTGGCCTAGTGGCAGAGGACAGAGGGTAGTGAAAGGGGGCTGTTTGTGTGACTGGAGGCCAGTGTCCAGGGGCATATAAAAGGGATCAGTGCTGGGTCCCTTTTGTTCATGATAAATATAAATGATATAGTTGAGAATGTGGAGCGGAGGGAGATGATAAGGAGGTTTATGGATGACATGAAGATTGGCTGGGTGATTGACAGTGAGGGAGAAGCTCTTAGATTACAAGAGAATATAAATGGATTGGTCAGAAGGGCAGATTAGTGGCAAACTGAATTTAAGCTTGGTAATTGTGAGGTGCTGCACTTTGGAAGAAATAACAAGACAACCGAGTACTGAATAAATGTTAGGATGCTAGAAAACTCAGGAACAGAGGGATCTAGGGGCGCTTATTCACAAATCCCTGAAGATAGCAGGGCAGGTTAATAGGGTAACTCAGAAGGCGTACTGAACACTATCCTTTATTAGTCGAGGAACAGATTATAAGAGCAGGGAGATTATTTTGGAGCTGTACAGAACTGATCAGGTCATAGTGGGAGTACGGTGTGCAATTCTGTTCAACACACTAAAGAAATGATGTGATTGCATTGGGGGAAGTGCAGAGGAGATTCACCAAGGTGTTGCTTGGGATGGAGCATTGTACCTATGTAGAGAGGTTGGATAAACTCAGGGTTTTCTTTCAAGCAGAGAAGGTGCTGCTGGGGTGAATCGGATTGAGGTGTATAATAATGTATTGTGAAGGGCATGATCAGGGTGTAAAGAAATCACCTGCTCCTCTTACTTCTGAAGAATGGCCTCTGCTGTTCAAAAAGAAGGAATGAAGCCTGTGGGCTTGTAGAGATTAAAGGGATAAGAAATTGCCACACCTGTGCCTTGCTGCTGAAAGACAACTCTCAAATCGGCATGGCAGAGGGAAGTAAGTCTGTTCGAGAGCTACCAGTAGCTTTGACTTGTTCTTGTCACGCAACACATCTGTTAAAAGTGCAGTGCACAGATCTCAGTTAGTGCGGAAGTCCTTTCTCTTCAGTTCATTATGTTTACTGTCTATTACGTACTGTTTACATTAATTTTGTTTTAAAGTAAACATTTTAAAATTTGAAATATTGTCCGTTGGTTATTCCTGTTCATCATTTAACTTTTAATTAAATTAATTAATCTTTTAATAAAAGTTTTCTATATCCACAGGGATCATAGATTAGAGGATAAGGAAGATTGATGGCTTTTAAGCTTTAAAAGCTAAATGACACCTCAGAATCTTACCAAGAGCCCAGTTGTTGCCTCTTCCTCTCAGACCAAGGGAAATGTTCGAATCTCTGAATGACCTTTAACAAGATACAAATGTTACGTCAGTTTAATCGCAAGTAGTGAAATAAAATCTAAAGTGTAGTTCAACAGTTGTCCATTTCAAAGAACCCAACACTCAAAATATTTAAGCCTACTAACATAACATCATAGTCAGCCACCAATATGGTGTCAATCATTTGCATCACTCTAGACATCAATTAACTTCAGTGTATTAAACAGGATGGGCTTTTCAGTCAGTAATTGCTCATATCTTGTTGAAATGGACTGACCTTCGTGATGTTACTTGCAATTAAAGTCCTTGCAACCTCTGCCTCCTGCATTAGGCAGCAGTGATTAGGCAGAACCTATCAGCTTCAGGCTTCTTTAGTTTTGGAAATGGTTTGGAAAACTCATTAACTTTAGGATATTATTCCATACCCACTCTTTACTTCCCGGAGCAAACTCCTCACTACTTTGGGCTCACTGTCCACACACAGGGCACTCAGCTTCCCATCAGGTGCACGGAATGGATACCTGTAACAAGAGATTGCATGGTGTCTCCAGCCAATAAACACAAATAATAAGACATGTTCAGGGTGGAATAGCCAGAGAATATATCTCAAATACATCAAGATCCTGCAAGCAAATATTGGTAAGCCAGAAGAGACATTGAAAAAGTAGTGTTCCAAGGCCATGATTGACAGAATACTGCCAGAGCTGAAGAAAATAGAAAAATTAAATCTAATTTACATTGCGAGTACGATAAGGGATTCATATTCAAATATTAAAAAAAAAATTGATAGGAAATTCTTCCAGTTAGGTAGGAAGGTACATTTAATTTGTGCTGACTGTCTTCAATGAGTGATAGGGAATTGGTGATGCATGATACAACTCCCCAGTTCTATCTTCCATTAACTTCAAAGGAAATTAGTAATGCGGTGTATAATAGTTGATACAATTCAATATAGTTCATCTTACCCCATAGCCTATAGTAAAAATTACACTCACAGGGTGACTAATACTTGGAATGGAACCTCAGGAAAATCAATAGAGAGAAGAATCTCATTAACAAAGCTGTTAGGGCAAAGATCTCATAGGGCAAAGATCCCATTGAATGTGAAAACTGGCCTTTACTGTTAGTAATTATCCAAGGATTTCGATTCTCAGACTGCGAAAAACAACCCTTAAAAGCTTGTGAACCTAACGTCTAATCTGTATCTCTGGAAATATAATGTACACAGCTTTCTTCGATCACATTTCCATATAAGCTGTGTGAGCTAGTTAAATATCTACCATCCTTTTTGTGAAGATTTCTGATTCTTCAATTCAACTACAGACAGAGATTGTTTTGATGCATGTCTTTGTGGAGCTTTTGACCTGTTGCCAAGGGTGGTCAGAAATTGAAAACTGGCATCCTTCATTGTTATCATTCATGGGTCAGTAATGAAGGAGGTAACAATTTGAAAATTGCATTGGACCCTCTCTAGCCTGTTGCCAAGGGGACTCAAACAACAACCTCACAACATTGTAACAAAACAGCCTGAGGCTGCAGGTGGCTTTTAAAAAATCAAGGTAGTTAGTTAAATTCAAAAGAAAGCTTCTACAAATAAAATAGGCAATAATTGAATACTGGAGGGCAGGGTGGAAAAAGATTGGGTTTACATGCAACATAAAAATCAGAACAGATAAGTTGGTCAGAATAGCCTGTTATTTTTGTGTAGATTCTATGCAAGAACACAATTAACCAGTGCTATTTTGAGTTTAGAATTCGGGCTATTGCATACAAACAGGAAAATAGAGTCAAACTCACAAATAGATCAGCTATGATCTAGAATTAGAAAAATGAATCAATTGTGCTAATAATTTGTATCCAAGTCTCTCCTTCACCTGGCTCATCTTTGACTCTTCACTCCCCTTCCTTGACATTACTGTTTCCATTTCTGGGGACAGACTGTCCCCCAATATCTCCTATAAACTTATTAACTGCCACATTTACCTTGACCACCCTCTCTCACAGCCTACTTCCAGCAAGGATTCTATTCCATTCTCACAGTTTCTCTCTCGGTCCATTGCAACTATTCCAGTGACGCCATCTTCCACTGGGTGCCTCTGACATGACTTTCGTCAATTGAGGATTTACCTCCACTGTGGTTGGCAGGGCCTTCCTTCAGCTGTGTCCGATCCATCTCCCACACTTCTGACAATCCCCTCCATCCCAGGACAATGATAAGGTTTCCCTGGCCCTGACTTTCCAACCGACTAGTCTCTGCATTCAAAGGATTATCTCTGCCATTTCTGCACCTCCGGCTGAAAGACTTGCTCCTGTTCCTAAGTCCTATATTACATAGATCCGAATATATGACACTATAGATTAAGAGCAGATGTAGTCTACTCAACACCTAATGAATTACTTTATCATTCATTAAGATTGTGGCTACTCTGATTATGCCACATTTCTTTCTATCCCCAATAATCTTTCAGCCTCTTGCTTATCAAGAATTTATCTACCTCTGCATTAAAAGTTTCTGAAGACTGTGCTTCTATCATCTGTTCAGAAAGAGAGTTACAAAGACTCACGAACCTCTGAGAAAATATTTTCCTTCATTTTTGTCTTTAATTGGCAACCCCTTAAATTTAAGCAGTGACCCTCAGGAAGCATCCACTCCATGTCTACCCTGTCAAGACACTTCAGGATCTTAGATATTTCAATATACAGTAGCGCCTCAATATACGAACGACACCCTTCATGTACAATCTGTTTACAAACAGGATTGTACGTAAACTTTTGCTTCAACCTACGTACGAAATTCAAGGTACGAACGAAGGTACAAACGCAAAAAGCCCGTGTGCAACCATGTGGTTTCATTGTTCTGCTTTGCTACGCGCTTGTTGAACGCAGAAGCTCTCGGGCCCCGCGTGATCTCATTCAGTTCGTCTTTGGCGCGTGCGCTGTGAACAGCCGTCCAAGCATTCTTATGCTATCTGAACAATGGGAAAAATTGATTCAGTTTGCAAACTTTTCGGTTCGCGAACCGGGTCCTGGAACAGATTAAGTTCATAAGTCGAGGCCCTACTGTATATCTTATGTGGTTTGTCTTATTCTTATAAAATCCAGCAGGAACAGGCCTAGCCTGTCCAACCTTTCCTTGTAAGGCAACACATCCAAATCAGGTATTAGTCTGGTAAACCTTTTCACAATTGCTTCCTATGCATATACACGCTTCCGCAAGTAAGGTGACCAATACTGTACTTCAGATGTGGTCCCATCAATGCCCTATATAGCTAAAGCATAACCTCCCAACTTTTGTATGGAATTCCCCTCACAATTCATGAAATCTAATAAATTGTTATACCCACATACTAACCCTCTGCGATCACGCACAACTTCACCCAGATTCTTCTGCATCTCAATATCTCATCATTTAGATAAAACACTTCCTTTTCATTGTTCCTACTAAAATGAACAATTTCACATTCTGTCACATTATGCTGCACTTGCCACATCTTTTCCCACTCACATAAATCTGTCAATATTCCTTTAGTAGTTTCCTTATATTCTCTTCACAACTTACTTTGTCACCTATCTGTTCTGTTGTTATTCCAATACAGGGTAGCATTTAGCTCATCCTCCCTCCCTCTTTATCTCTCCATTCCTGATGAAGGGCTCCTGCCCGAAATGTCGAATTTCCTGCTCCTCGGATGCTGCCTGACCACTCTCAACTCTAATCTTCAGCATCTGCAGACCTCACTGTCTCCTAGCATTTAGCTCATCTTACTTTTGCCAGTTCTTAGAAAGAATTGTCCAATTACCCTATCCTTTTGCCCTATTATTTTGCATTTTTTTTTAACATTTACCCCTTTAAAAATAATTATGGATTCTAGTCTCAACACTACTGGTTGAACATTGCATGTTCTAACAACCCTGGATGTTAAAACAAATTCTCCTAAACTCTCTCCTCGATTTCCCGGTCTTCTGATGACGATGATGTTGACGACAATATATTGATAGCCCTTTCCAATTCAATGAGCATTAGTCACTCATCCTTTTCCCATAAACATGGGTGCTGCAGACAGAGCACTGGCAACCACTACCTGTCATGATGAGTCCTTAAAAAAAGAATTGGGAGGCATGTCACAGTGCATCACAGGGGAGGTGATGGCATAGTGGTATTATTACGGGACTGTTAATCCAGAAGTTCAGTTAATGTTCTGCGTTCAAAACCTGCCACTGTAAATGGTGGAACTTGAATTTTTTAAAAATTCAATAAAAATCATGAATTCATTGTTCTTTGTGGGGAAATTCCCATCTGGCTCACTAATGTCCTTTAGAGAAGGAAACAGTCATGCTTACCTGGTCTAGCCTACAAGTAATTCCAGACTCTCAACAGACCTCTGGTAATTAATGCTGGTTCAGCCAGCGACATCCCATGAAGGAAGTAAAACTAAAAATCGTTATTGACATTTCACCGTGATAGTATTCTCATCTCTAAGTCAGAATATTCAAGCCTTGTTTCAGCTACTGAAACTCCAGTGCAATTCCATATCGTTTGGATAAGATGTGAAACCAGTTTTCCATTTCAGGTGGACATGAAAAAAAAATCCAGAGACACTTATCAGAAGAATAGCAAAGTAATATTTCTGATGTCCTGACCAACATTTCTCCTTCTAACACCATTTGTTCACGAGGCAATCTAGTCATGGAATTAGTGAAACAACTTTGTGCTTTAATTAGATATGATGAGGAGGTGCTGGTGTTGGACTGAAGTGGACAATGATAAAAATCATACAACACCAGGTTATAGTCCAACAGGTTTATTTGGAAGCACTAGCTTTCGGAGTGCTGCTCTTTTGTCAGGTAGCTACCTGATAAAGGAACAGCACTCTTAAGAGCTTGTACTTCCAAATAAATTTGTCGGACTGTAACCCTGGGGAGGTATTGTGTGATTTTTAACTTGATTGGTTATGAAACTGGGGTAATGGACACCAAGCTAAAGGTCTCTGTTGCTTTTGTGTCTCTCCAGTGAAAAATGGTGTCTAAACTAGTAGGTCTACATCCCTCAGAATTAACTGAGGGCCTATGAAATAATACCTTAAATAAACCTACCTGTAAGTTATAATCTATGGTCGTAACTGTCAGAACAGTTAAGTTAATCTCATTCTTATGTAGTAACAGAGGCAAGGTGTTCCCTCCCATTGTAATGAAAAATGGTTAAGCCATCAATGCACAGTAACCACATTCTTTCATTAGCGTGGAATTCATCAGACGTGAAAGAATGACTAGGATTCATATTGTACCTTTCATGACCAAAAGACATTCCAAAGTGATTTACTGCACTTCTGAAGTGCTGAAACGTAACATTGTGTACAAATTGCACACAATTACCCACAAATAGCAATGTGATAATGACCAGATTTTTGAAAAATTATTTGATTGGGGAAATCCAAGATGGCGGTGATCTAGGAAGATCGCTTTGCAGAGCTCCACACTGCATCGCAGGCAGGACAAAGTCCTAATCTGCCTGACCCAGGTCATTGTGGTATTCTAGGACTCTGAAAAAGTCACAGAGTTCTAAAAGATTCTAAGAAGTCACTTTTTGGAGATGCCAGTGTTGGATTGGGGTGTACAAAGATAAACATCATACAACACTAGATTATAGTCCAACAGGTTTATGTGGAAACACTAGCTTTTGGAGCGACGCTCCTTCATCAGGTGATAGTGGAGAGCTCAATCCTAACACAGAATTTATAGCAAAAATTTACAGCATGATGTAACTGAAATTATACATTGAAAATTGATTGTCTGTTAAGCCTTTCATCTGTTAGAATACAGTGATAGTTTCACTTCTTTCATGTGTAAATCACAAAACCATTTTTTTATAAAGTCGCATTCTCGGGTTAGCTGTTAACAATGGTGATAGCTAGACAAAAAGTCACTTACCTGCGTTTTTGCCATCCAGGAATGCCTAACAAGGCAGCAGGCTCACCTTAGGCCAGGGCTGTGGGCCAACCTACAGGATTCTCAGACTTGATTTCTTACTAGGCCCTGATATCGGAGCTCGCAAAGTCTCGCAAGATGCTATGTAAGGAAATTGAAGAGAAGCTGGCCCTGATCTCTACCATGCTGCAGAAGCACGAATGCAGCTGGGAGACCTCGGGCAAAGGTCAGACGAGGTTGAACACAGGGTCACAGTGGTCGAAGCTGAGACTGATTCCTCCAAGGATAGGATCCTGGAGACGCAGGTCCGTAATTTGCTTGACCTGGTCGATAACCTCGAGAACAGGGGCAGGAGGAAAGATATTTGAATTGGCGGTCTGCAGAAGGGAAAGAAAGGTGAACGACCAATGGAATTTACTGAGGATTGGCTGCCGAAATTCCTTAACTTGAGGCTGGAATGGGAAGCTTGAAGATCGAGGGGGCTTACCGGGTCACAGCATGGAGGCCAGTTCTGGATCAACATCCTCGCCCTATCCTGGAGCAGTTCCATTACTATAGAGACAAGCAGAGAATCCTGGAAGTTTCCAGAGTTCGGGGAAGGATTCAAAGGCCTTAATTAAGGAAGGCTCTAGGATCACGTTTTCCAAGACTTCTCAGTTGCGCTGACCCAGAAAAGGAAATTCTATGATGGCATTAAGAAAAGACTGAGGGAGCTCAGGAGGTACGCAGGTACCTCTCTGAGGTACGCAGCAGTGCTTCGGATCACCTGTAATGGATCCGTACACTTCTTTGACTCATCAGAGAACGCAAGAGACTTTGTGAACAAGTTAACTTAGTATGAATAATTTAACATGTACAGTTAATAACATTGTTTGGATAGGTCTTTATACTTTTAAAAAAAAAGGAAGTCGTATTGGGGTTTTTCTTTTCCTCTTACATTTCGGCAATAATCTGAGTTAAATTATGCTCGGGTACGGATGGGGTATTTACTTTGAACTTCTAAGTTAAGTTATACCAGGGACGGGTGTGGTACTTACTATTCACTTTTAACTTCTTTGTTAACATTGTTATTCTCTTCTGTATATCCATTTTTTTGGCACATGTGTTTGTGATGCGGCTCCAGCTAGGAGGAGAGAAAATGGTTGGGATGGCTAGATAACTATTTACGGGTAGTATAAGCCCAGTTCAGATATTTAAATGCCCCAGTTGCTGTTGTTGGCAGCAGGGCGGCAAGTTGGGTTTTGGGATCTGTAGGTGCCCCTCCGTCCTGTTTCCTTGTAGTCAAAGCAAAACGCTCAGAGACACAGTATAGTTTTACCTCCTTCATCTTTATTCCGGGCCCTGGAGGGAGAGAGAATGATCACCCATGACATGAGTTCTCGCTCCTCTCTCGAACAGCAGTTTCTTAATGCATTATGCGTCATTTTATAGTGAGGAGCATCCAGATAAGGCAACATACATATTGATTGGGTGACTGTTACAATCAGTGAGTGTCAATAGTAAAGATTAAGCCATCTGCTGTTACACAGTGAATGTTTTTAACCTTAACTAGCTTCACATAATGAATACTTTTCACCTCGTTAACTGACCTTACATACAGAATGCTTCCAATATTGTTAAATGGCTCTACATAGGCTTTCCATCTTGTTAACCCATTACCCTTGCCTCCAGCACCCCATTGTTAACTGCAAGCTCTTATCTGATCTGAGTCATGCTCAGCTGAACCTCACGTTTCACAAAACTCAAAACTTAACTCTTTCCCTACATCCTATAACATTCTCACTCCCTTTGGGCAGGGGGGTGAACTCCCCTATCCAATGCCTATGGCACTTTATATGTTGTTTTATTTTTCAGTTTTTGTTGTATATCGTAAATTGATAGTTGTGTAAGTTTGTTAACTGTAATGGTTTTAGTTTGTGCAGTTTTTATGTTCTTGTGGATTTTCTTTTATTAAGGCTCAGCGATTGTAATGAGAGTTCTTTCTCTCTGGAATCTAAATGTTACTACAGAAGGTTATGGCTAATGACTCTTTTAAATGGCATACCTGGAATACTAAGGTGAGTCATTTGCCAGTTAAGAGGAAAAAGGTACTCTTGAATCTTAGAAAGGAAAGAGTGAATATTGTTTTATTGCAAGAAAAGCACTTGGATGATAGGAAACATTTGAAATTACAGCAGAATGGCTTTGATCAGGTTTACTTTTCATCTGTTAATACTAGGAGTAGGGGAGCAACCATATAGTTTAGGAGATACCTCCCATTTAAGTTACTAGAGTGTGTTAAAGACACACATGGGAGGTTCATAAATCTTAAAGCCTTGATAAATGGGGAAGAATATAGTGTTTTAAATGTCTACCATCCCCCGGCCCATCCCCTCAAATTTCTGGTGGATGCGTTGTCTAACTTGATTAGTCTTGAATCTCAGCATATCATCATAAGAGGAGATTTTAATCGTCTTATGGATTCCACAGTAGACAGGTCCCCCGATACCTTCTTTACAAACCAAACAATTTGTGGATGTGTGTGTGGAGTTAGGGTTGGTGGATGTCTGGAGGTGTCTCCACCCTCCTGGCAGGAAATTTATATTTTTTTCCAATCTGCACAGGTGCCACACTCGGATAGATTTTTTTTTGACCCTTGTTGCAATCCTGGACTTGATTGGAGATGGCAATATAACCAATCCCGTTCCAGTGCGCTTGTGCTTTAAGATTAAGGACGCTGTAGCAGGTCTGAGACACTGGATAGTAAGTTTGTGAAGTATTTTTCTAATGAATTCAGTGCATTTCTAGACATTAATTCAGGTTCGGCTAGTAGCCCATCTGTTCTTGTGGAAACTGCTAAAGCTATGTGAGAGGGTTAATTATTTCCTACTCTGCCAGTCGGAAGCAGTAGAAGGGAGAGCAGCAATGTCTACTCAAAGTTTGATTGAAGGTAGCCAAGAAGGCTTACTCTGACAGGCCCTCGTTGGCCAAGCTACAGAGGATCACAGCGCTTCTGTTACATTGAACTCCATACTCGTGCAGACAGCAAAGAAGGAGCTTACTTTTGCAAAACAAAGGCTGTTTGAGCATGGTGACAAACTGTGCAAATACTTAGCGTATTCTGCCAGGAAATATAAAAGAGTGCCCCCCCCCCCAATCCATTATCTTGATCAGGGAAGGTGCTGGAAACCTAACCTGTGATTCTAAAATGATCAATGCAGCATTTCAGAGATTTTACTCTGAATTATACCGGTCTGAAAGTTGTGAGGATGGGCAGGCCAAGATGGAGTCTTTTTTCAAGAACCCGGAGCTTCCAGTTGTAACCCATGAACAAGAGTCTTTTCTCATTGCCCCTTTATCAGAACAAGAGGTGCAGGAGGCTGTGAAGCAGCTTCAGAGTGGCAGGGCACCTGGTCCTGATGGACTCTCCAGTGAATTTTACAAGGAATTTATAAGCATATTGTCAGGCCCGATGCTCAACATGTTTACTGGCTCATACAGTCGTAATCACCTCCTGCCATCTCTAAGACAGACCAATATCTCTCTTATTCTTAAAAAAGGGAAAGCCCCAAAGAACTGTGCTTCTTATAGGCCCATTTCACTTTCAAATGTTGATTTTAAAATCCTTTCCAAGTTTTTTGCGTTAAGGCTGGAAACCGCGTTGACTTCTATTATTAAAGAGGACCAGACAGGCTTTATAAAGGGCAGTAGATCTTCCAATAACGTTAGGAGGCTGCTTAATGTAATTCAAGCATGTCACCAACAGTCTGGACAGGGATTAGTGATCTCTCTAGATGCAGAGAAGGCATCTGACCAGGTCGAAAGGCCGTAACTTTTTTATACTCTACAGCGGTTTGGTTTGGGCAAAGCCGTTATAACATGGGTAAAGGTGCTCTACAGTGACTCTCTTGCCGTGGTTCTTACCAATGGTGTGTGATCAAGCAGTTTTAATATCTTTAAGGGCAGCCAACAGGGCTGTTCCCTTTTGCCATTGCTTTTTACATTGGTGAGCAAGCCACTGGCGGAGGCCATTTGTAGATATCCTAATATATCAGCTCCAAAAGTAGGGTCAAAATTACATAAGATTTCATTGTGCGTGGACGATGTACGCACCTTTTTGTCAAACCCAGCAGTTTCCGTACCTAGTCTGACACAACGTATGAATTCATTTGGCACCTTTCAGGTTACAAGATCAATTTTGCAAAATCAGAGGCTATGCCTATGGGAGGTCTTACGAAAATTCTAGGTTTTGAGGGCGAATCTTAATTCCCTTTTAAGTTGTCACAGGGTATATTTGGGTATATTCATTACTCCAGTTTTCAATCGGCTGTTTAAAGCTAATTCTGTTCATTTATTTGACAAAATCAAATAAGACCGTCGAAGATAGGAGGTGCTTCCAGTTTCTTGGTAAGAACATAGAACAGAGAACAATACAGAGTAGAACTGGCCCTTCGGCCCTCGATGTTGCGCAGACCTATGAACTAATCTAAGCTCATCCCCTACACTATCCCATCATCATCCATGTGCTTATCCAAGGATTGTTTAAATCTCCCTAATGTGGCTGAGTTAACTACATTGGTAGGCAGGGCATTCCACGCCCTTACTACTCTGAGAAAAGAACCTGCCTCTGTACATCTCTATGACTCTATGATATCTGTCTTAAATCTATCACCCCTCAATTTGTATATATGCCCCCTCATACAAGCCGACATCATCATCCTAGGAAAACGATTTTTACTGTCTACCCTATCTAATCCTCTGATCATCTTGTATGTCTCTTTCAAATCCCCTCTTAATGTTCTTCTTTCCAATAAGAACAGACCCAAGTCTCTCAGTCTTTCTTCATAAGGCCTTCCCTCCAGACCAGGCAATATCCCTATAAATCTCCTCTGCACCTTTTCCAATGCTTCCACATCCTTCCTGTAATGGGGCGACCAGAACTGTACACAATATTCCATGTGAGGCCGCACTCCCATTTTGTACAGTTGCAGCATGACGTTACGGCTCCGAAACTCAATCCCTCTACCAATAAAACCTAACACACCGCATGCCTTCTTAACAGGAGCTGGAAAATCGACGTTCCTGCTCCTCGGATGCTGCCTGAACTGTTGTGCTTTTCCAGCACCACTCTAGTCTAGAATCTGGTTTCCAGCATCTGCAGCCCTTATTTTTACCTATGCCTTCTTAACAGCACTATGAACCTGGGTAGCAACTTTCAGGGATCTATGTACATGGACTCAAAGATCCCTCTGCACATCCACACTACCAAGAATCTTCCATAGACCCAGTATTCTGCCTTCCTGTTATTCTTCCCAAAGTGAATCACCTCACGTTTAGCTGGTCAGACAGCCCTAATTAAAATGAACATTCTCCCCAGTTTATTGTACCCTATGCGAATGCTCCCCTTGAATTTCACTAAGCAAATGTTCAGGAAACTGAACGGCTGGTTCAGCCCTTTTATCTGGCATTGTAAGCAGCCCCTTATAAAGTTAGCTAAATTGCAATTGCCTCACCACTGAGGGGAGTGGATCTCTCGGACATTAAAAGCTATGAACTGAGCTCACTTATATCTTGTGCAAGTGACAGGGCTTGTGGGGACGCTCTTTCAATCTGGTTAGATATTGAAACTTCTTTTGCAAAGTCGCTCCTTACTAGCTTGCTGCTCCTTGACAAAATGAGGACAGCTAAGGAATATTGCCACAACCCAATAGTTATTAATACGGTTAAAGTATAATGGGCAATGCAACAGAATGAAGGCAATATTTCCAAAAAAATCTTTTTTAAAAAAATATTTTCAACCAGGGATGGTGGCCCCAGGGCAAGCTTTGGGCAGCCAAGAGTGTGTCTTGCATGAGTGATTTATTTGAGAGAGACACAATGATAACATTTGACCAGTTAGCTCGGAAATACGAGGCAGGGACCTCTTTTGTTTTTTTCAAATTAGGGGTTTCATTCTAAAAAGGACTGCACATTTAACTGATCCCTACATATCCAACTTAGAGAAAAGGATGCTCAGTGCGATGAAGACGCTTTCGGTCAGCACTCTTTATCACCTGTTGAGGGGTGGGGGGGGCACTTCAGTCAAGGTCGAAGGGATTTGCACGGTGTGGGAGAGAGAGTTGGCCGATCTCGATTTGCAATAGGACTCATGCTTTACAGTTGAAGATTTTCCACAGGGTCCACTTGGCTCCAGATCATTTATCAAATCTAAGATGGCTGGAACAGCTGCTCCTTATCTGAAGTATTTTAGACACTGGAGGTGATTTCCTCGAATTCCAGGAGCAGCATTTACTGTTTCATATGCTGTTGCATTGTTTTGGAACTTTGGAAATACAAGTTAAAACAACAGCATTTTTAAAAGGGAGAAGATCAGAAAAAGGAGGCACATAGTGAGGTCAGTGCAGGAGAGAGAGAGAGAAAGAAACTGACACTGCACAGTTACTGTCTTTGCTGTTTGAATTCACATATCGCTAGACATTGGAGTGCGTCTGGTAAAATTAACAAACAGTGAAATTCACAACTGATCTTGGAGGAACTGTTTGCGTGAAGTTCACAGCACAGAATCAGATAAGTTAATTGTTTAAGTGGCCTACAGAAAGTTTGCAGTAGTGGGTAGAGTGGGTTCTTTCTTGATTATATGTTTTTTTTAAGATAGGTTTCTTGATTAAACTTAAAATATAAGCCATAACTATTCATTTAACCTGGGACAGTGTTTCGTAGAGGAATAAGACGATGTTATTTTCTGGGTCTGTAGATTGTGAAGGAGCAAAAATGGCCTTTAGTAGAGTGACATGTGCTTCTTGCCAGATGTAGGAGTTTAAAGAGAGTTTAAGGGTTACCGCAGATTATATCTGCAATAAATGCTGTTGGTTGTGAATCTTATCTAATCGAATGGATCGGTCGGAGAGACAGTTAGAAGCAATGAGGAATTTGCAACAGCAACAGTATGTGATGGATGGCAGTTATAGGAAGGTGGGGGGAGGGAGGAAGTCTCAGATCCAGTCACATAGATGGGTTAACTCCAGGAAAGGTAAGAGAGGTAGGCACCTAGTGCAGGAGACTTCTGTGGATATACCCATTACAAACAAGAATGGTGTTTTAGAAAATGTAGGGGGTGATCGATTCACAGGGGAATGTAGCATGAACAGCCAAGTTTCTGGTATGGAGACTTGCTCTAATGCAACGAGGGGTACGTCGGATTCCAAGAGATCAATTGTGTTAGGGGATTCTCCATTCCGAGGTACAGACAGATGTTTTTGTGACCAGATGTGAAAAATCAGAATGGCGTGTTCCTTCCCTGGTGCCAGGATCAAGGATGACTCAGAGAGGGTGCGGAATGTTCTCAAGAGGGAAGAGGGGCCAGCAAGAGGTTATTATCCACATTGGAATCAACAACATAGGAAGGGAAAAGGCTAAGATTCTGAACAGTGATTACTGAGAGTTAGGTAGGAATTCTAAAAAGAAGTCCTTGAGAGTAGTAATATCTAGAATACTCCCGGTGCTACAAGCTAGTGAGGGCAGGAATAGGAGGATAGAGCAGATGAATGCATGGCTGAGGAGCTGGTGAATGGGAGAAGGATTCACATTTTTGGATCATTGGAATCTCTTTTGCAATAATAGTGATCTGTACTAGATATAGTGAGGAAAGAGATCAATCTGAGATTGGTACACTTGAGAATAGAAGAGAGTCAAACATTCAGGGCAAGGGGCGTAACATGGAAGGCAGATGAACTCAGGGCACCATGGGACTGGGATATCATTGCAATTACAGAAACATGGCTCAGGGATGGGCAGGACTGGCAGCTTAATGTTCCAGGATATAAATGCTACAGGAAGGATAGAAAGGGAGACAACAGAGTAGGGGGAGTGGCGTTTTTGATAAGGGATAGCATGACAGCTGCGCTAAGGGAGGATATTCCTGGAAATACATCCAGGGAAGTTATTTGGGTGGAACTGAGAAATAGAAAAGGGATGATCACATTATTGGGACTGTATTATAGACCCCCTAACAGTCAGAGGGAAATTGAGAAACAAACATGTAAGGAGATCTCAGTCATCGGTATGAATAATAGGGTAGTTATAGTAGGGGATTTTAACTTTCCAAACATAAACTGGGACTTCCTTAGTGTTCAGGGTTTAGATGGAGAAGAATTTGTTATGTGCGTGCAAGAAAGTTTTCTGATTCAGTATGTCGGTGTACCTACTACAGAAGGTGCAAAACGTGACCTACTTTTGGGAAATAAGGCAGGGCAGGTGACTGAGGTGTCAGTGGGGGAGCACTTTGGGGCCAGTGACCATAATTCTATTATATTTAAAATAATGATGGAAAAGGATAGACCAGATCTAAAAGTTGAAGTTCTAAATTGGAGAAAGGCCAATTTTGACGATATTAGGCAAGAACTTTCAAAAGCTGATTGGGGGCAGATGTTCGCAGGTAAAAGGACTGCTGGAAAATGGGAAGCCTTCAGGAATGAGACATTCCTGTTAGGGTGAAAGGGAAGGCTGGTAGGTATAGGGAATGCTGGATGAGAAAAAGAAATTGAGGGTTTGGTTAAGAAAAAGAAGGAAGCATATGTCAGGTATAGACAGGATAGATCGAGTGAATCCTTAGAAGAGTATAAAGGCAGTATGGAGTATACTTAAGAGGGAAATCAGGAGGGCAAAAAGGGGACATGAGATAGCTTTGGCAAATAGAATTAAGGAGAATCCAAAGGGTTTTTACAAATATATTAAGGACAAAAGGGTAACTAGGGAGAGAATAGGGCCCCTCAAAGATCAGCAAGGCGGCCTTTGTGTGGAGCCACAGAAAATGGGGGAGATACTAAATGAGTATTTTGCATCAGTATTTACTGTGCAAAAGGATATGGAAGATATAGACCGTAGGGAAATAGATGGTGACACCGTCCAAAATGTCCATATTACAGAGGAGGAAGTGCTGGATGTCTTGAAATGCATATAAGTGGATAAATCCCCAGGACCTGATCAGGTGTATCCTAGAACTCTGTGGGAAGCTAGAGAAGTGATTGCTGGGCCTCTTGCTGAGATATTTGTATCATCGATAGTCACAGATGAGGTGCCGGAAGACTGGAGGTTGGCTAACATGGTGTCAATGTTTAAGAAGAGTGGTAAGGACAAGCCAGGGAACTATAGACCGGTGAGCCTGACCTCGGTGATGGGCAAATTGTTGGAGGGAATCCTGAGGGACAGGATGTACATGTATTTGGAAACGCAAGGACTGATTAGGGATAGTCAATATGGCTGTGTGTGTGGGAAATCATGTCTCACAAACTTGATTGGGTTTTTTGATGAAGTAACAAAGAGGATTGATGAGGGCAGAGTGGCAGATGTGATCTATATGGATTTCAGTAAGGCGTTCGACAAGGTTCCCCATGGGAGACTGGTTAGCAAGATTTGATCTCATGGAATACAGGGATAACTAGCCATTTGGATACAGAACTGGCTCAAAGGTTGAAAACAGAGGGTGGTGGTGGAAGGTTGTTTTTCAGACTGGAGGCCTGTGACCAGTGGAGTGCCACCAGGATCGGTGCTGGGTTCTCTACGTTTTGTCATTTATATAAATGATTTGAATGTGAGCATAAGAAGTACAGTTGGTAAGTTTGCAGATGACCCCAAAATTGGAGGTGTAGTGGACAGGGAAGAAGTTTACCTCAGATTACAAGAGGATCTTGACCAGGTGGGTTATTGGCTGAGAAGTGGCAGATGGAGTTTAATTCAGCTAAGAGTGAGGGGCTGCATTTTGGGAAAGCAAATCTTAGCAGGACATATACACTTAATGGTAAGGTCCTAGGGAATATTCCTTGGAGTGTAGGTTCATAGCTCCTTGAAAGTGGAGTCGCAGGTAGATAGGAAAGTGAATAAGGTGTTTTGGTATGCTTTCTTTTATTGGTCAGAGTATTGAGTACAGGAGTTGGGAGGTCATGTTGCGGCTGTACAGGTCATTGGTTAGGCCACTGTTGGGATATTGTGTGTAATTCTGGTCTCCTTCCTATCGGAAAGATGTTGTGAAACTTGAAAGGGTTCAGAAAGGATTTACAAGGATGTTGCCAGGGTTGCAGGATTTGAGCTATAGGGAGAGGCTGAACAGGCCGGGGCTGTTTTCCCTGGAATGTCGGAGGCTGAGGGGTGATCTTATAGAAGTTTACAAAATCATGAGGGGCATGGGTAGGATAAGTAGACAAAGTCTTTTCCCTGGGGTCGGGGAGTCCAGAACTAGAGGGCAAAGGTATAGGGTGAGAGGGGAAAGATATAAAAGAAACCTGAGGGGCAACTTTTTCACACAGAGGGTGGTACATGTATGGAATGTACTCACTGTACTCTGGGGTATTGAACAGATTCACAACCTTTTGAGACAAGTAATTTCTCCTCACTTCTGTTTCAAATTTGCTACTCCTTATCCTAAAACTATGATCTCTTGGTCTAAATTGCCCCACAGAAGGAAGCATCTTCTCTATATCTACTTTGTTAATCCACTTTAGTATTGTGTATATCTTATAATCATGTTCTCGATGAAGGGCTCCCGAGTCCCTACCTCTCTGAGCCCAGAGACCTGGGTTCAAGTCCTATCTGACCCAGTGGCATATAATAACATCTTTGAACAGGCTGATATAAAATATTATAAAATTGCCCCAGATAGGTTTTTGTGGTGCAGTGGTTGCGTCACAACCTCTGGGCCAGGAGGCCCTAAACCCATTCCATGTACTCCACGGGTGTGCAATATCACTTCTATGAACAGGTGCATTCAAAATTGTTTTTTAAAAATTATATTGCAAGGACAGAGTATGACCAGATCTATACACAGGGCTACGTAGGATATATGCCACAGAAACTTGGCATTCAGCTCAACCAGTTAATGCCTGTGTTTTTAATCCACTTGAGCATCCTCCCATCTTCCTCATCATTCTCTTATTGTGTAACTATCAATTCCTTTCTCCAATAAGTGATGCTGTTGCTTCCCCTTAAGTGCATCTATACTATTTGTAGCGATTGGAGTGTGGTCAGCCAGGTGGACCTCATAGAATAGGAGTTCCTTGATTGGGGCTGTTTATCTGATCCAATCAGGGGGCTCTGGTTGACATGTATTAACAGAAATGTAAAGGTCACTCGGGTGTTTCCTTTCTTCCTGATGGTGGAAATTTGAATAAAGATTCGTGCACCTTGTGTCTTTCACTGTGTCCCACACCTGCACACACACAACATGTATGCTGGGGAAAAAATAAGCACTACCGCAGTTAGGCGGTAGTGTGGGGGTAATAGAAAAAAGAGGAGTGTTACACATCCTGTTCACTCTGAGGGTGCTGGATCAATGCCAAGGACTCTCCACATGTAACTAAGGGTTGACTTGGTGATGAGATACAAACCTTAAGAAAAAAAAGAAAGAAAAAAATAAACAGAAATGAGAGGGGTTCTGTTCACTCTGAGAGGTGGCTGACGCTCTAACCAGTGTCAAGTACTATGCACGTGTAAATAGAGGGTGATGGGAAACCTGCCTTTATGGAGTTATTTTGCTACTCATTGCAACCACGTCCTGTAGGAATGTGAGTTCCACATTCTTACCACTCTTTGGGTGAAAAATCTTTTTCAGAATTCTCTACTGGATTTCTAGGTCACTAACATACGTTGACGACATGTAGTTATGCTCGCCCCATAAAGGAAACATTTTCTTTATGGTTGTATCAATACTAAGATTATCCAAACTCAGGGGTGGAGCTCTTCCCGATTAGTGCCTGTCGAGTATTTAGTCTTCACAAAACCATTTGATTTTGGGCCTAATATGATTAGATTAGATTAGATTCTTTACAGTGTGGAAACAGGCCCTTCGGTCCAACAAGTCCACACCGCCCATCCGAACAGAAACCCACCCAAACCCATTCCCCTACTCTATATTTACCCTTGACTAATACTGTGGGCAATTTAGCATGGCCAATCCACCTGACCTGCACATCTTTGGATTGTGGGAGGAAACCGGAGCACCCGGAGGAAACCCATGCAGACAGGCGAGAATCAAACCCAGGACCCTGGTGCTCTGCGGCAGCAATGCTAACCACTGAGCCACCGTGCCACAAGGTTGGACCTGGAAGGTTCCTATTGCTCCAAAAAAGATACTTGATATATTTCCATCTCAAAATGATACAGGATATGTACATAGTACAGAATCATACAGAACAGGCCCATCAGCTCATCACGTCCAAACTGACAAAAATTAAACTAAATATTCACGAGTTCCACTTTTCAGCACTTGTCTATAGCCTTGAATGTTACACCATTTCTCGTCACACTACCACCACACCCACCCCCCCTCCCCACCCCCCACACACACACAGGCAGTCAACTCCTGATTCCCACTACTGTCTGGGTGAAAAGAACTTTATTCAATTACTTCTAAACTTCCTGCCTTTCACCTCGAAGTAATGCTCTCTTGTTATTGGCTCTTCACCAAAGGGAAACAACTATTTTCTATCCACCCTGTCTATGCTCCTCATAATCTTACACACAGCAATCAGATCCCCTCTCAGCGTTCTCTGCTCTAAAGGAAACAAGCTGAACTTAACCAGCCTTTCTTCTGAGATAAATTGCACTATCCCATGCAACATCCTGGGAGAATCTCCTCTGCACCACCTCTAAAATAATCGCATCCTTCCTATAGTGCGGTGACCAGAAATGTGCACAGTCCTACCATAGTGGTTTCACCAAAGTTTTTTGCAGCTCAACAAAACCTCTGTGCTCTTATAATCTATGCCACAACTGATAAAGGCAAGTGTCTTCTTAATATTTTATTAACCAGTCCCACTGTCTTCAGGAGTAGAGTCACAAGGACCCAAGTTCCCTCAGTTTCTTTGAGTTTTCTGTCCCCTGCCATTCATTAGGGACTGCTTTGTCTTGTTATTTCCTCTAAACTGCATCACCTTTCATTGATCAAGGTTAAATTCCATCTGTCATTGGTCTATCCATCTGACCAATGCATCTGTATACTTCTGCAACCAAAGACCGTCTTCCTCACTGCTCAGCCAATCTTTTTGTCATTCACAAACTTATTTATCATCTTCTTCTATAATTTTTTTTAATATATGCATATCATGACCAATTAGAGATCCAATACTGTGATACAGCACTGGACACTGGCCACCAGTCACACACAAACAGCATTCTACCATCCCCGCCCCCACCACTAAGCCAACCTACCAATGCGCTTTTGTCTTCTTTGTTCTTCACTCAAGTGGGATTTTGTCAAACGCTTTGCCGAAATCCATATTAACTATACCAACTGCTTATATTGCTTTAAATGTGTGTCTTGACCTGGTGTTTGGTATGTACAAATTTTGTGTCATTCTTGGTTTATTTTGATGTAATTGAGCAAAAATCCATAAAGAATTTTCTCGGTTGCTGCACCAGTGTAGGAGAAAGCGAGAACTGATTTTTAAAAGAAAAATTAGCTTTTGCTCTCAGATGGAACATGGAACAGTACAGTACAGGAACAGGCCCTTCAGCCTGCCATATCTGTGCCAACTATGATGCTATTCTACACTAATCCATCTGCCTGCATGTGTCTGTCTAAACGTCTCTTAAATATTGCTGTCACTTCTGCTCCTACCACTTCCCCTGGCAGCATGTTCCAGGTACCTACCATCCTCGCATATCTCCTTTAAAAACTTTCCCCCCTCATGTTCAATGTTCTGGGGAATAGGTTCAATCCCACCCTGATATATAATTAAATGTGAATTCAATAAAATATGGAATTATAAGCTTGATTACACAGTCAGCATTAAGCTGTGTTGACTGCCATAAAACCATAATGTCATTTAGGGAAGGAAATCTGCAATTCCTGGCCTTACGTGTAGAGAATTATATTCTCTGCTTTCCCATTCCCTCCAGGCCAGTGAAGGTAGAGTCATTTCCTCATGAATGAGGGAACAATTTGTTCATGAGGTAGATAGGTTACTTAAATGACAGTTATATATCCAGGGGGCAAAATATGCCTCTGATGTCAGGCACTGTATATTGCATTTGTTTGGTTCCGATAATTAGAGTTTTCTTCGTTTCCTGACAGCACAGTGCTTATTGCTGGACCAAACATGAGTTTGAAACAAAGCCTGAGAATTTAAATTTAAACTCAAATTCAGACAAAATAAAATTCAGAAATTGAGTTGTCAGAGGGAATGCAAAAAGCAGCAAAGAACACAACCTATTCAGCACCACTCTCCCGGCTTGATCATGCACGAGACATACCAGGCCATTTCTGAATTCAGCAAAATGGAGCACTGCACTCCGACAGACTTCAAAAGACAAAGATACAAGTGCACCATTGGCAAGTCCTCAGTTGTCTCTCTGTAGTCATACATAGAAATTGGGTCTTCCACAGTCCCAGGCTAAGAATTCAATGGAACTTGTAAGTTTGATCCTTAGACATGCAGCACGCAGGGCCAACAACATGTTGACACACTGACTCGCATGAATAAAACTCAGCTTTGGATGAATTGTTCCATGGCTTTGTTAATTTCTCAGAAGAGTCGAAGGGAAAGGAAGTTAGCCCCGACAAAGATTCTGGAGCGGAACCTAAAGGGCGGCTGATGTCTGAATACATCATCTTTCCATCAATTCCTGAAAGCAAGCCAGTGTATTCCTGTTAACTCAGATGGAGAGACTGAAAAGGAGACAGTGAAATGTGGGCAGCCTAAGTCTCTCAGAACCTTGCTCAGGAAAGCATATTCCAGAAGGGTGATGCAACATAGAAAAGAACAGTTACGAGTGAAAGGAAGCTCAACTGCCAAGCATAGGGCTCAGAGAAAACAAAAGACCAGTGAATCCTACACATTCTCAGCCCACTATTTTGATCCATAACAGATTCAGCACAGACTTCCATGCCAGGACAAGAGCGACTGAAATCAACACAATTTTGACCACCAACGTGAAAACTATCACCTCACAAGATGGAAGGCTACCAATCACAATATAGTAAGTTAAAAATCACACACCACCAGCTAGTGCTTCCAATTAAACCTGTTGGACTATAACCGGGTGTTGTGTGATTTTTAACTCTGTACACCCCAATCCAACACCAGCATCTCCAAATCCTGACAACATATTCTAACATGTTTCTCTGGAAGTTAATCAGTCAAAAATTCAGAAATAATGTGACATTAGGAAAAGTGACTCAAAAATTAGTTAAGGCTGTCAGTCTGAAAGAGAAGGCATGGAGAGGTAGAGTTTTAATGGGGAGCTAAAGTACAGCTTTCAATGGTGGAGTGAAGGCAGTGGAGTCTCCAAAAAAGGCTGAAATAGGAGGAGCACAGTGATCTTGGAAGACTGAAGGACTGGAGGCATTACAGAGGTAGGAAGGGATAAGGACATGGTGGGTTAGAACATGATCAGAAGTACAAAATCAAGGAGTTGCTAGATCATTGAAAGTCAATGAGAACAAGAATAATAGATGAAGAGGACTTGGTGCAAGTTAGGATAAGGACGGCATATTTGGATGTGCTCAGGTGTACAGAGGGTAAGCAGCTGACTCATTTTAGATGTCTCCCATGCCCAGCCACACTGCGAATACTTAATAAATTTATTTTCGACACTGCAATTGGATTGTACAGCACAAAAGTACCATACATCAAAAATATTTCTGAACTGACAGCCAGACTACTGTGACCACTAGGACTCATTACAGCACACAAACCAACAGCCACTCTCAGACAACAACTCACCAGGACGAAGGACCCGATACCCAGCATGAGCAAAACCAACGTAGTATACAAAATCCCATGCAAGGACTGCACAAAACACTACGTAGGACAAACAGGAAGACAGCTAACGGTCCGCATCCAGGAACACTAACTAGCCACGAAACGACATGACCAGCTATCCTTAGTAGCCACACACTCAGATGACAAGCAACATGAGTTCGACTGGGACAACATTACTATTATAGGTCAAGCCAAACAGAGAATAACCAGGGAATTCCTAGGGGCATGGCACTCATCCACAGATTCAATCAATAAGCACATCGACCTGGACCCAATATACCGGCCACTGCAGCGGACAGCTGAAACTGACAACAGGAAGCGGCAGGTACAAATCACTATATATGCCAGAGGAAACATCACAGAAGCGCTTCACAGGAAGCTCCCAAGCACTGAGGATGTCACCTAGACAGGGGACGAAATGTCTGCAACACAAATTCCCAGCTCAGCGAACAGAACCACAACATTAACCTGGACCTTTGGGATTAGCAGTCGAACAATATTACCATTATGCCACTGTCTACCCCTCAGCTTAGCCCAATGATGGATCTTAAGTCAGAAGGTTGTGGGTTCAATTCCTGCTCCAGGAACTTGAACACATGACCTAGGTTGTTAGTGCAGTGCTCCCTCGTTATTGCACTGAGGTGTCAGAGATTTGCCTTCCAGATGAAACATTAAACCAAGGCCAATCTGCCCTTTAGTGTGGAAATAACGGATCCCATGAAAGTGTGAAATCAAACAGGGTAATTCTTCCTCATGTATTAGCAACTATTTATCCCTCAGCAAGTCTAAACGAAACAGATTAACTGGTAACATATCTCTGTTGCTGGGACCTTACTGTGCACAAATTGGCCAATTACATTTCCTCCAATACAGAGTGATTATGCTATAAAGGCACTTCAAATGTTTTGGGTAGTGCTGTGGTCATGTAAGGTGCTGTTAAAGGTAGGAATAGACATGATAGAAATATTGGCTATTAAACACCTATGTGCCATACCATAATAATACAAAAGTACAAACTATTTCCTTTAAAGATCACCAGTTAAAGCCTTTATTTGTTGGACAACAGATACTCCACAAACAGGGCTGCTAAAAGGCTGGTGACATGTTCCTGACTGATGAGGAACACCAGTGTGGAAAGTCCTAAATTCTCCATTCGTTCCTGTTAGAAAAGGCCTCCTCACAATTCCAGATCACAAATCTTCCATTAGAAATCCAAATCTCATTAGTCTGATAACTCAGCATCATTTTACATCATATTTCTTTCTTTTTAAAGATAAATAATGGAATTAATACAGAACACTAACAACAGCAGGTTGAAAAGAAAATTAAACCATAACCATCAAAATGGTTCAAAGATTATTGCAGAGTACTACGGGACCTTGAGCAGACAAGCCGATGGGCTCAGGAGTGGCAGATGGAGTTTAATTTAAATAAATGTAAGATATTGCATTTTGGTAAGGCAAATCAGAGCAGGACTTATACACTCAATGATAGGATCCTGGGGAGAGATGCCAAACAAGGAGACGTGGGGGGGGCGCATGTTCATAGTTCATCAAAGGTGGGGTCACAGGTAGACAGCACAGTGAAGAAGACGTTTGGTACACTTGCCTTTGTTGGTCAGTGCATTGCTTATTGGAGTTGGGATGTCATGTTGTGGCTGTACAGGATATGGGTTAGGCCATTTTTGGAATACTGTATTAAAATCTGGTCTCTCTGTTATAGGACTGATGTTGTTAAACTTGAAATGATGCAGAAAAAGAGTTACACGGATGTTGCCAGGGTTGGAGGGTTTGAGCTACACGGAAAGTCTGGGGCTGTTTTCCCTGGATCGTCAAAGGATGGCAGGTGTCCTGACAGAGGTTTATAAAATCATGAGGGGCGTGGTTAGGGCGAATAGCCATGGTCTTTTTCCTAGGTTAGAGGAGTCCAAAATTAGACATGAAAAAAATATAAAAGGGAGCTAAAGGACACCTTTTCCATGCAGAGAGTAGTGTGTGTATGGAACAAGCTACCAGAGGAAGTGGTGGAGACTGGTACAATCACAACATTTTAAAAGACATCTGGATAGATACATGAATAGGAAAGGTTGAGAGCAATATGGGCTAACTCCTGGCAAATGGGAATAGATTAATTTCGGACATCTGATTGGCATGAATGGGTTGGACCAAAGGATCTGTTTCTGTGCTGTACAACTCTGTGACTCTAGGTATCCTCAGAGCCAGGCTTTGTTTTGAAAATAGTTCCTGGTCTATTTTCATTTGACTTGAAAAAGAGGGTATATACACATCTGGTCAGGGAGATTGCCTGCTCTCTACACATCTGACCCCGCACACATTTTTCCATGTTCTATTTTACCCGACAGGTAGGTTCTTTTGGCTATTTTTCCCCAACTTTTGTCTTCACTTGTCTCAAGGCCATAGCCCTGACTGGGTACAACAGTCCATGGAATTTCCCATTATTCATTGGTGAAGTGCAGGAATGGGTGCTGACAGGCATTTTGAAATTATGGGGCACATTTGCTGGCTCCAATACCCTCTTCAGCCAGTCGATAACTAACAAAGGTCAGTGTGTAACAATCAGAAGTTAAATCACTTCTACTTCTTCCCATCCTACTTAGGGTCAAATTCAAAGTAGAGTGGAAAAGGGTGGTGCTGGAAAAGCATCCGAAGTGCAGGAGCTTATGCCTAAAACATTGACTCTCCTGCTCCTCAGATGCTGCCTGACCTACTGTGCATTTCCAGCCCCCCCCCCCCCAACTTTTCGACTCGGACTCTTCAGTATCTGCCGTCCTCACTTGCTCCGAGTTGCTTCAAATTCAAAGTACACAGAGGAAACCGTACCTGTGGAGGAGGCCAGAGTGATTCATACAGCTGCTGCTGCTCCTCTGAGATCACCTACTCCAGCACAGGTCTACATTCAAGCTTGAAATCTTTTGTTCTTTGTGGTTTAGTGCTACACAAAGTGGTGATTTTATTCATTAACTCCCGAGGGTGCCATACAGCAGACCTCTCCAGGCCCATGGACAACTTGAAAACTAAATACAACATTGAAACACAGGAGCAAGGAACAAGAGCAGGCCATTCAACCCTTTGATCATGATCTACCATCTAATTAGCCAATTACATCACAGCTCAACACTACTTACCCATCGTTGCTCGTTATCTTGATTGCATGATACCCTTAACAAACAATCAATTCTATTTGTCTCAGTCTTAAAAGCTCTAATTATCCCAGATTCACAGTGTTTTCAGTTACAGTCAGGTTCCAGGGGGAAATCACTGACCTGTCCAAGGTAGAATTTGGAGCCTTTTCATTGGTAACCAGCTTCCACCATTCCTGTCCGACTTGATTGCCACATTGCCCAATCTGTAGCCAAATGGTGGACATTCCTACAGGAAAAGAAGAAAATGGTGGCCATATCTCATGGCGTACAGAATCCCAATGTATAGTGCCCATAGCAAGCAACAAGCATGGAATAGGGTTTAAAGGAGAAAAAGAGAAAGTGAATACTCATCTGAACACAGCCACTTTTTTAACACTGAGAACAAAATCATTCTGGTTGTAAAAACAATTCGGAAAAATCTAAAGTGGGCAACGAACGCACACCCACCCCCTTCCCACTGTGCAGGTCATGTTAAAATTGTTATTGGACCGTGAGAGACAAACAGCAGTTGAAAGAAAAGAAAGACTTGCATCCTGATAGTGACTCTCATAACCACCGAATGCCTTAAAGTGCTTCACAGACAATGAAGTGCTTGTGAAGTTGAATCACGGTGATTATCTCAAAATACAGCAGCTAATTTACAATGTTGGCTGAGGGATAAATATTGACCTGGACACCAGGGATAACTCCCCTGCTCCTCTTCAAATACTGCCATGGGATCTTTTGCATTCACCCGACTAGGTAGACCAAGATTAAATATCTCATTTGACAGACGGCACATCAAACAAATGCAATGCCCTTTCAGTACTAAACTGGAGGGTTGGCCTTGAATTTTGTTCTCAAATCCTGGAGTTGGACTTCAACTCAGAACCTTATGTTTCAAATAATAAAAGCAAAATATTGTGGATGCTAGAAATCTGAAATAAATGTCACAATGACTGACTGCCTACAAATGTGACATTTTATAAAATTCCTACTTTGGAAATAAAACCAATCTGATTTAAGGTTTGGATACAGACAGACTCTAACCTTACACCTTTAATGCATTGTCTGAGTGAGATGTCACTTTTAAAAAGTATTGATAAAACCTTAAGTTGTCTCAGAATTGTGACTTGAAAGAAGTTCTGGGATCTACATAATAATCAATCAAAACCTGCATTCTAAGTGATTAAAGACTTAACAGTAATCTAGGTTTGTTCAATACATCACATCAGTTGTATGACACTTTGAACTTTTACTATAAATTCTGTGTTCTATGATTCTGCCCCATTAGCCATCTGATGAAGGAGCAGCGCTCCAAAAGCTTGTACTTTCAAATAAACTTGTTGGATTATAACCTGGTGTTGTGTGAATTTTAAACTTTATTAGTCAAGGTATTGAATAGAAGAACAAGCTGGTAGCTATGTAGCACATTAGTTCAGGCATAGCTGGAGTACTATGTGCAGTTCTGATTGCTGTCCTATAGGAAGGATGTGATTGCATGGGGCAGGGGCAGAGTAGATTCACCATGCCAGCGTGTTTTTGCTATGACGTTAAATATTGGGCTGATTTCCTTATGGCAAAGGAGGCTGAGGAGCGGTGGTCAAAATTAAGAGGGTTACAGATAGGATGGACAGGAAGAAACTTTTCCTCTTAGTAGTGGGCATATTTTTTAAGATAAAGGACAGAAAGTATTTTCATTTACAGAGGGTAGTGGGCATCTGGAACTCATGGTCTGACAGAATGGTATAGGAGGGAATCATCACAGTGTATAAGAACTTAGAAGTTCACTTAAAGCACCATACCAAACGAGGCAATGGGCCAAATGTGACTAGAGCTGTACAGAGGTGATTTCAGCCTTAGGTGACTGTCTGTGTGGCGTTTGCACTTTCTCCCATGGAATGAGGGTATGACTGGCCATTTATTGCTCACAGGGGAGTTATGAGTCAACCACATTGCTGTGGGTCTGGAGTCACATGTAGGCCAACAGTTTCCTTCCGTAAAAGGACATTAGTGAATCAGATGAGTTTTTTTCCTGACAATTGGCAATGATTTCATGGTGGTCATTAGACTCTTAATTCCTGAGTGAATTCAATTCCACCATTTGCTATGGCTGGATTTAAACCTATGTCCCCAGAACATTAGCTGTGTTTCTGGATTAACAAACCAATCACAATACCACTAGGCCATTGCCTCCCAGGGTCTGTGGGGATTTCTTCCCATGTCATCCAGTGATGTGCAGGTTAAGTGGGTTGGCGATGGTAAATTGTCCCGTGGTATCCAGTGATGTGCAGGCTAGGTGGGTTAGCCATGGTAAATATGGGGTTACAGGGATAGGGTGGGGGGACTGGATCTGGGTGGGATGGTGTTCAGAGGGTTGGTGCAGATTCAATGGTCCAAATGGCCTCTTCCACACAGTCATGATTCTATGATCCTAGATGCTTGATATAAACATGATGGGCCAAAGCACCTTTTCCATGAAACCCTATGCTTATGACTCAGAAGCAAGTGTCTCACCAACTGTGCCAGCTGACAACAAGATACAAGGAATGGAAAAGGGAGACATGGGTTATACACACAGATAGATGACATAGGTTATTTGAAGTGGTTGAAAAATTAACATAGTCCTGGGCCCTATTCTTCAAATAGGTATTTATCATGGGATCTGAAACAGCAGACCCAACAGTACTGGATGTTGCAGGTGAGATATTAAGCCAACAAAGGACTGTTTCTGAACTACACTGAAGTTTCAATCTCATTTAAGTCTATGGACTGGGGCTTGGTCTCAGAGTTCAGTATAACCATTAAAACTATGAATAGGAAGTAATAGTAGGAAAATCCCAGAGTGTTCAATCACAGCCTTCTGGGAATGGAACTTTCCAATTCTACCTGGTATAAATATACAGAGGAAATTTCGATATGGGGGCATAGGCACAAGCCTAGAATAACATTTTTTTAGGACTCAAAACCTCGGCGTTTCTGAAATCAGTTTTACATGCTGCTGTTTCCAAAAAAAAACTCTGAACAACTAACGATGCACGTGTTATCATTCTACACAGTCCTGTACTCTACAGTAACTCAATTGGTCACAGTCTGTTGCTAAGGAAGAGGCATCGTATCAAAGACATAAAAAACTGAAAGTGCCAGGCGGTTCGAAAGCGATTGAGGAAATTGTCTCTCGTACAATCAAGAGTGTCGTTCACCTCTTTAAAGTTTTAAAAACAAGGTGCAAATTTTTTATTAAAAATTATAAACAGAATTCATTATAACGAATTGATTTTTTTCCACCCCATGACCAAGTGTTTTTGAATCGTTACAATTTTCTTTTAAATTGAAACTTTTAAGAAGAAAAATGAGAACAGACGTTATTCCACAAACAAACCCATATCTCTAATTGCAGAAAGAAACAAACACAAACCTGGCGATTCGCAGCAGTTAACTCCTGTAAATGAATGATAATAAAATGTCGCTTGTTATGTCAGTTTTACCAGTCGGCCAGGCACTTTCAATTGGCCCAGGCGTTTGTCGATTTTACAGGAAAGTCCCAGTCTCTTTTTAAAAAAACTATCTCGGTTCATTTCCGTTTGTTACGGAGCGACGTACATCGTCCTAGTGTTCTTTCTCGAGCCTAAAAAAACACACATAGAATGTGTGCTTAAAACAAGAGAGAAACCAGATTAAAAAAAAGATTAAAATGGATTTGGATGTAAAGAATTTCGTTTCTTTCTGACGGAGGATTTTTTTACGTTACAGTTTTTTTTCTGTCGAGGCAAAACGGGGATTAAAAAAAGATCGTGTGCCTAGTGTTTTCACTTATATTTGGTACAATAATATATATAGAAGGGATGTTTTAAAAGAAGGGATTCGTGTTTGGATTCCACAAGGCGACCAGCGGCGGAGCAGCAAGCATGGAATGAAGCTGAAGGGCAACATTTGTATCGGATCGGAGGAGAAAATTGATACAAAAAGGTTCGATTTTGGAACGTCGCGGGCGCCGGGATTCTAATTTCAGAACGTCGAGTTACCAGTCGCTTCGGGAGGAAAACTCGCAACGTTCCATAGGAAGGTGGAAGACAAATTTATAAAGAAAGAAATTTACACACCGGCCGGGATAATCGTTGGGGGATTTTTTTTTCTTTCTCGTTGTTTTATTATTTTTTCTTTTTAATGCTGAATGTTTTGAGTAAAATAGCGCCGCTCGGTGAAGATGGGGGACGCTTATGACCCAGAGCACCCGACCGAGTAAGTAATTAAAATATTTATTATTATCATATAATTGATATGTTTAGTTGTTTCACGGCGGATTCCCAGAAAAAGAAAACTTGGAATTTGAAATGTGATTTGGGAGAGGGTGGATGCAAAACCATGAGTTTGGACTGTTTTGCGAAGCGGTCCTTCAGGGAAGGTCTCAAAAGGATTGGAGCGCAGGCCCCTGTGATGGTCACTCTCCTAACGTTTTAATCCCCTCCTGTTTTACCTTCAGCCATCTCCCAACCCCTTGTTTGGCTGTAACGTAAAATAAATGGCGGGTAAACTTTGAAAGGGGGAGGATTAACAGATACATAGGATAGCATTAGGAACGGAGATGCAAGGCCCGAAATCCACGACGCTCGCGTACATGTAATGGGCGGGCGGTGAAGCTTGCGGCACCAGTGGAGTGTCTGACTGGGGGCGTAGGGCTGGCTGTTGGTGTTTTGAGCCACGAAAGAGTAGCCCGAGTAGGATTTTTTAGCTGGACAGTGGTATAGTCACAGAGAGAATGGTAGGTCGGGTGGGAGTGATCAAGAGGGGTTAGTTGAAGAGAGAGATGAACGCTTGTTTGACCGGGGTGTTGGGGGTGGGGGTGTTCTCTTACTTGGCAAAGTGTTAATGTTTGGTATAAAACACTCAGCAATTAGCTCCATCTTGCTGCACTGGACACAATGGAGCCAGAATGAAGGGCTGTAAACATCAGAATGGTCAACATAATCAGCCAAATGCATAGTGGCCATCATTTGCCAAAAAAACACCGTTGGATGCCATCTTGAGTCATTTCAAGCTGTTATCACAAACTCTCATAGCCATGAGGAAGAAAATTCATGATCATTTTTATACTAAAACACGTGCAAAATATTCATTTTGAGATAAAGCTTTCACTAATTGCAAGCTAGCCAGATCAAAGTGATCTCTAAATCTACATATAATAGACAGAATTTTACATTCTTTTAAAATGGAACAAAATATTCAAATGAGGGAACTCTTTCTGTCACTGAAGCACTCTCCTCTATGCTGGGAAGTCTTCTGTACACAATTTTCCAAGCTGGACTTTGACAAACTGTTCATGTTAAAATGAGACATCTGCAGAATATTCTGGAAATGTAGGCTGGTCTTGGACAAGGTAAAGGTGGGTTCATGATATGGGTGGGTACCCTTTGTCAAGAAATGAACAAGTTTTAAGATGGAGGGATCGGAACTGTGATTTGCTCTTTTTATTTGCACCTTCAGGTGGTGATTGTCCTGATGGTGATTTCTAACATTTACTGGCTTTTATGCGCTCCTAATATAATCCTTCATAACAAATGAGAAATTAGCAATATGTCCTAAATTTACACAGTACCTTTCACCACTGAGGGCATCCAAAGGGCCTTAGTGTCCAGGGGAGTACTTTTGACATAGTCGGTGATATATCCAAGACAAACTTGCTCATCCACTCATCCACGCTTTGCTAAGACCCACACAAAGGAACGAATTCAGTAATGAGAACCAACCAGTTTTTGATTTTGGTTGTGGGATAAATATTGACTAGAACACTGGGAAGATCTTCCTGGCTCTTCAACTTGTGCTTGTGTCTTTCACATTCAACTTGGGGGAGAGACAGGGCCTCAGTTTAATGTTGTGAATGAATAATGGCACCATAAACTGTGTGGTGCACCCTTACTACATCACTGCTCTTTGACTGTATGAGCAGTCAAATTCTCTGGGTATCTCGGCCAAGACTGCTCATCTCTTCCTAATTTCATGCCCTCAAGCATGTTGCTTCCATCACGCAAAGTGCGGTACTGACTATCAGTGGGAATGGTAGTGTAGCACTTATTTTAATGAAGAAGGCATGGTCGAAGAGGCTACATTTTAGGCAAGATGGTATACTTAGGAAATCGCAAAGAATGGAATATCTTAGAATTAATAGTTGACGGTACCCTTTGTATGGTTGCTATCAATTGTTTGACCAACATTTTTCTTTGTGAGAGTTGTACAGAATTGTCATTGAATATCCAGAGACACCCCCTTTCACCCAGCAGCGCTCCAGTAGACTAAGACTGTGTGAAATTAGGTGTGCGTCCGGAGAGCATGTTCAAGTAGAAAGGAATACAAGAAAACTTTAAATCTCATGAACAGGTTGGAAAGGAATGTGTAGATGTTTCTAATCGGCCTGTTCAGACAGGCCTTGGGCAGGTGGGGCTTGAACCCAGACTTTGTGACCCAGAGCTAAGCCCATTGCCGTTGCACCACAAGAGCACTTGCAAGTTTACTGCATGGTCGAAAGTTTTACCTTTATTGGGTATTTTTCGTCAACCTATTCAGAGATGCTCTGACGCACCAAGGCACTTGAACGCAAAACTCCTGATTCCGAGGTAGGGTCACTACCATTGTACCACAAGAGCCATTTTTCCAAAAGGAATGAATACAGTGAATATAAAGGGAGAACTTAATGATGGACAGTCAAAGGTTTGTTGACACACACTAGAAAGCTCAAAGAAACCGAGAGATTTTGGGGTGCTTGTCCACACATCCTGGAAACTGACAGGGCAAGTTAATAGGGTGGTTAACTTCTGGGTATCAGTGGAGGTATAGTTCATAAGAGCAGGGTGGCTGTGTTAGAGCTTTACATGACATTTTGGATATGGAGTACTGCGTATAGTTCTGGTTACCACCCTGTAGGAAGGCTGTGATTGCACTGGAGGGATGCAGAAGAGATTCACCTGGGATGGAGCAGTTTAACATGAAAATATTCTGGATAAGCTTGGGCTATTTTAGAGCAGTGAAGGTTGAGGGGGGAACCTGAGTGAGGTATAAAAAGTATAGGCAGTTTGGCAGAAAACAACTGTTCTCTTTTGTTGAAGGGACAATGAAAAGGGGCAGACTCTGGAAGTGAAAGGCAGGAGGTTTAGTGGGACTTGAAATATATTTTCATTCAGAAGGTGGTGCAGGTTTGGAATGCACTGCCTGGGAGGGTTATTGAGGCTGGTAACCTCTCAGCTTTTAAAATGTACTTAGATGAGCACTTGAAATGTCCTCCTATTCAATGATAACGGCCAAGTGCTGGAAATTGGGACTAGTGTAGTTTAGTTATTTTTTGCAGTACAGATGTGATGGACTGAAGGTCCTCTTCTGTACTGTTTTTTTTTATGATCCATACAATGAGTTTCAAGAGAGGAACATTTGCATGACACCTTTCACCACATTTGGAGATGGACAGTGAAATACCTTTGAAATGTGGTCACTTTCAATGTAGAAAAAGTTGCATCTAATTTAGGCAAAGCAAGTTTCCACAAACTGCAATTAAATGGTTGATCGCGCTATGTTTTGTGGTGATGGTTGTGGGGTAAATATTGATCCTGGCACCAGGAGAACTCCCCTTTTCAAACAGTGCTGGAAGATCCTTTGCCTGAAGTCATTTGAGGTAATTGAGAGTCTCTGAAAAAATAAACTATCTGTTACCGGTGGGCATGTAAGCTAAAACATGTCAGATTGGCACAAGCTGCAATATTGTGATTTGGAATTCTAGGTTTCCTTGGTTAACTTGATTGGTAGTACTTCCCTAGAAGTAAATATTCGTGGCGCTGTCTTTGATGACACTGAGCCACTTCTGAATTGGTCATTAAAATATACAAAGCACAGGAGGAAAGAAACTTGGGTGGGATTGTGAGATCTTTCTCCACTCTTGAGATTAGCATTCAACCTCTCTCATTCTCTTTCCCCCTTCTCCTCCTCCCTATCTTAAAGTAACAATCATAACTTTATAGTCAGGTACTCAAGCCAGGTAATTGGGCCTGTTCTGTGAATTGCTCCTCAATGTATTAAATGTTCCATGATCTACTCTGGGTGACCACATTTGCACAATTACACAATTCTCTCTTTTTTTTTCAATTGACTTTCTGAAAGGTGGCAAGGTACGGTGGCTCAGTGGTTTGCACTGCTGCCTCACAGCACCAGGTCCCAGGTTTGATTCCAGCCTTGGGTGACTGTGTGGAGTTTGCACATTCTCCCCGTGTCTGCGTGGGTTTCCTCCCACAGTCCAAACATGTGTAGGTCAGGAGAATTGGCCATGCTAAATTGCCTATAGCAATAGGTGCATTAGTCAGAGGGTAGTGGGTCTGGGTGGGTTACTCTTCGGAGGGTCGGTGTGGACTGGTTGGGACCTGTAGGGAATCTAATCTAAATGCTGACAGAATGTCTGCCTTTGTTGTGAATTTAGAAATCAGCATAATTTCAGCATACTGTCTATGTCAGAGTTGAGGAATTTATTCACTTTGAGGGTCATGATTCTTTTGGAATTCTCTACCCCAGGCAGCTGCATTATGAAATATTTTCGTTGCTGACATGGACAGACTTTTGAACTAAAGGAAAGTTATGGAGAGAGTCAGTAAATTGGAATCGAAGCCAAGTTTAGGCCGATTTTAATGAATGGTGAAGCTGAAGGAGTTCTAAGCGAACTAATCTTGCTTCTGTTTCTTATGTTCTTTGAAGCCAGAAATCTTTTTGTCAAGTCTTTTTCAATGTTTTTATGACTTCTCTTGACGAACCACTCCATTTGGCTTTCCAGGCTGCTTTATGGGTTGAAGTCGTATTGTCGAAGATTAAATATGTGGGTCCAAAAGGGCGTATGCAGCTTCGAGTAGTGTTGAGCGGTGTTGCTGAGGTCCTGGTGAACAAGGAGATGTTCATTTTCTTCAGTTTCCTGGATTTCCCAGAAGGTTGCAGCATCTCGGTGAATGGACAGAGCAGTATGCAACAACATGAGAAGCCAGGGTTTTGGGGCTGGCTTGACGTTTCCAATGATACACCACATTGCAATATTCAGTTGACAATCAACAAGTTGAGCGTGATCCTTCTGATCCTAACTCGTGCTCAGTGCTGGCCTGGGAACTCGAGGAGCCTCACTGTGGTCTGAAGCGCCGATGCTGATGTTCCACAGTTTGTACTTGCCAATTTCCTGCTTTGTTCTGAAATGGGTCTGAGTGGGGTTCATGTTGCAAATTATTGTTACAGATGTTCACTGGGTGCATACTTAGTTTTCCCGTTATCAAGATGCAATGCAGTGTTTGTTGTATTGTTAGGACTTGACTTGAGCTTCTATATCTGGAAATAATTCCTCTATATGTTTAGTTTATTGCTCAAATGGACTCTTGAAGTAAGGGGTCTGACATTGGTTGAGTTTGGACAATATTAATTCACCATGAACTTGCTTTGAAATTTTTGTTTTAACATGCCTCTGCCTTCATGTTGGGTTTCTTTTCATTTCCTTGCACAACTTCCATCCTTTTCACTTTGCAGCTTAATTTTTACATAATCAGTGGCTCCAGCAATTGTCCTTGGATTCAATGCATTAGTTACTGTCCACTGATTTCACATGTCAACTTGTGGTTCTTTGGTGACTACAGTGCTCCAACACTGTACCATAGCAAAGAGCATGCTCTTCAGTTGCAAGCTTAGCCACATTGGTGATTCCATTGCAAGAAGGGTCATAACACAAACTGAACTGACACCCGCACAAACATGTTTTTGAGTGAAGATTCTCAGGTGAAGAAGAATGTACTCTAGTTCAGTTTCCCCCCCTCCTCACCTGGTTGTTAAGTGGACTGAACTCAATGTTCGAGGAGAAAGTGAGGTCTGCAGATGCTGGAGTTCAGAGCTGAAAATGTGTTGCTGAAAAAGCGCAGCAGGTCAGGCAGCATCCAGGGAACAGGAGATTCAACGTTTCGGGCATAAGCCCTTCTTCAGGAATTCCTGAAGGAGGGCTTATGCCCGAAACATCGAATCTCCTGTTCCCTGGATGCTGCCTGACCTGCTGCGCTTTTTCAGCAACACATTTTCAGCTCTGAACTCAATGTTCGCACTATTATTCATTTGGCAGAATTCAAGGACTGAACCCACAGCCAATTGGGCACAATGGTCCTCACTATTCCAGCTCATGGGAGCTGATGTTTGTTTGAATTTATGATGTGGAGGTGCCGGTGTTGGACTGGGGTGGACAAAGTCAGAAGTCCCACAACACCAAGGTATAGTCCAGCAGGTGTATTTCATATCACAAGCTTTCGGAGTGCTGCTGCTTTGTCAGGTGAGGGTCAAATAAACCTGTTGGACTATAAACTGGTATCGTGCGACTTCTGACTTAGTTTACATTTAGCCATTTGCAGTAAAAATGAAAGAATTGAGGATGCTGTAAATCAGAAACAAACAAATTGCTCAGCTGGTCTACCAGCATCTGTAGAGGAAAATATGATTTAACGTTTCGGGTAAGTGACCTTTCCTCAAAACTGTTCTGAGCGAAACGTTAACTCTGATTTCTTTTTATATAGATGCTGCCATACCTGCTGAGCTTTTCCAGCAATTTTTGTTTTTTGTTATTGGTGCAGTGACCAGTTGTTATCTGGCAGTCAGCATGAGGTAGATGTTGGAGATGGACTGTGCTGAATTTGTTTCTCTGGACTTTGGGGTTCGGAAGTCACAGTGCTGCATTTGTGCACCAGACGTAGGCCAATCAACCCCTCATGTCTGTGCCATCATTCTGTTACCTCAGTCCAATTAGAGTAGGCACCCTTGTGGAAACTGTCGATGGGAAATAAATGCTGACCTCGTCCGCATCGTCAATGTCCCATGAATAATGAGAAACAAATAACTACCTCAGTTCCAACAAAAATCTATCAATCTCGATCTTCAATATTTCAATTGGCCCAGCATTCACAGTCTTTCAGTAGAGAGTATTTAATTGAGTGAAGAGGTATTTTCTGATTTTATCCCTCAACAACTCAGATTATGTCTTGTACTGAGCTCACCTACATCAGAAAATGATTTCTCTCTTTCTGGATTTTGAACCTTTTTTATCATGATGAATACATTCGTTAGAATACCCTTAATCCTTCACTTACAGGATGTGTATCAGTGCTGCCTATAATATGGAAAGCTTAACACCCAACTAGTGGAAACCAAAAATTCATGACTGTTTTGTGGATATGAAATTTAACCAAAGTTTGTTTTTAAGATTTTCTTAAGTTTGTGCCGCTCTTATCAGACAAAATACTATGTGATCCTGCTCCGCTCTAGGACTGGAGCATGTAATCTCAGCTGTCGCATCAGTATCACACTGAGGGACTGCTGCAGTACGACAGGTTTATTTTTCTGATGAGATGTTAAGTTGAGGTGCTCCTGTTGTATTGAGATGGATGTTAAAAGATCCCCTCACGCTTTTGGTAGTGGTCTGGTGATTATGTTACTTAATTAGTAATTGAGGGAATATTAAAATCGCACTAGCAATTTGTGAATTGCAATTCAGTTTTTAAAATCTAAAAGTTAAAAGTTAAAACCAGCAAAAGTGACCAGTCAGCTACCAAACTCAGCTGGTTCACGAACTTGTTTTAGTGAAGCAAACCTGCTGTTCTTAGCCAATCCGGTCAATGTATGACTTGGTTGGACTCCTCAACTGCCCTCTGAAATAGTCTGACAAACATTCAGCTATACTGACCAGGGCAACTCAGAATGTGGAATACATGCTGGCTCTGCCAGTGATACTATCAGCCCAAGAATGAGTTTTAAAATAACCATTGTTTGTGTGCCAGTGTTCCCCTGCTAACAGCTTAATAGGCCATTTAGGGTTGCTGCGTTTTCCTGCATAATAATCATCAATGACTCCACTTCTGATAATCTCTTGTACAAGTGAATTATTAAGGGAATGAAAAGTTACTAGATAAGTACAAATTAAGTGCTTTTCTCTTTCCCAGGGGAATTACTAAGTCTGCCCAAGCGGAAATCTGTGAAGTAACTCTTCATAAGTATATTCAGTTCTGTATTGGTATTTCACACTTGTGTCTGTTTCATTCACACAGAGGGATAAGGTACCCTGTTGGGTATGTTACTAGACGAGTAATCGTAGGTCCAGATTGATGTCCCCAAGACATGAGTTCAAGCCCCAATATTGCTGGAGAATTTGAATGTAATTACTAAATTGTGAATAAATACTATTGAGTATCATGAAACTGCCATATAATCACGAACAGTACCATAACTGAAGATGAGATCCTAATATGGTGAACTACAACATAGGACTAAGCAGCATGCTTGAGACAGCAAAGTAATCTAGATGTAAATGGCAGTGGACAATGACACCAGCTGGAGAAGCTTTGAAAGGATCCCTATCCTCAGTGTAAAGGAGCCCAGTGCATGTTTTTTTTTAATTTGCCTGTGGGACATGGGTGTTATTGGATGGCCAGCGTTTGTTGCATGTCCCTATTTGCTGTTGAGAAGGTGGTGGCTAGCTGCTTTCCTGAACCACTACAGACCTTTTGCTGTCGGTACAAGGCCATTCTGGAAGAAATTGTGGGATTTTGATCCAGCTATACTGAAGGTGTGCTAAGGCAGATGAGTGGCTTAGAGGGTAACGTGCAGGTGGTGATTGTTCCCATGGCCCTGCTGCCCTGCTCCTTCCAGACGGAGGTAGTCATGAGTTTAGAAAGTGTTGTCTAAGGATCTTTGGTGAACTTCTGAATGGTACACCGTGCTACTGCTGAGCATTGGTGGTGGAGGGAGTGGATGTTTTATGGGGGTGTGGTGTTAAACTTGAGGACTGTTGGAGCTGTACCCATTCAAGAAGGTGGGGAGATTTCCATTTCTCACTTGAGCCTTGTAGATGTTGGACAGAATTTGGGGAATCAAGAAGTGAAAACTTGCAACAGTGTTACTAGCCCTTGATCTGCTCTTGTAGCCACTGAGTTTGTATGGCTAGTTCAGTTTCTGGTCAATGGTAATCCCCAGAATGTTGGTGTTGGGGGATTCAGTAATGGTGACATCATTCAACATCGAGGGGCAATGATTAGATTGTCTCTTACTGGGAATGGTTGTTGTCTGGCCTTTGTGCGATTAATTGAAAATATCTACCCTGAGGAACTCCTGCAGAGGTGTCCTGGAGTTGAAATGATTGACCTCCAATAACCACAACTGTCTTTTTATAGGACTATAGCCTCACTGTACCAACCTGCAGAGAGCTCTCCCTTGATTCCTGTTGACTCCAGTTTTACTAGGGCTCCTTGATGCCATACCCAGTCAAATGCAGCATTGATGTCAAGGGCAGATACTTGCACCCATACCTCTGGAGTTTAGCTCTTTTGTCCATGTTTGAACCAAGGCTGAAATGAGGTCAAGAGTTGAGTGGTTCTGGCAGAACCCAAGCAGTGTGTCAGCTAGCAGGTTATTGCTGAGCGTGTGCTGCTTGATAGCACTGTTGTTTACCCTTTTCATCTCTCTGACAGGTTTCGATTTGTCCTGCTTTTTGCATCAATGTGAAAGGCAAGGCTAAAGCATTTGCAACCATCTTCTTCATCCAGAAGGGACCAGTGGTTGATATAGCTCCACCACCACCAGAGTGCCAGCCAATAACTGAATTGTTTTGCTGCACATCTTAGCAAGAAATTGTCTGTATACTACTGGGGCTTGACAATATCATGTCTGTGATGCTAAAAATGTGCATCCAGAATGGATGTATGCCTAAGCCATCCAACTGTGGAAATTTGCCTAGATGTGCCCTGTCCACAAAAAAAGGACAAATCCAAACCAACTGCTTTTGCCTCATCAGCCTACTCGCCATCATCAGCAAAGTGATGTCAAAATGCAGTGAAGTAATGCCTGCACACAAAATGAATCGCCATTCATAATGATATTATAACCTTTAGTCCAAATATCTCCGAGCTCCAGAGATGTGATGAAAGTGACTGCTCTTGACTGAGGAGTGTGACAACCAGAAGCCCTAGTAAACTTTTTAAAGATTTGGAGAAAAGCACTATTTGGAGATATAAACAATTTGGATGAGAATATAGGAAGCATGTTTTACTAAGTTTGCGGATAACACCAATATTGTTGGTATAGTGGACACTGAAGAAGATTATCTAAGAGTACAATGGGATCTTGATAGGTCAGTGAGCCGAGGAATGACAGATGGAGTTTAGTTCAGATAAATATGAGGGGTCACATTATGGTAAGAAAAAGCAGGGCCGGACTCTCTCTCTCTCAATGGTAGGGCCCTTGGAAGTGTTGTCGAGAACACACCAAGGGTTTCAGGTACATGGTTCTTTGAAAGTGGCGTCACAGGTAGATGGCGAAGAAGGCATTTGGCCCACTTGCCTTCATCGTTCGGATGAGTGAGTACAGGAGTTGGGACGTCACATTACAGCTGTATAAGACGTTGGTACGGCCACATTTGGAGTACTGCATACAATTCTGGTCGCCTGTTGTAGGAAGGATTTGTTAAACTGAAAAAGGTTCATAATAGATTTACAAGGATGCTACTGAGACTGAAAGGTTTAAGTTATAAGGATAGGCTATGGCTGTTTTCCCTGGAGTGTAGGAGGCTGAGGGGTGACCTTATAGAGGTTTATAAAATCATGAGGGACATGGAGAAGGTGAATCGCCATGGTCTTTTCCCCAGCTTAAAGGAGTCCATAACTCAAGGGTGAAGCTTTAAGGTGAGAGGGGAAAGATTAAATAGAGACCTGAGGAGCAACCTTTTCGCATGTAGATGGTGCATTAATGGAACAAACTGCCACACAAAGTGGAGGAGGTGAGTACAGTTACAACATAAAAGACATTTGGAGATGTACATAGATAGGAAAGGTTTGGAGGGCCAAACGCAGGCAAATGGGATTCACATCACACTGCTGCCTCACAACACCAGGGGCCCGGGTTCAATTCCTGCCTTGGGCGATTGTCTGTATGGAGTTTGCACTTTCTCCCCGTGTCTGCATGGGTTTCCTCTGGGTGCTCTGGTTTCCTCCCGCATTCCAAAAGATGTGTAGGTGAATTAGCCATGGTGAATTGCCCGTTTGTGTTCGGTGCATTCGCCAGGGGTAAATGTAGGGAAATGAGTCTGGGTGGGTTACTCTTCAGAGAGTCCATGTGGACCTTTTAGGCCAAAGGGCCTGTTTCCACACTGTAGGGAATCTAATCTAATCTACAACCACCACCATCTCAACTCTAGAATGCAGGGGTCCCACAGCACCATTTACTATGCCGAGTCGTCTTCAGCTGCTTTAATAATGACCTTCCCCTTCTCTTAAGATGTTCTGACTCTGTGTCATTATTAACCAGTAACATTAATGGCATACACTCATCTCCAACAATAAAGAATCTAACCATTTGTGTTACCATAACTTAATTTGCCCATTATGAGTGTCATCCTGGGTGTTACTTTTGACCGGAAACTTAACTAGACAGGTCAGATAGACATGGTGGCTATTGAGCAGGTCATGTAATTCTACAATGAGTGACTCCCCTCTTTACTCCCAGAATTCTTTTCATCATTTGACAGACCAGATCTCGAGTGAGTTGGAATACTCTTCGTTTGCCTGAATGAATGCGGTCCAGCAAAGGTCTTAAGATCAACGCCTTCCAGTACATAGCAGCTTGCTTGATGGATACTCAATCCTCTGACTGACTTAAACATTCGCTTCCTCCATTGCTGACATGCAATGACACCAGTATATACTACGTGCAAGGTGCAGTGCAGCGACTCCTACAACCTCACCTCCCAAACCCGTGACCTCCAGCACTTTGAAGGACAAGTGTAGCCAACATGGGAACAACATCACATTCAAGTTCTCCTCTAAGCCACACACCATCATGGCTTGAAACTGTGTTGCAATTCCTTCACTGTCAAGGGATCAAAATCCTGGAATCTCCCTTAACAGCAAAGCAGAATTTCCTGCACTGCCTGATCAGCAGTGGTTCAAGAGAATGGCTTACCATCACCAATACATAAACGCTGGATGCTGATAGCCAAAAGGAAAACAAAATTATGAGTGAAATGCCTGTGCTTGGGTTTCCACGATAGCTTTGTGTCTAAGGAATGGATAGACCATCTGGTCTGACAGAAAGGAAGAACCTGACATTGATCATGCACTCTCTGCAGACTTGATGTGGAAGTACTTTATATGTAGTCAGTGTTGTAAATCAGTAAATGCAGCATCCAGTTTTCACACTTTAAGATTCAATGAGAAATCTACTGAATTGCTGTTGGATGAGAAATAACTATTGGCCCGATCACTAACAGAGTTTCCCCTTTTCTTTTATGTTTTAGTTTAATGGCTCCTCTTAAGAATGGACCTTGTCTAGTTTTCCAGCAGTACTGCCCTGAAGTGTCTTCCCAGATTCTCACTCGAAAGTGAGACTTGACAATACAGCTCTCTGATGCCACTTTCAAAAGTGGTTACGTTGAGTCAAGTGATGTTGTGGAATGGGGTGGAAATTGGAGCAATGGATTGAGTGTGGTGTACAGCCACTCAGATAAACGCAAGGTTTGAACTAGTGGTTATCAGTGAACGTACCACAGGAACTCAAGGGCTCTTATGGCATAATGGTAATGTCTCTGCCTCAGGCCAGAGACCAGGATTCAAGTCAAGTCTGTATTAGAACAGGTCTGAAGGAGTAAATGTTTAAAAATAATCTACCAAAGAAGCTCACTAACATTGTTAGAAAAACCATTGTGGGATCATTTGGACGTCTCACCTTTGGCACTGTCAGTCCTGGATGCATTTTCAATGACTTTACTGTCCTCACCTCTGCTATCTGAACTGTTACAAATATATCAGCTTTTGAGTGAACATTTTTTTTTGGAAAATCGTTTTAAATGCCTTGACACTAAGTTCTGAGCTAATATTGAGGGGTTCTTGTCTTATGTATTTAATATGTTGTACAGCTCACTAATGTTGTGGTGTAATGAAGTGTAGGATTTAAACTTCCTTCACACAGTGTTCTGTTTATGGCATCTTTTGAAATTTGTTCACCCCTCCCAAGCCCAATTTCCCATTATGGTGGCAGAATTTTGTCATTGTGAACTATGTTTGCACACCTAAAAGGTGACTTCAAATCGTAGAATCCCGACAGTGCAAATAGAGGCCATTCAGCCCATCCAGTCTGCAGCAATATTCCAAACAGCATTCCACCCAGGACCCTTACCCTATCCCAATACCACCATTGACTTTGGATAAGCCACTTAGTTTACACAGAGGGCAATTCAGCTTAGCTGATCCACGTAACCTGTGCATCTTTGGACTGTGGGAGGAAACTGGAGCACCCAGCAGAAACCCACACAGGCATGGAGGAATGTGCAAACTCCTCACAGGCCATGGTTAGAATCAGACCAGAGTATCTGCTGCTGTGAGAAAGCAGTGCTAACTACTGTGCCACCTGCTCCAGAAGTATTTTCTAACATCTCTGAATGGGTTGATTAGGGAAAGAAAAATGAGAGGTGATTTTATTGAAACGTATTACGATTCTGAAGGGACTTGACAGGTTGGATGCTGAAAGAACATTTCTGAAGAGTTACAGATTAAAGATGCCGATTGGGAAGGATTAGTTTTCTGAGGATCATTGAATGTTTAGAAATCTCTTTCCCCAAAGAGCATTAGAGGTTAGGTCAATATATTCTAGGCTGAGTTTGGCGGATTTTTTTGATTTACCGGACAGTTGAGCGTTATGAGGCAGAGGCAGGCATATGGAGATAAAGTTATAATGAGGTTAGTTTAAGTTTATTGATGGCAGAGCAGGCTCAACGGACCAAGTACATACTCCCATTTCTAATGATTTTAAGATTTATTATTTGGATGGTAAAGTGCTTTACTCTCCTGGTTCTTGTCCGATTCTAGAAGTTGCTTATTTTGAAGGTTGGAGGTTAATGCTGATCGCTGGGGCAGGATTGGCATTCACCTTGTTGTTGTAGACATCTCTTGCTGGATAATGTCCACGTTAGGATCCAGCTGGGCAGGGGCATTCCTGTTCAAGTGTCTGTGTCTTGTTGAAGGGCACTATATTAATTGAATTGGAATATGTTTACAACCTCATCCTTCCTGAGCATTTGGTACATAGTTTTAAAGATAAAACTTAAGCATTGAATCAAGAAACATTTTTTGACAAAGCTTTGTGGATTTTTGAAAACTTCATTCCCAAATATGCATTGTTTTTAAATTTGAGATGGATAGAATTCATGAGCAAGCCCTTCAAAGATGTGGAGCAAAGGATGGAAAATGAAGGTGAGCAAAAACGTCACCTGTGATCTGATTGAAGGGTGGAACTGGGTCATGGGACCTCCTGGATTCCAGTTATTCTAATGTACCTTTCCATGAATGTTTTTTGTAAGATCCCCATCCTAAATGGACACAGTGCCACAGCGGTGATACTGCCTTGATCTCTGATGGCCATGTAATTATACATACTTTCAGGGAAGCATAGGAGATGGTATTTATCCAAAAATGGCTATTATCCAAAAATTGATGTTATTACTGTAAATATTTGGCCTTGAATCCTAATCATACTACAGAGGGTCCCTGATTTAAAAATGTCTGATTTCTAAGTGCTTGTACTTACGAATGTAATCCGTGCAGGGATGTAATTTTAAAGAGATATAAATATTTTGTGTACTTAGAAACAGTTGTTTTATATTGTACACCATTGTGTTCCAAGGCACGCTTGCTTTCAGTGGTCAGTGCATTGAGTGTGGGTGTTGGGGTGTCATGTTGTGGCTGCATAGGACATTGGTTTAGACCACTTTTAGACTGCTGCATTCATTTCTGGTTTCCCTGCTTCAGGAAGGATGTTGTTAAACTTGAAAGGGTTCAGAAAAGGTTTACGAGGATGTTGCCGCGCATGGACGGTTTGAGCTGCAGGGAGAGGCTGAGTAGGCTGGTAAATCCTTTCCATGGAGCATTGGAAGCTGAGGAGTGACCTTAGTAAAGGTTTATAAATCATGAGAGACATGGATTGGGTAAATAGTCAAGGTCTTTTTTTTTCCCCCAGTGTAGGGGAGTCCAAATCTAGAAAGCATAGGTTTAAGGTGAGCGGGGAAAGATTTAAAAGGGACCAAAGGGGTGCCTTTTCACAATGAAGGTGGTGCGTGTATGGAACAAGCTGCAAGAGGAAGTAGTGGAGGCTGGTTCAACTACAGTTTAAAAGGCATCTGGATGGGTACGTGAATAGGAAGGGTTTAGAGGGATGCCTGCAAATGGAACTAGATCAATTTAGGATAGTATGAACAAATTGGGCCGAAAGATCTGGTTCCATAACATAAAACACTATGACTTGCGAACAAACTCTGAAACAGAACCTGTTGCAACCTAGAACTGCCTATGTATCAAAATATTGGTGTGGCAGCATGGTCTTATCTGTATGCAATTGCTATATAACTAGGAAAGGCCAATAAAACACTTTTATCAAAATATAATCTTTTCTTGTAATAGCACTAATTTTTTGAATGCAATTTTTCTTGTTATTATTTTAGTCAAAACTTTGACAGAATCAAAGCTTCTCACTCTCTAAGAAGCTATGTAAAGCAACTGTGGTATAAAAGCAGATACTTTATCAAGAATCTGACCTTGTGACTTGTTTATGGTTGTAGAACATGAATATCTAATTGGGAATTGTTTTCTTCTGAGTTGGAAAGGCAGATTTATGTCCGATAGGCTCAGTTTCACTCAAGGATTTTTTGCTTGAAATCTGTCTAATTTCAATTTCAACATTCATCTTCATTGAAAACTGCTTTCAAATGGCCAATTTTGTTCTGAGTTCTTGTTTAGATTTCAAGTTTTGTAGTAACGTTATAACTCCTTCCTTGAGTCAATGACTTGGATGAGGGGACCGAAGGAAGTAGCAAAATTTGCAGATGGTACCTCAAGATATGTAGCAACCTATGTTGTGAAGAGCACATCAGGAGGATGCAGATGGGCATAAACTGAGTGGGCAAAAATGTGATAGATGGCATACAATGTGGGAAAACACCAAGTTGTTCACTTTGGTAGGCAACATTTAAAATGTTTTGAATAAAGTACAGAGGAAACTCGATTATCCGAGTGAGATGGGCAGGCACTATTTCTTTGGGATGATCGATTATTTGGTTAATTGATTTCCTCTGGGGCTCGGAGTTTTCTGTGAATCTGCTCCCCGTTCAGGAGACTAGGCAGCAGCACACTGCACGTCAGCCACCACCACCTCGTCTGCACCCCCCCCCCCCCCCCAACACCACCCCTGCCCACCCCAAACTTCATCTGTCCCCCCAAACCTGTCTGCTCCAACCCCATCCAACACTGCCCCCACCCCCTGCCCCCCCCCCAAACCCCATCTGCCGTCCCACCCGCACCCAACCCCGTCCGCTCCCCGCCTGCCCCCAACCCCATCCAACACCGCCACCCCTGTCTGCTCCACCCCCATCCACTGTCCAAACCCTGTTTTTCCCCCCACCAGGGCAGCCGGACTGGACACCAACAGTAAGACTGCTACTGCCTTTATGAGGTAAGTCTCCAAATAGCGCATGCGCCACACCCATAACTTTTTACTACAAGTTCCACCTCTGCCCCTTATCTGGGTAAGGGGGGTTTAGGGTTTAAGGATGGCACGGTGGCTCAGTGGTTAGCGCTGCTGCCTCACAGCACCAGGTTTGATTCTGACCTCAGGCGACTGTCTGTGCGGAGTTTGCACGTTCTCCCCATGTCTGTGTGGGTTTCCTCCAGGTGCTCCGGTTTCCTCCCACAGTCCAAAGATGTGCAGTTCAGGTGAATTGGCCATGCTAAATTGCCCATAGTGTTAGGTGCATTAGTCAGAGGGAAATGGGTCTGGGTGGGTTACTCTTCGGTGGGTCGGTGTGGGCTGGTTGGGCCGAAGGGCCTGTTTCCACACTGGAGGGAATCTAATCTAATCTATACTCCCACCCCTGTGTAGAACTCCAGTGAAAGTGTGTGTGTGTGTGTGTGTGTGTGCGTGCGCGCGTGTGTACGCGCGGCGGGGGGAGGGGGTGGGGAGTATTTCAGTGAGCCGAGTTCATTTTTTAGTCATTGTACCTGTAATCAAAAGACGTGATCAGGGTTGAACTAGCTCTTTGAAGTAATCTTTCTATCTGGCCATCAAGATCTCCTTTGGATAATCCAATGTTCAGATAGTCGAGGTTCCTCTGTATACTTCAAGTGTAGTCACTATTTGTCTATAGTTGCAGCTAATTTGTAAATTCAGTGCATTTCACTTGGGTTTGGGAGGTCAGTTATCAATATTATTAGAATAATACAAGGACATTGGAGTTAATAAGCTTCACTGAAAATGCTGTGTACAACCTTCTGTGCAAGTCAATTTTTAAAAAAAATGTGATCTTGAGATGTGCTGTTTGTTCGACAACATTTATAGCCCATTCTCATTGGTTTTAAGAGGGTGATGGTGGTTTCTTCTTGAACATCATGATTTGTTTAATTAGGTTACATTAGGGGCTTGCAAGAGTTAACCAGGTAGATTTGGACTGGAGCTGAAAATGTGTTGCTAGAAAAGCACAGCAGATCAGGCAGCATCCAAGGAACAGGAGTCATGCATAAGACAGACCAGGTGTGACAGGAAGACTTCTCCCTTGAAGGACATTACATTTTTTATAATAAACCAGTTGTTTTCATATTTTTGTTCTTGTGGGAGACTGTCACTTATTAGATTTTGTAAAGTTGATTTCATAACTCATAATGTGTCCTTTGGGTCTGTGGTTACTCATCCAGTACCACAACCATTAATTTGTACCCAACCAGCAGCACCTATTTACTGTTTATACTATGAAGCATACAGAAATACAGCTCTGTATTGTGCTATTATAAACTTCTCTCACAATTCATTCCATGTAGAATGCTATTTATTAAAGTGAAGACATCTGGTTCTCAATTTTGCACATATGCATTGGGTGGTGTTTGTCAGGGAGTAGTGTTGTCCTGGGCACTGAAAGAGCTCCCCCTCCTGTGATTTGAATAAATTCAATTTCAGGCCACATGCATTCCTGGCAAGGCCAGCATTTGTTCCATTGAGAAAGTGATGAGATGGTACTACCTTAAACTGCTCACTCCTTGTAAAGATGTTGTTTCCACAATGCTGTCCCTCTTGATAGCAAATTAGCACAATTTGTGTGGCTTTCTCGGTAGAGGCTGCCTAAAGTGGGGTCATGAGCTGAAACTTTGGGGTTGCAAACTCTGAACCAGCCATAGAGCTTTGATTGAGTTGTAGCAGCTATGCTCTTGTTCAAACAGGACCCTGTGTCAAAGGCCCTAAACCCCCACCAGTTCTCTACTCAATCCCACTTGGGAGGTCATGACAAATTTCATGCTTAAAATGGGATCATATTAGGGAAACGTTTGAGAAGTGCTGTTGTTGAGAGCAGGAAAGAGTTAATCATGTTGCGTCACAGATGGGTTTCCATCCCTACTGGGCATTACAGAACCAGTTGAATGTTTACAGCACTTAAGTGATTTGTATTGATACCAGGTATTCACAAACAGCCTGTGGTATATTCTTTGGTGAGACTACTTTGTTGGAATATCTCAATGTGTTTTACCTGAATCACCTACAACAGACAGAACCATAATTGAATTCATGGAGAGGTGATAAAACTGAATTTTTATGTTGTGCCTTTCACAATCTTGTGCTGTCCCAAAGTGCGTCTCAGCTCAACAAATGCTTTGGAGGCGAGATCACTTTTTTGTACTAATGGCACAGGCAGCACTCCCTCACAACTGGACAGTCATGTTGGCCTAACAATGGGAACAGAGAAAGAGGGAGGGGTGGGGGGTAAGGGGAAAACCTATTTGTAAAAGGCAACGGGGTTCATGTTCCAAGAATTGGTGTGCCTTTTGGACCTCTCGGAAAGATTTGGTGATGAGTCATAATCAGGGCCTGTGAGAGTGAGCACTCTGCGATGGCATTCCTTTGGTAACTACGGCAACAGACTGCCAGCTGGAACAGTCAACTTTTAAACGGTAGGGAGGGAACAGAAACTGCAGTAGACCTAGGCCTTCTCATTTTAATGGGGTATATTTGTGGAGTTTTTCTTTCTCTAAATGTTTATTTTAAAATTTTACTGTGTATGTACACACTGTGGGGCTGGGTTGAGATTTTCAAAACAATCGAGTTAGCCGTTTTTTCCTTTTTTTTGTGTTTTCAGAGTGTTCAGCTTTCTCTCGCACTTGGCTCAGCCCCTACCCCCTAATATTTTCCAATTTTCCAACTTCCCCTCTCATTACTCGAGGTGTGGGGGCTAGTGAATGTAGGGTGGACTTAGTGAGGGGGCAAGGTTTGACTACAAGCTGCTATCAAATTATTTTCTAAACCTGCTTTGCCCCTTGCCCTCCACAGGTAGGATCACCAACTGTCCCAGATTGTCCTGAAGTCTCTGGGAATTGGAAGATTAAATTCCCAAGGTAATGGTGTAAGCAAATGGGGCAAACAATAATTTGGGCGATTCTCGATGAATATTGAAGTGTTTTTTATTACTTTTGTATCCTTGTGCTCTTCCCAAGTGAATCGATAAAAGGATTTACAGATAATAACGACACACCTTTCATGGCTGCGATTACCTTACTGCCACTGTCCTTTGGTTTTGTTAATCAATACAGCAGGAGTGTTTTTTGAGATTGCATACCATGTAGAGGCCACCCCAAGCACCAGGGGGTGTGTGTCCAATAAATGTCAGTCCAGAATTCGGAGTTCAGACTCCTTGTCAGAACAGTCTGAAGTGCGATCTAAACCTGTGTTTTGACTTGTCTTTGGAAAAGCACCAAAGACAAGTCCATATCAAATTCTCATTGCCATTATTTGCTTACTCTAATTCACTCCATTGGGAGGACACATCAAGTGTCATGGTGTAAGTGGGTACTGCAGATGCTGGAGATTAGAAAAGCACAGCAGGTCAAGCAGCATCCGAGGAGCAGAAAAATCAACGTTTCGGGCAAAAGCCCTTCATTAAGTGTCTTGACTGTTGCAGAAGGAAAACCCAGTAAAACCTGTGAACTTTTAAAATTTATTCACGGAATGTGGGCATCGTCGAGCTGGCATTTATTGCCCAGAGGGCAGTTAAGCACAATGGTCATTGGTAAGGATGACCATTCTCTCCCTGAAAGGGCATTTGTGAACCAGATGGATTTCTCAGACAATTCACAATGTCATGGTAATCATTACATTCTTGATTCCAGATTTGTGTTGAATTTAATATCCACCATCTACCATGGCAGCATTCCAAGTAGGATCCCCAGAATACTACCCAGGTCTCTGGATTAACTGTCTAGTGGGGTCATTGCCTCCCCACTTAAGACATACTGATGTGACTCATCTTGTTAGCCTCAACGTAGAGGACTAGTGCCCTTGTTTCAAAGTATTAGTTTGTTTTTACAATTTCTTTGCTCTCTGGGATCTTACTTTATCTCATCCTCTACTGAGTAAGTACCCCTTACTTTTTGTTGGGGCAATGTTCCACAGAAGCTAGATGTTTCAGTTAACTGGCCATCACCTTTGACTAAACCTAGATAGATAATGTCTGCTTAAATAGAATTGTAGTTTGTATTTGTATAAAACCTTGCGTGTCCTTGGGATGCAGCAAAGTGCTTTGTAACTAATGAATCATTTTAAAATTACAGTTGTTTCTCAGCAAATATGGTAGACAATTTGCTAATAACAATGTCACGCTAACAGCAGTGTGATAAATGGCCAGATAAATCTATTTTTGGTAAGGTTAGTTGAGGGATAGTTATGGCAAGAATACAGTGAGTCATGTTGGATTTGCCACGTAAGTAGCCCAATGAGTTGTTGTCAATATCTATCTCCCACTTGAGCAGTAAGGTCCCTTCTTCACTCCACAGTGTCATAAGCTGTGTTTTTTACATTTAAAAAAGATTTAATACCTGCCATAATCTTTTTCAGTTTTAATGTAATATCTACCTCCTTGTTGTAGCTCATTGGAAATGCTATGGGTCAAATGTTCTTTTTTCCAAGCAGACCACGTATTTCAGGTCTTTGTTCATATTTGTATTTATTATAACTGGCCAGCCCAGGGAGTGTTGAAATAGTTGAATCTGGAGGTGAGAGGATGTGGGTGATTCCAGCGCCAGCTGGACTGCAGCAAGGAGAACGTTATGAGTAGATGGCCTCGATGGTGGAGAGGATACAGAATGCTGACTATCAAACAGAGTTGACAGCTTGGTTCAGTGGTGCAGATGGGGAATCCAACCGGTGATAATGATGAGATTGTTTGAAAAGACCAAAGATTTGACTTTGGTCTTTGCTATTTTAATCAGGAGCTACATATTATGACTAATCCAATTCCATTTTGACCACAGAGAGACATTGGAAGAGTCAAGAGTTGGTGAGATCTACAGCTGGGTACTGTCACCGTACATGTTGAAGCTGATGACCTATCTGCAAATATTTGATACAGGGCAAAAAATAGGGCCTAGGAATGACTCATTTGGGGACACCAGTTTGCAGGGATATGGAGAAGTAATTGTAAGAGATTCTCTGGATGTGACTGGATAGTTTGTGTCAAATTGGGACTGTCCGTTGAACTGAACAACATCAAACAGGTGTTGAAAGAAGATTTATATGGTTGACTATGTCAAAGGCTGCAGGACAAGATGGAAAGAAAGCACACAATAGTCCATGTTAAAAAGATTGTCATTCCTCACATGTTAGGATCATTTCATTGCTTTGGAAGGGATGGAAACTTGATTGGAGATTATCAGGTTCCAGGCAGTTGGGCGTGGGAGGAGACATGTGGACGGTCTTTGGAGAGGTTAGGGATTGTCTGGTTCAAGAGCCAAAAGGTTCAAGGATATCATGCAAAACGGATGAGGAGCATTAATTAGGAGGGTAAATATTTCCACATCAACTAGCAAATAGGCTTATTTCAAGAACTCACTGCTTTGAGACATCCTAAAATCACAAAGGGCGCTGAAGAAATGTAAATTGTTTCTGTCTGTGTTGCTTTGAGAATCTTCAATGTCCAGTGAACGGGCAAACCAGACCGCTGTTAATGGCTTTATGTAATGTTTCAGTGTCAACTTCCTGACCAATTGGCATGAATACAGTACATTGTATGAAAGTCTCTTTCACTCTGCTGTGACTTGTGCTTATCCAGTCCTTCCTCCATATCCATGAGTGTTCTGATCCAAAGAACCCCCACAAATGTTTAAATGCTTGTATGTTTAATGAGTGCAGACTCATTAAAAATTGCAGATACGCACATTTTGCCCACAGATTTTTTTTTTGGCGTGGGTAGGTGAATTTGTGATTTCACGGAGATAGAGGATTTACCGTATATGCTTTCCAATGGACTACCTGAGTTCACACTCCCATGAGCATCTCACGGTACAGAAGAAAGAACACTCTGGCCCCTTTGGGAGGAGTATAATGTCATGAGAGCAGCAAGGTAAACTGGATGTTTAGGTTTTGAGGGACAATCGGCACAGTTCAGTTCCTCTAATAAACTGAGGTTTGAAACGTAAAACTATATGTTCCACGTAATCCCACAGAACTCCATATTGATGTTCTGGCTAAGAGTCTGAACAGGAAGTTATTGGTGCCAAGGGACAAATTAACTTACAATTAATGGTAAACAAAATAGCTTAATGTTTTAAAGATACAAAGCAATTGTTCTCTTGAGGCTAGGAGCGTCTCTGCACCATAATTAGCTCATAGTCCTGATTGTCCACATGTGTTAATGCAAAATTATTCCCCCTCAAACCTAGCTGCTAGCAGCTTTTCTTAGACCTGTTTGCTTAATCTCAGTGTTTTAGCTTCCTTAGCATTGCCTTCAAACTAGCTTTGTTCCTCGTCTGAGGAGGCAAGTGGGGCTGTCTGTATCCTCTTTTTGAGTTTTCATCCTGTCATTGAGGTAAGTCTTGCAGGGCCCAGTAAGCATTCATTATTTTGGCGTTCCTATCTCGTGAGTACTGGAGAGCTCCTCCTGAGTTGGACCAGGCAACAACAGCACATCTTGAGAAGTACCAATTATCTGCTCACTGCTCTTAATTGATCCATGTGCCACATTGTAGTGCTGTTTAACATCAGTCCAAGAGCCTTGCTCTGAGATCATTAACCATGCTTTGACACCCATTAGCTAGCCCTGGAGATGGAGGTCAAACATTTGCTGTACCTGCCAGTTGTTCACAATGTAAAGATAGCAGGCACATATTTGTTGGAATTGGTGCCAGTGGCCTCAAGTGAATTGGATGTTGAGGGAATGAAATCCCATCCTGTTCAGGAATCAGGCAGGGTGATCCCAGGGAGCTCTGGGTGCCAAATATATGCAATCAATGGCCCTTGGAATCTGAGGGAACCCCAACACTGGCTGTAAATCCAACTCTGGCACCTTGACCCTTGAGGTCCATGATAAATAGACAAACCCCTTCATTCCTGAAGAAGGGTTGTAGCTGAAATGTTACCTTCTCCACCTCCTGATGCACCTGGGTTGCTGTGTTCTTCCAGCCTCCTGTTCGTCTACTTTTGGATTCCAGCATCTGTAGTTTTATTTTGTCTCAAACTGTATTTGTTGCCTGCCAAAGGATCAGTGAACTCAGCTGGGCATTTGGGGATACCACACGTCTCCAGAGTTAAGGTCTGAAAGGAACTAGTGATAAGAAGATAAAAATCACACAGCACCAGGTTATAGTCCAACACGTTTAATTGGAAGCACTAGCTTTGAGTGCCCCTCCTTCATCAGGTGGATGAAGGAGCAGCGCTTTGAAAGCTAGTGCTTCCAATTAAACTTGTTGGACTATAACCTAGTGTTGTGTGATTTTTAACTTTGTCCACCCCAGTCCAGCACCAGCATCTCCAAACAGTGATAAGAAAGTTTAGTGCCACTGCGATCTTCAGTCCCACTGGCATATTACTGTCTTGCGTAAGCCACCAGCTGCAGGACATTGAGGATGTAGGTTTTAGTGGTACCAACACATTTCTGGTGCTGCTTTTCACTCTTCAGGTATCTGCAAAGCCATCAGTGCATCCTCTGCTTTGGTAGCCTGCTCGACAAGACGAGAGCCCCTTCTTCCTGTCTTGCAAGAACTGTTTGCTTATCCATTATTCTCTCCGGTTCAGTGGCACCGGGCAATCTTTGCAGAAGAATTTGTTGTGGGTGGTACTAGCTGAGCCAGCATTTATTGCCATTCCTAACTTCCATTGAGAAGGTGGTGGTGAGCTATTGCCTTGAAATGCTGCAGTCTTTAGCTGGTAGGATTAGGGAAAACCCAAAGGCTTTCTATAGGTATGTCAGGAATAAAAGGATGACTAGGGTAGGTATCGGTCCAGTCAAGGATAGTAGTGGGAAGTTGTGTGTGGAGGCGGAGGAGATTGGAGAGACACTAAATCAATACTTTTCATCAGTATTCACTCAGGAACAGGACACTGTTGCTGACGTGAATATGGAGTCACAAATGATTAGAATGGATGGCCTGGAAATATGCAGGGAAGAGGTTCTGGGAATATTGGAGAGGATGAAAATAGATAAGTCTCCTGGGCCTGATGGCATTTACCCTAGGATCCTATGGGATGCTAGGGAGGAGATAGCAGAGCCATTGGCCTGGATTTTTATGTCGTCATTGTCAACGGGAAGAGTACCAGAGGACTGGAGGATAGCGAATGTGGTCCCCTTGTTCAAGAAAGGGAGTAGGGATAGCCCTAGTAACTATAGGCCAGTGAGTCTGACTTCAGTGGTGGGCAAAGTCTTAGAGAGAATGGTAAGGGATAAGATTTATGAACATCTGGATAGGAATAACGTGATCAAGGATAGCCAGCATGGTTTTGTGAAGGGCAGGTCGTGCCTCACAAACCTTATTGAGTTCTTTGAGAAGGTGACTAAGGAAGTGGACGAGGGTAAAGCAGTAGATGTTGTGTATATGGATTTTAGTAAGGCGTTCGATAAGGTTCCCCATGGTAGGCTAATGCTAAAACTACGGAGGTATGGCATTGAGGATACATTAGAGGTTTGGATTAGGAATTGGCTGGCTGGAAGGAGACAGAGGGTAGTAGTTGATGGACTAAGTTCATCTTGGAGTGCAGTTACTAGCGGTGTACCACAAGGATCTGTTTTGGGACCATTGCTTTTTGTTATCTTTTATAAATGATCTAGAGGAAGGGCTTGAAAGCTGGGTAAGCAAGTTTGCGGATGACACAAAAGTCGGTGGAGTTGTGGATAGTGAGGAAGGAAGTGGTAGGTTACAGCGGGATATAGATAAGTTGCAGAGCTGGGCAGAAAGGTGGCAAATGGAATTCAATGTAGCTAAGTGTGAAGTCATTCACTTTGGTAGGAGTAACAAGATGATGGATTACTGGGCTAATGGTAGGCTACTTGGTAGTGTGGATGAGCAGAGGGATCTTGGTGTCCATGTACACAGATCTCTGAAAGTTGCCACCCAGGTAAATAGTGCTGTGAGGAAGGCATATGGTGTACTGGGCTTTATTGGTAGAGGAATTGAGTTCCGGAGTCCTGAGGTCATGTTGCAACTGTATAAGACTCTGGTGCGGCCTCATCTGGAGTATTGTGTGCAGTTTTGGTCGCCATACTATAGGAAGGATGTGAAGGCATTGGAACGAGTGCAGAGGAGGTTTACCAGGATGTTGCCTGGAATGGTAGGAAAATCTTATGAGGAAAGGCTGAGGCACTTGGGGCTGTTCTCATTGGAGAAGAGAAGGTTTAGGGGAGATTTGATAGAGGTGTATAAGATGATTAGGGGTTTAGATAGGGTCGACACTGAGAACCTTTTACCGCTAATGGAGTCAGGTGTTACTAGGGGGGACAGCTTTAAATTAAGGGGTGGTAGGTACAGGACAGATGTTAGGGGTAGATTCTTTACACAGCGGGTTGTGAGTTCATGGAATGCCCTGCCAGTAGCAGTGGTGAACTCTCCTTCTTTATGGTCATTTAAGCGGGCATTGGATAGGCATTTGGAAGTTATTGGGCTAGTGTAGGTTAGGTAGGATTCGGTCAGTGCAACATCGAGGGCCGAAGGGCCTGTACTGCGCTGTATCTTTCTATGTTCTATGTTCTATATGCTGTAGGAAGACTACAGTGGCATTAAGGAGCAATTCCATTATTTTTCTTCCTCCCTCCACCTCTGCACTGCTGGTTAATTTGATGAAACATCTGGTGAAGTACATTTTACATTGAGCCAATTACCACATGCATAGAAAGCAGTTAGATTCTTGGTGGTATTCATTACCCTCTGTAATGCACTTGTACAACTGTGGAGTCGACAGCCTACATGACCGGTTCATCTCCGTGTCTGTAACTTTCATATAAAATGGGCCTGTGAATGTTCCTGTTCCCTTCCCCCACCCCACATCCTGATGTCTTTTTTGTTCTACATTCAGTGCTAAGCCCACTCCTGAAAGTGTGCACAGTAGCGGGGGAGGCAATGTTGTTGTAGTAATGTCACTGGATTTGTAACTAGAGCCCCAAACAAATGTTCTGGGGCATGGCAATGAATCCCACAATAGTAGTGAAATTTGAATTTAGTAAAAATCTGGGATTAAATGCATGTAACCTTTTGGCGATTGTGTTTATGACAATCTGGTTCGCTTTAGAGAACGAAGTCTGTCCACATGTAACTCCAAGCTGACATCAATCTGATTGACTGACTGACTTTCAACTATGTTCTAACCCACTCTGTTCAAGGGCAGTCAGGATGCGTAATAAATGCTGGTCCTGTCAGTGATACTCAGATGCCACAACCAAGAAATGAAATAAAAAGTGTGTTTCCGTTTCAATTCCCTCAGTTCAGTGTGTTAAGAGTTGTGAAGGGTGCACATGTGAATAGATCTTGCAGGAGGAGGGTACTTAGCACCCATTTGCATTATATTGGGAGATAGCTGGTGATTTGTAATCAATTGATTTAGTTCACGTTTGCCCTTTCAATACACTTTTCTCCGAAGACTGTAGATCATTGCCTTTCCTCTAGTGTCTCCTTTGCCTTCCCTGTGACTATCAGCCCTTTCACTATCTCTCAATTTCCCCTTTCCCCACCTCACCCCAGTTCCAAACTTCCAGCTCAGCACTGTCCCCAAGACTTGTCCTACCTGCCTATATCTTTTCCACCTACCCATTCCCTCCTCCCCTCCCCCGACCTGTCACCTTCATCCCCTCCCCCACTCACCTATTGTACTCTATGCTACTTTCTCCCCACCCCCAACCTCCTCTCACTTATCTCTCCACCCTTCAGGCTCTTTGCCGGTATTCCTGATGAAGGGCTTTTGCCCGAAATGTCGATTTTACTGCTCCTCGGATGCTGCCTGAACTACTGTGCTCTTCCAGCACCACTCTAATCTAGACTCTGATTTCCAGCATCTGCAGTCATTCTTTTTACCTGCTATCTCTCAATATTCCTGTTCTTCACTCTGAACCCTAGGCCCTTACACTACCCATTATTCATTTCACCTGGTCATTTTTCCTCCAAAGTGTGTGTGCTTATCCCACTGTGTTACCTGCCTTTCTGTGTCCCCAATCACTGATTCTCTCTCTTCTGTATCCCAGTGTTCTTCCCTCTATTGCCCAGAATTGTTCTAGTGTTCCTTTCCACCCAGCCGATCTTTTTCCCAACTTCTTGAATTGAGGTCTTCTTGCCTTCCCCAGTCGTCAGGATTGCTAGCGTTGGCCAATGTGGCTGATATGCTTAGGCGGCATTGTTGACCTCGTGAGGCTTCACATTTTTACACAACGCATTCAAGAACAGCAAGCAAGACTGCAAGTGACTGAAACTTCTCGAAAGCTTCACCTCTTTGCACCAAGAAACAAATTGGTTATGAAGGCACCACATTACTGAAGAAGTTTGACTCTTGGAGCTCACACATGGTAGTTTAGTTTGTTAATACACACACATACCATTTTTAACTGCAGGAGGTTGTGCTGGTGAATGTACTTGAAAGATTCTGAAGTATATTCATCACATTCCTGATGAGCTGATGCTCGATTCTCCTGCTCCTCGGTTGCTGCCTGATTGGCTGTTTTTTTTTCCAACACCACACCTTTTAACATACTGGGGTGTTGAAGTATTCATGGTAACCTGATAAATACAAAAGGGGTTCTCAAAGCTGATTCATCTGGAAGGTTGATCTGAGTACTTAATACCGAAACTTTAACTGCCTTTGTTTTGCCTCTCATCCAATCCAGCTTTCTAAAAGCTCAGGATGGGCCCAGAAGGTTCCACCCAGAATATCTGGTCATTGGGCTCTTTGTTGTCTTGTGTTGTGCACATTATGTTCCTCACAACCACCGCAGTGATTATGCTTCAGAAATACTTCACCAACCACAAATGTGTCTTTGGATTGGTGGTGTTTATTCAAGAAAGGTCCTTTATAAGTGGAAGTCTTTGTTTCTCTTCTTTTCTTTATTGGACCCCAGCAGGTGATCTCATGGGGATTGAGCAACCACCAGTAACAGTAAGAAGGTGGGTGAATATTGATGCCTGTGGAAAGTATTGGAATGGTGGCTGCATATCTTGCAATGTCCACCTGAAGCAGTCAGCTGTGGCTGTCTATTAGTATGCTTATATCTGAGGAGAATGTGTTCAAGCTGCATTCCAGAGACTTGAGAGAGAACTTTCAGATAAAACACAAAATCTGTCAGCCTTCTCAAAGGAGAATAAAGATTGTATTTATAGATTACTCTGTGTAACACTGACCAAAAAGCCACAATAAGGAACCAACACAGGGCGTAAACCAAAACATACCTTTCCCCTTGGTGGAGGGATTATAGATCAGGGGCATGGTTTTAGGTGAGGAGCCGTATTGTTTAGAGGAATAAGAAATAAGAACTAGGAGCAGGAGTAGGCTGTCTGGCCCTTTGAGCCTGCTGCACCCCTCAATAAGATCATGGCCAGTCTTTTCGTGGACTCCGCTCCACTCTCCCGCGTTTTCACCATATCCCTTAATTCCTTTATTTTTCAAAAAAGTATCTACTTTAGCTTTAAAAGTGATTACTAAAGTAGTGAGAACTACTTCCTTGGGCAAGAGATTCCACAGATTAACAACCCTCTGGGTGAAGAAGTTCCTTCCCAGTTCAGTTCTAAACCTGCTTCCTCTAATCTCGAGGCCATGCCTTCTTGTCCCAGTCTCACCCACCAATGGAAACATCAGTTTCTATTTTATCAATTCCCTTCATAATTTTATATGTTTCTATAAGACCCCCTCATGCTTCTAAATTCCAATGAGTATAATCCCAATCTACTCAGTGTCTCCTCATAAACCAACACCCTCAACTCCAGAATCAACCCAGTGAACCTCTGCTGCACCCCCTATCAGTGCCAGTACATCCTTTCTTAAGCAAGGAAACCAAATCTGCACACAATACTCCAGGTGTGGTTTCACCAGCACCTTGTACCGCTGTAACATTACCTCCCTGCTTTTGAACTCAACCCCTTTAACAATGAAGGACAAAATTCCATTTGCCTTCCTAATTGCTTGTTGTACCTGTAGATCATCCTTCTGTGGCTCATGCATAAGGACACCCAGGTCCCTCTGCACAGCAGCATGCTGCAACCTTTTAACCATTAAACTAATAATCTATTTTGCTGTTACTCCTACCATATGAGGGGGAAAAAGCTTTCACCTCGAGCTGGTGGGAATCTGGAACTGCCTATAAGGGTGTTAGAGTCAAAAACCTTTGTAAGGTTTAAGAGGTATTTAGATGTGCGATTGCAATGCCAAGGCGTGTAAAGCTGTGGGCCAACTGCTGGAAAATGGGATTAGGGAAGTCTAGTCCTTTTTTTAGCATCTAGCATCGAATGTGTCGAAGAGTCTCTTTCTGTGCTGTCGACCTCTATATCTTTAGAAAAAGTGCCTCAGAGTGCGTTTGGTGCACAGCCAATAATGACTCATTTCTAATCCATCTGCTCAGAGATTTGATCACAAACAGATGAAACCCAGGCCTCCTAGTCCAGAGATAGGGGCGCTACCACGGTACAAGAACCCTTCCAATCCAATCAACTTTCTTTATTCATTTAAATACTTTGCCAATTGCACTGTTCAGAGATATTGTTACACACCTGGAGCAGATAGGACCTGAACTAGGGACTCCTCTTCCATGGGTAGGGACACTACCACTGCACCACAAGAGGGCACAATCCAACCAATAATTGCCCCACAACTGTCACTGAATGCATTAATTAATTTCAGTTAATTTAATTGATATTTGTTAGCTCTTAGTGTGTATGTATTAACTTGTTCATTTTCACTTTGTTATGTTTCACATCTTTATCAACTGTTCTGCAGCAGAACACAAAAAAGGCAGGACTCAAAATGTACCAGGGGAACCTGATGGCACTGAATTTTGACAGGTCCTCTGAACCTGATGGAGCATCTTAAGCTTTCTAAAGGAAGTGATTGCACAGATGGTGGATTCTTATGTGAGCTCCTAGCAGGTTGAAAAGCCCCAAATGTAACAGCTCTATCCTAGAAAAGAGGATGACAGAAAGCAAGGAACGTTCAGTCAGTTATCTAGCATTTGTCATTATGCTAAGATGCATTATTATAGAGATGGTATATTTAAGAAATCTCTGAGATATATCCTCTCAAATCTGACAGTCTTAGGACTGTCGCCATACTAGATTTTGCAACTTGGCTGGGTTTGAGGGAAGAAATGCGAACGTTTCTTTTAAAATCATTACATTTCAACTCTGAATGAAGGACACCTGAAAATCAGGTAATATGATTGTAAAGTCCTTTTAGGTTAATGACTATTATACTTAATAGTATGAATTCACTTCTCATGCATTGGAGCTTTACTAGGAGAAAGTGAGGACTGCAGATGCTGGAGAGTCTGAGTCGAAAAGTCTGGCAGTTTAAGACCTTCCCATCACTTCAGGACCTATTTAAAATAAGAACCAATATGTGGTCTTCAGTCAGTGTTGGTTTTTGGGTGACCACGTTTGAAAGAGTATGTTGTAATACTCATAATCATATCTGTGAACGGGAAATTGTATCTGACTGGTTTACAAGAATTAATTGAGGATTTATCAAGCAAGCTGGATAAAGAGGAATTAGTGAATGTATATTTGGATTTCCAAAGGCATTCGTTGAACCGCTACATGAAAGTTTACGACCTGAGGTAAGACTCCCTAGTGCTGAGGGTGATATATTGTCACTAATTGAGGATTGATTAACTAAGAGGATGCAATGAGCTGGTACAGTTGTGTAATCTTTGGTTCAGCAAACTGCAACAAGTGAATTGTTGGGGCCTGAATTGTTGAACTGAATTGGTCTCTAACTATGTGGGCAAATTTGCCCCCCAAAATCGACAAAATTCCCTGGAAAATGTAATCACAGGGGTGACCGATCAGAGAAAAGTCACTCCTATAAGTATGATAGCTTATAATCGCATCCATAACAATATCCTATAATTACAGACTGGGTCTCTTCCTTCCTTTGCTTCAATCTGAGCCTGTTGTCACCCAAAGAGGAAGAGAAACAGATTGATTGGAGGAACAGCAAGCAATTAAGAAAGTTAAATGAGGGAATTAAAGCCAAAAGAGGTACAAATACTGTAAATCAGAAACAAAAATTGCTTGAAAGGCTCAACAGGTCAGGCAGTATCTGTGGAGAGAAATCAGAGTTAACTTTCGGCTCAAGTGACCCTTCCTCAGAACTCAACCCAAAATGTTAACTCTGATTTCTCTCCACAGATACTGCCTGACCTGCTGAACTTTTCCAGCAATTTTTGTTTTTGCAAATGAGGGAATTGTTGGGGGAGCCCGTGTTGTCAGAAGTTGGGAGTCTCCTTTTTGCTGCGAGAGAGGTAGCAAACTAGAGAGAACTGTTTTCAACTTGTCACCAAGGTAATATTTGGCTAACTAGGAGGTCCTTGAAATAACTGAGGTAACAAACTTCTTGCAAATGGAAACTTCAGTTGAAAGCTGCATAAGTTAAAGAACTAATATATCAGGTGAAATGTAGTGGAGGTTGTGAAAAGAAAAAATGTGTGAATTGTTAAATTTAAATCTTCGGTACTTGATCTGAGATGCTATAAGAAGGATAACAAGTGCCTAGTTAAAATGTGTTTGTGCAATGGAAAACATTAACAATGACCAATGAATGGTGTGTTTTAGGGTGATTTGTTTTTGTCAGTTATTTTGAGAAAATACTTGCATTCAATTATACCTGTTACCTATGCCAGCTTAAATAATGCAGTGCCAAGGAAATTCTTTTCTTGTTGTGGTTTGGAGTTTAATAGATGGATGGTTGTTGGGGAGATTGATGAAAGGTAGTGCTGCTCCATGACTGCATCACTTAATAAATAACTGCTGCATAACTGAATCATCTGACATATCACCATTCCTTCACTGTCACTGATGAGAATCCCAGAATTCTCTCTCTGTTACAGCTCTGTGGATGTATCTGCAGCCAAAGGTAGCTCACAGTTACTTTCTTAAGGGCATTTTGGGGATGAGCAATAAAATTTGGCTTCACCAATGACGTCCTTTTCTCACAGGTAAATTGCTTGGAAAGCTCAGAGGGTCTGGAAGCATCTGTGGAGAGAAATGAGAGTTAACGTTTTGGGTTGGGCTCTAAGGAAGGGTCACTCCACCTGAAATGTTAACTTTGATTTCTCTCCACAGGTGCTTCCGTACCTGCTGAGCTCTTCAGCAATTTCTGCTTTTGATTGTGCAGTGTGGTCTCCTCACTTAGCAAAAAGAAATTAATCCCAAATTGTTACCATGCAGAAAGAGGCAATTTAGCAGCCTTGTCCATGCAAATTCTCCAATGAATAATTTCCCCTAGGGCTAGTCTCCTGCCTTCAAGTTAAGAATGCCTTGATTGAACCTGCCTCCACTAGACTGTCAGGCAGCACATTCCAAACCCTAATCACGCCAAGAAAAGGTTTATTCTCATGTCTTTCCTAAACCAATGCTGAAATTTTCAACCTCTCACATTTATGATAGGATTTCCTTCTATCTCTCTTGACCAGACCATTCATGATCTTGAATATCTCCTATTGAATCACCTTGCCCTTATCCAAGGAAAACAACCCTAACCAAAGATCCCTGGAACCATTCTCATGAATCTTTTCTGCACTCATTCTAATGCCTTCACTTATTTTTTCTTAAAATATAGCACCCAGTCCTGGATGCAATAGTGTGTCAGCAGTAGTAGGACATTCAGCCCCTCGATCCTTTTCCATCATGATCGTACAAGGATGGCTGCTCAAACACTTCAATATCTACTGCCCACATTATCCCATAACGCTTTGCACCATTAGTAATCAGAAATCTGTTGATCTGTACCTTAAATGTACTGAAAGATTGATCTTGCATGGCCCTCTGAGGTAGAAAATTCCAAAGATTCACTGTCCTCCAATAAATGAAAATTCTCCTCATCCCTGGTCCTAAGTGGTGGTCTCCTCCTGTTTAAACTGTTAAATGTTTAAATTGTGCCCTCTAATCCTATGGGAGGTTCCTTTCCTGCATCTGTCCAGTCGACCTATTTAAATATTTTGTACATTTCGATGAGATTATCTCTCATTATTCACATCTCTAGGGAAAAATGTCCAGTTTTTCCAATCTCCCTCCATAAGATGGTCCCATTTTTGGGAGCAATCCAGTGAACCTTTGTTTCTCCTCTATGGCAGTAATATCCTTTCTGAGGTAAGTGGGCGGCACGGTGGCGCAGTGGTTAGCACTGCTGCCTCACAGCGCCTGAGACCCGGGTTCAATTCCCGACTCAGGCGACTGACTGACTGTGTGGAGTTTGCACGTTCTCCCCGTGTCTGCGTGGGTTTCCTCCGGGTGCTCCGGTTTCCTCCCACAGTCCAAAGATGTGCGGGTCAGGTGAATTGGCCATGCTAAATTGCCCGTAGTGTTAGGTAAGGGGTAAATGTCGGGTATGGGTGGGTTGCGCTTCGGCGGGTCGGTGTGGACTTGTTGGGCCGAAGGGCCTGTTTCCACACTGTAAGTAATCTAATCTAAGTAAGACCAGATACTCAAGATGTGCTCTAGCAAAACTCCTGTACTTCACTAAAGTGTTTTATAATGTCTCTGCTCTTGTCTTCTGTACCCCCAATAATAAAACTTCGGATACGGTGTGCTTTACTAAGCAAGTCCTCAACCAGTCCTGTTACCTTCAATGATATCTGCATGGATACATCCTGATCCCTTTGCTACTGCACCACCTTTAGGCTTTTTATTTTATATGACTCTTCTTCCTGCCGAACTGTATTACTTCACAATCTTCTGCATTGAACTTAATGTGCATTTTGTGTGACTACTGAAATGAAAGAGTTGTTGAATGAGAAAAGGTTGAGCACATTGGGCCAATGTCACAGAAGGTTTGAAGGATGTGAGGGAGTCTTCTCTGAGGTGACGATGATCGGGTAAATGCTGGGGACCATGCTTCCTCTCAGAGGAATCTAGAACTAGAGAGTACAGTTTTAAAGATAAAATGGTCTTCCGTTAACGTGGAAGTGAGCAATTTCAACTGAGAGTTTTAGTGTTTGGAATTCTTTCTGTACAGAGCAGTGGATGCCAGGTCATTGGATATATTTGACACTGCATTAAATGGGTTTTTGATTGGCAAGCGAGTGGAAGGTTATGGCAGGGCAGGCAAGAAAGTGGCATAAAGTCCACAGTCCGATCTCCCCGATCCACTGAATTGTAGACCAATTTCACAGGGGCGAATGGCCTACCCTCCTTGTTTCTGAGCATCTTGTACTCTAAAATCAAATGATTGTTTTTAATGTTCATGCGCCTGGGAATCTGTAAAAATTCTTTAAGCTCCAGAACAGTCCTGGAACATTGCCACCCCTTTCATTTACAGTGTGGTTCTGGTATAGGGGTAAGGAAGCTATGATGCAAAGTCCTTGTGGATTGTGTCAGGAGTGTTATGCCTTTCATAAGGCTTTAGCTGGGAGGATAATTTGAGGTGATGTATGATGGTGATTCCACTGCCTATTTCAATTTGTCTGATTTTAAATTCTAGAAAATAATGTAACCTTTCCTTTCTTTCTTCCCCTCCCCCAAGGGCTCATGCCTCTCCTCACCCTCCATCACCTGCGAGGGAAGGTTGGACGGAACTGCAGATGTCGCCTGGAGCATCGACGCATCTTCAAGTTCAGTCCGCTGGAGATGTGCTTGCTGTGGGGTGAGATGGGCAACTCTCTCTTGCGCTCATGCGTGCGCGCGCGCGCGCTCTCTCTCTGTCTTTCTCTTTTTTTTTCTCTTTCTCTTTTTTTTCTCTTTCTCTTTCTCTCTCTTTCTTTCTTTCTTTCTTTCTTTCTTTCTTTCTTTCTCTCTCTCTCTCTCTCTCTTTCTCTCTCTCTCACACTTTAGTCTGTGTGTGTCTCATGCTCTCTGTCACATGCTCGACTTTACTATCTTGAGCTCTCATTCTCTCTCGCGCGCTCCCTTTCTAGCTCCCCTCACTTTGGACATCTGGTTGCAGAACCCCAATTGAATGTTCTAATGACTGTTTCTGCGTAACGAGTGTGTTTCTGTCAAGCCATTGTGTTTGAATTATCTGTATCTCTGTTTAAGAGCTTCGGTTCCAAGTTGAGCTTAGGGAGCAGTAATGACATTAATCCCTCCAAGCATCGAAGCCTATTTGTTGTTTGAGTTTGCTGAGAAATAACTGTGGTCCTTTAAATGTCATTTGATAATAATTCTGTTGCTCTCTCATTGAACAATAGTGGTATTAGGCCAATTTATTTAACCATCTAGTAATGCACTAATAATTCTTTCCAATTCTGATACCCCTTTAATTTTATAAATTCTTCTATTCACAATTTTTGCTGAAATTTACAATATAATAACAACCTCCTTGCAACTGGAGGGAGGATATAATTATGGTGTGACATATTTTCAACATCCATTCTTATAAATACATATTTGTAACGGTTCTTACAAAATAAGAAACAAAGATAGGATGTGTTAGAACTTAACATTTGCAAATGTTGACACTGCAAGTGCCATTATTATTTTCTTTGTTAGCCATTATACAGAAGCTGCAGGTTTTGGCCACTGTGTTTTGTGAGGCGAATTTCTGAAGCCTGACTTCAAACTTGACTAGCATCTTGCTTATTTTTTTCAGAACTTTCCCTGGCTGTAATACTTTAGTAAACTTAAAGGCAACAATGTTGCTTTTTTACATTTATGAATGTTGTTGAACTTAATTTATCTTGCACTGTTGCATTAATTGACCCACTGTATCTTCCTTTGTGCTGTGCATTTAGTCCTGTGGGTCATTTCCCTCTTCTTCTTCCTTAGCCGTCCCCAACACATCTCCATTCTCAAGCTCTAAGTTATGTATCCTAGCAGTTTTCAGACAGCAGCAAGCTCATTCAGTCAGCCATTCTCATGTTAGCACCTTTGCTGCAAGTATTGCTGACCTATTGGCAACATTCTGCAAGACCAATGCACTTGCTTCTGTTCCCAACATGGCACAAAAGAAGTGGGAGCAAACTCCATTCCTTTCCCCACCCTGCTCATCCCCAGCCCAACCATCCCCTAATTATGATGTGGCAAGTCAGAAGTCCTCACCTGAGATCTATGGGACCAGAACTTGCAAGAGATGTTTCACAATATCCCAGACTGTTGACTGCCCATCCAATTACAAAATGACAAGCAGGTCAAGCAGCATCAGGGAGCGAACTGCAGAGTTGATGCCTTAGGTCAATGACTTATCAACAGCATTTAAAGGTATTAGTTTTTGAGCAAGTCTAGAAGCAGAGAGAACAAAAGAGAAATGGTGAAAGTAATGATGGTTTGAGACAAACATAGAAACTAAAGATGATTCTTGGGGAAATGTGACTACACTGGAATCACATACAGGATGACGGCGTTTTGGAGATGCCATGTGGATTGTTTATTTTCATTGGAGGGTGGCGGGGGTGGGGTGGGGGAATAAAACACAACCCATTGTGTTTGCTGGCTCTTTGAAACTCGATTACTCTCTTCCTCCCACTCTTTCTCAAAGTCCAGAAATTAATTTTACTTAAAGTAAGTATTCAATTTTGAAAGATGGAATCTTTTGGTGCCTTGTTGGATGGTGGACAGGGAGTCAGGAGGTGCAGTGCTTGCTGTAAGGTTCCTGCTCTCTGGCCTGCTATTGTAGTCACTGGCTGGCTGGTCCGGTTCAGTTTCGAGTCCACATTGGCTCTCGGATGTTGATGGCGGAGGATTCAGCAGTGGCAGCGCATTGAATCTCAAAAGGCAGTGGGTTCAAATCTCCAACAAGGAAGGAGGATTTTTCCTGGTGTTGGTCTATGTGTGAATGTTGCTTGCCCCCTGGCAGTCACTGGCAAACATCCCTCCTTCTGAACTTTAGAGATGGAAAGTAATTGATGAGGTGCTAGGATCGTTGGTCCTTGGGAGCTCCTGCAGAGATGTCCTGAAGCTGAAATGGTCGGCCTTAGGCAGCTACAACTGTCTTCTTTATGCTGGGTGTGACTCCACCCAATGGAGAGTTTCCTCATTTCCACTGACTCTGGTTTTGATAGACCCCCTTGATGCCAAGCTCTCTTGGTTCCCAACATATAATGACAATTCATGCAATGGCAATACTGATTGAAAATGTAACTCTATAGATATCAAAGCAGCTTTTGGCTTGGTCATGGAAGACAGAAGGTAGTTGTGGAAGGGTGTTCTTCTGACTGAAGGTCTGTGACCAGTGGTCTTCTGCAAGGATCAGTGCTGGGACCTCTGTTTGTTTGTAATTTATATAAATTACTTGAATGAAAATATAGATGGTCTGATTGTTAACTTTGCAGATGACATAAAAATTGATGGGAGTGAGAAAGGTTGTCAAAGGATATAGCAAAATTCAGATCAGTTGGAAATTTGGGCAGAAAAATGGCAGGTGGACTTTAACCTGGACACTATGAGGTGATGCATTTTGGGAGTTCAAATGCAAGATGAAAGTATCAAGTAATTGGCAGGAGCCTGAGATGCCCTCCATTTCTTCCTCTCCTGGTGACCAAACTGGTCAGAACTGGTCCCTGTCCTCAACAATTTCTGCATCAAATCCGCCCACTTCCTTCATACAAAAGGGGTACCATGAGCATCCACATGGGTCCCAGCTATTCCTGCCTCTTCGTTGATACATGGAACAGTCAATCTTCCACAGCTACACTGGCACCATTCCCCACCTTTTCCTCGACTGTATTGATGACTGTATTGGTGCCACCTCGTACTCCCACAAGGAAATTGAACAGTTCATCAATTTCACGAAAACCTTCCACCCTGACCTCAAGTTCACCGGGACCATCTCGAGCAGCCCTCTTCCCTTCCTGCACCTCTCCACCTCCAGTGACCAACATAACATACGCATCTATTTCAAAACCACCAACTCCCGCAGCTACCTGGACTACCCCTCGCCCAGTAAAACGGCTATCCTTCACTCCCCATTCCTCCACCTCCGTCGTACCTGCTACCAGGAGGAGCAATTCCACTCCAGGACATTCCAACTGGCCTCCTGCCTCAAGTACTGCAATTTCCCCTCCCATTTGATCAACAATGCCCTCCAGGGCATCTCTTCCACTTTCTGCACCTCCGCCCTTTAACCCCACCCCTCCAACCACAACACGGATAGAATCCCTCTGGTCCTTACCTTCCATCCCATTAATCTCCATGAATCATCCTCTGCAATTTCCGCTACCTAAAATCAGGCCCCAACACGTTTCCCTCCCCACCCCCAACAGCGTTCCAGAGAGACCATTCCCTTCGCGACTTCCCCCCTCCCCTCCACTACTGGAACCTTGCCCTGCTGCAGCAAGAGGTGTAAAACCTGCCCCCACACCTCCCCACCCTAATCTCCATCCAAGGCCCCAAAGGATGCATCCACATCCAGCAGAGATTTTCCTGCACATCCACCCACCTCATCTAATGTCTCCATTGCTCTCAATGTGGTCTCTACATTGGGGAGACAGGACACCAACTCGTGGAACATTTCAGGGAACATTTCTGGAACATACGCACCAAACAATCCCACTCCCTGTGGCCGACCACTTCAACGCCATCTCCTATTCCGCCAAGGATATGCAAGTCCTGGGCTTCCTCCACCCCCAAGTCCAACCCACCTAATGTCTGGAGGAAGAATACCTCATCTCCTGCCTTGGAACCCTCTAACCACATGGCATCAATGTTGATTTCACCAGTTTCCTCATCTCCCCTCCCCTCACTTCATCCCAGATCCAACCCTCCAACCCTGCATCTTCTTGAACTGTCCATCTTCCTACCCACCTATCTGCTCCACCCTCCCCTCTGACCTATTACCATCACTCCCCACCTGTATCTACCTATCACTTCCCCAGTTACCTCCCTCCCAGCCCCAGCCCATCTTCCTATTTATCTCTCAGCCCCCTTCCCCCACCCACATTCTTGATGTCTGAAACATCGATCCTCCTGCTCCTCGGATGCTGCCTGACCTGTTGTGCTATTCCAGGACCACACGCTCAACCCTGATCTCCAGCATCTGCAGTCCTCACTTTCTCTCAGGACCCTGAGGATGATTGATTATACAGAGAGTCCACAGTTTCCTGAAAGTGGCAACACAATTGGATAAGGCAGTAAAGAAGGTATACGTCATGCTGATTATCTTTAGTCAGAGCATTAAGTACAAAATTGGGAAGTCGTGTTGTTACTGTGTAAAACTTTGTGGAGGCTTTGGAGAGGTGCAAGAGGTTTACCAAGATGTTACCATGTGTATTTGTTATAAGAAGAGGCTGGACAAACTTGGATTGTTTTAACTTGAGCGTTAAAAGCTGAGGGGTGACCAGTTAGAAGTTTATTAAATTGAGGGGCATGGGTAGGATGATGTTGGAGTCATTTTCCCAAGGTAGAAATGTCACATACTAGAATGCATAGGTTTAAGGCCAGAGGGAGAAAGTTTAAAGATGTTTAAGGCAAGTTTTTTTTTACGCAGAAGGTTACCTGAAGATGTAGAAGCAGATACAATAGCAATGTTTAAGAGGCATTTCGCCATACATGTGAACAGGCAGGATGTAGAGGGATACAGACTGTGTACAGGCTGATGGGATTAGTTTAGAGCAGTATCATGGTTGGCACTGACATGGTGGGCTGAAGGGTCTGATCCTTGCTGTACTGTTCCGTGTTCTACGAAGTCTTTCAAAATCGAGGCTGTTTGTAATATTTAAAATACAGCAACCAATTTAATGAGATGTTGTTCGAAATGTACCTCAGATCTATTCCTTCTACACCTGAGAGAGCAAATAGGATTATCTTCACATTGGAAACATGACAATCCCATAGGAACAAACACCTTGGCTTGCGTTTTGACTTTACTATTGGGAACAGTTCAATTATAGCACCAGATCTCCATTGCCAGTCAAGGGATTTAAAAAGGGGAACCTGAAACTGCAGCAGTAGCGAATTTTTAAAGTGAATTTCAGGTGTTAGAGTTATCATCCACACTAATCAAGTGGATATAGAAACTATAAAGATCTAACTTCTAAAATAAACAGACAGAAGTAGTCTGAGAATAGGTTAGGGTCTTTTTATAACCACAAATAATAAAACGATTGTGGCACCTTGAAATTCAAGGATGCCATGTGCAGTGTGTCTACCACTGAGCAATATTTTCAATCTCTAACCCAGCAATCTTGTGGGACTAGTCCAGTTTAGGAAACCTGGTTGGCATGGATGATTTTGCCAAAGGACCTGTTTCCGTACTGTATGACTACAACCTCTCTCTCTGATTGGTGGATTACATCAACTGGAAGCTAAACAAGTTGGGTTGTAATAATATAATAATGTAAAAGCACTTTGGTTGAAGAAATCTGTAGACCAGGCCTGTTAGTGTTCATGTAGCTTGTCATGGTACTGTCTCTCATGATTAGCTTTCCCACTTTGTTTAGGAAAAATGGGGGCTCTCTGTCAGATTTCAAAACTGACCTTCACTTAGTGCTGTGAAGAAATGAAATCTGGTTCCTGATAATCCTCTGGTGTTCAACATAGCATACTGTGCATTGCACAACTGGTGCTCTAGCTGACTTGTAGTGTGATACCAGCCCCAGTTGTTGATCAAAGTAAAGATTTTTGATTAGTGTAGTCTGATTTGCGTCTCATGCTATCTCTGAATTTACCGTTTTGCCTGTTAATCTGGTCCTCTTGCCTTGAGTGCAACTTGGCCCAGTACCTCTTCAATTTTTTTCCTCTGTGTCTTTGTCCTGCATGACTTGCTCTACCTCTCACTCTTTTTCTTTTTTTCTCTCTCTCATCTCTCTTCTCCTTCCACACCTTCCCCACCTTACCCCCGCTCCTCTTCTGTCTCCACTCCCCACCACCCTAGCTCCACCCAATCCTGCTTGCACCGTCTCTTGCTCTCATTCTTTCTTTGACTCCTACAGGTTAAGGACGTCTCAATGTTTTTCATTTTGCATGTTTTTCTATTTTTGTTCATTCACATTATGTAGATATTGCTGGCAGCAGCATTAATACTTATAATGCAACACTAACTGCCGTGAAGGAAGAGGTGGTGATGAGCTGCTTGTTTGAACATGGTTGGTAGATGCACGGTACTGTTAGGCCCAACGATTGAGTGAAGAATTATATTGTTCCAAGTCAGGATAGTACACGATCTTCATGATTCCATACACTTGCTACCTTTACCTTTTTAGAGGTTCTGGGTTTGGAAGGTGCTGTTGAAGAACACTTGTTGAATTGTTGTGATGTATCTTGTAGATGGTTTACACTTCTACCGTTGTGTGCAGGCAATAGAGGGAGTAAATATTTAAGGCTGTGATTGGAATGTGATCAAACAGTGTGCTTTGTCTTGGATAGTATTGAGCTGCTTCAGTGTTACGGAGCTGTATTTAGTCAGGTATGTGGCATTCAATCCCACTCGCGATTTGTATCTTGTAGATAGTGGGCAGACTTGGAGCAGCCAAGAGCGGACTCACTTGTGATAGAATTTTCAACCCGTGCTCTGTTTTAGTAGGGACAGTATTTATATGGGTGGTCTATTTAACTTTCTAGTCAATGGTTATCCTCAGGGTATTGATGATGGAGGATTCAGTGGAAGTTATGCCGTTGAACAACGAGGTTATAGTAAGTAGTCTCCATTGTCCCAGAAGACCACAAGACTCCTCTCTCATCCTAGAGAGTGAGAATGACGATTGGTGGTGATTTAACCTGAGGGTCACCATGCATCAAGCAAGGGGAGAGGTCAAGAATGAGGGACCTGCAAGTTCTCCAGGTTTGAGTTGAGGGAGAGAAATTTGAAGGGGAGGATCTTGCAATAAAGTTTAGTCATTCCTTGCTGACTAAACAAAAATATTAAAACTCAAATGTATTGAAAAGGTATGTATAATTGGTGATTGTTCAAAGGGTTGGACAGAATATAAAACAACAAAGAATGAGGTAAAGAAAATTAATGAGGGAGGGAATTTTTTAAAGGCGAAAGCTAGCTAGAAATATGTAAAGAGAAACTAAGAGTTTCTACAGATTTTTTCTGAAGAAAGTGAATCTGGGGAATTTATAATGGAAAGTAAAGAGATGGCAGATGAATTCAACAGGAATTTTGCATCTGTCTTCACTCGAGGATACAGTAACATCCCAAAATAGCTATAAATCAGGAAACTGAAGGGAGGGAAGGGATATGGAGTACATTTTGGGAGTTGCAGGCTGATGAGTGTATCCGCCGTGGATGTCATCCTGGACTCTTCCATTAAATTAGAAAGCATGAAGTATAAATCCTATATTCAAAAAGTGAGAGAGACAGAAAACAGTAGTAACCTATAGTCTAGTTAGCTTAACATCTGGCATAGAGAAGATGTTAGAAACTTTTATAAAGGCATCGAAATGTGACAGTTATAAAAGTTTGCAGTAATCAGGCAGAGTCAGCATGGTTTTTGAGAAAGAGGAATTGTGTTTGATCAACTTATTGGAGTTCTTTGGGGAAATAACGTGCTGTGGACAAAAAAAAATTGGTTATACTGTACTTAGATTTTCAGCTAGAATTTCATAAGGTGTCACATTAAAGGTTATTGCAGAAAATAGAGTTTATTGTATTGGCATGTGTAGACGATTGACTAAGTGAACAGGAAATCGGAGACGTAAATGGGTCATTTTCTGATTGGCATGATGTAAAGAGTGGTATGCTATGGGGATTAGTGCTGGGACCTCAAATTTTAACAATTTATCTGAATGACATTGATGACAGCACTGAAGGTATTTATTTCCAGATTAGAGTAGTGCTGGAAAAGCACAGCAGGTCAGGCAGCATCCGAGGAGCAGGAAAATCGACATTCCAGGCAAAAGCCCTTCATCAGGAATTGCTGATCATTTGAAATTGCTTGAACTCTCAATCTCTTATATTTCAAATATCATCGTGTGTATTTGCCTGGTAGGTTGTCAATTTGCATCACTTTGCTCTCCTCTTCCCACCCAAACTTCCATCCTGTGATAAACAATATGCTGCTAAATGTAGGGGATCGCAATGCCTGAATGTCTGGCTTACAAATGCTTGAAGTTGCAAACAGGGGTATAATTTTTAAGACCCCAACTTTGCTGTACTTGCGAACGATTGCATTATATTGCCTTGCATTGTTTTTCCAACTTGCGTACAAATCGACTTGTGGACAGACTCCAAAACAGAAACCAGTTACAACCTGGGCACTGTCTGGGTTTCACCCTGCCTTTTTAAAAAAAGCACCCTGTAATTCGGTAACCTGCTGGGGCTTCTGAATGTTTGCATAAAGAGACTCCATGTTGGAAAGGAAATATTTCACATAATTTACAGTTGATGACTTGTGTTATTTTACTATTTTTTCCATTTAATATGGATAATGTCAGAGAACATTCCAAGATGTTTATTAAGTAAAGCAGTTGATTTTTAAAATACCAAACTTCCATTTGGTCTTTGGAATATTTTAATATAAACTTGGTCATAATGAGGATGACAGGTAACTTTGGCATGGTGAAAAAATCACAAAAAAAACTTAGTTTTGTGAACTGTGTGCACGCCTCTCTGATCAGATGAGTATGCTAGCCTCAAACCTCTGCTGTATTACACTACAAACCCAGAGGTTATTAGTTCAGATCCCAGTATGGATTAAAGGAAAATTGAAACCAGCTTGTGGGCTGACTTCAGTAGCTTAACTTTGGAAGATATCAGACGATTGTTTTAAAAGTTCTAATTGATTCACTAGTATAGTGTCATTGCAATGAACCCTGAAGAATAGACCCTGATAAATCACCTCGGCAAAAGTGAGGTCTGCAGATGCGGAGGTCAGAGTCGAGAGTGTGTTGCTGGAAAAGCACAGCAGGGCAGGTAGCATCCAAGGAGCAGGAGAATTGACATTTCGGGCCGGAGCCCTTCATCAGGAATTCCCGATGAAGGGCTCCTGCCCAGAACATTGATTCTCCTGCTCCTCGGATGCTGCCGGACCTGCTGTGCTTTTCCAGCAACACGCTCAGCCCTGCTAAATCACCCCTGCTCTGGTTTTAAGAGTCCAATCCCATGTGATTTTGTAACTCTTATCAAGTCATCTGAAGTGAAATAATAAACTACCCAGTTATAAATAATTAATATCTAATCAAAAATAAATGAGGAAGAATACTTTCTTTTAAAAAAAAAAATTTATTCATGGATTGGACATTGCTAGCCAGGCAATCATTTATTTCCCAAAGTAGTTGCCTTTGAGAAAGTAGTAGTGAGCTGCCTTCTTGAACTGCTGCAGTCCATTTGGTGTAGGTATACCCACAATACTGTTAGAGTTCCGGGTTTTGTCCCAGCAACGTTGAAGGAATGTCAATATATTTCCAAGTCCAAGTGACATGGAGGGGAACTTGCAGGCGGTGATGTTCCTATATGTCTGTTGCCCTGATCCTTCTAAATGGAAATGGCTGTGGGTTTAGAAGATGCAGATAAACAAACCTTGGAGAATTTTAGCAGTTCCTCTTGTAGACAGTGCACACTCCTGCTGCAGAGTGTTAGTGGTGGAGTAAGTGACTGGTACCACATCCACAAACAATCCAGCTGCTTTATCCACTTGCATGTTGTTGCAGCTGGACGTATCCTAACAATTGGAGAGTACTTTGTCACACTCCTGACTTATGTCTTGTAAATGCTGACTAGACTTTGCAGAATCAGCAGGAAAGCTACTTGCTGCGAGACTCTTATCCTCTGTCCTTGTTTAAAATTTAGCAACAAAATTTATCTGGTTGTTTCAGTTTCTGGTCAATTTAATAATGGGAGTTGATAATGCCACTAAATGTTAAGGGGCAATGGTTCTCTTTCTGTCTGGCCACTTTTCAGCCCTCGCCTGGATATTTTCCGGGTCTTGTAGTATTTGGGTTTTGACTACTTCGGTATTTGAGGAATCACAGATGGTGTTGAACATGGTGAAGTCATCAGCAAATATCCCCACTTGTGACCTTAGTCATGCAGGGAAGGTCATTGATGAAGCAGCTGAAGGTGGTTGAACCTAGGACACCACACTGAGGAACACATGCACAGACATCCTCAAACTGTGGTGAGTGACTTCCAACAGCCACATTTTTCCTTGTGCAAGGTATGACTCCAACCAGCAGAGAGTCTTCCTCAAATCTCCACAAGTTTAGAATAGAGCAAAGAACTGCAGATGCTGGAGATGCACATTCACTTACCCATCCGTTCACTCACCTTGGTCCCCCTGCTGTAGGAAAGATGTTGTGAAACTTGAAAGTGTTCAGAAAAATTATGCAAGGATGTTGCCAGGGTTGGAGGCTTAAAACTGTAGGGAAAGGCTGAATAGACTGAGGTTATTTTCCCTGGAGCATCAGAAGCTGAGGGGTGACCTTACCAAGGTTTAAGAAAAAGCATGAACAATATGGATAGAGTGGAGCCCATTACTAGACGGCATAGGTTGATGGTGAGAGGGGAAAGATATAAAAGGACCTAAGGGGCAACATTTTCACACAGAGGGTGGTGTGTGAATGGAGTGAGCTGCCAGAGGAGGTGGTGGAGGCTGATACAATTACAACATTTTAAAAGCATCTGGATGGGTATATGAATAGGAAGGGTTTAGAAGGATATGAGCCAAATGCTGGCAAATGGGACTAGATTAGGTTATGATATCTGGTCAGCATAAGCAAGTTGAACTGAAGGGTCTCTTTCCATTCTGCAAATCTCTATGACTGTATCTGAAATAAAAACCGAAATTACTGGAAGAACTCAACAGGTCTGGCAGCATCTATGGAAAGAAAGTAGGGTTAAGGTTTGAGTCTGGTGACACTTCATTGGAATGTTCTGGTACTGGAGAGGACGTCCTTGCTGTTCATTTAATGTCACGGGATCCAGATTCTATGATTTCATTATTACATCCATCTGGCAAGGCAAATGAGACCTCCATCTTGTGGAAAGTCTCTTAACCTGTTTGTAATATTTGCCTTATGCCCCACTCGAACACCCTAGTATCGTAGTGGTGTTGAGTTTATTTAAAAAGTGAATATAATATATAATAAGATTGGAAGTTATGTAAAAATGTACTTTGATGCACAGTGACAGGTTCTCCAAAAGTGGAAGTAACTCTTTTAGCGACCACTGTTCTCTTATTCTGCATTTGGCTTCTGAAAGCAACCCTCTAGCTATCTGCAACCTTTCTATTGAATGTTTGATCTTGGCCTATTCATCATCGTGAAGGGTGTGTAGAAGGACCATACTGAAAAAAGGAAGGATGGTCACATTGCATACCCCCAGTAAACAAATTGACGAGGGGCCGGGAACTGCAGTTAGTGGAATTAGAAGGCATTGCAAGCTCAGAATTAAAATCCGAACAGTGCTGTGCACATTGTAAACTGGTCTTTTAGACTGTTAGCTAGGAAATGAGTAATGATGTGATGGAGGTTTGTAATTTATTGGTATAATTTGAAAAATAGGGGAAGAGTAGATCTTAGTTCCTAGTTCTCTAAAGTTTTTTATTTGAAAGGTCAGAAAATCATTTTGAGCAGTGAATTGGAAGTATTTCCAGGAAAACATGTGACTTAACTGATGACCATCTACATTAGGAGCTAATTGCTGAATGTTTGCAAAGTTGGGTTTTAGTGATGGAGAAACCGATAGTAGGTGCCTGTAGCAGGTTGAATCCTGAAGAATGAGTCAACCAAAGTGCAGGTTTTTTTAATGTTTGTGACATCTCAAGGTTGTCAGAATTTGGCCATCAGAGTTGGAAAGAAGTCTCCTGGCCACAGACCTAAACTGCTTCAGTAGAAGGGCCAGAAAGTGTCATTTGAGTAAAGATAGGAGTGATACTCTTCTCTGACTAAAAGATTTTGCAGTGGATACAGTTAAATCGTTTTTTTTTAAGTTGTCTTGTGTGTTGCTGGGTTTTTTCTCCCCTTTTAATTTAGTAACACCACATTAAATAAACTGCAAAATAAAGCTTTTATGATCTGTTAGGCTAAGTTTTGTTCTGAGATTGAACTTGTCCAATATTATCAGCAGTTGGGATCAAAATGATGGTGAGAAGTGGAAATCTTTGACTAAATTAGCATTTGTTTTATTTTTCCAAAACGTTCTAAATGAATATTCCATGTGAAAATATGAAAATTGTCCCATCCCGATTCCTGTATGTGAGTATATCCTGGTTATATTGCAACTAGTCTAATGCCCATAGGCAGCAAGGTAAACCAAGAACTGCAGATAAACCATGCTGCCCAGTGACCTCCAATAGTTTAAACAAGTAAGTTGAGCTTTTGCTCGGTTGTAACCAGGCAACCAAATACCAAGGACTGTGGAGGGGCTGTGATTAGACCCAGCTGATCAGACCCCATTCAGTTATTCCAAGTGGTTATTCTGTTTGCAGAACCAGACCTTCGATCCTAGGTTGGGATTTATTCAACATTATTAGAGCAGCTTTTATAAGCTTGCCTCTTGTTATTCCTGGAGGTTGCTAGGTTAAAGTATGATGTCATCAAGATATTTAAAACTGCATACTCTCTAGGTACAGAGAAGCTATTTCCTCTGATGGGATCAAGAGGGTATAACTTATTCAAGGGTGATTCAGGAGTGAAATCAGGAAGCATTTTTTCATACACAATGCTAGTGGAAATCATAAACTCTTTCTCCCTTGAAAGGCTGTGTTTCTTGTCTTAAATGGGCACATTTATGTCAGAAAAAGAAAATTAAATTTTAATCCAGATCTTGCATCCTCTCACTAAATGGCCTCCCCAACAGGTTTGACGTATTGAGCAACCTATTCCTATCCTGTATTAGATTACCATATAGTAAGAAAGTCTTTGTATTTATCAAGTTCCTTTCACATTCTCAGAATCATTGTGCATCATTATAATCAATTTTTTAGCCTAACACTGCAACTAATCTGTCACAACCAGCAGTGAGGTGAGTAACCAGTTAATCTGTTTGGACAAAGTTGGTTGAAGGACAGAATAAGAATATTTATAAATTTCTTTAAATGATGGTGTGGGATCTTTAGCATTCAGCAAGGAAAGGGAAGCAAACCTCTCAAATGTCCTACACAATACACCATTGATATCTCCACTGGATTATATCTCCACTTGCATCTCTGGAATGTGACTTGAAAGCATAACCTTAAGACTCCAAGGCAGTTGGATGTTAAGCAAGGAAAGGATCATGTTCTTATTGTGTTGTCTACTTTGGTCAGGTATCCTGCCAACGTCATGCTTCCCACATAAAAGAATAATGATATGGACTAAGGTTTTGAAGTATAGCCAGGTCAAGGAAAACTTCTTCAAGAAGCTTGCGAAAGAAAGATTCTATTTTCAAGATATCTACTCTTAATTGATTCATAGGACAAAAAAATCTATGTATGTGAATGGTGGGAGAGGAAATGTTTGGGGTTAATTAATGATACCATCATCACATGCAACATTCAATCACTCTTGGCAATTGTAGAATATCCTATTTAATTTTCTTTTTAAATCAGAGCTGATTTAGGGCCACCATTTTCTCCCTATCTTCTGTTGCTCTTAGGTGGTGGTGCTGAACCACTGCGTTGAGCCATGGTCAACTGACTAATTTCATTGAGAGAGTAACTCCTTTGGTTTTGGACTGGAGCCCTTCATAAGCAAAGCCAGGTTAAAATGGCAGGTTTCCTTTATCAAAGTGTATTAGTTAAATCCATTACACTACTTGCTTCAGTACTATACTTTCAGAGCTGCCAGAAAATATTCCGTTCTCTTAAAACACTGCTGGAGGGTCAGTACTTTTCGGAGAACAAAATGAAGTGCAGTCAGTTTGTTGCGATGCTTCGGTTATTATCACTTTGTTGCCTCTTTTTATGTGAAGAAGTTTCTAACCTTGTGCTTTATTCCATTTTCTTACATGGCTTGCTTGGTCATCTGCAACAGAGAAGACGAGAATGCAGTAAGATTTAAATAATGTTCAATTAATTGTTATTTAGTCGTTGTGTTGGGGAGAGAGTGAGATTGATCCTTTTCTTGCTATTCATTGAAAAAGATTTGGCCAATTTTAAGCTTTAGCCGAATTCAGAAACCTGGCTTCAGTGGGATGTAAAATGAATGGGGAAGTTTTCATTTTTTTTGAGGGGGAAAAATGTTGTCCTTTAGTTCATCAAAGCAAGAACAGGTTGGGATTTTACTCATTGGAGATTAGCAAAATGAGAGGTGTTATCAATGAAACGTGTAGGATTCCTAAGGGGCTTGTCAGGGTAAGTTCTGAGAGGATGTCTCCCCTCCTGGGAAAATGTAGGAACAGAGGGTACAGTTTTAAATTGGCACTCCTTTATTCTGAGACTGAGATAAGGAGACATTTTTTTTTCTGAGTTAAGTCTTTTTGGAACTCCATGCCACAGAGAGCTGTAGGGGCAGACTCCTTGATCAGATGGGAAGTCAAGAGTTACAAGAAAAGTGCAGGAATGAAGACCTGAGTCTCTCATGCTGTGTCCTATTGAATGGCAGAGCAGGCTCGAGGGGCTAAATGACCTCCTGTTCCTAATTTTGCAAGGTCTTACAGTATATCATTGTGTTGAAGGCCAGTTATTAGCCTTGAGATCATGAGAATGTTCAGCCAGGTTCAAAACTTAAGTAATGTTCCTTCTGTGCTATCTCATCATATGCTCGCAGGGCAGCTATGGCAGGGGTAAGCTCTGTTCATATGCATCAAACACACTATAGCAGGTTGGATACAGTAAAACTCCATCTATGCTACCCATCAAACACCCCCAAGATTGGTTTGGATATCTAATCCATATCTATGTAAAATTCATCCACCAAGATACCTGAACTACCAAAAAAGTTTAAATTTATATAGTAGTTAATGTCATTTGTCAAAACTGTTTTAAAAAAATTGTCATTTTGCCATGGGATATAGACTTCGCTGGCTAAGCCAACACGTTTGTTCATCCCTAATTGCCCAGAGGCAACTAAGACCCAGATTGCTGTGGGTCTGGAGTCACATGTAGATGAGACCAGATAAGGACAGCAGATTTCCTTGCCTAAATGGATTAGAATTAGATGGACTTTTACTCACAATCGACGATTGTCACATGGTCGCCGCTAGAGCAGTTAGTTATATAAATGAATTGTTCCAGATTTTTACTAAAGTCAAATTTCACCATCTGCCATGGTGAGGTTCAAATCTAAGATTCCAACATTACCTGGGGTTCTAGATTACTAGTCTAGTGACATTCTCACTATTTCACTCCCTCCCCTCCACTAACAACAAATTTCCTTTCAATGGAAGGAAAACAGTCCGTTTGTTTAGCTAAAAATTGCATATAAGATTTATCATTTGCATTTTTAATGTGTTATTTAAAGGAGAATGTTGTTTAGGAAACTAGAGAACTTCTTTCTCTGAAATTGTACCTTAGGATCTTTAATGTTTACCTGAAAGAACGGATTTAACTTTGGTTTAATGCCCTACTGAATGACCTTCACCTCTGACTGTGTAACACTCACTATGTCTCCACTCGCGTTGGCATGAATTATATGCTCAGGTCTTGAAGTGGTATTTGAAGTCACAATCTTTTGACTCTGGAAAGTTGCAAAGTTGTACTTTTCCCATTTGCCAAATCAGCCATCCTTTAACATCCTGAGTGTGGTTTCTCGATTACTTAAAATTACATCGCTCTCTAATTTTGATTTACTTTTAGACTTTACTTTCTTATTTATTTGCTTAAAATAAATAATTCATAAATGCCACGCAGATACTTCAGGAAGACCCTGCCCTAGGCTGTGCAGGGTTAATTGATCTGAGCCAGATGAACAATGAGAGAGCTTCTCAATCCCCTAATTCATGAAGGGGGAGATATGCCATATATGCCAGCCTGCTTGGCTCCTTCTCATTGCAATCACTATTGTTATTATGCAGTTCCACTAATATTTTCCAGTTTCTTGGCTACATGATCAGTCCTCAGGTCAAGGCTGAGACGTTGACTGTATATATGGTGCCTAACCACCATGCACAATCCTGCCCTTGTCTGTCCACATCCACTATTTATTAGCAAGGTGATCACTAGATAGCCATTCAGAGTAGGAACCCCTCTGTACCTCATGGGTAATTGAGTGAGCAAAATTTTCACAAATATGGAGCTTTTGATGCACTGAACTTGCATGTGTCTCAAATACCCGTTATCTTGATTGACATTAAGCTTGAATTATATTGAGCTGCACTATTACTGAGCTGTACCTAAAATTTGTGTAATACCATTGCAGGTTAAGCCAGAGAATCCATCGGTATTGAATGTTCTCAAGGGTCAAGTGACAAAAGGCTGTAGTCGCTTTCTACCCAAGGGCACCAAGGCAAAAGTCAACCTGGAGGACCAAGGGCGACAGAAAGTGTCTTTTACCTTCAATGTAACAAAGACCTTACGAAATAGGTTCCAAAGTGCCATTGGGAGTGAACTGGATGAAGTCAAGATCCCACCTCTGACATTGCCTCCGATTTCGGTGAAAGGGAGCCAGGACAATAAAAGTGACTCTGATTCAGCTGATGCTACTGAGACCACTACCTCACCGCCAAAATCCAAGGTAGAGTGGAGTAAGGTACATTTCAAGAAGAAGCATCTCACCGATGCAGCTAAACCTGCAGGTTTGCAGGACAGGGAACCATGCAGCTCATCAGTGGAGGAGCCTGTGGATGTAGCTGCCAAGAAGGATTGTACAGGAGGAACAGAAACTGTGACTAAGGTGGCTGCTGAACCAAAACCATCAAAACAGAATCTCAGTACATCCCACATTGGGAAAGGTGATAACTTGGAAGAATTTAAGAATGTCTCCTCATCTTCAGAAAATGATGAGGTTAGGAAGGTTACCCAAGCAGAGGAAGCAGTGCACGCACAATCAGCTGGCTCAGAATCTGATGGGGATTTATTAAGGAGGTCGCAAGAAATGAGAAACACTGAATCTGATAGAGATGTTAAGAAAAATCTAATTTCTTCCAAAGTGGACGACGTTGAAAAAGCTTTCTCTCATTCCAAGTCTGATAGGGATAAGAGGAGCAGTGGCCGTTCCAAGTTGGATCGAGATGTTAGAAGAGCTTCATCCCGCTCAAAATATGGAAGGGAGGAAAGGGTCAGTTCTTCTCGATCCCGTTCTGATAGAGACTCGCGGATACCCTCTTATTCAAAGTCAGACCGTTCAAGGACATCTTATTACCGTGATAAGGATCGAGGATATCGTAGAAGCTCACCTTACTCAGAAAGGAGCAAATTTTCACGTTCCAAATTAACATCAGATTTAAGAGATGCTTCCTCTTGTTCAGATTCTGAAGAAGATTCTAGAAGATATTATCCTAGATCAAATGACTTGAGGAGGGCTTCGTTGTGTTCTAAATCCTATAAAGACTCTCGGAAGTACCAATCACGGTCAGACAGAGACCTGAGGGCAACTTCATCCTGCTCTGAGTCAGAAAGAGAGTCTAAAAGGACTAAATCTCACTCTAAATCAGATAAAATGTCCAGAGCATTAGCTTCCTGTCATGAGTCAGAAAGCTCTAAAATAAATTCTCCTGAACCAGAATTGGATTCCAGGAAATTGTCCAAATCAGACAGTCATTCAAAGGTATCTTCACTTCATACAAAGTCGTCATCATCTTGTCATAAACCGGAAGTTGTTAAAACCAACTCATCTGACCTGGAATTAGATTGCAGGAAAATCACCAAATCCGATGGTCTTTCAAGGACAAGTTCATCTCATTCCAAATCTGTAACCTCTTGCCATGAAGTCATAGTAAAGAGGGATTCCCCTGAATTAGAAATGGACTCAAAATGTTTTAAATTGGACAGTACCACCAGGGCACTTCCACCTCATTCCAAATTATCCACTTGTGGAACAGCTCAAGGTGACTGCCCAGAGCTAGAATCAGATTCCAGAAGCAGTCACAATCCAGATGTTAATTCAAGGATATCACCTTTACATTCTAAATCAATTACTAACTGTGAAATGGAGATGGTTAAAATGGAGTCTTCTGACCCAGAATTGGACTCTTGGACTAAAAGTAGACTAGATAAGAATTCAATGGTAGCTTTATCACATTCTAAGTCAACTACTTGCTATGAAATGGAGGTGGTTAAAATGGACTTTGCTGAGCCAAAATTAGACCCATGGACAAACAGGTTTGACAAGAACTCAGTTGTAACCCAATCTCATTCTAATCCAACGACTTGCTGTGAAGCGGAAGTAGTTAAAATGGAGTCCTCTGAACCTGAACTCAAATTGGACTCTTGGAAAAGCTGTACATTAGACCGAAAGGTGAGAATACCTGCATCTAGTTCCAGGTCCTGTAAAATGAGGACATTGCCTCTTTATACATCTGACAAGGAATTAAGGAGGATTTCGTGTTCTGAGTCAGACGATGAATTCAGAGAGTTTCCTGAACTGCACAAGTCAGGAACAATACAGACTATTTCTAGATCAGATCAGATTTGTTCCTCATTTGATCACCAATCGGACAATTATGTAAGCACCTCACCATATTCCACATCAGATTTACCAAGGGTGTTCTGCCACTCAAGATTCACTATGGATGTAGCTGGAAATTCCCCTGATTCTAAATTAGATAGACCTTTAGCAAAGGTTTCATCTAATTCCGAATCAGAGGAAGAACAGGGATCATTACCTCATTGCGAAGCTGATTTGATGGTTTCTTCTCATTCACATTCAAATGAATTGCTGTCCTTGCCCCATTTCATAATTAAGGATTTGAACACCTCCCCTCATTGCAGCTCTGATGAGATTAAGTCCTTAGTCCACACAAAACTGGAGCAATTCAGCACTTGGCACTACACCAAGGAGAAGGAGATTTTGCCTTGTCCCAAACAGGATGAAGCTGCATCCATGTCCCATTCACATTCAGATCTAGCAAGGACTATTTTGGCAAATGCCAAAAGTTGCATAAATGAAGTTAAGCACATAGGTGACAAACCAACAGAAACGAGGGATGTCGATAGTCGAAGGGAACAACACACCAGTGAAGGAAATGAATTGAAGCAAGATAGGTTATTTCAGAATTGCAAAAATAAACCATTTACAGATGTTAGCGACCAGAATTGGGATTCATTTGAGAAGGTTAGATTGTACACAGATTTGTCCAGTCACCTCGCTTCCGAAATGCAGGAGTCTTCAGAAGTGAGGACCCAAAATCTGTCAATTAATAATGAAGGTACCTCATTTTCTACCAGGCCAGATAGTTCTGTTAAAGTAGAACCAGAGCAGTCAATGGAAATCTTTCAAGATGATGAAGAGACCGATGATGAGATGGCTGGGGAGATGGACACTGAAAGACCTTTGAGTGTGACCAACCTGCTGAGCTCAAATGAAGCAGAGCATAGTTTAAAGGCTTACAGAACCAAATCTGATTGTGATAGTAGCTGCATGAAGACAGAATATAGCAACGCGAGCTCTGAAAATGAAGAAGGCTTAGAGGTTGTCAAGAGTAGCAGTGAGCAGGAGAGTGAAGAAAGTGAAACAAGCTCTGATTCTGATGATAGTGGAGTTCCCAGGAACCGTTTGCAGTCTGTTGTGATCATTCCCAAGAATTCTACATTAACATTAGAAAAGAGTTCATCATCCTCTCCATCCTCCTCTTCCTCTACCAGAAGCAACCATCAGGAGAAGAAGCATTTGAGCATTGAAGGAGGTCAGAGAGAAGCAGAAGAAAAGTTCTGTCAAGGACATCATCAACCAAGCAGTATTCAACTTGGAAGTGACCCCCAGGAGTTAGCTGGTGGCCAGATTCCCGATGATGAAGAAGTTCAGGGCAGCCAGTTATTCTCCCCTATAGCAGCAGAGGACCAACCACAGGCCTCTTCAAGTCAGATCTCCCCCATTACTGAGGCCTGCAAAAGCAAGATGCAGCAATTGTCAAGTGACAAGGCAGACAGTACCAGTCAGCCTGATGGGTTTTCACCGGAACAAAATCAGCTTCCACGACCAGATGAAAAACCTGGTTGTGTGGAGTTTCCACACGTGGATGGATCTGCAGAGCAACACCATCACCAGTTGCTTGGTAGCTACTTGGACAGTCCTGTGTCTGGAGAGAACATTGCTCAGCCATCTGGTGGGTTAGAGAAAAGTCTCGAAGAAAAGCCAGACAGTGGGCAGGCCGTGCCTTGGTTGCAACAGCAGGCCCGAGATGAAGAGTCCCTTTGTAGTCCCGAATATGTTGTTGACAGCCATGACTGGGACCTCTGTCAGCCAGAGAAGCCAAGCAGCAGTTACCAACAACCAGATAGCAGTTATGGACTGTGTCTGAAATATGAAAATCAAACAGAAGAACCAGATTTACATGATCAAAATAGTTGCTGGCAAGCTAGCAAAGCCAATTACTGGGATCCCAGGTTGCACTCCAAGTCAGTGTTGTATAGCAGCTATCAGTTGAGTCAGGATATTTCGGGCTCCGATGTTCAAGGGCAGGTGCAGCCTGACTCGATGACTGATGACTTTGCAAGCTACGATAGCTGGGAGGCTGTGGTCCGTGACCCACGAACTGTTGCCAAAGGTGTAAGCTCTCTACAGGCTCATGAGATAACCAGCAATTCTAGTAAGGGGACCACTCTGGTGCTGAAAGCCAGCGATTCAACAGCAGACAAGGAGCCAAGGGCCAAAGGGTCAGAGAAAAGGTTGGAAGATGAGCAGGGGGACTCCCAGAAGGCGCAGCAAGAGGATATGGACACTGATTTGGAAAGTGATACCGACACACGGGACTGTGAGCAAGTGAGCACTGAGCTGGATTCACGTCCCATGTTGCCCTGCAAAGAATGGGTCTCACTAGTGTGCAAGATGGAAGACTTCAAAAACACTCAGTGGTGGAAGGAACAGTCAAAGTTGGGATTAATGCCACCTTACTTTGAGCTAATTGAAGAGAATTTGTATTTGACAGAGAGGTAACAACTTTTAAATACTCTTTTCATTGAACAATAATTCAAATTCTACCATAATGGAGATTATTGGTGTATCCTTAATGGAAGTTATGCTAAACCTTTATCAATGAGAAATTAAGGATCAGCTATAAAATTATGTTAATTCTAGATACTACATTCTTGGAAGGCTATCAGATCCTTGGAGAAAATGCAGATGAGATTTGTCAGAATTATACCAGAACTGAGGGGCATTAGTTATGAGACAAGCTGGCTTGTTCACTTTAGTGCAAGAATATGGCGATAACTAAGTAATGGCATTGGCAATTAGAGAAAACCGATCCAATTGCTAAGAAGTGTTTTGACCTGCAAATACTGTTCTATCATTAATGGGAAACAGTGCAAGATGATAATATTAAATTAATGCTTGGAACTAGGCAACTTGGACAAGGTTGGCATGGCATTTATTGTTCATCCCACACTGTCCTGAGATGGCGGTAGTGGTCCTTCCCCTTTTGAAGAAACTGTGACATGAGCTGAGCACAGATTAGGTAAATCTAGCAAGTTAGCTTCACTGCCAGTGCCACACTCAAATTCATAATGACATGGTTGGATTTAAACTCGTACTTTCTATGCTGATAGGTCGGAACCATAACTGACTTCATGACTTCACAACCTCCTAAGATACTTTGCTCCCAATTTTTGGAAGCTAATCAATTGAAGTGCAGTAACTTGGTGTGCATCAAGTCCCACAAACAGAATTGTAGTGATTTTTTTCGGTGAAGCTGGCCAGAAGATATAAGCCAGGCCACTGGGTCGAAGTCTCATGTTCTTCAAATAGTGCTATTGGACATTTTACATCACTTTGAAAGGGAAAGTGCTACCTCAGGTTCATGTGTTTAACAGTGCAGTAACCCTCCAAACTGCACAATAGATTACAGAAAAACATTTTGTTTTGGGTGTTATGATACATCATTGGTGCAGATAGAACTTGAACCTGGAGTTTCTTGTCTAGAAGTCGACAAGCTTCACATGTGCTAAAATGTGAGGGCTGGGATTTGAATCAACAAGCTTCTGACTGTATTCCCATTGAATCAGAGTTGGCACTAGGTGTAGTTAGTGTTGTTCTCCATGGAACAGAATCTCTCCTTTTTAGTTTTTTTCCCAACTTATTATGGAGGTGCACAATGCTGCTGCTCTTCCTTTAATACTGTCTTTTTAGTCAGCCAAGCAGTGAGGGCCTTGCTGTTCTCCAATCCCATTCCCTTATAGTCAAATATCATTAGGTACTACATTCCCTGCATGCTCATCCCACCATGTCCACTTTAATTCATTGGCTGTTGTACTCCATTCAATTTGTTTTGTTTTGTGTTATTCATTCTATATTACATGTTACTGCCACTAGAGGTTCCTAATGAGCACTGTAGCAATTCACACAGATAAGTGATACAAAGAATAGTCTAGGAAGTAGATTTTAAGGGAACGCAGAGAGGTCAGGGAAAATATTTTAGAGTCCAGCTGAAAGCTTGGCCTCCGTTGATGGAACAGCTAATGTCTGAGTTACCCAAGGTCAAAATTAAACAAGTGCAGATATTGGAGGATAGTAAGACTGAGGGAGATTAGAGATAAAAGAGGACTAAGGCCTTGGAGTAATTTGAAAATGGATGTGAATTTTAAAACTGTGACAGGGCCAATTTAAATCAGTGGTGATATGGCACTTGGTGTGAAAGTGTACAGCAAAGAGTTTTGGAGTGTGTTGATTGTAGGATTTAGGAGACTAGCCTATCGTGCATTAAAATAAAAATCACATAACACCAGCTTATAGTCCTCCAGGTTTATTTGGAAGCACTAGCTCTCGGAGGACTGTGCTTCAAGCACCTGATGAAGGAGCAATACTCTGAAAGCTACTGCTTCCACATAAACCTGTTAAAGAGTCAGAGATATACAGCACAGAAATGGGCCCGTCAGTCTAACCCATCCATGTCAACCAGATATCCCATTCCAACCTAGTCCCACCTGCCAGCACCCGGGCCATATCCCTCCAAACCCTTCCTATTCATATACCCATCCAAATGCCTCTTAAATGTTGCAATTGTACCAGCCTCCACCACATCCTCTGGCAGCTCATTCCATACACATACCACCCTCTGTGTGAAAAAGTTGCCCCTTAGGCCTCTTTTATATCTTTCCCCTCTCACCCTAAACCTATGTTTAGTTCTGGTCTACACCACCCCAGGGAAAAGACTTTGTCTATTTATCCTATCCATGCGTCTCATGATCTTATAAACCTTAATAAGGTCCCCCCTCAGCCTCCAACGCTCCAGGGAAAACCGCCCCAGCTTATTCAGTCTCTCCCTATAGCTCAAATCCTCCAACTCTGGCAACATCCTTGTAAATCTTTTCTGAGCCCTTTCAAATTTCACAATATCTTAACCAATGTCCTGTACAGCCTCAACATGACCTCCCAACTCCTGTACTCAATACTCTGACCAATAAAGGAAAGCATACCAAATGCCGCCTTCACTATCCTATCTACCTGCGACTCCACTGTTGGAATATCACCTGGTGTTGTGTGATCTTTAACTTTGTCCATCTCAGTCCAATACCAGCACCTCCAAATCATGCATTGAAATAGTTAAGTCTATTGGTAACAAATACACAAGTAAGAGTTTCAGATGACTCAGCTGGAGCAGAGTCTAGCGATATTATGAAGGTAGAAAACAGTCATCATAGCAGTGACCCAGCTGTGTGATTAAAACCTCATCTCAACATCATGTCTGGTGTGAAGTTTACAAACAGTCTGCTTCAGACTCAGTTAATCACCAGAAAGAGATGAAATTGGTAGCTGGAGAATAGAGTTTGTGTCAGAGATTGAAGAAGATAACTTCATTGTTCTTAGTATATAACTGGAAGAGACGTCTGCTTAGGCAGTCAGTTTGAGTTTAGTAACAGTGAAAGAGTTGGGGATTGCACTGGAATGGAGCTGCATGTTGTTAAAAATGGTGCTATATTTAGATTTCACCCAGAACAACAGGTCATGGATAAATGCTTGGACGGTATCTGAGTTAATTGTACAGGAGCAGGAAGCAAAATCATTGCAAGCAATACTTTGGGGATGACTAGATGGGTAAGTTTGGAACCAGTCTCTGCCAGCTCAACAGGAGAGGTGTCACAGGAGGTTGGTATAGTATGGTTAACAATGGGGGATGACAATGGGGGAACATGTACCTTTCTAATAATCGCATAGATTTTCTGGAAGCAGGAAGCATGTTTCCGCTGGCGGGTGAGTCCCGAAACAGAGGACATAGTTTAAAAATAAGGGGTAGGCCACTTTGAACAGAGTTGAGGCTTTTGTGATTTTAAGAGCCAGTTTACCCAGTAACAGGATAGGTCGCGTCAGCATGGATTTATGAAGGGGAAATCATGCTTGACTAATTTTCTGGAATTTTTTGAGGATGTAACTCTGAAGATGGATAAGGGAGATCCAGTGGATGTAGTATACCTGGACTTTCATGAAGTCCCACATAGGTGGTTAGTGAGCAAATTTAGGGCACATGGTATTAGGGGCAAAATACTGACATGGATTGAAAATTGGTTGGCTGACAGGAAACAAAGAGTAGTGATAAACGGCTCCCTTTCAGAATGGCAGGCGGTGACCAATGGTGTACCGCAGGGATCAGTGCTGGGTCCGCAGCTTTATACAATGTTCATTAATGATATAGATGAAGGTATTAAAAGTAATATTAGCAAGTTTGCTGATGACACAAAGCTGGGTGGCAGGGTGAAATGTGGGGAGGATATTAGGAGAATACAGGGTGACCTGGACAGGCTAGGTGAGTGGTCAGATGCATGGCATATGCAGTTTAATGTGGATAAATGTGTGGTTATCCACTTTGGTGGCAAGAACAGGAAGGCAGATTACAACCTAAATAGAATCACATTAGGTAAGGAGGCAGTACAAAGAGATCTGGGAGTTCTTGTACATCAGTCAATGAAGGTAAGCATGCAGGTACAGCAGGCAGTGAAGAAAGCTCATAGCATGCTGGCCTTCATAACAAGTGGAATTGCGTCTAGAAGCAAGAGGTCCTTCTGCAGCTGTACAGGGCCCTGGTGAGACTGCACCTGGAATATGTGCACAGTTTTGGTCTCCAAATTTGAGGAAAGACATCTGGCTATTGAGGGAATGCAGCGTAGGTTCACGAGGTCATTCCCAGAATGGCGGGACTATCTTATGCTGAAAGATTGGTGCGACTGGGCTTGTATGCGCTTGAGTTTAGAAGGCTGAGAGGGGATCTGATTGAGACGTATAAGATTATTAAAGGATTGGACACTCTGGAGGCAGGAAGCATGTTTCCGCTGATGGGTGAGTCCCGAACCAGAGGACACAGTTTAAAAATAAGGGGTAGGCCACTTAGAACAGAGTTGAGGAGAAACTGCTTCACCCAGAGAGTGGTGGGTGTATGGAATGCTTTGCCCCAGAAGGCTGTGGAGGCCAAGTCTCTGGATACTTCCAAGAAAGAGTTGGATAGAGCTCTTAAGGATACTGGAGTCGAGGGTTATGGGGATGAGGCAGGAACAGAATACTGATTGAGGATGATCAGCCATGATCATAACAAATGGTGGTGCTGGCTCGAAGGGCAAAATGGCTTATTCCTGCACCTATTGTCTATTTTTGATACTGTGGTAGAGACAAAAGTCTGGCTGAAGAGATTGAAATATAGATTTCAAAGAAACTGATTTATCAGATGGCAATAAAAGTACACAAAGAGGGTGCAAATATTTATATAAAATACACACGCTCTATAAATGGGCTAAATCAGCTGGCAGCTGAAAATGTGTTGCTGGAGAAGCGCCGCAGGTCAGGCAGCATCCAAGGAACAGGAGATTCGACGTTTCGGGCATAAGCCCTTCTTCAGGAATCAGCTGGCAGCAAGGCAGCAGTTGCGGTATGATGTAGGGAGTGAGGTAGTCTGTTTGGAGAATTGGAAAACAAAATATTACTTTGAAAGGTACTTGTAAATGTTGATGTTCATGAGAGACTTGGGTGTACTCTCATGAGAAACACAAAACATTAGCTTCAGGTACAGGAAGCAATTAGTAAAGGAAATGGCATGTGAACTAATTAGGCTGGGCATTGAGATTGTTTCCTCTGGCTGGGGAAATTTGAATCAAGGTGGCACACACTGTCAGGATAAGGAACCAGTCATTTGGCATTAACAGGAGGGTGGATTTCTTCCCTGAAAAGATTATGCATTTTGATGTTTGTTGATCCTCCATCCTAGATTATATTTAAAGCTGGCATCGACCAATTTTGACCAGCGTGGGTGTGAAAGCCAAAACAGTGAATGACTCGGTCCTAAAGCAAAAACATGAAGAACAAGATCCAGAGCAGTACATAATGGAGAAAAGAATCCAAATGGGGATGGAGGTTGTGGTCTGAAATTGTTAAACTGCATGTTGAGACCAGAAAGCTGTAAAGTGCCTCATTAGAAAACAGTCCTCGTTTGCACTCAGCTGCAGCAGGCCAAGGACAAAAAGTGAGAATGAAAACAAAATAGCAAATTAAAATAACAGGCACTTAGCAACTTGGCTTCACCCTTGCAGCCTGGGCAGTGGTACTCCTTGAGGTAGTCACCCAATCTGCATTTGACCTCCCTAATGTAGAGGACACAATAGTGTGAGCAATCAATATGGGGTTAAATTGAAAGACATTCCATCGCTGCTTCACTTGGAAGGAGTGTTTGAGGTCTTGGACAGTGAGGAGAGGGGGGATAAAAATGCAGGTGTTGCACTTCCTACAATTGCATGGGCAAGTCCCATGGGGGTGGTTGAGGTGTGGAATAGATTCATCAGAATGCTGATATGGAGGGGAAGGTGTGATTGCTGAAGGCATCATGTTAGAAGTAGCAGAAATGGCAGAAGATACTTTCTTGACTGAGGAGGCTGGCAACGTGGAAACTAGGGGTGAGGTGAATCCTGTTGTGGTTCAGGAAGGGACGAGAACAGAATGTGTGAAATGGTTCAGATGAGTTGCGGGCTTTGTCAGTAATGGTGGTGAAGAACATCCATAGACGAGGACAAAGGAAGATGCGTCAGAAGCACTCATGTAAAAGGTGGATTTTTGGAAGGAGGTAGAAGTTGGTGCTCTGGCTCTGCAAGGTCGAGGTCAATACACCAGAAAACAAACTACCAATAAAACTGGTCTGATAACCGTCTCTGGGTTAGACCCAAGAGAATGGAGTGCTGCAAGTTCAGAGGGAGTCTGGGCAGAGTGTCCAAGGGGAGGCCTAGCAATTAAGATGATAAATACAATTAAGATTGCTTATGACACAGTAATAGCTCTCAACAGAAAAAAGTCAAGAACAGGTCAGAGACTAGAGGGGGGAGGCAAGTGAAAGGCTGGTCAGGAGAAGGAGTCCTAGGTAAAGTATTAGGCACAGGTGTGAAGATGACAGAAATGAATTCAATATTGTGCCACAGTCAAATTAAAGTGGAGACATAAAAGGGTAAAGGTGGACTTTTGCCAGAACAAATCATCCAGCTTCGGATGGGAAGGTCAGCCGGTGTATACAGCAAGTGGTGGCATTAAGAAAAGGATGGGGTTGGAGGAAGGTGAAGGGGAAGAAAGATCTGGATAGATGTTGGTACCAGGAAGTCAGAGCTTACTTTCCTTAACATCTGAAAGGAATTTTTTATTCCTGGCAATCATTTGTTTCATCTGATGTTTTAGGGCAGTTTTGAGGTAGAGTGAAACAGTTCTGCTAGAGAGAGTGAAGTCAGAGGAACCGTGTAGGCCATGGAGGTGCCTGTAAACTTGGGTGGATTTTAAACATGAAGGATGGATCTTCACTTGGAAGGCAGGGCTAGAGAGCATCAATGAGGAAAGGAGATGTGGGTATAAAAGTAAGTTTTGGCAGACACCTTATCGAAGACTAGGAGTGAAATTGAAAACATTAAAGCTGAACAAGGCTTACTCACGTTTTACGCGTCCAGCCAACCTTGACAATGAATGGTTGAACCAGTTGGCGTTGTGTTGGTTCAAGATTGCGTTCCTTGTGCTCAAAGGGAAAAGGACAGACGAGAGAAAAAAGAAAGTGATAGAAGGAAGAGATGGGAGGATTGAAGCAAAAACAGATATGAGACAGATGATGAGAGGTATCAATTGAGAGTGACGAAGAGAACATTTATGGAGCACATTAAAACCTCATGAAGATAAGAGAGAGAAGATTAATATTACAGTAGTCAGTGAAATAGAAGAAAAGATAATTAAAACAGACTGGAAGATACAGCAAGGATGGGAAGAAGAAAATTAGAGGGCAAGACACACAAGTGAAGGCTATATTTCAAATGTTTTTCATGGTAGGAAGGGCTCCACAGAGATCAGATAACTGTTAACGATGAACAGAATTTGCAAAGCTAAGAATTCTGGGAAATTTAGACCAGTATGCTGAAGTGCAGGTACTCTTATTGTTGGCCTGTGTTGTATTCACAGATGCTGACTGACCTCAGTGTATTTCCACTGGATTAATATTTCGTATTTTTTGGTTTGCAATATGAGCTTTGACTTGTTTTTCTCTAGCTTCACCAATGGGTGCTGGACAAATTGAAATGTTCAGATTATTTTTGTTGGTCAGGATATTAAAGGCGAATGAATTAATGAGTGAGTGAATAGTCTGCTGTTGCTCCTTTTGATGGAAGTGCTCTCTATTCCCCAGTGCTTTGCATTTGCATTGTCTCTCTCTCTCTTCCAGGCTGTTCCTGCTGCTAATTTTTAAGGTCAAATAGTCCATCGTCATTCAAAACACGTGTTTGCTGCTTTAATTAAAATGTTTATTTGTGAAGTTTGGCTTGGCTTAAGGCATGTGTCACTTTCCCATGTCTTAATTAAACAAATTTACTTCTTGCAGGAAGAAAAGTAAGTCGCACCGTGACATCAAGCGCATGCAATGTGAGTGTTTACTGTCCAGGGAAGACCGAGAGCGAGGAGAGCTGGCGTGTGGTGAAGACTGTCTCAACAGGTTGCTCATGATAGAATGGTAAATGTCTTCCCATTGACTTGTGATGCCACCAAGGATCAGGATGAACTTTCATAATCCCCAAGGCCTTGTTGCACTTGTTGATGCGTAGTCAAACATTGCAATAAAATATTGCCAACTGGATCCAAAGAGTGAAACCATAGGGTCCCAAGAGGGTTCATCATTTCCAAGCATGGCTTTTTGTGTCTATTGACAACTCGGAGTGCTCAGCGTTGGATACTGGCAGTGTCAAAAGTAGAAATGTATGTCATTTTAGAAGATGCCAGTTATGATCCCAACTTATTATTGGAAAGGTCGATGCTAATATTGGCTTGATAGATTATAAATTTTACTTTCTGTTTACTATGGGGATCAGTCACTGAATATATTCACAATTGCTGTCAATGTACTTCTAAAAAAACATCATAAAAGTTTATTACAAATTTATGACAAGATTATTTAAAAAGAAACACATCACACGAGACAAGAGCTCTTAGAAACAGAAATTTGTGGAAAAGCTCAGCAGATCTGGCAGCATCTGTGGAGAGAAATCAGAGTTAGCATTGTGGGTCCAGTGGCTCTTCTTCCAAACTGATGGTAACTTGGAAAAAGTTATTTTATGCAAGGTTGTGGGGGACGGGGGCGCTGGGTTGGGGTTGGGTTTAGGGTTAGTAAACGAGAGATGGTGATTGATCCTAAAGAGAGAGAAGAACAGTTGGACAGATAAAGGAACGGATAACAGTCAGCCGAGAAGAATGAAGAACTACTAATGGGGTCCATTAGTGCCTAACCACGGGTAGTGTGTAATAGCAGATCATATGATAACGAGGCCTGGTGTGTGGGGGTTGGGGCAAGGACATGGACGAAGTTGCCTCAAGCTCCAGTATTGTTGAACTCGATATTGAGTTGAGAAGGCTGTAGAGTTCCCAATTGGAAAATGAGGTGTTAGTCTTCCAGCTTGTGCTGAGCTTTGCTAGAGCACTGCAACAAGTCTGAGAGAGATGTTGAGCAGGGAGCAAGATGGTGTGTTAAAGTTCAGCTACTAGAAGCTTAGGGTCTTTTTTTTTGGAACAAAACATTGGTGTTCTGCAAAGCAGTCACCCAGTCTACAATTTTGATTGTACAATACAGAGCAGACTACATTGTGAGCAGTGAATGCAGTCAACTCGACTGTGAAGTATAGGTCAAGAGCTGCTTCACCTGGAAAGTGTGTTTGAGCCTTTGGATACTGAGGGAGGAGGGAAGTAAATGGACAGGTGTTATACCTTCTGCAGTTGCAGGGGAAGGTGCTATGGGGTGTGGACCAGACTGTCCTGTAGGGAATGGTCCTTGCGGAAGGCTGACAAAGGAAGGGAGGGGAATATAGTATTCCGAAACTTGTATCTTCAATAGATTGTATTCCTACCTGGCTTGTGCTTTTGGAACTCTCTTCCCATTATCTTCTCAGAATTTTGCCCTACCCTTGACTACTTAGAGACCTCTGCTCTTCTGCTTTATCTTCTGAATGAGCCAGCTTCTGGCACCCTCTCACTGTCTCAGGAGGGTCTGAACTCAAGACTTTAAAGCCTTAGTAGTTATCTCCCAGGTGGCTTGATGGTCATTTAGACAAAATTACATGACTTCTTGTAAATGATGTTTTGAGCTCTGTTCAAAATGACCTACTGGCCTGTTTTCTAATATAAGAAACAAGTCAAGACTTTTGGTTAAAGGGTGTCTTCTGCATTGTATGACTCTATGAACAGTAAATTTCATTTTTCTCCAGTTTGGAACCCACCTTCCCAAGTAACTTTAATGTATTGTGATATTTCTTCGCACAGTCATTGTGTCCGTTAACGAGCTGAAGAATGGGGGAGACGAAGACTGTGGGTTTATGGTCCTGTGAAGTGGTGTTTAAAGCAGACTGTACCTTGGCATCGAAATTGGAACTTAAGAGGATCAAGGGGAGAAATTTGAGATGATGCTTACCATAGTTGTGCCTTTAAGATGTAGAGAAGATGAAGAAATCTGAGTCTGTGAATCCCTCTGATGTGTATTCACCTAATAACTTTTCTTGTAAGATACGTGCAGAAGGAGATTTTTGATCCATATGTAAGGGGGGAAATACACAAGTGAGACCAAGAAGATCATGTTTGCAGTGACATGACAGTAGAACTATGACCTCCTCAGTGGAATTGCATGAATCTGAGTTCCACTTGTGGTGCTGATTAGAAATTCTGCTTAGTTTCACAGGTAAAGTTGAAGTGATAGCAAATGAAGTCAGATTGAGCAAAAGTAGTTGTTGGTAATGGCCTTATGAGTGAGGTAAAGAAGTTATGTCTTTGAAAGAGATGTTCTCATTAATCTGTTGGAAAATGCAAAGGCAATGATTCACTGTTACATCGTGTGGCAAACGAATGTTGTGTGTGAGGACCAGAGAATATAAAGGAAGCTCATCAATATGTAGCATCACCAATGTACGATTGAATAAGAATGGGTGATGATTGGAGATATTTTCAATATAAATGGAACATAGAATGAGAGCGTAAGATTTGAAAGTAAACTGAATGACATTGTGGCAGTGGTGAAATAACAAGGGAATCAGAATTTGAATAGTAGCATAGCTTTGGTGGAAAACTATAAAATCTGGTTAGAAGTATGCAATAGTTTACACATTCTGAAAACTTGGACATATCCTGAGTCATTGATCAATGCGTTATGTAGTCATGGTCACTGCAGAAATGATGGAAAGGACCTGTTCCTGTGCTATGCTGTTGTATGTTGTATCGGTGACCAAACAGTGTTCTGATGTGGGACTAGATCAAGAAGTAAAGGTCACCAATTCAGGCACCTTTTGTGGCCCTGTTTGAATGTATTTGAAAGAAGATCATCATAACATTTTATGATCTGCCTGTACTGTTCATAAACAAAACTTTTCACTGTATTTCGGGACACATGACAATCAATCAATCATTCAATCAATGTTAAATGTTGTCATTGCCTTGTCACAGCTCATCGAGGTGTCTGCATGGAGAGTACTGTACAAACCGGAGGTTCCAACGACGGCAGTATGCTGATGTGGAAGTCATCCTTACTGAAAGGAAAGGCTGGGGTCTGCGAACAGATAAAGAGTTGTCCGTGTAAGTGAAATTAAATTTACCTTTGCATCAGTGAAGCATTTCCAATGTGTTCCCTCATTACTTACTGAGTTGCTTCTTGCAGGAATATGATTCTCCTGAGTTTCTTTTGTCAGTTGTCAATTTGCCTACCCTTCGCCTGAAGTGAATCATTATCTACTGAGTCCCCACTCCTGCCAAATGCACACTGTTCATCAGATTGAAAGTCGGTAGACATCTAATTGAACATGCAATTGCAGATCAGCCACTATTGTGGATTTCTTCCTTGCATTCCCCAAAATACCTCCAATTTTTATTATTCTACATTCTCCATCACAATTCCCTTACCTGCTGCCCCTGAGAAGAAGGATGCAACTCAAGATAGTCAAGTCAGCGATCTCATTCTTGTAAACCCACTTGCATGGGTTGTATATGCTCTGAGTTCTTGCAGCCTCCTCATGGTGACTATCTGTTCAGCATTGTAAACAACTGTCTCCTGAATTCCTCCCAATAACACCTCGTGGTTGATTGAGCTCTTCGTAAGAGTTTGAGTGCTTGGACATTAGAGAAAGTTCACACTCTTCACTCTGGCTGAATATCTCTGTTTTGATATAATGGTTTAATTTTTTTTACGAAAGTCCAGTTATTACCCTGCCCCTCCTGGCTCCTAAGAGCTGGATTTTAGCTGCTAACAGCTGTGAGGTTGAGATTCATCGATTCAGGTTCTTCCCTTACACAGCCCAACTATCTCAATTATAGCTTCCAACTTCTTTCATCTCCAAAACCTATCGATTTTCAATCATAAAATGTTTGGCTTGGGTTTTTGTCCTCAGCCTTATTTGCCTAACAGAAGAAGGACAATCAGGTGTTTAATAAAGTGAATTACTGTTATAACAAAGAAATCTTTGCCTTTACAGGAATAGTTTTGTGCTAGAGTACTGTGGGGAAGTGCTGGATCACAAGGAATTCAAGGCGAGAGTTAAGGAGTATGCCCGCAACAAAAACATCCATTACTACTTCATGGCCCTGAAGAATGATGAGGTGAGCAGCTGGCCAGTAGTTTGCTGTGATTCACATTTCCCACTGCGCTATCTCAGTTTGGCATATTATGTACAAATTGATTTGCCGAAGGAGTTCACCACTTTGACCCATTCCTCTGTTCCCTGAACGCATTCTTTTAAATTTAACCCCAGCCAGTGTTTGTCATTTCGGTTTTAAAAGCCAGTGTGGTTTCTGATTTCCCCGTTTCTGATAGAACATTCAAAGGCCCAACAATTCTTCTGAGCTTTTAAAATGGCAATAATTCTCCAACCTCTCTCCATTCTTTTGTTGCTGTTCTTAAATTCTTAAAGTCTTAAATTCTTAAAGAGCTACGAGGTTTTGCTGCAGCTCTACAAGTCCCTGGTGAGACCACACTTGGAATATTGTGTACCGTTCTGGTCGTCCTACTATAGGAAAGATACAGAGGCTTTGAAGAGGGTGCAAAGAAGGTTTACCAGGATGCTGCCTGGACTGGAGGGCTAGCTATATGGAGAAAGGTTGAAAAAGCTTTGACTTTTCTCTCTGGAGAGAAGGAGGAAGAGAGGAGACCTGATCGAGGTGTACAAAATAATGAGTGGAATAAATAGTCAATAGCCAGAGACTTTTCCCCAGGGCAAGATTGATGGGTATCAGGGATCATAGTTTTAAGATATTAGGGGAAAGGTGTAGAGGAGAGGTCAGAGGTAGGTTCTTTACGCAGAGAGTTGTGAATGCATGGAATGCATTGCCAGCGGCGGTGGTGGAAACAGAGTCATTGGGGACATTTAAGCGACTGTTGGATATGCACATGGATAGCAGTGAGTTGAGGGGTGCATAGGTTAAGTTATTATATTTGACGTTAGGACTAAACCTGGGCACAACATTGTGGGCCAAAGGGCCTGTTCTGTGCTGTACTTTTCCATGTTCTAAATTATTTTTGTGCTTGTTATGGGATCACTGACCACTGAAATATCAGACTGGTTTGTGAACTCTATTCTGTGGAGTATGTTAAACCCACATATCCTGAGTCAGAAATGTGATCGTTGTGCTAAGTCTAGGCTGACATCTCACTGCAGTGATGAGCAAGTGCTACATGGCCAAAGTTGCTATCTTTTCGATAAGGAGTGAAACTATGGCCACATCTGTCCCGTCAAGAGAATATAAACAGTCCTGTGACACTATTTAAATATGATTAAGGCAAATCTCCTGTTGCCCTGACCAGACAAAGATTAGTGATGAAACATTCCCAATCCTCTGGTCAAAAATCAGCAAAGCAATGATTTCAAAAATAACAGAGAATTAACTTTGTGAGTAAGCTTGTAAATAACATCGAGACAGACACCATGAGCCCTTTTAAAAAATATTACTGAGGATTGAGGGGTCAAAGTGAACAGAGGCCCCATAGAGAGTGAGGTTGGGAAATGGCAGAGGAGTTCAATAAATACTTTGCATCAGTCTTCAAAGTAGAAAATCCTCATAGCATGCCAAGATTCTAAATAGTCAATGGGCAAAAGAGAAAAAAATAAACAAACACAATAACTGCCACCAGAGAAAGCATAGTGGGGCTAAAAGCCAATAATCCCCTGGAACTGATGGGTTGCATCCAATGTTCAACGAAATACTGTTAGGAAAGTGGATGCACTAATGGTTCTCTGCAATTATGCTCTCATCTTCTATTTTCCCCCTCTTGATAAAACTTATTGTCGTCTTTTGTTGAATGCTAAAATGCATCCAGTACTCTGGCTTGTTGCTTCTTCTGGCAAGATTATATGCCGCCTCTTTGGATCTAATACTTGCCCTAATTTATTTTGTAAGCATTGTTGAACCACCTTTCCAGTCTTATTTTTGTACCAGGCAGGAATGAAAAATAGCGGTAGTTCATGTGTGTGATTTTTAAAATTAGCTATTGCCTATGCACCGTTATTCTTTCACTAAGGTTCCCCAATCCACCCTTGTCAATTTGCACCTTATAACCTTTTAGTTCCTTTATTTATTTGTTTCTTTATTTAGATTCTAATTTAGGACCATAATTTTCCCCAACATTTTTTTTTAATATTTTAACCACTTCACTCCATCAGTTTAGAATTCTTCAATCATATTGTAGTCACTCTTCCCCATGGGACCCCACACAAGGTTATTAATTAATCTTCATTACATAGTAACCAGTAACTACTTGTCTGTTCTCTGGTTGGTTCTTCAACATATTAGTCTAAAAAACAATTGCACACAAATACCAGGAAATCCTCCTCCACACAATCTCATTGCTACTTTGGTATGTACAGTCTATATGTAAATAAAATCTCAGTTGTAATCATCGGATGCATCTCTGACTTCTTGTTTAATGCCTTTCCTTGCATCTCCACTACTTTTTGTGGGCCTATAGATAGCCCCAACACTGGTTCTCCGAGCCAAAATTTTTTTCTCTAAATTGATGATGCTACCCCGTTTCTTTTCCCTTTTATATCTGTCCTTCCTAAATAATGAAACCGTAGATTCTCAGTTCCCATCCTTGGTCACCTTGCAATTATATCTCTGTAATCGCGACTATATCTTAACTGTTTATATCTATTTGTATTGCTTATTCATCTATTTTGTTGCAAGTACTCCATGCATTATGACACAATGCCTTTAGACTTGTCTCTTTTACCTTATTAGTCGCCATAGCTTTATTTTGCACTATGGCCCCATGTTTTTTTCTGCCTTCCACTTTCTCCTCTTTTCCATCGTGCATTTTTTTTTGTACATTCATGGGGTGTGGGGGTGGCTGGCACTTATTGCCCATTCCTAATTGCCCAGCGGGCAGTTAAGAGTCAACTACATTGCTGAGAGTCTGGAATCCCATGTAAGCCAGACCAGGTAAAGGTGGTAGTTTCCTTCCCTAGTGAAGGAGATAGGTTTTTTTTTCCCAACAAATGAGAATGGAATGGATTTGTGGTCATCATTAGATTCTCGATTCCAGATTTTCAAATTCTACTGTCTGCCACGGCGAGATTTGAACTTGGGTTCCCAGAACATTACCTCAGTCTCTAACAGGCCATCGTCTTCCCCCTATGGCCGTTCTCCTCTGTCTCCCTGCTCCGGTTCCCTGGTCAGTTATTTCTGTGCTTGTGAGATCTTGCTGTGTGTGAATCAGCTGGAATTTGATTTGTCTCCTGGGATGGGTTCATCGCTAGCTGTGCTAGCATTTATTGTCCATCCCTTACTGACCTTCAGAAGGTGGTGGCGAGCCACCTTAGTGAACCACTGCTTTCCATCTTGTATCTGTAGCAGGTTGCTACAACTGACTATCTGCCCTGACCATTTCAGAGGGCAGTCAAGCAGCATTCACATTGTTGAGAGTCTGGGTTCACATGTAAGCCCGACCAAGTAAGGATAATAGGTTTCCTTTTTCCTAATGTGAATTAGTGACTCAAACGGGTTCATGTGAAAATGCCTGATGGCTTCTTGGCATCATTTATCATTTTACAATTTACGTTTCTAGATTAATTAAATTCAAATGCCACCACTACCATGAACCTGTGTCTCCAAAATTTTAACTTGGCCTTTGGATTGCCAGACCTGTGACATTTCCACTAGGCCACCATCTCCCTCTACATTACAGCAGAGACATCACTTCAAAGGTGCTCATTGACTGGAAAGTTCTTTGGGATATTCTGAGATTGTAAAGATGCTCTATAAATATGCCATCATCATCATCAAAGCTATCAGCTGTTGACTGAGCCGAAATTGCTTATCAGTCCGAGACTCAGCATTAGGCTTCATGCTGTCCCACAGATTGTTTCCATTTAAGTAATGACTTAATGCCAATTCAACGCTTCAGTTGACCCTGCCGCTTTCAAACTTCCAGGTAGCTCATTCCAAACACAAGTACTCGCTGTATAAAATGTTCTCACCTTTTTGTTTCTTCTGCAAAACACTGTGTCCTGTAGTTCTTGACCCCTATCTGTCACACCTTTATACTCAGGGCTTCTTTACCTGCTGTCACCAGCTCCCATGAGATTGGACACTGTTGTTAACTCAAGCCCAACCACTCCACTTAGCATCATACATCAGTGCATTGCTCACCAAGGTTCTTGCAAGGAAGAAAAAATTGCAGCTGTGTACAGGTCAATGTACATGTATTGAAGCAAGTCGTCACTTCTACTTCGGTTTATTCATGCAACATGAGTCGCTGGGAAGTTCAAGGTTTATTGCTTATTCCTAGTTCCCCTTGTGAAGGTTGAAGCACTTTATTGAAAGCTTGCAGTCTGTGTAGTGAAAGAATTCCTACCATATTGTAAGGCAGGAAATTCCAGGAATTTGACCCAGCAATTATGAAAGAACCATACTTTAACATAGATCAATGCATAAGTCATAGTCATAATGTCTTGCAGCATGGAAACAGACCCTCCAATCCAACCAGCCCACGCTGCACATAATCTCATATCTGCTCCTGGTCCATATCCCTCTAAACCTTCGTATTCATATACTTATCCAATGTCTTTTAAATGTTGTTATAATTATATCCACATCCACTATTTCCTGAGGAAATTAATTCCACATGCAAACCATCCTATGTGTAAAACTTTGCCACTTGTGTCTTTTTTAAATCTCTCTCCTCTCCTCTTAAAAGTGTGCCTCCTAGTCTTTAAATTTTCCCATTCTAGAGAAAAGACAACTACTATTAACACTATCTATACCTCTCATCATTTTATAAACTTCCACAAGGTCGTCTCTCAACCTCTTGTGCTCCAGTGGAAAAAGTCTCAGCTTGTCGTCATAATTCGAATCTACCATATCTGGCAATATCCTGGTAAATCGCGTCTAAACCCTCCTCAGCTTAATAATATCCTTTGTATAACTGGGTGACCAAACTTGACACCGCATTCCAGAAGAGGCCTCACCAATTCCTGTACAGCCTCAACATGATTTCCCAACTCAAAGGACTGTGCAATCTAAGAAGCTTCAAAAAGCACTCTCGAAAACAGGTTGACTAATACACTGTGAGTAAGATGTGAGCTATCAGCAGGGATTCATTTCAATTCATCAGCCATATATATGGTTTGCTGTATATAGGGTGCCTTAAACGTCCGCAAATCATCTCATCGATATGGTCCATATTACCTGCTTGCTGCCATACACTGGCTGAGAAGGAAAGTATAACTGTCAATTCATATCTCTGAGCTGAAAACACCAGACACTTCTTAATTCAAGGCTATCCCTAAATATGCACTGACCAACTTCATGCTGAGTACAAGTGAGCTGTATGTATTTCCCATACATCTGCTGTCGTCCTAACTCCAGTTGTTGGAAACTAAAGATTGAGACATTGTATCAAAGAAAGGTTCACTTCACAAAGTGAATCAAACGGAGTGAGTGGAGTCTCTCCTACACTGAGCTGAATTAACCTGACTGGCATTATGTAACATTTCATTGGTGCTGGCTGAGGGAGGAATGTTGACCAGGAGACACTGAGATCTTTAACACACGGCATCTTGTCTCAATACTCGGTGTGACAGACAAGAATGCTGATGGGGCAGCACCGGATATATCGGCCTAATTTGAAGGTTAACCTTCAATCAGCCAGAATCTTATTTTTTGCTTGTGTAAAATGAGCAGCTGCTGTACTTGTGGTTTTTGACAACAATTAGTGGTTTCTATTTATGAAAAGAACTTATGGTTTTTGCTTTCCTTTTTTTCTTTTCACTAGATCATTGATGCTACTCTGAAAGGAAACTGTTCACGCTTCATGAATCACAGCTGTGAGCCCAACTGTGAAACTCAGAAGGTGAGAATGGAAGCTCAAAGTAATTGTTGTGATAATAACTTGCCTCTCACTCTCCTTCCCTTGGTCACTGTCTTATGCCTTTGTCTGCCCCTTCTTCCCTTCCCTCCTTCTGTCCCTCTTCTTTCTCTTCCTTTGTTACCCCTTCGACCCCCTCCTTTTTTTCCTCTACTTCCCACCCTCCTTTTCTTCCCATCCTCCCTTTTTTACTTCCCTGACCCCAGTCCCCTACCCATTTCATCCTGCCTCACCACCCCCACCTTCTCAGCACTTTTTGCTTTCAACCCCATCAATTTATCCAGCACAAACGCATTACCGATTTGAATTTACATCCTCCTTCCTCTCAGTCTGTCTGTGTGCATATCCTCCTGCCCATCCCCTCTTGCTCTCTATGACATCAGGGAGATGCAGAACAGATTCTTGTTCTGTAATAGCTTAATGGATAATATTTGGGATGCTATACTTGACCTTGTTCACATTGGATGAGACATTAGAGCTCCATCTCCTGGTCTTCATTTATAATGTATGTCCCTAGTTATATAGGTATGACTTGAGTACCCAGTTTATTTGAAACCATAACAATACAAGAATAGCAGATGGCCATTTCATCCTCAGGCATGTTCTACCATTCACTAAAATCATCTATTTTCTTCAGTTCTACCCTTCAGCACTATCTCAGCATCCTATAATGATCTTTCCATCTACAAGCCTAACAATTGAGCATGTGCAGCTCTTTACCCCAAAGAATTTCAAAGATTTGTAACATGTTTGACAAAATTTCTCCTCATCCTAAGTAGTCCAATCTCTCATTCTGAGAATGTGAACCCCTAGTTCTAGGTAACTCACACTCGCAGCAGTAACCATTTCAAAATTTTAAGACTTCACTGAGACCACATCTCAATGTTGCAGAAAAGAGATCTCAATTATTCAAACTAGCTTTATAAATCAATCTCTGCATCTCGATAATGACCCTTGTTACAGTCACTCTTGAGGCAAGAAAGTCCTTCCTTGGGTAAGGAGACTCAAACTGTATGAACTAATCCAAAAGTTGCCTCACCAAGGCTTTATACAGTTGCAGTGCGTTCTCTTCAGTCTTATATCTTTATTGCAAAAAGATTGGAGTATAATATTTACTATTTTTTCTTTAGCTGCATGTAAACTATGATTTTGTACGAAGGTCTGTCTTAATGCCATCATTTTCAGGATATTCACCATTTAAATAACATGGCATTCTGAAGCAGAGTCACAGAACTCAAATGTTAACCCTATTTCTCTGTCCACTGATGCTACCGGGCCTGCAGAGTTTCTCTAAAACTTTGTTTTTAATTTAATGTTTCCAGCATCCAGAATATTTTGCTTTTACATAGCCTTCTACTTTTCCTCAGTGCTGAAGGGTAGAACTATCTCAGCATCCTATAATGATCTTTGCATCTACAAGCCTAATGATCTGTGCCTTGAATTCACTCAACAATTGAGTATGTGCAGTAGGTAACTTCACATTTTCACCACATTTCTTTCATCTACCGTGATGTTGTTCCCTCATTTAACTGTCTGAATCCTTGTCCATTTACACTGTACATTCCTACCTATATATTTGCTAAAGAAGTAACATTAGACAAACTATCTCAAGAAGTTGGAATATCTGGTCAACATGGATAGGTTGGACCGAAGGGTCTGTTTCCATGCTGTGCATCTCTATGACTCTAAGTAGCTTTAGGGATAGTAGATGCATTGGTTGTAATTTTCCAAAAATCCTTGAATTCTGGAGAAGCACCAGAGAGTTAGAAAGCTAATGATGTGACAAGCATTTCAAAAAGGAAGGAGTCAAGAGTGGCTAACTACAGACCAATTAGTCTAATCTCCATTGTTGGAAGAAATGTTGGAGTCCATTATTAAGGAAGTAATAGCAGTTCATTTTGAAAATCACAAGTCAAGCAGAGTAAGCATGTCTTCACGAAAGAGAAATAGTGTCTGACTATTTTGTTCAAGTTTTTTGTGGATGTCTCAACCAAAATGGATCGAGGGAAATCCAATAAGGTGTGTTATATTTAACTTCCAGAAGGCATTCAACAAGGTACCTCAAAAGGTACATCAAATAAGAGCCAATGGTTTTTGGAGGTTCTCTATTGGCATGGAGAAGGAATTGGCCAATTCAACAGAGTACAGATAAGGGGTTCTTTTCCAGATTGACAACCTGTAACCGGTGCCGTTTCACCGGGATCAGTGAAGGGACCGTGACAGTTTACAAAATATATTAATGACTTGAAGAATGGAAGTGAATGTACTGCAGCCACATTTCCAGATGACTCAAATTAGGTGGGGAGACAAGTTGTGAGAGGGATGCAAATAGCTGACAGATATTTATCGGATAAATAAGTGAGCAAAAACACATGTAATGTGGGATAATGTGAAGTTGTTCATTTTGCGAGGGAGTACAAAATAACACTGTAATTTGAATCAAGAAAAGCTGCAGAAAGCTGCAACACAGAGACTTGGGAGAACTTGTGCATGAAACAGAAAGCTAGCTGGCAGGTTCAGCAGGTAATCAGAAAGGCTAATGAATGTTGATACTTATCTCGAGGGAGTTGGAAGTATAAGAATCAAGCAGTCTTGAAATTTTGGAAGGTGCTGCTGAGACCACATCTGGAGTAATTTGAACAGTTTTAGTCCCCTTGAGGAAAGATATCATTTCACTGGAGGCAGTTTGGAAGAGGTTAGCTGGGATGATCATGGTCTGGAGGGATTGTCTTCTGAGCAAAGATTAATTAAGTTGGAACTCTACTAACTAAAGTTTAGAAGGATGATAGGCGATCTCATTGAAACATAAGGATTCTTAAGAGCTTTAACAGGGTAAATGCTGAAAAGATGTTTCCCCTTTTTAGGAGAGTCAAGGACAAGAGGACATAATCTTAAATTGGCATCCTGTTATTCTGAGACTGAGATGAGGAGGAATGTATTCTGTCAAAGGGTTGAGCGTATTTAGAACTCCTTGTCTCAGAGAGCTGTGGGAGCAGAGTCCTCGTGTATATTTAAGGTTATAATAGGCTGTGTAGGGGAATCTATGCTTATGAGGAAAATGCAGGAAGGTTGACGTGAGCACTGTCCAATCAGTCAGGACTGTTTTGAATGGCAGAGCAAGCTCGAGGGGGATGAACACCCTACTCCTTTTAATGGATTTCTTTTGTGTATCTGATTAGCAGCCTCACCGTGTCTCTGCCTTCCGAGTCAACCCAACAAAACTTTTTTTATTTATAGCCACACCATTTTCGCCCAACCCCTGCTGTTAATTAGCACCTTTTTCCAGTTTCTCCTCTTCTTCCTTCATGCTCTCTTTGAGCTCATCTTGTCCATGAGACCCATCTCCTGTTCACTCAATCCTATTCCCATGAAATACTGATCACCGAACTTCTCCTAGATGGTTCCCATGTTAGCTGATATTTTTAATAATTTTCTTTTGAGATGTACTCTTCAGACTACGTATCCAACATCCATATCGGATGGGGAGAAAGTTTTTGTCCTATGTACTCGTGGGGTGTGGGCATCACTGATTCAGTCAGCACTTATTGCCTGCCCCTAGAATTAAATATTGGGTATATCAATGCTATTGTCTTAGTGCATTTTCCCGAGTTACTGATGGTATCCTTCTCCCTGCCAACTGTTTGTGATTAAACCAAACTATTTTCAACTTTGGTGTCACCTTTTGATCCTGAGGTGACCGTCCAACCTCGTGTTCATGTCCCCTCCTAACACCAAACTCTGTAACAACACCCAACTTTGCCCTTTTCTCAGCTCCCTGCAGGAGGAGCTTTCAATCTCTGGATTTGACCATTCCAGTACACTCCAGGCTGACCTCCTGCATTCCATCCTTCATAAGTTTGATGTCATTTCCAAAGCTCCTGTGCTGCCTTTGTCTTTATTTGCTCCAAGTTCCACTCATCTATCATATGCCCCGACTGAAATGGAAGCCAGACTGTGAACTACCTTGTCCTTTACATGTGTATTCTCTTGTATTTGTAGTATTTGCTTTACATTTCCTGGTGTATGTGTTCTTTCCAGTGGACAGTAAATGGGCAACTACGAGTTGGATTTTTCACAACTAAGACGGTTCCAGCTGGGACAGAGCTAACCTTCGATTACCAGTTTCAGAGATATGGGTAAGAGATGTCCAGCACAGCCTCTTGTACAACTAAAATGCCTATTTCTTCATTTCCCTCCTTTTATACAGTTATCTTTAACACTGCCTTATACAATCCACTGTCACACAGTGTTGCAGTGTATGTAATACATTAGACGCACCGCAGCAACTCACCAAAGGCTTTTCAGAAGTTCCATCAAAACCGTCAACTGCCATTATCCAGCAGGACTGGGCCACCATATGTATGGGAATAGCATCACTTTGAAGTTCTCCTCATACCATCTGACCTGGACATACGTCATGTGCCCAAACCCTGAAATAGCTGACTGCCCAGAGCCCCAAAAGTATCTCCAATATGACTGACAACAGAAACATGGCTGTGTTGAGGACTTCTACCATTCTTTGAGTGTATCAGTAATGTTCGTGGGCTTGTAATCCTGAGATCAGGAGTTCAAGTTACACCCAGATTATAGTAAAATCCAATTGTTTAATAATATCCTTCAGGGAAGGAACTCTGCCCCTACATGCGGCTGTAGCTAGTAACTAGCTTTGAAATTGCCTAGAATGTCACTCAGTTGTATAAAATTCTTATCAGTGATGGAGATACTATAATTACACGCTATCCTATAGTCAGTGTTTGGTCTCTAAAACCTTTTCCCGATGTGTCTCTTCCTGTTACTAAGGTTGTGATCATTTGATCAGCTGTTTCTGCCATTTGTCTGCCAAGAGTTCCTCTAAAATCCATTTCTGCACACTCCCCTGGCCCCATATACACATGCACACCCGCACGTGCGCACACGTGGTTCTACATCTACTGCAGTCCCAAAACAGCTCTTGCCAAAGCCATACATGGTGTCCAGTACTACTGTGACAAAGGTAAACTTTCACTCCGCACCCTTAGCTTCTGTACAGTCTTTCATACTTTGACCGTACCATTGTTTCATGCTTCTTCACTAACAGCTAGTCCTTTAAGTGTGGGTATGACCATGCTCAACTGGTTCCATTCTTACTTAAATTTTGGTAGTGAATCATTCTGAGAACTTCTCTTCTGGTGCCCACACTATTGTCTTGGGTTTCCCCAAGGATCAGTTATTCCTTTTTTCCTCATCTCAACAAGTCAGTTTCCATGTGTACCTGAACGACTCCTAGCTCTACCTCCCCTCCCATGACTAAATTATCGGACTGTATGGTGAGTGCTTAGCACTGAATAAGGAGAAATGACCCCTAATTAAGTGTAGGCAGCCCCAGTCTTGGAACAGGTTTCATTCTTGTGTCCATTTGCAAGTCATTTGTACACGAGGCAAAACATGTGCAAAAGAAATGTAAAAAAGAACACAAAAGTACAGGAAATATCTACATTCCTGTCTGGGATTGGGTTCATAAATACAGGCGCTTATAATTTGAACATTCATAATTCGACAAACCCCTGTATTGAAAAGAAGAAACCATTATCTTTGGTTTCCTACACAGGACTCTGCACTTACCTGGCTGATGATGAATCAGAATGTTCCCAACATTGGTGTCATAATTGGCCCCTGGATGGCCTTCCAATCAGAGAACTGCCCCGTTTCTCTTGCGACTGCTTGCTTCCACCTTCATTCCATTGCCAAACAGATTCCTGCTTCAGTTCACTTACTGCTGAAACCTTCAGCCATGGTTGTGTTACCTCTGTTTTTGACTAACCCATTCCACTCCTCGAGAATTCCATGTTCAATGCTTCATAAATATGGTGTCATTCCCAAAATGTGTTCCCATGTCCTAACTCCTCCAAGTTCACTTCCCCTGTCATCTTTGCGTTCATTCACGTCCATTGGCTCACAGTAAGCAATCCCTCCATTTGTAAATTCTCATCTTTGATTTCAAACCCTCCTTGTCCCAGCCCCTTGTTATCTTTGCAATCTGGTCCAGTCACACAACCATCTGAGCTATCTATACTCTAATACTAGTGTCTCATGCATCTCGATTTTTAATTATTTCTTAATACCACAGATATCCTTTTGTTTTGTAAAATTCCATGGTATGTCTTGAAGTGTTTGATTATATTAAGGTGTTATATAAATTAAAAAGTTTTAATCCTTGATGTTTGTTGTATCCCTGAGGGTGTCACAGATTAATTAGCTGCATTATATCTTGGTCCCTAGCTGGGGTTTGACCTTAGACTTGTTACTAATTCATATTTTTGTTTCTCTGACTCCTAGAAAAGAGGCTCAGAAATGTTTCTGTGGATCTGCAAATTGTCGTGGGTACCTGGGTGGTGAAAACCGTGTCAGCATTCGGGCTGCTGGAGGGAAGGTTAAATTAAAGGACAAGGATCGATCCCGAAAAAAAGACTCTGTGAGTATCACTTTAAATAGCGTGATGTTTGACTAATACTACATTAAATGCAGATTCCTTTTCTCTCCCCACTTACCCTCTATCATCGGTGCAGTAAGATGAAAGTTACAAAAGGGACATCATACTTGTTAATATACTAGAATTTTTCAAAACTGTAACTAATCAAGTTGATGCAGGGAATTGATGGATATGGCTTACTTGAACTTTCAAAAGACTTCTGATTGTATCCTACAAAAGAGATTAGCATGTAAATTTAAAGCACATGGGCTTGGGGGTGTACTGAAGTGGATAGAGAACTGGTTGGCAGACAGGAAACAAAAAGTATGAATAAACGGGCCTTTTTCCAGAGTGGTAGGCTGTGGCTAGTGGGTTACCACATAGATCAGTATTGGACCCCAGCTATTCAAAATAAATATAAATGATTTAGATGAGGGAAGTAAATGCAATATCTCATGTTTATAGATGACACAAAGCTTTGGGTGAAGATGAAGGGGAATCTCATAGAAATCTATAGAATTCTAGGAAGCCTAGACAGGGTAAACAGCAGAAGGATGTTCCCAATGACCTGGGAGTCCAGAAGCAGAGGGTCACAATCTCTGGATAAGAGGTCGACATTTAGATCTGAAGTGAGCAGTAAACTCTTTACCTAGAAAGTGGTGAACCTGTGAAATTCTCCGCACAAAAAGCGGTTGAAGCAAAAACATTAAATGTTTTCAACAAGATAATAAATATAGTTCTTTATGAATAAATATAGAAATTGAGGGTTTGGTTAAGAAAAAGAAGAAAGCATACGTACGGTATAGACAGGATAGATCGAATGAATCCTTAGAGTATAAAGGAAGTAGGAGTATACTTAAGAGGGAAATCAGGAGGGCAAAAAGGGGACATGAGATAGCTTTGGCAAATAGATTTAAGGAGAATCCAATGGGTTTTTACAAATATATTAAGGATAAAAGGGTAACCAGGGAAAGAATAGGGCCCCTCAAAGATCAGCAAGGCAGCCTTTGTGTGGAGCCGCAGAAAATGGGGGAGATACTAAATGGGTATTTTGCATCAGTATTTACTGTGGAAAAGGATATGGAAGATGTAGAATGTAGGGAAATAGATGGTAACATCTTGCAAAATGTCCAGATTACAGAGGAGGAAGTGTTGGATGTCTTGAAATGGTAAACCCCCAGGACCTGATCAAGTGCACTCGTTAACTCTGTGGGAAGCTAGGGAAGTGATTGCTGGGGCTCTTGTTGAGATATTTGTATTATCGATAGTCACAGGTGAGGTGTTGGAAGACTGGCGGTTGGCAAATGTGGTGCCACTGTTTAAGAAGGGCGGTAGGGACAAGCCAGGGAACTATAGACCGGTGAGCCTGATTTCGATAGGGGGCAAGATTATTCGAAGGAATCCTGAGGGATAGGATGTACATGTGTTTGGAAAGGCAAGGACTGATTAGGGATAGTCAACATGACTTTGTGCGTGGGAAATCATGTTTCACAAACTTGATTGAGTTTTTTGAAGAAGTAACAAAGAGGATTGATGAGGGCAGAGCAATAGATGTGATCTATATGGACTTCAGTAAGGCGTTCGACAAGGTTCCCCATAGGAGACTGGTTAGCAAAGTTAGATCTCATGAAATACAGGGAGAACTAGCCATTTGGATACAAAACTGGCTCAAAGGTAGAAGACAGAGGGTGGTAGTGGAGGGATGTTTTTTCAGACTGGAGGCCTGTGACCAGTGGAGTGCCACAAGGATTGGTGCTCGGTCCTCTGCTTTTTGTCACTTACATAAATGATTTGGATGCGAGCATAAGAGGTACAGTTAGTAAGTTTGCAGATAGAGTCATAGAGATGTACAGCATGGAAACAGACTTTTCGGTCCAACTCGTCCATGCTGACCAGATATCCCAACCCAATCTAGTCCCACCTGCCAGCACCCGGCCCACATCCCTCCAAACCCTTCCTATTCATATACCCATCCAATGCCTCTTAAATGTTGCAGTTCTATCAGCCTCCACCACATCGTCTGGCAGCTCATTCCATACATGTACCACCCTCTGCCTGAAAAAGTTGCCCCTTGGGTCTCTTTTATATCTTTCCCCTCTCACCCTAAACCTATGCCCTCTAGTTCTGGACTCTCAACCCCAGGGAAAAGACTTTCTCTATTTATCCTATCCATGCCCCTCATAATTTTGTAAACTTCTATAAGGTCACCCCTCAGCCTCCGACGCTCCAGGGAAAACATCCCCAGCCTGTTCAGCCTCTCCCTATAGCTCAGATCCTCAAACCCTGGCAACATCCTTGTAAATCTTTTCTGAACCCTTTCAAGTTTCACAACATCTTTCCGATAGGAAGGAGACCAGAATTGCATGTAATATTCCAACAGTTGCCTAACCAATGTCCTGTACAGCCGCAACATGACCTCCCAACTCCTGTACTCAATACTCTGACAAATAAAGGAAAGCACACTAAACGCTGCCTTCAATTTCCTATCTACCTGCAATTCCACTTTCATGGAGCTATGAACCTGCACTCCAAGGTCTCTTTGTTCAGCAACACTCCCTAGGACCTTACCATTAAGGGTATAAGTCCTGCTTAGATTTGTTTTCCCAAAATGCAGCACCTCACATTTATCTGAATTAAACTCCATCTGCCACTTCTTAGCCCATTGGCCAATCTGGTCCAAATCCTGTTATAATCTGAGGTAACCCTCTTCGCTGTGCACTACACCTCCAATTTTGGTGTCATCTGCAAACTTACTAACTGTACCTCTTATACTCACATCCAAATGACTCACATGTAAATGACAAAATGTAGAGGGCCCAGTACCTATCCTTGTGGCACTCCACTGGTCACAGGCCTCCAGTCTGAAAAACAACCCTCCACCACCACCCTCTGTCTTCTACCTTTGAGCCAGTTCTGTATCCAAATGGCTAGTTCTCCCTGTATTGCATGAGACCTAATCTTGCTAACCAGTCTCCCATGACACCAAAATTGGAGGTGTAGTGGACAGCGAAGACGGTTGCCTCAGATTACAACAGGATCTTACCAGATGGGCCAATGGGCTAAGAAGTGGCCGATGGAATTTAATTCCAATAAATGCAAGGTGCTTCATTTTGGGAAAGCAGATCTTATCAGGACTTATACACTTAATGGTAAGGTCCTCGGGAGTGTTGCTGAACAAAGAGACCTTGGAGTGCAGGTTCATAGCTCCTTGAAAGTGGAGTCGCAGGTCTATCGGATAGTGAAGAAGGCGTTTGGTATGCTTTCCTTTATTGGTCAGAGTATTGAGTATAGGAGTTGAGAGGTCATATTACGGCTATTCAGAACATTGGTTAGGCCACTGTTGGAATATTGCGTGCAATTCTGGTCTCCTTCCTATCGAAAAGATGTTATGAGACTTAAAAGGGTTCAGAAAAAATTTACAAGGATGCTGCCAGGGTTGGAGGATTTGAGCTAGAGGGAGAGGCTGAATAGGCTGGGGCTATTTTCCCTGGAACATTGGAGGCTGAGGGGTGATCTTATAGAGGTTTACAAAATTGAGGGGCATGGTTGGGTAAATAGGCAAAGTCTTTTCCCTGGGGTTGGGGAGTCCAGAACTAGAGGGCATAGGTATAGGATGAGAGGGGAAAGAAATAAAAGAGACCTAAGGGACACCTCTTTCACGCATTGGGTGTGCGTGTATGGAATGATCCGCCAGAGGAATTGGTGGAGGCTGGTACAATTGCAACATTTTAAGCGGCATTTGGATGGGTATATGAATAGGAAGGGTTTGGAGGGATATGGGCCGGGTGCTGACAGGTGGGACTAGATTGGGTTGTGATATCTGGTCAGCATGGACGGGTTGGACCAAAGGGTCTGTTTCCATGCTGTACATCTCTATGACTATGACCTTATATCAAGGGTTATGGGGAAAAAACAGGAAGAAGCAACAGAGTAGGATAATCCGGTGTGATCACATTGAATGGCAGAGCAAATTCGAAGGACTGAATGACCTACTCCTCCCATTTTCAAGTTTTCTAATAGCCAAGCCATGTGGTCTAGCATCTCTTTCCTCTCAATTGTCAGGTGGATGAAGAACTAGAGGCATTCCTAGAGAATGGTGATGGATTGTGTGACTCGAACCATGTGCTCAGTTTAACCCGGCTGATGGTCCGCATTGAGACAATGGAGCAGAAATTGACCTGCCTGAAGATAATACAGGTAATGGAAGAAGGACCTGAAATAGCGGTGAGTCATTATAACCCAAGTAAAACCTCATGCCCAAAGTTAATCCAGAGGGGATTGCTATCTGAATGCATGTCATGGTCATGTGTCTTTGTAATGCTTTCACTTGTTGGTAAGTCATTCATAGTTGGTATTACCTTGTTGGTATTACCTCTCCAAAGTCAAATAGAGTCAAGGGAACAGTAGTGCAGCAGTGATGTTATTGGATTGGTAATTCGGTGACAGGTAAAATCCCAGGCAGTTGAGAATTGAATCCTAATTGTTTTTAGTCTTCATTGAAGTGGTTGTTATATAATAAAAGTGACCATATACTTTTTGGATTGTCATTAGAAGCCCACCCCTGGTTCACCTGCCACCCTTACCTGGTCCATCCTTTATATGACCTCACTCCCCATACTCATGGTCAGCTCTTAGCTACCCTTTGTGTTTGCCCAGTATGTCACTCATTTCTAACCAACCATGATTAACAGTTCTGGAATATATAGAACTACCTAACATTGTGAGTCAAGCTTCACCGCATGGACTACAGAGAGTGGAGAGGTTATAGTGGAGCTGTACAACACCTTAGTTAGGTCTCAGCTGGAGTATTGTATGCAGTCTAGTCGTGATACAAGAGAAAGGGTTTGATTGCGCTAGAGCGTGTGTAAAGGATGGACACTGCAATGTTGCCTGGTTTGGAGCGATTCAGCTATGAATAGAGACTGAATAAGTTAGGATTGTTTTCCTTAGAGTAGAAAAGGTTGAGAGGGGAAACCTAAATGAGGGGTTAAAAATTATGAACGGCATGAGTAGAGTGAATAGGAATAAATCTCTCACCTTCAGCAAAGGAATCAATAACTGGGGGAATAGATTTAAGATAAGGAGCAGGAGGTTTTGAGGGGATTGAAGGAAAGTATTTTTCATCTGGAGAGTGGTGAGTACTGGAACTCGCTGCCTGAAAGGATGGTAGAGGCGGAAGGCAGTGCATTCTCGCTATGGGAAGAAAATTAAACATGGGCAGCAAATGAAGGCTTTGCTATTGATGTCCATATCCTTGCATGGAAAGAGGTTAATGCCATGAAGAGAAGATTGACAGCCTAAGATGTTTTTTAAACAAAATATTAATGTGCATGTTCATTTTGCAGAACACACATTCGCAGAGTTGCTTGAAGTCCTTTCTGGAATACCATGGATTATCGCTGCTATGGATCTGGATGACTGAGCTCGGTGATAGCCGGGGCAACTCCAGCAACAGTATTAAGTTTCAAACTGAAGTATGTTGAGCTAAAGATTCGTGGGGCATGTTGCACTTGAGTGTTGTATCTGGCTGCATGCATGGGAAGCTGCAATACTCGCCCTTCTCCAGCAGAGAGAGCTCAAATATTAACAAGTGCTGAAAGATGGCACAAAGTGAAGTTGGTTGGTACAGCGCAGGATTTAAGGTCATATTTTTGTACAGATTTTGTGTTTGTCTAAGTAAACAATGGTAGCGCTGCAAAACTGCACTTTCTGTCAGCATTGAGCACACATACGTAGTTGTTTTCCTATCTTCAAACTGTTCCTTGAGAATGGATCTGTTTGAAGGTTGAAAAACTTGTAACATGATGCAGTGTGAAAAGTTCTAATTTTGCAGAAACTTTGCCACATCAGGCAATAAAGTGCTTCGCCCTTTACCACTGTGGGCATTGGGGTAGTAATGGAGTTTATGGGCTTCCATAGTCCTCGCAACGAGGAGAGGCCACTAATCGCCAGACCCAGGATTGTCTTCTCAGAATTCAGGGACAAAGCTGCTGTCTCATGGAAATGTACATTTGGATAACTGGGACCATTCTGTCTGTTGTATCAGTGCTGACTGCAAAACACCTACAGCCTTATAGCCCTTGATCTCTAGCCCTGTAGTGCCTTATCAGTTAATTGTGGAAATGAACACTAAGGTTCCTTCTACACTTAACAGATTCCTACCATTTTATTATGTATTCCTTTCCCTTGTTTGCTCTCCTCAAATGCATTATCTCAGTCTTTTCTGGGTTGAATTTGATTTCCCACTTATCAATGGGTTGGTTAGATTGGTAGATATTTTTTTCCTACATTCAACAAATTCCTTCCTCACTTTCAGCCATATGCCCAATTGTCATGTGATCTGCAAATTTCTTTATTCTGCCTCCAACATTTAGGTCTCAATCTTTGACGCATGCCACCAGTAACAGCAGGCTCAGTGCTGTACACAATGGAACCCCTTGGCAAGAGCCTTCCAGCTTCCTTCCAGCTTGGATCTCGAGAGCTTTCAATTTATTAATCAGTCTGCATACTAAGTTTTTTTTTCAAAAGTTGTACAAAATCCATGTAGAGTACGTTAATTGTGCCACACTAATTGACACTCCTTACTTCCTTAAAAAAATGCAGTCAAGTCAATCAGACTCTACCTTCTTTAACAAATTCATGCTGAAAGCCTTGTTTAGTCCCAATGTTGATTTGTATCATTTCTTAGAAATTGTTATCCATATCCTGACCTGATGGTGTCTCTTGAGTTTTCTGTAGAGTAGGGGATTGAATCTGTACCTTCTCAAGTGGGAATGCTACAATTCAGATGAAGGCTCAGTGCACTGCATGTTAGCTGTGAGTGCAAAGTAAAATTTGTTCAACACTATCCCATTAAATAGGAATGGTTTATATCTCACCAGTGCTGTCCCTCTCCTGGTAAGTGTAGAGGCAGCTTTGACTTTACCCCTTCCATGCTGTATCTGCCTTAACTGTGTATAGCACTGGGCCTTGAAAGACCCAACGATTCTGGTAAAGTAGAGGATGCTGAAAAGCTGGTGCTGAGCATACTCTGCTTTTATTGTAAAGAAAGTACTTACCCATTTGACACTCTTATCTTCATTCATGTCCTTGAATATTGCAATGCCGAAGGAGGTCATTTGGCCAATCATTGAATGAGGTGGATGTCACATCCCACAGCACCCAGCAATCCATTTTCATGTACATTGCCGATATCCTTTTTGGAAGTTCCTATGGAATCAGATTTCACCATCTTTCTGTGTCAGCTCCAGCTCTTTTGACAATAAGTCAATGTTCTACGTTACTAACTCGCTCATCAGAGCAAAAAAAAACCTCCGATTTGTTTAATGAAAACTCATCGTAACATTTAGCAGAATCGTATAGAAAATACAGCACAGAAACATCCTATTTGGCCCAGTCAGACCACCGTGCTATTTATTCTGCATTCAAACAAGTGAATATTTCCATTAACTCCCCTTAACAAATTCTGCTATATAGACAAAATCTAAATTTCTCCACTCTCCACAAAACTGAAGTTTCTCATCTCTAGTATTATCCTGGCAAAATTCCTCTATAACTCCTTAAAGGATTTGACATTGTTATTTGATACCCAGTGGTGGGAGAGGGAGTGACCAAATCAACTGCTCTGTTTGAGAGTCCCAGTTCTGCAGTGTGAAAGATTGGCCTATACTACAGAACCTCCACACTGTGGTGCTGCTGTAACAAGGAATCAAGATCAGAGCACAAAACATTGAGAATTTAACATTAAAAAATTGCAACTTAGAGTGTGGTCCTTCAGCTTATTGTCATGTTGAAATGCGAAGGGATGGACAAGGTGAGTGGATGAAATTGTGACATAAAGCATGACCTTTTGAAGGAAGACTAATATTGCTAAGGAATTCTACCTCTTTTCTGTCATGAGTCCAACCATTGAAGTTGGAATATGAGAATAGCATTGACTGTAGAATTGTTCACTTGTCTTCACAGATCATGAAGACGCTGGAACTGCTACCAATCTCCACCAAGAACATGTTGGAGGAAAGCAAACTCCTGCCTATTATTCAGCGTTGGGCTCAGACGAAGGCCTCAGCTCCCCAGATCAGCGAGGCAGATGGTTACTCGAGTGAAAATACCTCCCGTGCACAAACACCGCTGAACACACAGGATCCAGCGTTGAAGCAGAGCACTGAAGCTGATACTGACCCCTCCAAAAAACTGGTGATGAAGAGGCTGAAGATCATGAGTGAGAACAGTATGGACAGTGGCCTTTCCGACACGAGTAAAGCCTCTGACGGAGAGGTTGAGGTCAAAGAAGTGAAGGATGAGGTTGTTGCTACTATCGAACCGTCGCCATGCCTCCCGCTGGACGAGGAGGAGCCGCCAGGCCAGGTGCCGGCTGATGATGGGGAGGGCCAAGAGACAGATCCTGCTTCCAAAACAACCAATGGGGCAAAGCTGGAAGAGGGGATCTTGGTGGAGACGCCATCGCAGGACGAAGAAGAAGGCATTTCTGATGCAGAGAGCGAGCGAAGCCAAGAGCAACCTGGTAAAATGGAAGATGTGAGTGAGCTGGCAATGAAGCTGCTTGATGTCTGGAAGGACCTGAAGGTAGGTACTAGCAGCTGAAGGAGTTGAAATGCTGTGCGCACCGAATTTCAGGGAGGGAGTGGTCAACAGGCTCCTTTAGGTGGAAATAGTCTGCACTATATTGATACGATCAAATGCAAATTAGGACAATTGTTTTCAGAAAATATCATTGAGATTGATCTATGAGCAATTTGATTCATGATATCTGGACAGTTTGGCTTCGATTTCCACATTGAGCACCACTGGGATTTCCCTGCGTGTCTGAGTCTGTGATAGGATTACAGTGAACAGTCATTAACTTCACCTTTGTTATATATGCAGCCACTGGAATGGGGGAAGGCAAGTTGGATAGATTCAACATCAGAAATGGCAGGAATGAATATGGCCAAATAGGGAAATAAAAGGTGGATCCAATCCTATAAATTGGGAATATATGTTTGCCCATTGTCTTTTCTTATCTAGCAGTTCCAGACTTCCTTTTGGTCAGTGCCATCTATGTAAAAGTGTTGTTTTCCTGTCCCCGCAGAGTTGTCTTTTAGTGATATTAAAAAAATTGTTGGGAGATTCACAAGTTCTTTTTCCATAGTATTGCTCAAATGGGTAAGGGAATGCACCACTTACTGGCCTGGCTTTGCAATTGCAGCATGTCTTGGCCTGTTTGCACGCACATCTCCATGAAGAAAATACTGATAGTTTTTATTTAGCTATGGGACTCAACCTGCAAGAGTGTCACTAACGAGTGCCAACAACAGAAAGTGAAGTGTTGGAAAGGAAATGCGGTCACACTGGAAGATTTATGGTTACGGTCCCCCCACTGGCTCAGTGGATGAAGGCTATGCCTCAGATTGTAACAGTTCAAACATGCCAGGTTAGAACCTTATCTCGGCTGAGTTAACTCTCCTCAGATGAGCATGGTAACTGAAATTCTAGAATCAACTTCTGAGATTGGACAACTGAAAGCACAGAAAGCAGTCAGCTGCTTTCTCCCCATCATGATCTAATGTACTGTTCTGTCTAAACAGCAAAGCCATGCAGCAATGAGCAATGTGTCAAGCAACAACTACTACTTTATATAGCATCCTTAAAACAATGAAATGTCCCAACATATTTCACAAGAGCATTAAATAGGGCAGTAGTAAAGGTCAAAGTGGGTAATAATGATAAAAAGATAAAATTAATGATTTTATTTAAATACATGTAGAATTCAGAATAAAATAAATGATCTAACAGCTAATGAACATGACGTGGTAGCAGTTATGGGGATATGATTACAAGGCAATCAAAGTTGGGAACTATATTCAGGAGAATGTGATTTTTCAAAAGGTAAGACAGGAAGAGTGGTGGGTAGCTTTGTTAGTACAAGATGGATTAATTACAATAGAAAGAAATTATCTGGATCAGATGTAGAATCCATATGGCTAAACAACGAAATAACAAGGGAAAGAAGACATTGATGGGAGGAGTGTGTAGGCACCCTAACAGTAGCTGTTCTGTAGGATAAAGAATAAATCACGAGTTCATTTTTTTTTAAGAAAACATAGCTAACTTTAATTTTAATGTGGATTTGAAAAATCAGTTTGGCAAAGGTTGCCATGAGAAACCGTTCATAGGGGGGTTTTGGGACAGTTTCCTGCAATAATGTTAGGATCCAATGAGGAATAAGGCTGTGTTGGATCTATTAATGTGTAATGAGAAATTATTCAGTGTAAAAGCTCCCTAGGGTTCAGTGACCGTGACATGACAGAATTCAGCATTCAATTTGAGAAACTGGGGTCAGAAATAATTGCTAAACTTAACTCAAGGTCATGGGGGTGACCACTGAGTGGACTAGGAAAGAAATTTAGCAGAAAAGATAGTTGAGGAACTGTGGCAGATGTTTAAGAAAATAGTTCATGACCCTCAACAAGATATGCCTCAGTGAGGAAGAAGGACTCTAGGAAAGGGGTGCTCTAGCCATAGTTAAACAAGGAAGTTTAGGATAGTATCAAACTGAAAGCAAAAACATACAACATCGCAAAGATTAGTGCTGATTCATAGGATTGGGAAAGCCGACCAGCAAAATATTAAACAGGGAGAAAATAAACTGAGAGCAAAGTAACAAGCAATATGTAAATGGACAATAAGAGCTTCAATATATAAAAAGGGAGGAGAGGGGCAAACTGCACATATGCCTATTCGAGAATGAACCTGGGAAAGTAATCATGGTTAACCAGGAAATGGCAGAGGAGTTAAATAAATACTTTGCCACAGTCTATTCAGTAGAAGAATTTAGTAGCATTCCAAATATACTAATTAATCAAGGTGCAAAAAAAGGGGGAAAAAAAACACAATACCTGTCACTAGGGAAAACATAGGGGTGAAAGCCAATCGGTTTTCTGCACCTGATGTGTTGCATCCTCACATTTTAAAATAAGTAGCTGCAGCAATACAGAATGTATTGGGAGTAATCTTTCAACATTCCTTAGATTCAGAAAAAAGTCTCAGAATTGGAAAACCACCATTGTCAATGCACTTATTCAAAAAGGGAGGGAGAATAAATGAAAGGTAACTCTAGTTTCACATCTGTCATGGGGTAAATGAGAGAGTCTGTTGCAAACAGTAGCAGAGCTATTTAAAATACATAATATGACCAAGGAGAGTCAACATGGCTTCATGAAAGGGAAATCATACCGCAAACTTGTTACTGTTCTTCAAGGAGGTTAAAAAAAAGATAGGAGAAAGTGAGGTCTGCAGATGCTGGAGATCAGAGCTGAAAATGTGTTGCTGGAAAAGTGCAGCAGGTCAGGCAGCATCCAAGGAACAGGAGATTCGACGTTTCGGGCATAAGCCCTTCAGGAATGAGGAAAGTGTGTCCAGCAGGCTAAGATAAAAGATATCTTAGCCTGCTGGACACACTTTCCTCATTCCTGAAGAAGGGCTTATGCCTGAAACGTCAAATCTCCTGTTCCTTGGATGCTGCCTGACCTACTGCGCTTTTCCAGCTACACGTTTTCAGCTAAAAAGATAGATAAAGGGAAACCAATGGATGTAATATATTTGGATTTCAAAAAATGCATTTGACAGGTTATCGCGCACAGGCTACTGAATGAGATAAGAGCCCAAGGTGTAGGGGCATTTTAACCAGTAACTTGTGGAGTATCACAAGGATCAGTGCTGGAACAAATATTATTTACAATATACATCATGGGTGGTACAGTGATTTGCTTCACAGGACCAGGGACCAGGTTTGATTCTAGCCTCAGTCAACTGTCTATGTGGAGTTTGCACATTCTGTCCATGTTTGCGTGGGTCTCCTAGGTGCTCCACTTTCCTCCCACAGATGTTCAGGCTAGATGGATTAGCCATAGTAAGTACAGGGTTCCAGAATTGGAGGAGATGTTAGTTTTGGTGAAATGCTGTTCGCAGGGTTGGTGCAGTTGGGCCAAATGGCCTCTATCTGCATTGTATGGATTCTACGATCAATTACTTTGATGAGGAAATATGCTGTTGCCTAGATCATAATTGGTGGAGGATGAGAAGGTTAAGTAAGTGGGCAAAATTAGGCAGATAGAATATAACGTGGGAAAATGTGAAGTCATGCACTTTGACAGGTGGAATGGAAGAGTTTAAAAATTATCTAAGTTGGAAAGGACTGCAGAAAGTGTCAGCACAAAGGGATTTGAGAGTTCTTGTGCATGAATCATTAAAAAGATAACATCCAAGTTCAACAAGTAACAAGGAAGGCAAATAGGGTGTTAACCTTTATTTCAAAGGAAATGAAATATAAAACTAGGGAGGTTTCAGGGAGGTATGAAAATAAGCAGGAGACTTTTAAAATCAGGTTGAGTCTGAATGTAACGAAGTGGATGAAGAGTTCAGCAGCAGACAAACTGAGACAGTGGCAGAATCAAATAACCAACAGACGATGCATAAGCATTTAGAATGCTGGACCACGTGGTAGTCCTAGAGGAGGTGTGCACTGCAATAAGTCAGCCATGTGCAGCAAGCGAAAACAAGAGGGAATATCTATCTCGTGTTGTCCAGTGTATTTATGCAAGAAAATGACAGGCCAGGGCTGGACTGTTATGATTTCTCATTCCCTGGCCCTATAGTTCAAGAATCTATTGCTGCACCTTCCTAGGCCGATTGGGGTTATATGTTAAAGGGCTCATGTGTTAGTAGGTTTTTGGCAGGAGTTGGAGGTGAGGTCATGGATGAGACATATAACTAATGTTCTAAATTATGAATGAGAAGCTTGGACTCCATTGTCAACTTCATTTCTGCTCAATAAAGTTGTTCTGAGCCAGCCAGACCTTCTCCATGAATCTTAATCAGTAGTTGGTGAGGTTGAGACCCATTGCTGTGTTTTGCGTAGCGGTGAGCAGTGTTATGTTGCAACACTCAGCGTGGATTAACATTCCCCAGTATTGATGGAGTGCTGCATTGCCACAGGAAGGTGAAACGTAACAGTCGAGATACCTTACCTGACTACAATTGTGCAGGCTGCTGGTGAGCTCACACCTGAAGTACCGCATGAGGATCTGACCCCCCCCCTACCATTTCAAAATAGGTATACTAGCATTAGGGAAAAATCCAAAGATTCACTAGGCTAATTCCCAAAGGAATGGGTTGTCTTCTGAATAAATATTTAGTTTTACAGCATTGCAATTCAGAGTCTAAGAAATGATCTGATTAAAATGCAAAATGATCTGAGGGTTTTTGATGGGGCCAATGCTGAAAGGAGGTTTCTTCTAATCAGAATTCCTACAATATGGAAACAGGCCGTTCAACCCATCAAGTCTACACTGACTCTCCGAAAAGCATCCCAACCAAACCCACCCGACTACCCTCATCCTGTATTTCCTATGGCTAATCCACCTAGTCTGCATAATCCCTGAATACAATGGGCAGTTTAGCATGCGTGATCCACCTAACCACATTTGGACAGTGGAAGGAAATCCGAACACCCTAATGATGGAATAGAACTAAGGGCACAGTTTCAAAATGATATTGTCACTTTTAAATGAAGATGAGGAATTTCTTCTTTCACGGGGTTGTTAATCTTGACAATTGTGAACCCCAGAAAACTGGAGGCTGGATCACTGAATATATTCAAGGTTAACTTCGACAGAATTTTGATCTTCATTGGTTATAGGGGATTCCTGGGAAAAGGGTGTTTCGGACACGGTTAGATCCATCATAATGTTATGAAGTGGTAAAGCTGGCTCAAGAGACATATTTCCTCTTTTATCTAGGTGCCGTTCTTCTAATAAGAAAGCAATGAATTAAAGTCTTGTCCAACTGTCCAGGTGGATATTAAAGATCCCATGGCACTAATTGAAGAATTGTAGAAAGAATAATTCTGGCACACCAGATAACATCGACAATTCATCCAAAATTAGTTGGTAATTCTTAGCCCTAGTGCCTTGCTGTGAGACCTTACTCTATGGAAAATACTGCTATGTTTCCCAACACAGCAGTCACTTTTGCAAGGATAACTTTAAGATATGATTGTTTGATATAAATGCCCATTTCTAACTTTGCTAACTTTGTTACTTAGGAGGTATACAGAATCCCCAAGAAAGATCGAAGCCAAGCAGAACGGGAAAGTACTGGTAAGTATGACAAAGACCTCTTGTTCTATTAGCTCCTTTACTACTCTGACTCGTTGATATGTGATTTTGTCTGTTTGACTGTGGAGATGGATATGAAATATTTGTTCAGTGACCCAGCCATTTCCTTACTCCCCAGATATTTTATTGGTCACTGTGTCGAAAGCACCAACAATTAATTGCACCATTCCTCTACCATAATGTAACCATTTTTGGGTCTCATGATTCTTGGTGACCTTTTGATGTGCTGTGTCATGCCAGCTTTAGGCAAGAGTAGTCTGTGTAATCCCACTTCCCCACCTTTTCTCTGTGGTCCTTTTGTAAAATCTGCTTTTATATTCCAGACTGGTTTACTTTAATCCTAATCTTCCCTTTTTGTCAATTATCTTGTCACCTTTTGCTGGTTTTTAAGAACAATTCCAATTCTCAGGCTGTCTACTATTCTTTATAACATAGTAAAGTGAACTTTTTTCCCTTACCGCCGGTGCGGGCATCACTAGCTGGGTCCCCGTGTGTTACACATCCTTAGTTTCTCTTGAATTGACTGACTCGCTAGATCATTTCAGTCACATGTTGACCAGACTGGGTAAGAACAGCAGATTTCCTTTCTTAAAGGACATCAGTGAACCAAATGACAATTTGCAGTCGTTACATGGTTGCCATTCGGCTAGCTTTTTGATTGTGATTTTTGTTGAATTCCGATTTCACTATCTGCAGTGGTTGGATTCAAATCCGTAGTCCCAGAAAATTGGCCTGGATTCTGGATTACTAATCTATCAAAATTACCACTGTTCCACTTCCACCCTCAGTATCTCATGCTGACTTCAGCTTTTAGACCAGACCTGCAGATAGCTCCTGGAAGAAGCTATCATACATCTGTTTAAGTATACTCAGCTTTAATGACCTCTTCAGAGTTTTATCCTAACACTTCTGGCCATACAAATAACACTAACTCCTCATTCTAAAGTAAACTACTTCACTATGTATCCTTCTCAGGAGAACAGATCAACAAGGACTTCACAGGACTCAAAATAAAAAACAAAACCACGCCTACTTCTCCAAGCTATGGATATTTCTCCTCAGCTTAAAAATAAATGTTCTAGCCATTTCTAGCACACCTCCAGATTCCATTATTTATGTTACTGGATCACAATACAGTCAAAAATAAACAAAGTCCGTTGGTGGTGCACAAAACCCATACAGTGTAAAGCCAGGCGTCAAAATTGTTTTTGAAAGAAATCACCGTGATTACAGAAATACTGATAAATTAATGATTAACTTCAGACTCAGTCAAAACCTACAATCACTAAGTCAAAAACCCAAGCATGCAATAAATAATTTTAAACAATATTGATCTGTCAGTATAGGGAGTCGGTTGTGCAAAGCAGCCTAGGTCGCCACTTGTGTTTGCTGACCATTCATAAATCTATAGGTTTTGGATGTGGAGGATGCAGGTTGTTATTCCACATCAACCTGATACATTCACTACTCAACATGAGCCATTGTGTGTTACCCAGATGTTTGTGTGAGATGGTGATCGGAAGTGCTGTCAGTATGACTACCCCTTTTCCCTCTGTCTATTGCCACCACAAGAGCAAATTACAATTAATTAGCCCTGATATCCAACTGAAGAGAAAAACTCAGGCAGATTGACTGAACTGAAAACCTAAGAGTGTCAAGTAAAAGATCTCCAGAACCTACATCTGAAGCTGATGGTAGTGAAGGATGGGAAAAATGCACCACAGGAAAGAATCCGAGGAAGTGTTGAGATATGATATTTTACAGCTGGACAAGTTCACCGAGAAAGGGAAAGATGACAACATGGAGGGATTTAACCACAAGTTGTGAATTCAAATTTTAGGCATTGAGAAACTGGGAGCTAATATATTTTGTTTAATTCATTCACAGATATGGGTGTTGTTGCTAGAGCCAGTATTTAATACCCATACCTAATTGTTAAGTGTCAACCACATTGCTGTGGATCTGGACATATATGGGTCAGACCAGATAAGAATGGCAGTTTCCTTCCTTGAAGTACATTAGTAAACAGATGGGTTTTTCCAACAGTCAACATGATTTCATGGAGATCAATAGACTCTTAAATCCAGATTTCTTTTATTGAATTCAAATTCCACCATTTGCCATGGCAGGATTTGACCTTGGCTCCTCCAAACATTACCTGGGTCTAGCAATAACACCACTGGCCATCACCACCTCCTATTTGAATGAGAAGAGGATGATGTAAAAGTGGGACTTGGTCAAAAAAGAGACATAAGAGCATTGAACATTGGAGGTGACAACTTCTCGTTAGAGACTTTTAGCAGAACATTGGCAGGTGGCAAAGCTAGGCAGTCTTTCTGATGGAAGAATGTGAAGTTAGACATAATTTAGAGTCAAATAAGATGCAAAGTTTGGTTCAACCAGAGATGTTAGTCATATAAGGATTGTGGTATCAGTGGCCAAACTGCTTAATATTAAACTGAAATAAATGATGGATGTTCAGGATCAGATTTGAGGGTCATGGGAGCATTGGGAAGGCCCAAAGAGGCAGTGATGACCTAATGCTGGGAGTTAATGTACAAATGAAAAGTGACCCCATGTCTGTAAGAGATGTCACCAAACACAGAATGTGGACAAGGATAGGGACAGAGTGCTGAGGATTGACTGTTGGTGAACTCCAGCAGTGACAGTGAGAAGATAAGTTGTGGTTGAACTTGCTTTGAGTTGACCGTGAAACCAAACATATCAATCCTACTGAGCTGAACAACAGAGGAAAGGCACAGAGAAAGGTGTCATTGTTGACCATTTTGAAATCTGCTTAACTGCCCTCTTGCCGAGGGCACTGGGCTTCCATCATGATCAGAGTCAGATAGGATATTGTGTTTTTAGGAGTGCATGACAAAGCGCAAACTTGATCAAAGGAAATTCCAAACTGAGAGCTGTGGAAAAGATGGTGATCAATTCATTCAGCAATAACATATTCAATAAGTGTAAAACAAAATTGGAAATCACAAACTAAGGATTTGAGAGTGAGATTTTGATCAGGTTCCTAAGGTAAAAGTTTTGTGGGGGAAACCATTTACAGTGATATGAATACAAAGGGAAGTTGTGAGTTCACTGGGAAAGGGTTTGAACGAGCAGTGGATAGCTCTCGTGGAAGCGATATGCTTGACAATGACGACAGGAGGGGAAGAGCGTAAATGTGCCAAGGATTTTGCGGTGAAGCTAGGGGGCAGGCTTTGGGGTGAGCTTGGTGATGAGGATAAGGAGAAATCTCATATCCAACTAAATGCTCCTTTCTTGGTGACAAGAAATTCATGAGCCCCTTGTAGATTTGATAGAGCTGATCAAAACTGATCCGGTGAGGCCAGATTATAAAAGCAAAGGTTTGCTGAGGGAGAGGGGATGGTGAAGTAAATCAGTAGTTGTTGTGCCAAGCAGAGATCTGAAAGGATGGTAATACTGCACTTGCTGTTTGACTCACTATAACAGCTGTACCTGACCTAGTTCTTTGGCAAAGCAAAGTCAGGGAAGGGACTACTTGCTGAGCATTTATTTAGTTATTATAGCAGGGCTAGTTAGTGATGTGGCATTTGATAATGTTTTGTTATCATTGGTACATAAGAGGAGGTGATTGCTCTTAGCATGGAGATCTCAGCCAAATTGGGCAAGCCAGTCTATACCATCAATGTTGTTGTTCCCTGTTCATCATCTCGGCAAACCAGAGGGGTTAATTTAAATAGAGTTTTATTTTAAGAGAGAAATGGGAACAAAATCGAACCAAAGATTCACTTTTTGTTGACTTGTCTGTTGCTTTCTCAATCCCACTTGAGCGTTCTCCTGTTGCTTTGTATTTTTGCGTTCTAGAGCGAAGCAGGGATGGGACAACACAGAAGGATGTTTCCCAGGTTCCAAAGACACCAGTGAACCTGGGTAAAGAGAAAGATGCTGACAAGACACTTAGCAAAGATCGTAAAAAACGTAAACCAGCAACTTCTCCACCTCCGTCAGCCTACGAGAGAGAAGGACTGAAAAGATCTGTCCCAGATGAAAGGCAAGCTTATTTTCTGTTTCTCTTTCTTTCTGCCTATCCTGATCGTATGCTGGGTTCTAAGAAGCCCTCCGTCACTCTTAGGTGGTGACTTATCAGTGATGGATCGTGTAAGGCTAAAACTACCAGTATCATTCGTGTTGGTATACTTACTTTATCAGATTTGGGGAAAATAACTAGGTAACCTACAGCAAAATTCTTGCCTTGTACCATGCTTTTCATAATTTCAGGATGACCCAAAGCTTTTTCCAACCAAATAAATTTTGAGTTGTGTTTACTTTTGCAATGTAAGCAACACAAATAGTATTGAGGTAATAACCAGCTACTAATTTTACTGAAGTAAAGTAAAGAACTACAAATGCTGGAAATTTACAACAAAAGCAGAAATTGCTGGAGAAACTCCAAAGAACTGGCAGTACCTGTGGAGAGGAATCAGAGTTAACATTTTGGGTCCAGTGACCATTCTTCAAGACTGTAGCTACCAAAAGGTGCTGAAGGCAGGTGGGTGTGGTTAAAGGAGTTAGCGATAGGTGGAGATGGACAGACACCAGCGGAAGAGAAAGACAGTTAGGCAGACAAAAGGATGGACCATGCTCAGAGAGATAGAAGAGTTGATAATGGGACCTTAAGTATGTGAAAAGGTGAATGGCGACTAAAAACAACCCATTGTGATGACAGGGCCCAGGCTGTGGGACGAATAAAGGAAGTGGAAGATATGTTCACGCCCTAAAGTTATTGAATTCAATATTAAATCCAGAAGGCTGCTGGGTCCGCAAGCAGAAAATGAGGTGCTGTCCTTCCAACTTGCACTGAGCTTCACTGGAGCACTGCAGCAGGTCTGAGACAGAAATGTTGACCATTGAATACAGTGTTGTGTTGAAGTGGCTGGAAACTCGGTCATTTTTGCAGACGAAAAGGTGTTCTGCAAAGTGATGGCCCAGTCTGTGTTTTATCTCTCCCATCATCAAGGAGACAACATTGTGAGCAAAGAAAACAGTAGACTAGACTGAGTGAGTGAAGTGCAGATAAATCGCTGCTTCACCTGGAAGGTGTTTGGGCCCTTGGATAGTGAGGAGGGAGGACGTAAATGGGCAAGTGTTCGGCCTTGTGCTATTGCGTGGAAGGGGAATGGGTGTCTGTTGGTGGCATCCTGCTTGAGGTGGGAGTGGCAATGGTGTCTATGATCATTTTGATTGTAGATGTTACTGGGGTGAAAAGTGAGGACCAGTGGAACCCTAGAGTATTGTGGGAAGGAAGAGAAGGGCTGAAGACAGAAGTGCAGATGGTGGATCAGATTGGACAATTGCTTTGCAGAACACCTAAATGCCATCTGTGAAAATGAACCCTGACTTTCAGTTGCCTGACACTTCACACACTGTGATCCCTGGCCAATATTTCTGGCTTGGATCTGCTGCAGTGCTCCGACAAGGCTCGGTGCACAGACGCTACCATAATCTGGCTGAATACATCCAATATTTTCCGTTTTGATTGTACACTTCTGAAACCAAATTCAAGAAGTCCAGTAATTAGTCAACAGAGTGTAAAATGATCTTGCAAGTTTTTGTGAAAACTCAACTAGTTTAGGGTGTAGGTTTGCTCGCTGAGCTGTAGGTTTGATATCCAGACCTGGCTAGGTAACATCAGTGGCGACCTCCAAGTGAAGCGAAGCTGTTGTCTCCTGCTTTCTATTTATATGTTTGTCCTGGATGGGGTTCCTGGGCTTTGTGGTGATGTCATTTCCTGTTTGTTTTCTCTGGGGGGGGTGGTGTTGATAGATGGTATCTAGATCTATGTATTTGTTTTTGGCATTGTGGTTGGAGTGCTAGGCCTCTAGGAATTCTCTGGCATGTCTTTGCTTAGCCTGTCCCTGGATTGATGTGTTGTCCCAGTCGAAATGGTGGGTTTTTTCATCCTTGTGTTGCTTACACAGTTGTTCCTGGGTGGAATTCTCTCGGATGGCATTCCTTTCCCATCAACTTGCCCAAAGATGAGAAAGGAATGCCATCCAAGAGAGTTCCACCCACGAACTGTACTTCCTGCATGAATGTCTGAGAAAACAGATACTGCCAAAATGTCTCCAATACAAACCGCCGATAAAAACACCTCAAGCCAGAAGTTTAACAGAACAAAACGGCCTCAGACTGCTCCGAGAACTAATCAATGACGCCCACCACAGACTCTGAAAATACAACCAGGAAATTGCGCTCCAAAAACCGTTATTCAAACAAGCAACAAATCAAGAATGGACAGACGTGGCAGAACGAGCCATAAACACCAAACAACGACAAACACAGATAAAGAAAAGTCGCGACCTGAAGAAAAAACTTGACAAACTCACAAAGACATAACCGATAACACAGAGGCATGGATAAAGAACTTATCAGACTGGACCCTATCAGACACAGAAAAAGCGGTACTAGTAAAAGGATTAAATTTCAAATACCAAGACGCTGACAAGAAGGATTTCCTAGCGGCATTAGAAACCACATTGAAGGAAAACAAACTCACGGAAGAAACACAACAAACGATCAGACAGACGGTTGCACCTACTCTGAGCCGAAAGAGGGAAGGAAACAAACTGAACACACAAGAAAAGAAAGCCCTAGAAAACCTCAAAAAAGACAAAAACATCATCATATTGCCTGCAGACGAGGGTCGGCTCACAGTCATCCTGAACAGAAGGGACTACATAGAGAAAGCCAAAGCACTACTCGCAGACACCAGTAGGTGACGCTAGACCCGACCCCACAATTAGGAAACAAAATTACAGATCTCCTAAGAAAATTATACAATTCTGGACAATTAAACAAAATGGAATTCCAGAAAATGAAACCAGACGGGACTACCCAAAATCCATAAACCAGGAGCCGCCCCCCCAGACCCATAATCTCACTACCCAGAACACCAACTTACAGACTAGCCAAAGAACTACACACAAGACTGAAATACTTAGTAGTAGAGTCACAGCATTCCATCCACTCCACCCAGGAATTCCTAAAAATCATCAAAAACACCAAAATAGAGGAAGACGAAACAATGATCTCATTTGACGTAGCAGCACTGTTCACCTCCATCAACACCAACCTGGCAAAGGAAACACTTACCACACTTTTAGAAGAGGCCATCACACACACACCCCAATCACCATCAATCACATACCAACGTAAACATCATGAATCTAGTGGTCCTGTGCCTCACCACCCACTTCATCTTCAACAACATAATCTACAAACAAACCAGTGGCACACCCATGGGATCTCCGCTATCAGGATTCAAAGCAAAAGCGGTAATGCAAAGACTGGAACAAACAGCCCTACCAACCATCAAACCAAAACTCTGTGTCTGCTATGTACGCATTCCTGGACGTCACAGTCGAAAGAAAGGACAACGGACAACTACAAACCTGCGTATACAGAAAACCGACAAACACTGACCAAATACCAGCAACCATCCCAACATACACAAACAAAGCTGTATCAGAACACTTCCAATGAGCCACCACACACTGCAGCACAGACGAACTTCGGAAAACAGAGGAGAACCACCTTTACAACGTATTCAAGAAGAACGGATACTCAAAAAATACAGTGCGCAGATTCCTCCAGAACAAACCACGACAAGCAGACCAAACACAGCCAGAAACCCTAACCACCTTACCATACATCAAAGAAGTTTCAGAAATGACAGGCCAAACTACTGAGACCCTTTGGAATCCTAGTAGCACACAAACCCACCAACACTCTCAAACAAAAACTAACAAACTTAAAAGACCCAGTACAACCCATGGACAAAACCAACATCGTCTACAAAATTCCATGCAAGGACTGCCACAAACACTACGTAGGACAAACAGGAAGAAAGTTATCCACCAGGATACGCGAACACCAGCTAGCCACAAAAAGACATGACCCTCTCTCCCTCATAGCCCTACACACGGATGAAACAAACCACCATTTCGACTGGGACAACACATCTATCCTGGGACAGGCTAAGTAAAGACATGCCAGAGAATTCCTAGAGGCCTGGCACTCCAACCACAATGCCATAAACACACAGGTCTAGATGCCATCTATCAACCCCTCCGAGAACGAACAGGAAATGACATCACCACAAACCCCAGGAACCCCATCCAGGACAAATATATAAATAGAAAGCAGGAGACCACCGCTTCACTTCACTTGGAGGTCGCCACTGATGATGTTACCTAGCCAGGTAATGAAACATCTGGATATCAAATCTACATCCTAAACCTCAACCTGAGCTACAAACCTTCACAAATCTTGCAAAAAACTCGACCAGTTTCCACATGTCTTGGGGGAAGAGATCATTCTCTTTGGCTGGGCTTACATGTGAATCCAGTTCCTCATTGCAACATTTTTGCATTTATAAAGCACGTACACCATAATGAGATGGCCTAAGGTGATTCACAGGAGTGTTTTCAGATTAAAATTGGCATCTGGCCCAAGGAGAAACCAGTTGGGGGAGACAAGTATGAGAATTAGGTTTCAAAGTGCTAGGTGAGAGGCCGAGAGGTTTAGGGAGAGAATTCCAGAGCTCAGGCACAAGGTTGCTATGAGCAAAGGAAGCCAACATTGCACAAGAGGCCTATGTTAAAGGAATGTCGGGGTTATCAGAATTTTTATAAGTTCTTCAAAGTGGGCTAACAACCCACTTGGTCGTGAAAACAATCCCTCACGGTCGCCGATCACATTCCAAGAATACAATGTTAATTTGTACATGAAATGTGTCATAAATTTTAAGGTGATGAGACCGGTTTGGTTTAGGAAAAAAATTCTGATCTCTACTGTTGAAATGAGAGAGTTTATTATTTCATTGTTAATTATAAACTTTACTGTGTAATGTTGCTTTTTCTTATTTCAAAAAGGTACGACGGTGCAACACCAGCTAAAAAGAAGAAAACCAGAAGTAAACTGTCAACGGAGGAACGCAGGAAGCTGTTTGAACAAGAGGTGGCGCAAAGGGAGGCGCAGAAACAGAGCTTGTACTTGGTACAGCAGCAGCAGCAAATACAACCAATTTGTGTTAGCTCGCAGGTGCCTTATGACTCTGGAACGTACAGCAACTCTCATACGAGCTTTGCCAGTTACCCACCGGGATACCCTCTTCAGACTTACGTTGACCCGGTCAACCCAAATGCTGGCAAAGTGCTCCTGCCAACACCAAACGTGGAACCTTTGTGCCCCCCGCAGATGGGCTACGAACACCCGCAGCCACTGTTGGCAGAGTCTGTCCCAGCAGGGCACTCCACGGTTCAGCATCTATCACCTCAGGTGGAAGTCCAAGGCCAGCAGTACTTGGCTCAGGCTCCTGTTGTCATTCCCCAAGACCCAAATGTGGCAGCAATACAAGGATCTGGCACTCAAACGACCGGGCAGAGCTATGGAGTATGGGATCCCAACCAGCAGACAATGGCAGTGCACCAACAATATTCCAGTGGGCAGTCCCAGGCACCAATTTATTACCAAGGACAGCCATGCCAACCTGTTTACAGTATATCCTCTCCTTATGGACAAACTACTCAGCAAATCGTCCAGGTACAGTCCTTACCTCCTTCTCATAACTCAAACTTGGAACAGAGCTGATAGTGGGGGAGCGTGGAGGGGGAATTATACAAGTGCATGTCATTCTTTTAGTTGTCCCTCTCCATGTTTATGTGTGTGTATGTGTGTCTCCCTATCTCTCCTTCACTGTCTCTTTCTGGCTTTATGTCTTTGCTCATTGCAGAGTTACTCTCAGTCAAGTCCTGAATGCGCACAGGGGCAGCAGTGTTTCCTGGCTCACCCACAGGGTGCTGTTTCACAGCCAACAGCAGGAATGCTCGTGACATCGTCAGCCCCATCCTACCAGCAACCTGGGCAACCACAGACTGTACAACAGGTACTTCCTGTGCTAATCCTCCTTTGTTGTGGTATTATCTCATCTTCCTGTCCTTTACTCTTCTCACCTCTCCCCCATCCCAACTCATACAGTCATGGAGATGTACAGCATGGAAACAGACCCTTCGTTCCAACCTGTCCATGTCGCCCAGATATCCCAACCAATCTAGTCCCATCTGCCCATATCTCTCCAAACCCTTCCTATTCATATACCCATCCAAATGCTTCTTAAATGGTGCAATTGTACCAGCCTCCACCACTTCCTCTGATCGCTCATTCCATACATGTACCACCCTCTGTGAAAAAGTTGCCCCTTAAGTCTCTTTTATATCTTTCCCCTCTCACCCTAAACCTATGCCCTCTAGTTCTGGACTCTCCGACCCCAAGGAAAAGACTTTGTCTATTTATCCTATCCATGCCCCTCATAATTTTGTAAACCCCTATAAGATCACCCCTCAGCCTCTGATGCTCCAGGGAAAACAGCCCCAGCCTATTCGGCCTCTCCCTGCAAAATCCTCCAACGTTCTTCTAAATCTTTTCTGAATCCTTTCAAGTTTCACAACATCTTTCGGATAGGAAGGAAACCAGATTTTATATGCAATATTCCAACAGTGGCCTAACCAATGACTTGTACAGCCGCAACATGACCTCCCAAATCCTGTACTCAATACCCTGACTGATAAAAGAAAGTCTTCTTCACTATCCTGTATACCTGTGACTCCACGTTCAAGGAGCTATGAACCTGCAGTCCAAGGTCTCTTTGTTCAGCAACACTCCCTAGGACCTTACCATCAAGTGTGTAAGTCCTGCTTAGATTTGCTTTCCCAAAATGCAGCATCTCGCATTTATCTGAATTAAACTCCATCTGCCACTTCTCAGCCCATTGGCCCATCTGATCAAGATCTCGTTGTAATCTGAGGTAACCTTCTTCGCTGTCCACTGCACCTCCAATTTTGGTGTCATATGCAAACTTACTAACTATATCTCTTATGCTCACATCCAAATCATTTATGTAAATGACGAAAAGTAATGGACCGAGCGCTGGTCACCATCCTCTGTCTTCTACCTTTAAGCCAGTTTTGTATCCAAGTGGCTAGTTCTCTCTAACCCTTGATTTGAGTTTAGTTCATAGCTTTACATTTGTGCACAGCTTATCATGGTATCAAGGTGTCCCAAAGACTAGCCACAATATGGTATGAGTGAGTCTTCGATTGAGTAACAATATTCCCTACTCTGAATCAGAGGGAGTATGGTTCAGTCCTTCTTCCAGAAAGTCCCAATGAAAGGAGAAAATGAATTGTCAGCAGCAACAAACTGGTTCCTATTTTTGAAGTAATGTGGACAGAGATATACAGATACCCAGAGGTAATCGTGTACGCGTGCAGACAAGAAGCCCTGCACATATTGACATATGTACACACACGTACATGTGCACAGGCACACTTTAATTCTCAGACACAAGATGAATGCTCAATTAGTTTGGTTTAAAGTGTTAGTTTGGAGAAGAGCATAAGTCAAGCTCGAAGAGAACTACGATTCACAAGATCTTCGATTGAGCAGAAAAGCAAAATGGGTAAGCTGGAAATTGGAATCAAATCCACAAATACTGCTGAATTTGCTGATGACTCAAAGATTGGTAGGAACATCAGTTGTGAAGAGAACACAAAGTGTGTATAGGGATATAGATAGACTAAATAAGTCAGAAATGCTAAAATTCGGCAGTTTTGCAGTGTGGAAAATGCTAGGAATACTGCAGCGAGTAAGTCGCCTCCTGACCCTTCAAAGTCTGCCCACCATCTACAAGGCACAAGTCAGGAGTGTGGTGGAATACTCCCCACTTGCCTGGATGAGTACAGTTCTAGCAACACACAGGACACTTGACATTATCCAGAACAAAGCAGCCACCTTGTTTGGCACCATCTCCACAAGCATCCACTCCCTCCACCACTGGCACTCGGTAGCAGCACTGTGTACTATCTACAAGATGCACTGCAGAAATTCACCAAAGATCCTCACACAGCACCTTCCAAACCCACAGCCATCCATCTGGAAGGACAAGGGAAAGATATATGGGAATACCACTACCTTCAAGTTCCCTCCAAGCTCCTCACCGCCCTGACTTGGAAGTTTATCACAGATCCTTCATTGTCACTGGGCCAACATCCTGGAGTTCACTCCTTAATGGCATTGGGGTTCAACTCGCAGCAGTTCACCACCATCACCAGTACCTCAAGGGCAACTAGGGCCAGGCAATAAAATGCTGGCCAGCCTGCGATGCCCACATCCCACAAAATGAACGAATAAATGTGAACTTGAGCACTTTGGCAGGGAGAATAGAAAAGGAGCATATTACTTAAATGGAGAGAGATTGCAGAATTCATTGGTACAGTGTGATCTGGGTGTCCTAATACATGAATCACAATTAGTTAAAATGTAGGTAGAACAAGAGATGAAAATGATAAATGAAATGTTGCCCTTTATTCCGAGGCAAATGAATTATTTAATGAGGGAAGCTTTGCTACTGTTTATAGGTGCAATGGCGAGAGCACATCTGGAGTACTGGGGTACTCCTTTTTTTAGCAAGGATATAAATGCATTGAAACTGTTCAGAGAAGCTTCACTTGAGTGATATTTGGGATGGTAAGGTTATCTTGTGAGGAAACATCAGACAGGCTAGGCCTCTAACAGTAGAATTCAGAAAATAGAGAGATGTGACAGAGACTTGGGTAGACAGGAAATTGGGGGATAGGAACTGTGGAGATGCAAATGGTTTTTAGTTTAGAATCCTTAGAAGAGTGTAAAGAAAGTAGGAGTATACTTAAGAGGGAAATCAGGAGGGCAAAACGGGGACATGAGATAGCTTTGACAAATAGAATTAAGGAGAATCCAAAGGGGTTTTACAAATATATTAAGGACAAAAGGATAACTAGGGAGACGATAGGGCCCCTCAAAGATCAGCAAGGCGGCCTTTGTGTGGAGCCACAGAAAATGGGGGAAGATACTAAATGAATATTTTGCATCAGTATTTACTGTGGAAAAGGATATGGAAGATATAGACCATAGGGAAACAGATGGTGACATCTTGCAAAATGTCCAGATTACAGAGGAGGAAATGCTGGATGTCTTGAAACGGTTAAAGGTGGATAAATCCCCAGGACCTGATCAGGTGTCCCGAGAACTCTGTGGGAAGCCAGAGAAGTGATTGCTGGGCTTCTTGCTGAGATATTTGTATCATCGATAGTCACAGGTAAGGTGCTGGAAGACTGGAGGTTGGCAAATGTGGTGCCACTGTTTAAGAAGAGTGGTAAGGACAAGCCAGGGAACTATATACCAGTGAGCCTGACCTCGGTGGTTGGCAAGTTGTTGGAGGGAATCCTGAGAAACAGGATGTATATGTAGTTGGAAAGGCACGGACCGATTCGGGATAGTCAACATGGCTTTGTGCGTGGGAAATTATGTCTCTCAGGCGTTCGACAAGGTTCCCCATGGGAGACTGATAACAAGGTTAGATCTCATGCAATACAGGGAGAACTAGCCATTTGGATACAGAACTGGCTCAAAGGTAGAAGACAGAGGGTGGTAGTGGAGGGTAGTTTTTCAGACTGGAGGCCTGTGAGCAGTGGAGTGCTACAAGGATCGGTGCTGGGTCCTCTACTTTTTGTCATTTACATAAATGATTTGGATGCGCGCATAAGAGTTACAGTTAGTAAGTTTGCAGATGACACCAAAATTGAGGTGTAGTGGACAGCGAAGAGGATTACTTCAGATTACAACAGGATCTGGACCAGCTGGGCCAATGGGCTAAGAAGCGGCAGGTGGAGTTTAATTCCGATAAATGCGAGGTGCTGCATTTTGGGAAAGCAAATCTTAGCATGACTTATACACTTGATGGTAAGGTCCTAGGGAGTGTTGCTGAACAAAGAGACCTTGGATTGCAGGTTCATAGCTCCTTGAAAGTGGAGTCGCAGGTAGATAGGATAATAAAGAAGGCATTTGGTATGTTTTCCTTTATTTGTCAGAGTATTGAGTACAGGAGTTGGGAGGTCATGTTGCGACTGTACAGGACATTGGTTAGGCAACTGTTGGAATATTGCGTGCAATTCTGGTCTCCTTCCTATCGGAAAGATATTGTGAAACTTGAAAGGGTTCAGAAAAGATTTACAAGGATGTTGCCCGGGTTTGAGGATCTGAGCTACAGGGAGAGGCTGAACAGGCTGGGGCTGTTTTCCCTGGAGCGTCGGAGGCTGAGGGGTGGCCTCATAGAGGTTTACAAAATTATGAAGGGCATGGATAGACAAAGTCTTTTTGTTGGGTTCAGGGAGTCCAGAACTAGAGGGCATAGGTTTAGGGTGAGAGGGGAAAGATATAGAAGAGACCTAAGGGGCAACTTTTTCACTGAGGGTGGTACGTGTATGGAAGAGCTGTCAGAGGATGTGGTGGGGGCTGTTACAATTGCAACATTTAAGAGGCATTTGGATGGGTATATGAATAGGAAGGGTTTGGAGGGATATGGGCTGGGTGCTGGCAGGTGGAGCTAGATTGGGTTGGGATATCTGATCAGCATGGACGGGTTGGACCAAAGGGTCTGTTTCCATGCTGTACATCTCTATGACTCTAAAGGTGTCAATCTTCAGTGCTTGGTGAGCCAAAGGACTTGTTCCTGTGCTGTATTGTTCTTTGTTCTTTTGTTCTTGACGCCTGTAAGATCCTCGAGTAAAAAACGAGGTCTGCAGATGCTGGAGATCACAGCTGAAAATGTGTTGCTGGTTAAAGCACAGCAGGTTAGGCAGCACCTCAGGAATAGGGAATTTGACGTTTCGAGCATAAGCATTTTCAGCATATAAGATCCTAAAAGGGCTAACAGGATAGATGCTAAATGGATGTTTTCCCTTGTGGAAGAGGTTAAACCTAATATTCGTAGTTTGGAAATAAGGTTTTTTTCCATTTAAGGCAGTGATGAGAAATTGAGTTCTGTGCATCTTTGGAAATATCTTTGGGGCAGAGTCATTGAATAGTTAGCCCAGATGCTATAGGGAGTAGACCGAACTGTGCAGTTAAAGCCACAATCAGATCATTCATGCTTACATTGGACAGCAAAGGGGCTAAATGGTTGTTTGATCAGCAACTGTAGCAACTCTGCACAACTAACTTTATTATAGAGTTAGAGCTGTGTAGCTGGACTGGTGTACAGAGCAGAATTTCAAGTCCTAACATGATCTGAAAGCTTGAATTTCAAAATGCTTTCAAAAAGTATCTGGAAGAAAAAATCTGGTATCTGAAAAAGTGACCATGAAGATTGCTGATTGATTGTTACAGAAGCCCAGGTAATTCAAGAATCTCCTTTAGGGAAATCTGCTGTCGTAGGCTGGTATGAATTGAGCCCACACCAACTTCGAGGTTGACTCTTATTCACCCCCTCAACTGTCACATCTAACAATTTAATTGCATCAAATTGTTCCAAACAAAAAAATCTTTGAGGTAGCTTGGGATGGATAATAAGTACCACCCTTGATGTCAATTCCCACTTCCTGAGAATAAATAAGGAAAATAATTGATAGCTCTCAAAAGGCCACATTACTCTTCTTCAGTCCCTTGCCAGCATTCCATGGTTAAAGAGAATTCTATCACACTTGTCAAAATGGCTGTTATTTGAATGTCAGTCCTTGACAACACGTGTAGATAGCATTCTCATCGGATGTGGAGGCTCAACAGCTTTCCGATGGAAGTCATTGGTCAGGGCCAAAAACTGAGAAAACTTCCTGATTTTCTTCGCCCCCACAATGCCGACGGCAACGGCATCATTATCACAGATCACTGAATAGATCTGGGTCGGTCTGTCTTGTTCTTTATTGATTCAGCCACTTATTGAATTATTCATTTGATCACTTGGGCAGGAAACAGTCTGCCTTGTCTTGTCTGGTTTCTTCAGGTATTTACAGTTTTTGTGCACAGACTGTTGTTGGATTAAGTATGTTGTTCTTTCTATTTTAATAACTGTTCTGTATCTGTAATCTCCAGCCGGAACTGATCGTTGTAAGCAGTCTTCTCGATTTGCCGCCACCTTCTCCTCCAAAACCGAAGACCATCATCCTCCCCTCCAATTGGAAGACTGCCCGGGACCCAGAGGGAAAGATTTACTATTACCATGTGATAACTAGGTAGGTTTTTGTGGAGCCTGCCCCACTGCCAGTAGGTTGGTGGAAGGAGTATAACCTATAATGCAATGCAAGGTTGACTATAGAGGATTGACAGGAAAAACTGTTTATATTGTCATCTAGTCATTGACCATAAGGAACTGGACATCAGCGTTGAATCAAGATGCTCAGCTCTCCCATTCCCTCCCCATTCAGCATAGAATATCTTGCATTCATTCACTTCAGCTATGCTGCAGGGAATTGGGACCTTGGCTTGGTACAGTTACAGAATTGTGGCATTTCTCTGCACTAAGGAAAATCGTGTTTGCCTCTCAAGGGGTATCAGATTTCCTTAGCTCAGTGCTGTTGCCACTCCAGAAAATTGAGCGCATAGCCTCCGTCAATATTAAACTTCAGTACAACATTACAGGAATGCTGCACGGCTAGAGGTGCTGTCCTTTGAATGAGAGACAAAATTGAAGCTCTGGAGTCCCAGTGGTACAACTCTGAAGTTCTGTTCCCCTCCCCACCCCCCACTCCCCGCCCTAAACCCCTTTCCTGGCCACCATTTAACTTACAACACAATGCCACATGGAAAGCAGATGAAAGCATACGTAAGGTTTAGGAAACAGAAATCATTTAAGGTGCTTGAGTATAAAGAAAGTGGAAAAGAACTTCAGAAAATAAATCAAACAACTACAATGGGTCATAAAGTGTCTTTAACAACTAGGGTTAAGCAGAATCCGAAGACATTTTATGCATATATTAGGAGCAAAAGCATAACTAGAGAGGGGTTAAGTCCAATGAAGGACATTGGATAGAACCTGTGTGTTAAGCCAGAGGAAGTGGGTGAGGTACTTCACATCAGTATTCACCAAGAATAAAAACGCGGATGATGGTAGGTTTAGCGAGAGGTTTGTTGACACTCCAAGCCATGTCGATTATTAAGGAAGAGGAGGTGTTGGATGTCTTGAAAAACATTTAAGACTGGTAAGTCCCCAGAGTCTGATGGTATCTATCCCAGGATACTGAAGGATAAAGGGTGGAGATTGTGAGGGCCTTAACAAAGATGTTTGGCTTCTCGCCAACACCTGAAGAGGAGACAGTGTTGTTCCTTTGTTTAAGAAGGGCAGTAGAGATAATCCAGGAAATTATGGATCACTGAGCCTTAAATGAGTGCTGGGAAGATGAATGGAGAAGATTCTTTGGGATAGGATTTACTTGCATTTGGAGAAGAATGGACTTGTTAGGAATAGTCAGCGTGGCTTTCTGTGGGGAGGTTTTCTCTCTGATTTGAATTTTTTGAGTGAGTGATGAAGATGATTGAGGGATATGCAATGGATGTTGTCTACAAAGACTTAACTAAAGCATTTAACGAGGTCCCTTATGGTTGGCTGATCCAGAAGATCAAATTGTATGGAATCCATCATGAGTTGGCAATTTAGATATAAAATTAGCTTGCCAGTAGAAGACCAATGGTGGAGGGGTGTTTTTCTGACTGTAGATCTGTAACTAGTGGTATTCAGCAAGGTTCAATTCTGGGACTTCTGCTTGTAGTACGTATAAATGATTTGGATGAAAATATTGGCGGTGAGATTGGGAAGTTTGCAGACAACACAAAAATTGTTGGAGTTATGGATAGTGAGGAAGAGTATCAAAGGGTCCAGGAGGTTATAGATCAGCTAGAAAGTTGGGGAAAGAAATGGCAGATGGAGTTAAGTCCAGACAAATGAGATTATTCATTTTAGGAGGTCAAATGCAAGAGGAACATATACAGTAAATGGCAGGACCCTGAGGTGCAGAGGGATTGACGTACAGAGGAATCTTGGGGTCCCAGTCCATATTCCCTGAAGGTGGTAACACGAGTGGATAAGGTGGTTACGAAAGTGTATTACATGCTTGCCTTCATCAGCCAAAGCATTGAATGCAAAAGTTGGAAAGTGATGTTGCAACTGCAAGACTTTGGTCAGATGGCATTTGGAGTTTAGGAAGGAAGTTGAGGCTTTGGAGAGGGTGCAGTAGTAGTTGAAGATGTTGCCTGGACTGGAGTACATTATCTATTAGGAGAGATTGGACAAACTTGAATTGTTTTTGTTAGAACATCGGAGACTGACGGTCCACCTGAAAGAGGTGTATAACACTGTGAGAGGCATGGATAGTTGGAGTCTCTTCTCCAGGGTGGAAATGTCAAATACTTGGGGCATAAGGGGGGAAATTTAAAGGAGATGTGTGAGAAAAGTTTTCTTTTAACAGAAAGTGTAGTAGGCTCCTGGAATGCACTGCCAGAGGAGGTGATAGAAACAGACACGATAGCAAAGTTTAAGAAACGTTTAGATAGATACGTGAATGGGCAGGGAATAGAGTGGCACACACCATGTGTAGGCTGTTGGGATTAGTTTAAGATAGCATCATGGTCAGCACAGACCTGGTAGCCCAAAGGGCCCGTTCCTGTTTTGTACTCGTCTATGTGCAATGAAATAGATTATTCTGTTATTGCTATTTCTGACATTTTGTAGACTAATGGTAGCTGTCTTAAACCAGTGATTATCACTCTCATTGGCTGCACCCCAGGTATCAATAAGGTGGCATCTTGACTCTGTAATTCACATTCCCTGTTCCTGCCTCTGATGAGGCATCCAATCCAAGGTTGTATGTTCTCTGGGGCCAGGAGGTTCCTCAGTAATCTAACTAGATCTTATGGTGATGGTCATACCAAGAGCTTTCAACAACCTCATCCTATACTCTACCTGTTTTCCTGAACAGCCAAAGCCCCCACCTTGCTCAATTATATTGTATGTTCCTGCAGGCAAACGCAGTGGGATCCGCCATTATGGGATGGAGGCAGCGACGACATGAGTGTAGGTCATGAAGCTGAAATGGATCTCGGGACTCCTACATATGATGAAAATCCAGCCAAGGTGACGATTCTTGCTATTGATGGGAACTTTGGCTCTGTGGCGATTTAGGTGCAAGAAAGGAATGATTTTAGTATCTTTCATTCATCAGTGTCTCACCTCTTACTCAATGCACTGCATCCTTCACTCCATGATGCATAGCCAACCTAGTCACTGGGTTCCATACTTACTTCTTTCTTAATGGCACATTATTATCATCCTTTTGGTCTGAATTTCCTTATGTACTGATTTTACCCGCTTGTTATAAACCAAAGGGGAAGACAGTGATATATGTCAGCTAGAGCATTGAAAGGGGAATTTCATTGTTTGTTTCTTGTTTCTCTTAGGACCCAATGCTCACTGAATTACATGGACAGAATGGGAGCGGAGACGGGACACCTAACTCTTATAGCCAGGTGTGTCTATATGTACAGTATGTGTGCATGCAGTATGCATGCATGTGGTGGTGGGAAAGGCATTCCAATATTGGGATGACCAAAGTCATTGCCTTTCAATTCCCATGCAATCTCTGCTCCAACACCCCAGCTTCAACCCTCTCTCTGGTGACTGTCTAAGTCTGAACTAGATGATAGGAACGTAGAACCTCGGAGCATTGGTGGGCAATTTAGCCCTTCAGGCCTGCTCAGCCATTCACTAAGGTCATAGTTGACCAGACTATGGTCTCCACTCCATCTTCCGGTCTGTCTCCCAAAATGTTTAACTCCCTTGTCCATTAAAACAAATTTAACTCTTCTTTGAATACATATAATGACTGAGCATAGGAACAGAAGTAGACTATTCAGCCACTCAAGCTTGTTCATCATTCAATGAGATTATAGACTCCCAACAATTTATCCACTGCAGGCATTAAGCTAACTGGTCTGTAGTTCACTGGCTTTCCTCTTCCTTCTTTCTTAAAAAGCAGAGTGAAGTGCAGTTTTCTAATCCAGAGGGATGACTCTTGAATCTAGGAAACTCTGAAAGATCATCGTCAGGACATCTACAGTGTGTTCCCCTACAGATGGAAACTGTTAGGTCCCAGAGATTTGTCACTCTTTAATTCCATTAAATTCCTCATTATCAGTGTTTTACTTAAGTTAAATTCAGTCGCCAACTCTGATTTGCTGTTGATTTCCTTGTGACTTTTGACAAGCTATCTTCCTCTTCTGTAAATACTGAGACAAAGTAATTATTAAGTATCTCTGCCATTGCCCTATTGTCATTGATAGTATCTCCATTTGCAGCCTTTAATGGGCCAACATTGCACCTGACCACCTACTTGCCTTTTATATAACATTTCTTCATCATCTTGATTTTGTCCCTTTGCAGGCTTCCTTTTGTAATGTCTTTTCGTAGTTCTTATAAGGTGCTTAGTGGCCCTTTGATCTTTGTATCTTTCCCATTCACCAGGATCTATACTTTTTATTTTGTATTTTTATTGGTCCTTTCCTTTAGTTTTATGGAGTCCTTATCTCCTTAGTTGTCCCTGACTTTTTTTTTTCTTTGAAAAGGAGCTTTTCCTCACAGAATATAAACTTGTTCTTTATTGCATTAAATGTTTCTTTATATGTAGTCATAGAGTCATATCGTCATACGCCATGGAAGCAGACCCTTTGGTCCAACTTGTCCATGCCAACCAAGTTTCCCAAACTAAACTTTTGTCTGCATTTGGCCAATGTCCTTCCAACCCTTTTCTATTCGTGTACCTGCCCAAATGTCTTTTAAATGTTGTACCTATACCTGCGTCTACCACTTCCTCTGGCAGTTCATTCCACACACGAACCACCATCTGTGTGAAAAAGTTGCCCCTTGCCCTTTTTAAATCTTTCTCCTCTCACTTTAAACCTATGCCCTCTAGGTTTGGACTCACCCACTCTTGGGAAAAGACCATTTACTATTCACCTTGTCTATACCCTTCATGTTTTGATAAACATCTATAAGATCACCTATCAATCTCCTACATGCCAGCCTCTCCTTATAACTCAAATCCTGCAGTCCTGATAACATCCTGTACCCTCTCCAATTTAAAAATATCCTTCCTATAGCAGGGTGACCAGAACTGAACGCAGTACTCCAAACCTCCAAGCATCCTGTACAACTGCAATATAACGTCCGAACTCCTCTACTCAGTGGTCTGAACAATGAAGGCAAGCCTGCCGAATACCTCTTTACCACTCGGTTTTTTGAAAGTTGCCACACAATGTTCCTGAACCCTTGGTCTCTCTGTTCGACAATCTACTATTCTTGAGTTGTTTCCCATTTATTCAGGACTATCTCTGTCTTATCTCAACAATGATTTGGAGATGCCAGTGTTGGACTGGGGTGTATGGGGTGGCTGGGTTAGTTGGTCCAGGTGTCCCAGAGGTGTTCTCTGAAACGCTACCAACCCAACCACCCTGTGGCTCTACACTTAACTCCCCCTCCCACTCCACCAAGGACATGCAGGTCCTTGGACTCCTCCATCGCCAGACCATAGCAACACGACGGTTGGAGGAAGAGCATCTCATCTTCCGCCTAGGAACCCTCCAACCACAAGGGATGGACTCAGATTTCTCCAGTTTCCTCATTCCTCCTCCCCCCACCTTGTCTCAGTCCCAACCCTCAAACTCAGCACCGCCCTCCTAACCTGCAATCTTCTTCCTGACCTCTCCGCCCCCACCCCACTCCGGCCTATCACCCTCACCTTGACCTCCTTCCACCTATCGTATTTCCAATGCCCCTCCCCCAATTCCCTCCTCCCTATCTTTTATCTTAGCCTGCTTGGCACACTTTCTTCATTCCTGAAGAAGGGCTCATGCCCGAAACGTCGATTCACCTGCTCCCTGGATGCTGCCTGACCGGCTGCGCTTTTCCAGCAACACATTTTCAGCTCTGATCTCCAGCATCTGCAGACCTCACTTTCTCCATATTGCTGGATGAAACTACCCTGGGGACATGAGAAATTCACCATCTTTCTGACAGGGGCTTGTCTGCATCTCCCAATCTATGTTAAAGATAAAATTCACTATTAACTCTACTCTGCCTTTTTCTACACATTTTTCCTAATTTCTGCATTTATACAAACAACTAGCACTCAGAGCCACTACCAAGGAGTCTACATACAACACCTATTACCATTTTAGATTCTTTACTATTTCTTAGTTCCACCCATAAAGTCTCCACTGAATGCTTTCCCCTCATTATATCCTCTGTCACCTTTGAAGTGATTTTGTTTCTGATCTGTCAGGCTACTTTATCTCCTGTGCTATTTTCCTGATCCATCCTGTAAACCTTTTAACCTGGTACATTTAGTTCCCAATCCCAATCAACCTGGAACCATGTCTCAGTAATGGCTACTGTCTCCAATTTGAATTTGTGCTTGGAGCTCATTTCATTTCATTTGTTCCTTACACTCTGTATATTTGTGTATAGAACTCTTCTTTGGGCCATACACTGTGTGACCTATCCATCAGCATTGATACTTAATTCACTTGTTTATTATTTCTCTCTTCCAGTTTAAGTAACATGCTTCTTTTCCATTATCTGCCATAACTGAAGTAGGTTTGTGTCATGGGTCTTTACATCAGGGCCCTGTTTTCTTTGAGTGGAAATTACTTTTACTCTTCATCTCTATCCCAGTTTTGTTTCAATTCACAAATGGGACATGTGTACCCCTGGCTAGCCATTTATTGCCTATCCCTCATTGCCCAGAAGGCAGTTGAGAGTCAACCACGTTATGCTGTGAATATGAACATTTCATTGATAGTTCTGCGTGAATTGGAAACATTGCACTAAAACTCCAGGGAGCAGCTTTTTAGGTTTCCTGTCTGGCACAACAGGATAATAATGACTTAGTGATTTTTTTAATTGGTGTTTCAATTTTGTCCTTGATCCTAATCCTTGACTCTGTAGTGATTATTGAGCCTGTCCCTCCCTTCTGTAACAGTGTTGTACTGCACTCTCCAAAAGTTCCAATCAAACACTATCAACCCCTTTTCCCCAACAATCCTTTCTATACCTTAGTGTCACACAAGGTACAGGCATATACATGTGCAATAGCAGCAATAACAATGACTCTCAGTCTGCAAGTAAGTAAAAAGAATTGGTGATGCCAATTGATAAAAGTTGGTAAGAGTTTAGGAAAAGGGGATGAATTATTATCACTAAAGGACAACATTGTTGACAATGAAGATGACAAGGAAGGTTTAGTCAAGATGTAATTGGATGAGTTAATAGTGAAAGAATGGGCAAAGGGTATGGTGAATGAGGTTACATCAACCTGAAGGACTTGTTGGTTTAACAGCCTTGTTACTGTGTGATTTGCAACAACTAGGTGAGTGTTGATTTTTGCCACTTAACATTCGGTAGCTGGTCGGTAAGATGTGGAAGTTGAACATGAATTGCCTTCCTACATTTTGTCTCTGAAGTTACCAAAATCCTTTATATCTCTTGTCCAGTCATCCAAGAAAAAGCCTAAAACAGCAGAGGCTGATACCTCAACTGAACTTGCCAAGAGAAGCAAAGAGATGTTTAGGAAGGAGGTAAGTCTGCATCATAAAAGTTTAGCTCTTGTCCTGCTTGTCTTCATTTCCCATTCAGTGCCCCCACCCATACTGCCTCACAACGTACGGTCCCGGTAAAGAAGAGAAATTACCAGCTTTCTGTAAAATTCTATAAGTCTATAAAAGAATGAGCTGCGTAGGGTTAACAGTCAGACTCTCTTTCCCAGAGTTGAAATGTTTTAAAACTAGGGGACATGCATAAAAGGTGAGAGGGGGAAAGTTCAAAGAAGATGTGAGGGGCAAGTTTTTGACACACAGTGGTAGGAATCTGGAACGCATTGCCAGGAGTGGTGGTGGAGCCAGATATGATAGGGGGCATTTAAGAGACTTTTAGATAAGCACATCAATGTGCAAGGAATGGAGGTAGATGGACCAACAGCAGGCAGAAGGGATTAGTTTAATTTGGTGTCATATTTGGCACAACATCATGGTCCGAAGGGCCTATTTTTATGTTGTACAGTCCTGTGTTCTATGTTCTGGCCAGAAGGTCTCCATCAAAAACACCAAGAGCAAATCAATTGTTGCTTCCTTTTGTGCATAAAATGGCTGCCAGCCCTCTCCCTGCTTGAAAATTTGGTAAACTGGACATTTAGCTTATTGCATGTTGGATCTTGCTGGATGTAAAATGACTTCAGAAATGATTAATTAATTACCTCCCTCTCTCGATATAATTTAAACATTTTTACACATGTATGTTTTTTTTGCTGTTTCCAGTCTTTTTATTTGCTTGTGTTGTAAAGCATATGTGTAAGGCTTAAAAAGTTCGCAATTAAAATAGATGTCAGAAGAGGGAATGTGGAGAACCAGTTGGCAGTGAAGTTGTGAAACAAGTTACTGAGGAATTACATTGTAGTTATCAATATGAATATATTTAGTCAGATTTGGATGCTTCTCTCAAGGAAGGATGGACTAGGGGAATAGTGAAATGATTGTGAGGATGTAGATCCCTGGAAAAACCCTACTTTTTTTGTTTGTCCTGAATAGCATCTAGAGACAAATTCAGCTCTGGTTTTTAAAAGGTCCATTGTCTGAAATGAAAATGGGTAATTCATTCAGTGAGTTTTCTTCCTCTTCGTTCCTCTGAAACGCATAAGCTCTGATCTCAGATTTGCTTATGTCATTATGTGATAGCCCTACTTCATCCTGTCAGTGTGTCGTCCTCCACAGGCCTAATGATGGACATGACATTTTCCCAAGGGAGAGTTGTCATCTTTCTCAAATCCTCCTCCCATGAACATATTCCTGTTTCTCAGGGACAGGCACCCTCCAAAGGATGAATCTTCATCTCTAATTACACACAGCATCCACCTGAAAGACCTTGTTTTCAAGCTCTCTCTCATGAGCATCCCATAAAGCCTCAAGAAAGTATTGATGAATCATTGCTTTAAATCACTGTTGATCATGTGGTGAATGTGCTACCACAGTGCTGTTAGGTATTGACTTCAGCAACACTGAAGTTGCAATAAATTGTGCTGAAGCCGGGATGATGTGTAACTTAACAGCGGTGGTATTCCTATGATTTTGCTGCCCCACCCCATTTTTTTGAGATTGAGACTATGTTGTCGAAGATCTTTGGTGACTTTCTGCAGTTCATCTGTCAGTAGTACACATAGCAGTTACGTTGTGCTACTAGTAGAGGGAATGAATATTTAGATTAGAGTGGTGCTGGAAAATCAGAGCAGGTCGGGCAGCATCAGAGGAGCTGGAAAATCAATGTTTCCGGCAAACCCCCTTCATCAGGGATGAGGCAGGGAGCCTTTGGGGTGGAGAGATAAATGGGAAGGGGTGAGGCTGGGAAGAAGGTAGCCAAGAGTACAGTAGGTGGATGGAGATGGGGATGAAGGTGATAGGTTGGAGAGGATAGGTGGGAAGGAAGATTGGCAGGTAGGACAGGTCATGGGGACAGTGCTGAGCTGGAAGGTTGGAAATGGGGTAAGGTGGGGGGAGGGGAAATGAGGAAACTGGTGAAGTCCACATTGATGCCCTGGGGTTGAAGTGTTCCGGGGTGAAAGATGAGGCATTTTTCCTCCAGGTGTCAGGTAGTGAGGGAGTGGAGGTGGAGGTGGCCCAGGACCTGCATGTCCTCAGCAGAGTGGGAGGGGGAGTTGAAATGTTTGGCCATGGGGCGGTGGGGTTGATTGGTGCGGGTGTCCTGGAGATGTTCCCTAAAGCGCTCTGCGAGAAGGCATCCACTGTCCCCAGTGTAAGGGATACCGCATCGGGAGCAACGGATACAATAAATGACATGTGAAGGTGAAACTTTGACGGATGTTGATGCCTCACTGTAGAGCTGAGGGAGTGCTGCATAGTTACCAAGACACTCTGCTTTTCAGATCAGACCTAACAGAGTTCTCATTTGCACTCTCAGATTTTTTTTTTAAATTGCAAGGCGTGATTTGAGGAAGAGCAAGTATGTTCTCACTGGTATCCTGACCAATATTTATCCTTCATACAGCATTGTTAAACTAAATCACCTCTTTATAAGGTGTAATATTCAAAATGGAATGAAGTGTGCTAAGGTCCTATATAAATGTAACTTTACTGTAGAATAAGCAGTATGTGAAAATGCTATTAACTTAGCGACCGTCAAGATTGAGATGGGAGGAAGAATACACACAGTGGAATTTCAGTGGGGAAGGGAGAACAATCTACTCTGTTCAAAGTTTTGTTTTCCCTCCTATTTCCAGATTTCCCAGTTCATTGTTCTGTGCCTGAATCCTTACCGGAAACCTGACTGTAAATTAGGAAGAATTGTGGCTACAGAGGACTTCAAGCATTTAGCTCGGAAGGTAGGGGTATTGAAAGTATTGTTTGGCAAAGTTGTGGGATATCTTTTCTGGGGCTGTGTTGGGAAAACCAAATGTCTGACAGGCACCGTTGATGAGCCTGTGGCCCACTGCTAGTCCTTGGTATGTGCTAAGGTACATGGACACAAACAGCAGTCAGAACAGTGATGTCTGACCTCAATCTCTGAGACCAGACCTGCTCCAGCTCCACTCCATCCACCTTTTGAACTTGTGGAGGGTACGGCCATCCCCGATTAAAAGTAGTTGTGAGCATACGGTCAAGCTCTACAGCGATGACCCACAGTGTCGACCATTTTTCTGTCTCTTGCTTTTCAGACTCTCTTATTAATAAATTGTCACTTGTGTGAAGCAGTTAACACAGTGAATCTGAAGATAAACTGAAAGCCCCAGTGAGAGTGACTATCTATTGTGAGAGGAGAACGGCATGGAAGATGTAAAGCAGATGCATAGTAACTAGTTTGTTTTGTCTCCCCCTACCTCCTTGGTCCCTGCCCCTCTCTCCTGCCTCGTTCTTCCTGTCCTCCTACTTCTACTCCTCCCCTTCCTGTCTGTCCCCTGTGCCATCTCTGGCCCTGCGGTAACCAACTCGTCATTTACTCTTTTGTTCTCATCCCCTTGCCTTGCCTTCCCTCCTCTCCTCCCATCCTATCTTTCTCATCACGGCAATTCCTATTTTCTCCTGTTGCCTCTCCTCTCCCACCCACTTTTCCCCTTTCTCTTGCTCAACCCTCTCTGAAACGCAGTTGACACACGGAGTCATGAACAAGGAGCTGAAACAATGCAAAAATCCTGAGGACCTCGAGTGCAATGAAAACGTGAAGCATAAAACCAAGGAATACATCAAGAAGTACATGCAGAAATTTGGCGCCATTTACAAGCCTAAAGAAGAACCAGATGTGGATTGAATAATAAACCCCTCTCTGTTCCTTCTCCCCAGACCTGCCCTGTCCTTGAGCAAAAACCCATTGTGAATCTATAACCAGCTTCTCAGTCTCCTCATAGCTATCTGTATTATACTGTTTTAACGCATATGTGAATATATTGAGAAGGCAAAGAAACCACTTTCTAGTTAACGACTAGTCCCTGTTCACTCTGACAGTTTTGTTTTTAGAGGGAGGGAGGTTGCAGGGTCAGGGAGGGTCTCATCATTCTCCCTCTTTTACTGTGTAAATACTAGAGTATTGGTTAGATATCAACTCATTCTGACTGTATATCACCGACAGTCAATGGAAAACTGTCGTACTTTAAAAAAAAACATTTTACTGTATTAAATTTTTACGGACTTTTTTATGTAAAGAAAATGTTTAAAAAACTTTTTTGCTTTCAATTTAATGTCAGCGAAAAGAGAAATTGTGACGAATGTTTTTGGGGAAAAAGTTTTAAGACTTTTTTTGTTTTTTTTTTAAAAAACCTTGTGCAAAATAATCTGTGACTAGTACTGACTTAAAGGTTGTTTTCTTTTGTTTGGATAGTGGGCGATGGTGTTTATTCACCAAGCAAAGGTTATATAAAATGAGTTTTAATTCTGATCCTTTTCTCCCCACCCCCCCTCCCCCACCCCATCTCCCTACCAGAAGAGTGCAGGCAGTAACCAGGCCAAACAGGGCAAGGAAGGTTCTCTGTTCAACTCCCTCACTCCACCCCAATATGTTGTGGGTTAGCTGACCTCGGCTGTTGTGGAATGCTTGGGGAAGCTTGTTAGTGTTAAAGGCTCTGTATTCAATACTGATTGGGAATAGCAAATGGCTTTGGATAGCCTTCTTGGCTCACAGTCACTATCTGGTAAATCCCCTGTCTTTACGCCGCTCATTTGCGGGGAGACACACACACGCACACACACACACACACACACACACACACACTTTTATCCCACCTCCTACCAGAGAGTGAGATTGAGAATAGGTGTGTCCTCTGCTGTGCTATCCCCTGCAGTCAAATAGGCTTTGGCCACTAACTTAATCAGAATGTTGTGTGCTGAATGGTATCTCAGGGTGCAGCACCCATATAATTCCTAACCCTTTGTTAACTTGAGAGAATAGGATCTTCGTTAACTTAATATTTTTTACAAGGTGCAGGAAAACCAGAAGGAGCAATTTTTGTGAGAACATGAAACTTTACTACTTTGGATTTGCTTCCAATCCTGAGCGAAGTTATGGACGCCATCAATAAAACTGGAGTTAGCAAGTCACTTACAAATCTCTCCCCTACCCCCTTTCCCCGGCCGATAATTACTGTCATGACCTAGGCAAACTTTAGACCAAACTGTCAGCTCTGTTTGGGGCCACAATGGACCAGGCACTCGTTTTGCTGCTTGTCTGTGGAAGTTGTTGGGTGTTGAGGGAGGGTTTCGATCCGGTGGCTGGCCCAGGACCCACCCATTCCTGTGTCTTCCCTTATCTGGCCACAACTGAAAATTCTGTCCAAAAATCCTGGTTAGGCTTGAGTATTTTGATACATGAGCCAATCTGATATTTAAAAGAATGTGTTTGGTGGAATTTTTTTTTAATTATTAATTAAATTAAAGCGTATTATATGGCAGGGGTGCAGGAAATATGATGTATTAAATATTTAGTGTCTGGTAGTGAAACCTTTGATGAAATCTCCAGTTTGACGAGTGATTCAATTCTGTACTATAAACTGAGAATTTTTTTTACGAAGCACAGTTCCCCAAGTTTTTTTCTGAAACAATTAAACTGTTCTGGAAACCAACTTTGCATTGACACAAGCTAAGGACTGAGGTCAGCTCTTGAATGTTCTTCCCTCTCTCATTCATTCATTCTTTCTCTCCTCTTCCTCTCTGGGAAATAAGTTTCAGTGAGTGCTCTCTGGTAAGTGGCTTGTGCGTTTGTTATTTTACAACTTGCAGAGATTTCACTTGGTGCTAGGAGCTGGATATTTGCAGGGATGAATGTTGTGTATTTTTAAAAGTAAAAAAAATTGTTTGAAATCCGCCTAGAGTCTTCCTTTTCAAAAAGAACTTTCCCCTTGTTCTTTTGCTAACCGTTTAAGGTTAAAGGGAGGCTCCAATGGTAGGCAGTGGTTTTTTCGGAAAGATGGAGGGGACAAGGCACGATGGAGAGTGAGGGAGAGAAATAGGCATGACTGCAGAAGAAGCAATCAAGTACAGAATCCTGTTAATATATTGCTTGAGTACTTTGAAAGATAATATTGTAAAGAATATTCGTACACTGATCTGTACAAAGGGGTTGGGAGTTCCAATAAACTTTAGGCTAAAACACTGACCTTGTACAAGAATGTAAAAGGAAAGTAATGTACATGTGCATTTTTCATGGTTAGATCGCTGTCTGCAACCTTATGTTTTCTATGTTTATATAGCACACATTTTCTCATTGCTGTATCAGCTTTATATTATATCTGCTGTTTCCATGACTGTACAGTACCTCGTTTATATTCCTCAGTTCTCTGTTGTATTCACTGCACACTCCTGTGTGTGTGTGTGTGTGTGTGTGTGTGTGTTTACATTCTCAGCATGGTTTTCTTTATGTACTGGTTAACACCCCCCTACTACTGTAGCTTGTTGTCTGCTCTGTGCTCCTGTTTCCTCTGGACACATAAACTCTACTGTTTTCCTTCCTTGAATGTACCCTCCCCGCTGTCCCTATGTACCCTCCCCGCTGTCCCTGTGTATCCTCACTGCTACCCACCATGCATTCACATGTTCTTTTCTATCTGGTCCATCTCTCTTATATCCTTTATCCACATGGAATGATTTCTTTCTGCTCCTCTTGGGGGTTAATCTGCAGTTGCATTTTCTTGCTTTGGTTTCTCCAGTGACTTTTCTGTCCTCACTTTTTTTTTCTAAATTATATTCTAACCCATGTTTCCACGTGGCTGCATTTTTCTGATTCTATTAACATCCTTAAATCTCCTGTGTGCCCTCTCTAGTATAACTACATCCTTTCTGTAATGAGGTGACCAGAACTGCACACATTAGTCACATTGTGGCTTAACTAATCATTTATTCAGTTCCGGCTTAACTTCCCTGCTCAGCTATTACCTTACCTTGAGCTAATAAAGACAAAGGTACTCTGTGCTGCTTTCTGCACCTTATTGATCTGGGATCTTTGCCTTTAGAAACAGAAACTAAGCATGAATAGGTTATTGACCCCTTTGAACCTGTCGGCCATTTGATAAGACCATGGCAGATCTTCGATCTCAATGCAATATTCCTGCTTTAAAAGCTAGAAATGTATATATTTCTATTTGGCAGGATTTGGCTACAATAGCCTCTGAACAGAGAATTCACAGGTTCACTCCCTTCTTCCCTCATCTCAGTCCTAAATGGTCTGCCCTATATCCTGAGATTCTCTCTCCTATTTTGACAGTTCCCTTGCTATTTTCCCATTAATTGAGGTATTTTTTGGCTTTGTTTGACTTTCCCCACTGCATCACCTCACCCTGTTTCTGGTTGAATTCTATTCACTTTTTGTCACTTGACCAGTCCATTGATACCTTCTGCAGTTGACAGATTTATTCCTCACTAGCAGCCATGCACCCAATATGTGGGTCATCTCTAAATGTGTTGATGTCCCCCACATTTACACCCGAACCCATTAGTACAGGCAGAATCATCAATATGTACAACAAAAACCAGGGCATCTTATACTAAACTCTGTGGAAGCCCTCAGCTTTCCAGGTCACACAAATACCCAACAATTCCCCTGCCACTGAGCTAACTTGTATCAAGTTTGCTCCATTCCCCTGCAACCTGTGGGTTTTTTTTTAAAACTAGTTATGTAAACCTGCACTCTGTTATCTCCCTACTTCTTGCTTCAAGGACACTCTCCCCAGCTCTGTCTGCTGGCCTCTGGGCTTGTCCTCTCCTTCAGGCAGTTCCCTTTTTTGTAATTGGGCACTCTGTCCGGATTGCACTTTATTCTCCCCATCCCAGAGTGCTGTCTCTATCTCTGTCTGCCCCAGAGCTCACTGTGTTCCTTCCCTTCCTGAGCACGTGCATGCTTTCTCTCTCTTTCTGTCTTCTCCCCAATCCTGTCGTAGTGTTCCTGTCCGTCTGTCTCTTGACTTCCTCTGTCTGCGTGTGCTCTCTACGCTTCCTTATGGTCACTATCTCGGCCTCTGTTATTTCTCTGTGTATCCTCTCCATTTTTTCATCTGTATTTCTGCATGTCACAATCTCTGCCTGAGTGCTCTCACTCACTTCCACCTCTCTCTGCTTCACTCTGCTCCTTTCTGACTCTTTTTCTCTGCCTCTGCACCTGTTCTGCAATGCTTCTCCCACCTGGCTTTACGCTCTCTATGCCCTCACTCTCTGCCTTCCCATGCTGTCTTTTCACTACTTTGTTCACTGTTCCTCTGTGCTTGCTCGCTCTGTGTTCTCTCTCTCTCTCTCTCTCTCTCCCCCTCTCCCCCTCTCCCCCTCTCCCCCTCTCCCCCTCTCTCCCTCTCTCCCTCTCTCCCTCCCTTCCTTCCTTCCTTCCTTGCACACACTCTTTCTCTCTCTCGTTTCCCATTGCACTCACTCTCCCCAATTCCCCTCACCCTGCCCACCTCTGACCTGACTGTATTCTTGTACCTTATCTGTCTCTGTGCCCTCTGGCTTCTGTACTCAGTGATAACTCTACCTCTCCCCTGTGTCTTTCACCTCTGTCTGTGTCCTCTCTCTACTATTCTCTGTTTTTGCTTCCATACTTCTCTCTGCCTTTATGTGCTTACTTTCTCTTGCTCTCACTCTCTCCATTTCTGTGCACTCTTCCTCCTGTCGCCCTCCACCTGTGCTGGCTGTCTCTGTCACTGTGCTCTCTGCCACTATTCTTCCTATGGCTTCTTTATTTCCCCCAGTGAGCTCATTACACCATGAGAATTCCAGACAGATAATGTGTTCACGGCAATTTTGGCGGAACTTCTGATCTGTGAGCTCAGGGTGTGCTCAACATCATACCAGCCACTTAACAGGCTACAACTCACTGTCCATGATCTTGATTAGTGCCAGAAATCTGCTCTTCTGTTCTCTATTTTTCCTCTCTTACTCATTATCTTTGTGCCTTGTCACTTTGTCTCTTTGTGATGTGCATGGCAATTGGAAGAATGGAGTAGAGTTTATAGGTTATAAGTTATAGGTTAGCAATTCAACTTGTCTGCTTTTGCCATTGGTTTAAAACATGGCCACAATCAATAGTTTCTTGTTAAAGGGTGGACAGGAAACCTGGTGTGCAGGTTTTATTTTAACCAGAATTGGGTAAAATTGAGCAATTTTGGTCTGGGATTTCGGAACAAAGATAATGTAAGATTAGATGTGGAATGGATGAAGAATGGATACCAAGTTTGTACTAAAAGAAAAGAGATGTCAACAACAGCTGCTAAATCCTTCCTACAGGTGGAAGAGAGGAGTCTGATGAATTTACAAAAGCCAGGTTGATTTGAATGGACAAACTAAAAGTTCCAATGAAATGTCACCGGACCTGAAACGTTAACAGCTTTCTCTTCAGAGATGTTTTTGGACCTGTTGTGTTTTTCCAGCAATTTCTCTGAAACTAGAAGTGGAATTGGCTGCCAAGGCTCAGAAGGTAGCACAGCAATTGGGCTAACCAGGAATATAGGAGAGATCAAGTCTCCAGTTAGCAAGGCAGAGAAATAGCTGATGAAATAAATGATTAACTGGATTTAATCTTCCAGTTCTTAATCCGTTCTGAGAAAATTTCTTTAGCAATTTTTCAATTCACTACATCTCATACTCTAAAAGAGAGGAGGCAGAAAGTAGGAGACTTACTTAACATTAGCCTAACTGTCATAGGGAAGATGTTAGAAGCTATTATTAAAGCCATAATAGCACACTTGGATAAGTCAATCGTTTTTAACTAATTTATTGGAGCTCTTGTAAGAAGTAATTTGTGTTGTAAGTAAAGGAGAACCAGTAGATGTATTGTACTTTGATTTCTAGAAGGTATTTAATAAGGTGTGACCTCAAAGCCTAATTGCAGAAAATAAAAGCTAATGCTGTAGGGGTTAATGCATTAGCATGGATAGAAGAATGACTGGCAAATAAGAAGCAGAAGGAATAAATGGGTCTTTTTTCAGGCTGGGATGGAATCACATGATTTGCCACAGGAAGCAGTATCTAAATGACTTGGACGAAGGGATGGAAAGCATAGTGTCAAAATTTGCTGATGACCCGAAGATAAGAGGAAAGTGAGTTGTGAAGAGGATCTAAAGAGCCTATAAAGGAATATTGATGGTTATTTGGGCAAAGATCAGCAACTGAAGTACAATGTGAGAAATTGTCCATTTTGATAGAATAAAATGTTAAGTAGTTCAAGAGGTGTGAGATTCAGACAGATCTGGGTGTCGTTGGGCATGCATCACAAATTAACATCAGTGTACAGGAATAACAAGGAGTCAACAAAGCTAGTAGTATGGTGAGATAATATGGCACATATCATAAAGGAGTTATTAAATTCCTATGGCAGGTATGTAGATATGTGGAAAACTTGAACATTGATTACTTGGTAATTTATTTGGCCAACGTTTCATAAGGATGTAGAATAGTACTGTAAAACATCTCGTGTCAGGTAGTAATTAAACCCCCATCTTACATACACTTACCAGTTTATGAAGAAACATTCAGTCAAGTGTTAATAGAGCCCTGCTGTTTTGGATACAAGCTCAATAAAGATATTTTTGTTAAGATTTGCACAATACCCCAATTTACCTGGTGTTTGGGCCAATGGTGATAGGAAGTACAGAGCAAGTTCTTGTATTAAACAAGAATTATTATTTAGTACAAGTAATTAAACTATGGTTAGTAGTAATTAGTGTGCTAAATGGGACAGACTTCAAATGGATCTAGCAACAGGGCATTCATGAGGCATGTAGATCTTCAGCAGTAACAGAATTGTACTCGAATACAATCTACAATTTCATGGTCAAGCATAGGGCAGCATGATGGCTCAATAGTTAGCACGGTTGTCTCACAGTGCCAGAGACCCAGGTTTGATTCCTGCCTTGGGTGACTGTCAATGTGGAGTCTGAACATCGTGCCTCGGTCTGCATGCGTTTCTGCTGGTTTCCTCCCATAGTCCAAAGGTGTGTGTGTTTAGATTAGATTCCCTACAGTGTGGAAACAGGCCCGTCAGCCCAACAAGTCCACACCCTGCGAAGAGCAGCCCACCCAGACCCATTCCCCTACATTTACCCCTGCCTAATGCACCTCACACTATGGGCAGTTTAGCATAGCCAATTCACCTAAGCTGCACATCTTTGGATTGTGGGAGGAAACCTATGCAGACACGGGGACAATGTGCAAACTCCACACAGTCACCCGAGGCAGGCGCTGTGAGGCAACAGTGCTAACCCCTGAGTCACCGTGCCAGTGGAGTAGCCATGCTAAAAAAATTCCCATAGTGTCCAGGGGTGTATAGGTTAAATGGGTTAGCCATACTTTTGGAAATGCTGGGCATGTGTTTAGAGGTTTGGTAAATATTCCCTACTCTGCCATCACCACCAAAGCCAAAGGCTCAACACTGGCTCAATGAGGAGGGTGTGCTAGAAGCAATACTTAAAGATGAGGTATCAACCTGTGGAACTGCAAAATGGAATGCAGTGCTTGTTAAATAATAATAGATCAAGCGCTCCCCCATCTAGTCGATCACATCCATACTATGCAGTCTTGCTGCATCAATCCTGAATGAAAATGGAGAATTAAACAACTTGCTGGAGAACGAGGCTCTGCAAATATCTCCTGCCCTTAATGGTGAGGGAGCCCAGTACATCAGTCCAAAAGGTAAAGCTGAAGCCTAACCACCTTCAACCAGAAGTACCGAGAGCATGATCCATCTGGATCTCCTCCAAAGTTCCCCAGCGTGACAGATTCCAGTCTTCAGCCAATTTGATTTCACACTCGCATGATATTAGGAAATGGTTGGAGGTACAGGGTAGTGCAAAGATTATGAGCCCTGACAGCATTCAAGTGATAGTACTGAAGGCTTGTACTCTAGAACTTGCTGCTCCTTTAGCCAAGTTCTTCCAGTATAGGTACAACATTGGCATTTACTCAACAATGTGGAAAATCGCCCCGGTATGTCCTATACACTCGTAACAGAACAAATCCAACTGAGTTCATTATTACCCCATCAGTTTACGTTTGATCATCAGTAGATTAGATTAGACTTACAGTGTGGAAACAGGCCCTTCGGCCCAACAAGTCCACACCGACCCGCCGAAGCGAAACCCACCCATACCCCTACATTACCCCTTACCTAACACTACGGGCAATTTAGCATGGCCAATTCACCTGACCCGCACATCTTTGGACTGTGGGAGGAAACCGGAGCACCCGGAGGAAACCCACGCAGACACGGGGAGAACGTGCAAACTCCACACAGTCAGTCGCCTGAGTCGGGAATTGAACCCGGGTCTTCAGGCGCTGTGAGGCAGCAGTGCTAACCACTGTGCCACCGTGCCGCCCTCAAGTGATGGAAAGTGTCATCAACAGTTCTGTCAAGCAGCATGTACACTATGATGCCCAGTTTGGGTTCCACCAGGACCATTCATCTCCTGACCTCATTACAGCCTTGGTTCAAACATGGACAAAAGCTAAATTGCAGAGGTGAAGTGAGAATGACCTTGATATCAAGGTCACATTTGACTGAGTATGGCATCAAAGAAACCTAGCAAAACTGAAATCGATAAGTATCAGGGCAAACTCCCTGCTAGTTGCAGTCATACCTGGCATATAGGAAGATGATTGTGGTTATTGAAATCAGTCATTTCAGCTCCAGAGAAAGTGTGGCAGCACTGAGGGAGAGGGCACAGATGTAGACAGAGAGAAAAGAAGCAAGAGCATAAGTAAGACATTCATTTGCACCTCCCAACACTGCCCCCTATTGTACAAAATCATGGCAACTTTGCCTCAGACCACAACTCCTCTTTGTGCTAGCTCATCAGAGTTCTTAACTCATCGATATTTCAAAAATCTATCAACCTTCTCTTTCAATACTTTAGAAATACAGCCTCCATAACTCTCTGGGATAGACGATTTCAAATATTCAGTAATCTCTGAGATAAGAAATTCCTTTGTATCTCAGTTTGAAATGAGTGTTGCCTTATTCTGTAACTATATTCCAGAGTTCATGATATCCCCCGTTGGTGGAATTATCTTCACAACATCTTACCCTGTCATGTCCCCTCATGAGCTACGTACATTTCAATAAGATCATCCCTTGTACTTGTAAACTCTGATGAATAAAGGCCTCACGTGCATGGCTGTTCTTAATAGGTCAATGCCCTCCATCCCAGGAATCAGCCTAGTGAATCTTCTTTGTAATGCCTCCAATGTCAGAACATACTTTCTTAAATATGGAGACAAAAATTATACACAGTACTCCAAGTGCAACTTCACCAATACCCTGAAAAGTTGTAACAACTGTTAATGTATTTTTAAACTCTAACCCCCAAGTAATGAAGGCCAAAATTCCATTTGCTGCCTTAATTACTTGCTGGACCTGCATGCTAACGTTTGTTTTTCATGAACCTGGATCCTTTTGTATTGTACTTTTCTCTTCAGAATCTCTGTCCATTTAAATAATTGTTGACCTTTTGATACTTTCTACCAAATTGCATGGCCTCACACTTCTCTACATTAAAATCCATCTGCCAAGTTTTGCCCACTCACTCAACCTACCTATAATCTCCTTGCAGATTCCTATTTCGTCATCACACCATGCCCTTCCCACCTATTTTTGTATCTTAAATAAATTTGGATACTTTATACAATACCCCCTCTTCTAAATCACTCACTTCAATAGTAAATATTTGAGGCACTAGAACTGATCCTTGATCCACTCCACTGCTTTTCAACCTGAAAAAGTCCCATTAATCTTGACTCTGTTTTCTGTGTCAATCCATGCTAATACATGACTTCCAATATCCTGAGCTCTTGGCTTGTGTAATGAAATTTTATGTGAAATCTCATTGAATGTCTTCTGGAAATCTGAATGCATTGGTTCCTCCTTCTCAACTCTACTTCTTACATCCACAAAGAACTCTAGCAAATTTGTCAAACACGATTTCCCTTGCAAAAAACATGTTGCTTTGATTGTGTTATGATTTTCCAAATGTTTTCCTTCATAATTAACTCTAGTATTTTCCCAAAGACAGATGTTAGGCTAACTGGCTTATAGTTTCTTGCTTTTGTCTGCCTCTTCTTGGCCAGGGTTTCCAATCCAGTGGTCTCAGACCAGTGTCTTCAAGTACCATTTGCTACTACACTGATACCTGTCTTTATTAACAACATGACCCCACCTCTTTTTCCTTTTTGCCTGTTCTTCTGGAAGCCTTGAATACCCTTGAATATTGAGTTCCCAGTGCTGATTGTCCTGCAATGGTATCTCTGTAATAGCTATCCAGATTCATTTATTTCTATTTCTGATGCCAACATTTGTGGGCGGCACGGTGGCACAGTGGTTAGCACTGCTGCCTCACAGCACCTGAGACCCGGGTTCAATTCCCGACTCAGGCGACTGACTGTGTGGAGTTTGCACGTTCTCCCCGTGTCTGCGTGGGTTTCCTCCGGGTGCTCCGGTTTCCTCCCACAGTCCAAAGATGTGCGGGTCAGGTGAATTGGCCATGCTAAATTGCCCGTAGTGTTAGGTAAGGGGTAAATGTAGGGGTATGGGTGGGTTTCGCTTCGGCGGGTCGGTGTGGACTTGTTGGGCCGAAGGGCCTGTTTCCACACTGTAAGTCTAATCTAATTACTAATGTGCTATAAGTCCCACAATTATTCAGATAAAGAGCCTTAAGCTTACAAAATCCACTGAGTCCTGGAGTGTTTTGACTAATGCCTCCACTAATCTCTGCAGCAGCTACCTTTAAATCTTGAATGCATGTCATCAGGTCCTAGTGACTTGTCTGCCTTCAGTCCCATTAGTTTATTAAATACTTTGCCTGTTGTGATAGACTGTTGCAAGACCTTTTTTCCCATTTGCACCTTGCTTCTCTGTTATCCTTGGGATATTTACAGTGTCCACAACCATAAAGCTTAATGCAAAATGTTGATTTAAATTATTTGCCATTTCTCTGCTCCAGTTATCAACCTCCAGTTATATCTTCCAAAGGTTCCACCCACCCCTCCATCCCATTAGCTATTCTATTTTAGATACCTATAACAGTCTTGTTCTTTGCTTTTATATTTCATGCTAATTTACTTTCATAACCAATTTTCTCCCTTTCTATTATGTTTCAGTAAACCTCTGCTGATTTCTAAAATATTCCAAATCTTCTGTCCTACCACTGTTTTTTGCTGCTTTGTAATCTGGTAATTTTTGGTTGGATATTACCCTTGACAACTTTACTCAATAACGGATAGTTCATTGTTTTAATCAAGTCTTTCTTTTGGACTGGAATGAATTTTGCTGCACATTACAAAACACCTGCTTAAATGTCTGCCCCTGCTCATTGACTGACTTTCTCCTTAGTCTATTTCCCAATCTGTTTTAGACAATTAGAGTCATAGAGATGTACAGACGCTTCGGTCCAACCCATCCACACCGACCAGACCGACCAGATATCCCAACCCAATCTAGTCCCACCTGCCAGCACCCGACCCATATTCCTCCAAACCCTTCCTATTCATATACCCATCCAAATGCCTCTTAAATGTTGCAATTGTACCAGCCTCCACCACATTCTCTGGCAGCTCATTCCATACACGAACCACCCTCTGTGTGAAAAAGTTGCCCCTTAGGTCTCTTTTATATCTTTCCATTCTCGCCCTAAACCTATGCCCTCTGTTATTGTCCTTGTTTAAGTTGAGGATACTGGTTTAAGACCTGAGTTGCTCTCCGTTAACGTAAATTCAAAATTCTACAGAGTTGTGATCACTGATACCTAGATGATTCTTAACTACTAGATATCGTGTTGATCCTAGCTCATTGCGCATCACTGAGTGCAAAACAGCCCCTTTCAGGGTAAATTTGGCAACCTATTTTAAGAAACAATCCCCAATACACTGTACAGATTAATTTTCTACATCACCCCAGCTAATCTGATTTGTCCAGTAAATATGCATATTAAATCACCCATGACAACTGTGGTGTCCTTCTTACCTCCATTATTTGTCAATTTATATTTTGTTCTACAGAGAGGAACCTCATTGGAACTTAGAGACAACTATTACTCATTACTGTTGTTCTTGTTATTCCTTATTTCCACCCACACTGATTCTATATCATAATCTATTGCACTTATAGGTGCTCACTACTGCATTGATACCTTCCTTTATTAGCAACACAACCCACCTCCTTTTCCTTTGTTTCATGTTTTTCTGAAAATTTTCAATATCTCTTTGAATATTGAGTGCCCAGTCCTGGTCGTCGTGCAACCACATCTCTGTAATAGCTATCAATAAGATTCATTTATTTCTATTTTTACTATCAACTTATCTATTGTATTATAGATGCTGTGTTTATTCAGGTAAAGTCAGAAATTACACGCTACCAGGTTATAGTCCAACAGGTTTATTTGAAATCACAAGCTTTCGGAATGTAGTCCCTATGTCAGGTGAAATGAGAAGGAAGCACCTAGAACTTATAGCCAGAGATATCAAGGACAGAGAGATCAAAAGATCATACAAGTAGTGTGAGTGAAGTGTCCAATAATAAATCTCTGCAGGTGATCAAGGATGTTAGTGTGAGTCAAATGTCAATAGTTGATTAACAACTAAAGGGGTGACCTATAATCCAATTTAATGAGACAGGGTCATAATTACAAAAAATTAAAAATAAAGGGGTGCTGGAGGCAAATCAAATGACTGGAATAACATGGAACAAAAACAGAAGCTGCTGGAAATGCCTGGCAGGTCTGGCAGCATCTCTGAAGAAAAGTCAGGGAAGGGTCACCGGACCCGAAGCTTAACTGATTTTTTTTCGTAGATGTCACCAGACTCACTGAGCAACCCCTGCCCCTGTTTGACAACACCCGCAGTTCTTTCCGTTTTTATTTGACTAGAATAACATGATAGGTATAAGGTCACATGCTGAGGATGTAACCACAGTAATAAGTAATCCAAAACTGTATAAACTAATTAAGGTAAAGAGATCATAACAATTTACTAAGATAATGGTGTCAAAACAGGACAGCACAGAAGATTTTGCAGATACAGAAAGTGTAGTGGGTTCACATGTAGCACGACATGAACCCAAGACTATGTTTGAGGCCGTCTTCATGGGTATGGAACTTAGCTATCAGTTTCTGCTCGGCGATTCTGTGTGGTTGTGTATCTTGAAGGCCACCTTGGAGGATGTGTGCCCAAAGATCGGATGCTGAATGTCCTTCACCGCTGAAGTGTTCCCTGACTGAGAGAGAACGTTCCCCATCTGGCGATTGCTGTGTTCATTTATCTGTTGTCTTTCCACCTCACTCGTACCATCTCTGTCATCCTCTGTTACTCTAATGACCTGATATACTCACTTTCTTCTCTGAAATGTTGCTCCAATATGTTCATGTGACAAAATCAATGTTACTTTCAATGATCAGCTATCAGATAAGTCACTTTACCAACTCTCCTGACTACTTGGTAGAGACCATTGAATCGCCTTGTAAAGGCAATTGCCTCCTGCTTGAAGTGTCTAATTGTAATATGTTTGCCTGCCCATTCTTTTCCTTGTGAAGCATTTAAATGCTCCTGTATTACGTTATATGCTCCTGTAAATATGGACCCATAATCCAACACTTAGGAATTGTCTTAAGAACTACTCCTTGATCAATTTTAATGGACCTCTTATCTCACGGTCCAACTTGAATAAATAACTTTAAAAACTGAAAGAACTGCAGATGCTGTATATCAGAAACAAAAACAAGCTGCTAGAAAAGCTCAGCAGGTCTGGCAGGATCTGTGCAGAGAAATCTTCACAGATGCTACCTGACCTGCCAAGGTTTTCAAACAACCTCTGTTTTTGTTTCTGAATAGATAACATTATTGATTTAATCTTGGGAATTCCCACAAGCAAACAGTAAGTAATCTTATCCTGTATCTCGAGCCGTGGGAATTTGTGACAAAAGGCTTTAATCATGGTGTTGAGACTCTGATGGTATCTCTCCAAATTTTTTGTGTTTGCTAATGAGGCACAGTTGTATTCAATTGTGTTGTACCCAAACTGCTGATTTCCTGGAAAACTTTAGACAAAGTTAGAACGTTAGTCAAATTGTATTTCAATGTGTAGTCCATAACAAGTATTGTCCTCAAAGGAATAGCCTCAATCTTCACAGTCGAGGACACGAATAGCATTCCCAAAAGATTACAAAATCAAGGTGCTGAAGCGGAAAAGGAAATAATTACAATAACTATTGCTAGAGAAAAAGTGCTAGGGAAACTGATTGAGATAAAGGCTAATAGGTTCCCTGAACGTGATGGATGTATCCTAGGATTTTTAAAGGAAGTAATTACAGAGATAATGGATAATGAATCCTTAGATTCTGGAAAAGCCCTAGAGGACTGAAAATAAAATGCCAACATAACACTGTTATTCGTAAAGAAATGGAGTGAAAACAAGGCAACTATAGGCCAGTTAGCTTGACGTTTTGACATTGAGAAGATATTAGAGTTTATTATAAAGGGATGTGATGGCAAATAATTTAGAATTACAAAATATAGTCAACATAGTTTAATGAAGGAGAAATCATGTCTTAAAAATACTGTACAGTTGTTTGAGGAGATAACATTTTAAATTCATTTTTTAGTGGGATATGATCATCGCTGGCTGGGCCAGCATTTATTGCCCGTCCCTCGTTGCCCTTGAAAAGGTGATGGTGAACTCCCTCCTTGAACCGCTGCAGTCCACCTGCTGTGTTTGACCCATATGCCATTAGGGAGGGAATTCCAGGATTTTGACCCAGCAACAGTGAAGGAACGGCGATATGGTGAGTGGCTTCAAGTGGAACATGAAGGTGGTGGTATTCCCATATATCTGCTGCCCTGTCCTTCTAGATGGAAGTGAGAGGTAAAGTGGAACCAGTAAATTTAGTACATTTGGATTTCCAAAAAACATTCAAAAAGGTACACGTCAGGCTACTTAATAAAATCAGAGGTCATGTGTTTTATATTAGCATGGATAATACATGTACAAGATAATACATGGCTTGGAAAGGGTGGACGCTAGGAAATTGTTTCCATTAAGTGAGGAGACTAGGACCTGTGGACACAGGCTTAGAATTAGAGGGGGTAAATTCAGAACAGAAATGCGGAGACATTTCTTCAGCCAGAGAGTGGTGGGCCTGTGGAATTCATTGCCACATTGCTAAATGTCTTCAAGGCAGAGATTGATAGATTCTTGTTGTCTCGAGGAATTAAGGGCTACGGGGAGAACGCTGGTAAGTGGAGTTGAAATGCCCATCAGCCATGATTGAATGGTGGAGTGGACTCGATGGGCCGAATGGCCTTACTTCCACTCCTATGTCTTATGGTCTTATGGTCTTATAATTTACTGACTAATAGAAGAGAGAAAGTTGGGGTAAATGGGGTATTTTTAAGATGGTAACTTGTAACTGATAGAGTGCCATAATGCTGGGGCCACAATTATTTACAATACATATTGAAGACCTGAATAATGAAAGTTTATGTTGTATTAAAATATTTAAATTGACACAAAAATAAGTGGGAAGGTAAGTAGTGAGGGTGACACAAAGAGACTTACAGAAAGGTAACCTGGTGGATGGAATATAATTGGGGAAAATGTGAGGATATGCACTTTGGCAGGAAGAACAGAAGAGCAGAATATTATTTAAATGGGGAAAGACTGCAGAAAGCTGCAGCACAGTGATTTGGTATTCCTTGTGCATGTATGACAAAAAGCAACTATACAAGTTCAGCAGGTAATAGGGAAGACAAGGGGAATTTCAAGGTGAATGCAATTTAAAAATATGGAAGTTTTGCTATAGCTATACAAAATACTAGTCAGACTACAGCAAGAATCCTCCAAACAGTTTTGGTCCCCTCACCTAAGGAAAGATATATTGGCATTGGAGGCAGTCTAGAGAAGCTTCACTCGATTGATCACAAATATGTAGGGAGTTTGTGATAAGGAAAGGTTGATTAGTGTGGACTTATACTCATTGCAGTCTAGAGGAATGAAAGGAAACTTTACCGAACTCATAGAATCCCTACAGTGTGGAAACAGGCCATTTGGCCCAACAAGACCATACCTACCCTCCAAAAGGTATCCCACCCAGACCCATTCCCCTACTCTACAACTCTACATTTATCCCTAACTAATGCACCTAACCTACCCATCCCTGAACAGTGTTGGGCAATCTAGCATGGCAAATTCACCTAATCAGCACATCTTTGGAATGTGGGAGGAAATCGGAGCACCTGGAAGAAACCCACGCAGACGTGGGGTGGGGTGGGGGGGGATGAATGTACAAACTCCAAACAGACAGAGTCCCAAGGCAGGAATCGAACTCTGGTCCCTTGGACTGTGAGGCAGCAGCGCTAACCACAGCTTTTGACAGGGTCGATGCAGAGAGGTTGTGGGAGAATTTAAAACAGAGATTAGGAGGGCCTCTTTTCTCTCAGAGAATGATTAATAGTCAGAATTCTTTACCGCAGAGTATTGTAGCATCTCAGTCAATTTATTTATTTAAGATTGAGATACAAATTTTTAATGATAAGGGAATCATGGGTTATGGGGATTTGATAGGAGAGTGGGGTTGAGGATTATCAGACCAGCCATGATCTCATTGAATGGTGGAGCAGAATCAATGGGCTGAATAGCCTACTCCTGTTCCTACATCTTATTATCTAAAGAGGTTGGTGCCCTCTCTTTCTCTGTGCTCATTATACTTGTCTTTGTACTGTCAACCTCTGACTGTTTATTCTGTATCTTTCTCCATGCCTCTTGTTTTTCTCTATCTCTTTACCTCTGTGGCTTTCTCTGCCTCTATACCGTCTTTCCTTCTGAACTCTCTATCCATCTTTGCCTCTGTTTGATTTTCTCTGTCTCTCTCTCTCTCTCTCTCTCTCTCTCTCTCTGCCCCCCTCATTTCTCTCACTGCTCCCTCTTTCTCCCCCCCACCTCTCTCTTTTTCTGTCTCCCTGCACCCTCCTTTCTACCCTCCCATCATTTCTCTCCCTTCCTCTCTCCATTCCGACCCCTTCTCCCACCTCCACTTCCCACCCCTCATTCCTTCCAGCCTTCTCTTTCCTCCTCCCTCCTTATCTAACTTCTCCTTTCTCTCCATCCCTCCCCCCTTCTCTCCCTTACTGCCCTCTCTTCCTCTGTCCCTCTACTCGTCTTTCTTTCCCCCTTTCTCTCTTTACCCCTTATCCTGTGTCCCCTCCTATTCTCTTCCTCCTTTCCTCTGTTCCCTCTTTCTCCTCTCTCCCATCTACCCATTTGCCTATCTCTCACTCTCTCTGTCTCCGTCTTCCGCCTTACATCTCTCTGGCCCACACCTCCAGCTCTCCCAGCCTGTGGCTGTAATTCCCCTCACCCCTCTCATGCACACTCTCTTCACCCCTCCCCCCCCCCCCCCCCCCCCCCCTGCCACCTCTCTCATTACTGCCCCTCTCTTATAAAATGTGCTAACTCACACTGTGTTTGCTTACAAGGTGGTGACTCGAGTCTTGTCCTCTTCTGTGCTGAAAAGTCGCTGAAGGAGAGAGAGAGAAAGAGAGAGAGAGAGAGAGAGGGTAGGATGAGGAAGCCAGTTGTGTTACTCATTGTGTTAATCAGCATTTGGCACTAGAGATGAATATTGCTGACCAAAGTAACATGCTGCTGAAGATTTCCATCTCATCAGGACAGAATCACAAGAGAATCAAATCTCAAAGAGAATGATAATTTATAGTGCTTGGGAAAAGCATGGTAATTGGTTGTCATGTGGACTCTGTTTTGTATATTCATAGCCATGAATAGGAAAATATGTTCATAAACTGCAAAGGTTTTGTTTCGATTCAAACCAGGCAAATGGACTCTGATTGGTGAAGACATATTACAACCATACTACATAGGAGCAGAATTAGGCCATTCAGCCTATTGAGTTTGCTCTATCTTTTAATCATGGCTGACATTTTCTTAACCCACTCTGCTGACTTGCCCTTGTAACCCTCGACCTCTTACTAATCAATAACCTATCTATCTCTGTCTTAAGTACCCTCAGTGACTTGGTCTCCACAGCCTTCTGCAGCAATGAGTTCCACAGATTCACACCCTCTGGCTGAAAGAATTCCTCCTCACCTCAGTTCTAACCAGTCGGCCCTTCAATCTGAGGCTGTGCCCTCGGGTCCTGGGAATGATTGGGAGTGCATCAGAAAATGTCTGCACCCTTGTTTTTGTTGAGTTGAGCAGCTGAAATCATGAATATGCCCTTTCTGTTTGCAAATGAGAAGGCTCTGAATGAGAACATATATGGCTTCTAGCATGCACAAATAATCCATGTAGTGAGCCCAAATAATAACCTCAACTGTTTTATACATATTTATTTATACCAATAAATTCAATAAACTCAATTCGCTCAGTTGAAAGATTTAAATCTGAGATCTTACCGTCTTCTCTGCTAAGTTTGAGTCTGCATCCTGTTCCAGTGTGTTTAACAGGGTGACATACCTTGTGTCCTTGGATCCTTCTGTAGGAGCTATTCCTTCTCCAGTCTCAACCAATCCCAGTTCTGGGCGAAAATGGGTACTACAGCTGCTGGAGATTAGAGTGGTGCTGGAAAAGCTTAGCAGGTCAGGCAGCAACTGAGAAGCTGGAGAATCGATGTTTTGGGCAAAGGAAGGGATTTTGTCCAAAACGTTGATTTTCCTGCTCCTCGAATGCTGCCTGATTTGCTGTGCTTTTCCAGCACCACTCTAATCTCGACTCCAATCCCAGTTCTGACTGATTCCACTCATCCAGAATTCACAGCCTTTAGAAGACAGGGTCTCCTGATTACTGCCCTCTGTGTGATAACATTTTTATGATTTTACTGCTAAATGATTGGGCTCTCATTTTAAATGCTCAGGATTCCCTCCGCCAGAAGAAATAGTTCCTTGCTACCCAAGCAAATTCTCTTTTCTCATTTGCAACTCCTGCATTAGATCATCCTACATTCATCTAAATACAATTGTCAGACCTCCTCACTTCCAAATTTCCCTAATTTTCTCCTGTAATCTTTACAGCTTTGGTCTGGAATTCTGGTGTGGCTTCTGAACAAAAATATGCCAAATATCCAAAGGGTTTTTTTTAAGAAGTGTCTGTTGTGGTTGGTAACAGGCTATGGTTGGATTTCTGCTGCATTCTTTACTGTAAATGTCACCAAGTGTTTTGGAAAGCCAATCAGTTGAAAAAGAAAAAACAATTTGTGGGAAGAGACCTCGCCTGTGTTTATTTTCTACTTCCGCCGATATTCCTGATGTGTTCCTGGAACTGCGTGGGACTGTTACCCATGTTACTGACTTAGCCCCTTTTACACACTCAATCATCTCTTGTTTCCAACTTGTTATTGATCTGTCCTGACTTTGACTCTACAGTTGCACATGTTGGCCATTGATTTCACTGCCTGTCCCTCTCAACTGTAGTGATTGAGTTGAAAAGAATGGAACAGCTGCTTCCACATCTGCTGTTTAATCACATGCAGGCGGTGGAAACTGAATCAAGGATTAAATCCGGTCGGCTTGCCTGGGGGAGGTTGGAGGGGGTGGGGTGTGCGGGAGTTAAGGGATGACAGTAAATTGAGGCCTGTGCCTCTCTCTCTCTCACTGTCCTTATTTTAAAGAGAAAATATTCCTTAACCCAGAGATTCCTTTTGGTTTATCACTCGTTTCCTTCTTCTCTTGAAGGTGCTCATTCTGCAGGGGGGTTTGTACAAATCCATAGGTACCAGGTGGCCTCCCTGCAAAGCAACTTACCTTGTCCATAATGTGATCATTCTTCATATATCAAACTAGAGGTTGGTCACTGTTCAAAGTCTGGTCTGGTTTAATTTTAATCCTTCCTGAGCCTTAATGGGAATATAAATAGTTTCATGTTTAGAAAATGTCTTTTTTGTTGCAACTAGATGGAAGTGCAATTGAGGAATGTCAAACTTCCACAGTAATTTCTACAAATGCTGTACAGAAATGTTTTGCACTTATTGTATTTACTTATAAGTAAAGTACAATTCTGAGGAAAAAAAATCAAGGGATTGCAATGTATTTCACAACTCATTAAAGTGACGGGAGATTTACCGGACAGTTGTGTCAGTAACCAGAGGACAACAATTTAAACAGTTATGAAAAGAATCTGAAGGGAGATGAAATTCCTTTTTAAACAGGGAGTTAATATAATCTGGTATGCATTGTCTGAAAGAATGATAGAAGCAGATTCAATAGTAACTTTCAAAATTTGTTAAATATATATTTGAAACGGACAAACATGTAGCGCTCTGGTGATAAGAGCAAAAGGGTGGATTTATTTAGGTAGGTTTTTTTCAAAGATTCATCACAGGCACCATGGGATTAATGACCTCCTGTGCTTTAAGATTCAGTGATTAAATGGTTTACACATAAAATACAAAGATTCCACAAGTCACAGCTATAAGCTGGTCCAAGTTCACGCGCTGTGTAATCTTAGATAATAGGAGAACTCTATATGTTGATCACTCAACCAAAGGTTGCTTCTTTCTGTAGATCAATATTGCAGAGACACCAGGAATATGTAGGATTAGATCATTATAAACAATTGACAATTGTCAAAATTCAAAAGTGGACTTTGGAATTCCTTCATCAGGAGCTGGATCCCTAGGAAGCATCTCTAAAATACTTTAATCTGCAGAATTGAGAGAAGATTGAACAATAAAAGAATGTTCAGACTCTGTCATCTCTCTGCTTGGCAGAATCTCACGCAATAGTTTGGACTGACTAGTTGTGGAAGGCTTAGGTGCAGCATTTTCCTCCATATTTATTTCTAATTCCTTATTCAAATGGAATTTTAAAGCTAATCTCGTTCATTAATGAGGGGTGGCCTTCTGCAAAGGTTAACCCAAGATCTCTGTTATCTCTCTTTCTTCTGTTTCTTTTTAAGATGTAAGATCATCATTTGTTGACTGTGGCATCAAGTTTGCATCAGATAATAATCTTCAAGATCTGAATGTTTTAGTAAAAGAGACTTTCTTCCTCCATCAAATTATCGTAGTGTCAATTGAAAAGCAATGATGCCTGACTCTAGACTGGACTTGTGGAAATTTTCTGTGATCTTTTTAAGTTCTGATTTCCATTTGTCTCAAAGTCCATAGGAAAATGCTATCAACAACTGTACCTGTTGGTGAAGCAATGGAATTTGTTCACCTTCTAATATTTTACCACTTGTTTGACTTATTGCCAGTAGATCACTGATGTTGGAGTCCAAAATTTGGAGATCTTCATTAGTTTTTGTTACTTATGAAGAAGCTACTGCCACAAATTGAATTCCATAAGAATCTCAGAATCTCTTCCTCTTCAGTCTGTGAGGCCTGATATTGCTAATACATGAGCTTGTAGTCAATTCTGTAGTTAAACCTTTCAAAATCTTGTTTAATTTTAATATGTAAAAGCTCCATGTGATGCTCAGTTTGAAGCATTTTGAAACAAGATGGGGGTGAGATCAAAAAACTAGAAATTGGCAAATATACAATTGCTGCAGCTTTTTCTACTACTTGATCAAGGCTTTAGAGTGTCTGTAGTTTGCTGCCTCTTTAATGAAAGAAACCTTGAGTGCTTTTTGTGGCTTGTTGATGAAATTCATTTGCAACTCCAGCTGACCTTGATGCAAACTAATAATTTGAATTTTCAATGATGGCTTGATCCAATTCAGAATTAAATACCTTCCTTCCCCTGTATATCTTTTCACCTGATGCTGGCTCTTGTTGAGATACCTGCGGGTGATTTGTTTCTGCAGTTTCAACATTTTCTCTGACAGTAGCAAGTTAATTTTGAGATTCTTCATTTATTGTTGTAATCTGGGTTCTGTTAATGGGGGTTCTGTACTATCTACTTTCTGAAGCTTCAATACTGAAGAATCATTGTTGATGATCTGAGGCCTCCTCCAGTCTAATTGAAGATCCTCTTCTAACTCCATAATCTGAGAGATATTAATGGCAATTTGCTCCTGTTGGTGGGAAATTCTGAAGCTTCATTACTGTCTGTGAGTGACCCACCATAAGTTTCATTCAAGTTGTTATTCCTTTAACGCCAGGGTGTTTACAAGCTTTTTCTTCCTCTTCCATGAAATCATCAGAATCAATGGCTGTTTCATTCTCTTCCACTCAAACTAAGATCTAGGATGGTTGCGTTTGGTCATTATTCTGGGTGCACTATGTTCCCCACTCAATCTAGTGTGGAAGCAGGCCATTCAGCCTGTCAGGTCCGCACCAGCCCTCCAAAGAGCATCCCATCCAAACGCATCCTCCTACCCTTTTCACATTAACCTGCATTTCCCATTGCCAATCCACCTAACCTGCACATCTTTAGACTGTGGGAGGAAACCCACGCAGACATGGGGAGCACATGCAAACTCCACATAGACACTTGCCCACGTGTTGGATCAAACCCAGGTCTCTGGCAATATGAAGCAGCAGTGCTAACCATTGAGCCACCGTGCTGCCCAAAATCCTCCTGTGGTATAAGGGATAAAGATTATTCAGTGTTGCTTGATCCACAGTGAATTGAATCAACTTCAGTTACTTGTAACTGCTGAATAAAGAATAAACAAAGCCACATAAGCACCTGTGCTTAAGAAGGATTCATGATGATTCGGAATGACATGGTAAAGATTAATTGATAAAGGATAAAAGATCAAATACCAGATTTCGCATAGTGTAAAATAAGATGGCGTTGCAAGCAGCTAAGACTATCCTGCAGCTGGCGGAGGTATACCTGACTGATTTATAATACTTGACTAAGGCTAAGGCTATGGAATGGCAAAATTTTAGGTTGAAGGTGACATTTCCTGCACAGAGATAATTAAAATATTAGCACAACATTTGGGACCAGTGGAGAGAAAAGGTGGACTAAATATTGCCATGAATGACTCTGCTAGTGCCCTGGAAATTAAGCTCCACTATTCCTGGAGTTGTTGTGAATATGAAAATTTAATTAAACTACCGAATTACCCACTTTTTACCTTGCTGACTAATGTTAGTTTAAAAAAGTGCACGCCATTCTTTTCATTAACAAGAAAATAACTACTTATTGTAAGCAAACTTGTTGTTCGGCCTTTATCGTCAAAAAACATGGAACCATTCACTTGTTATTCTGTTGAGCACACCAGAAGTACGCAACTGGTCCTGATTGAAAAACCAAGCAAAAGACTGTTTCTAGGCAAAACTGCCCTAAACAGATACACACAAAGCCAATATTTCTAGCATCCCCGGCCCCGTTTTAATCAGGTGGTCTTGTAGACACAATTCACAACAAGTTCCAATAACTCGTTTTTAAATCTGCAGCACCTTCTTTCACAGTTTCCAAACAGACAAGTTGGATAGAAAGCAGCTGTTCCCCTTAGCTGAAGAGTCAATAATAAAGCGGGCGAGTATACCATAAAAGTGAAAACAGGAGATTTCTGGGGATTTGCGCTAAATGTTTTCACCCAGAAGGCTGTTGAGTTCCAGAATGCACAGCCTGGTAGGTTGGTTGAGACAGGAAACCTCACAACCTTTAAAACATACTGGGATGGGCATTTGCAGTACGATTGGATTCAAGGCATATGCCAACTGCTGGAAAGTGGGTCTCATATGGCTTTGGGAGTATGAGCTCAATGGGCCAAAGGGCCTCTTCTGTACTATATAATTCTATTATCCTATGATCTTTTCCTATTTTTAAGCCCACAGTTAAAAAAATAAGAAGTGGGCTTTTTAATATGGTGACTCATTTGAGTTAGTGGGAATTCAATTCCAGCTAAAGCAGCTTAATATCAGAAGAGAAATGAAACTTTAAGAATTGAACATGAGGAATGCGTTAGAAAGAGAGCTTTGGAGACTATAATTAGATATTCAGCAAAGAAAATAGTTAATGGAGGGTAAATGAGCAAAGACATAATAAAATGTTTGCAAGGTTTGTGAAGGTTTGTAGCTCAGGTTGAGGTTTAGGGTGTAGGTTTGATATCCAGACGTTTCATTACCTGGCTACGTAACATCATCAGTGGTGACCTCCAAGTGAAGTGAAGCTGTTGTTTTCTGCTTTCTATTTATATATTTTTCTCCTGGATGGGGTTCCTGGGGTTTGTGGTGATGTCATTTCCTGTTCGTTTTCTGAGAGATTGATAGATGGCATCTAGATCTATGTGTTTGTTTATGGCATTGTGGTTGGAGTGCCAGGCCTCTAGGAATTCTCTGGCATATTTTTGTTTAGCCTGTCCCAGGATAGATGTGTTGTCCCAGTCAAAATGGTGGATCTTCGCTATCAGGATTCATAGCAGAAGCGGTAATGCAAAGACTAGAACAAACAGCCCTACCAACCATCAAATCAAAAATCTGGGTTTGCTAAGTAGATGACACCTTTGTCATCACAAAATGAAACAAGATAGAAGAGACATTTAACATCATCAACAACACCCTCACAGGTATAAAGTTCACCAAGGAGGAAGAAACCGACAACAAACTCGCAATCCTGGACGTCACAGTCCAAAGAACAGACAACGGAGAACTACAAACCTGCGTATACAGAAAACTGACAAACACTGACCAAATAATTAACCACACCAGCAACCATCCCATCACACACAAACGAAGCTGTATCAGAACACTATTCCAATGAGCCACCACACACTGCAGCACAGACGAACTTCGGAAAACAGAGGAGAACCACCTACACAACGTATTCAAGAAGAACGGATACTCAAAAAATACAGTGCGCAGATTCCTCCAGAACAAACCACGACAAGCAGACCAAACACAGCCAGAAACCCTAACCACCTTACCATACATCAAAGAAGTTTCAGAAATGACAGCCAGACTACTAAGACCCCTCAGAATCCTAATCGCACACAAACCCATCAACACCCTCAAACAAAAACTAACAAACTTAAAAGACCCAGTACAACCCAAGGACAAAACCAATGTCGTCTACAAAATTCCATGCAAGGACTGCCACAAACACTACGTAGGACAAACAGGAAGAAAGTTAGCCACCAGGATACACAAACACCAGCTCGCCACAAAAAGACACAACCCTCTCTCGCTCGTAGCCCTACACACGGATGAAAAAAACCACCATTTCGTCTGGGACAACACATCTATCCTGGGATAGGCTCAGCAAAGACATGCCAGAGAATTCCTAGAGGCTTGGCACTCCAACCACAACACCATAAACAAACAATAGATCTAGATGCCATCTATCAACCCCTCAAAAAAATGAATAGGAAATGACATCACCACAAACCCCAGGAACCTCATCCAGGAGAAAAATATATAAATAGAAAGCAGGAGACAACAGCTTCGCTTCACTTGGAGATCGCTGATGATGTTACGTAGCCAGGTAATGAAACATCTGGATATCAAACCTACAGCTCAGCGAGCAAATCTACATCCTAAACATAATAAAATGCATAGAAAGATGGAAATTAAGAAGATTTCAGACGCAGAAGATCGCTTTGATGAGAAAGACCCTAGTCATGATAAAAGTCCAATTAGGAAATTTAAAGTTTGTAGAAGCCATAATAAAATTGAAGGAAAAGTTTTAGATTAATTACTTATGTCACTTAAAGAAGTAGCAAAACAAATGAATTGGCCAAAGGAGAATTGGACACTGCCTATGCAGAGCAGGTAACACTCATTAAGTCTACGATTTTTTATTCGCTCATCGGTCATGTGTGCCACTGGCTGGCCAGCATTTATTGCCTGTCCCTGGCTGCTCTTGAACTGAGTGGCTTGCTATGAAATTTCAGAGGCCAATTCAATCAATCACATTGCTGTGTCTCAGGTCGCATGTAGGCCAGACCAGATGAGGATGGCAGATTTCCTTCCCTAAAGGATATTAGTGACCCAGATGGGTTTTTCCCAACAATTGTCAATGGCTTTATGGCCATCAGTAGATTCTTAATTCCAATTTATATAAAAGTGTGGTAGATTCAAACCCAGACCCCAGAACATTATCCAAGTTTTTAGATTAATAGTCTAACAATAATACCATGAGGCCATTGCCTCTCCTGAATTACTTTCAGAAGAGGGTTCTATAGATTTTGACACTGCAGAAAGGGTTCATCTGGGTGCACATGAAGAACATGGTCAAAAATTTAGAAATTTGAGGAAGTAGACTGGGCAAACCTCCAGTGAATTTGAAATGGTAAAGCAAGTTATTTTGACAGAGTGCTACATACATTATGAGTAAAGATCATGCATGAAGCACTCAGAGAAATTTTTCTGTTAGAAGTATCTAATAACTCATGGCTGTAGGTAATTAGAATCCAAGTTGAAGACCAGAGGGTTGCAATTTCTGATGATTATGAACTGATCCATAAAAGTAAACTATTTTTTCCAATCCCTACTAACCTAAGAAGATAGAAGGTGGGAAAATGAAAGGAAGGCATGTGGCTGTGTAAAGAAGCGACATCTGGGAATTCTATGGGAAATCTTGCTCAAACAGGAAAGGACTGTACTGAGGGTGGAAGTGAGAATCAAAGGCTGAAGTGTTTTCTTTTCACCAGAATAGGACACTTTCATTTAGCAGGCAGGAAGCTCATGCGACTTGTTGGGTCTCTGATAAAGGAACTTGCCCAGTACATATAACTTTTAACATTAACTACAACTATGAGACAAAGGTAAACATTGCTGTAACTGCAGGAAAGTTAGCTAAGGTAGATAAGAAATAGAAACTTTTTTTTGAAAGATAGAGGAGCCTACTGAATATCTTTTTCCGGAGAAGGACCTAGCTTTTCCAAAATTTTAATAACTTGAATAGGCAGAGAGCACATGCTTATCGTACAAAATGCAATTAGCATATACTTGATGTCTGGAGCAGTGGTAATAGGAGTTACTCAGAAATTGTCTGTGGATGGAGTTGACTTACTCCTAGGTAATAATTTGCCCATACTGATAGGTATAGCTTTGCATATAATTACAGAAAGTCCCAGTGAGCTGAAAACAGATGGAATACTCACAGGAACAAATTCCAGGTATCTCTCCCTTGTGCAGAGACCAGAGCAACGACTAAACAAACACGTCTCAAGAGGTCAAAGTCATACCACAATCAGAGGTTAGAGTAGCCAAAAGGAGGAGGATAATTCATAAGAAGTATTTGGCAGGTGTTATTTAAATGAGGTCAAAAAACAGATCCAGAGTTGAATAAGTTAACTCAAACAACACATATTGAAGCTGTGCTTAAAAGAATTCCAGAGTGTGATTGTGTTGGAAACAAATTCCTGATGACAATGTAGAGACTACATCACACATGTGTGTAAGGAATGGATCGTTGTTTGTCAAATACTGGTATCACCCAAATATTCGAATGAGATAGTGAGAGTAACATTTTAAATTATGCAGGAACATGAAAACCCACGCCTTGATAAACAGATCCTTTGCTTGGCCATGACTTCTAAAGGGTGTATTGCAGTTCAGTAAAATATGCCATTTATGTTAGGTAGTGGGAAAACCTTAAAATACAGTCAAACCAGCATCTTAAATACCCTCTGGTTTTGAAAGAGCCATTCAGTTGTGTTAGTAGATTGGGTATGACTGCGATCAAAATCAAAAGTGGGACACCAGTATATCCTTACAAATATAGATATGACTACTGTTATGGACCAAGTCAAACCTCCTCAAAACATAAAAAGGATATAGCTAGACCCTCAACCATATTTTATTTAAAGACAAGTATAATGCACTGCATTTCTGATGTCATTTGATTGGGCAAACTATTAAACTTTAAGCAAAACATGCTTTATTCTTCCACCATAGTTAAAATACAAAAAAACGAATTGTCAAAACTAACTTTACTGAAATATAAAATAATACATATTTTAACTATTACTTATCAACTGTGCCAATATAGCAGCATCCCTTAAACACACCCTTAGCAAAGGCAAATTCTGCAAAACATTGATTTTCCTCACTTGCTATCTCCTTCAGTCCAGGAGAAGGAACACAGACAGAATAAATCTAGCAGCAGAGGGAGCGCTCAAGCTTTTGTAGCAGCAGAGACAGAGCTATATCTAGCAGCTTCAATTCCAAAACCCCAACTTCAACAACTCAAACCAAAACTAAAATCTTCGGTGTATGTGAGCCGCACTCCACCCACTTAGGCTTCTTTAGTCTGATAAAACAAAATCAAAGCTATTTACTCTGGAGCGAACACTCAGCACCAGGTTTACAACATAGCTCTTCAAGAGAAACAATTAAAAATCACACTTAAAAGAAGTTCTGAGATTTACATATTAATGAACCGAAACCTGCAACCCATTCTATATGATGAAAGACTTAACAGCAATCTAGGTTTGTTCAACTTATCATTTCAGTTGCATGACACTAATCTTTTGTTCTAAATTCTGTGTCTTATGATCCTAGTTCACAACCATCTGATGAAGGAGCAGCGTTTGGAATCGTAGTGCTTCCAGATAAACCTGTTGGACTATAACCTGGTGTTATGTGATTTCTAACCTTGTACACCCCAGTCCAACACCGGCTGCTCCATATTAAGAGAGACAGGACAGAACAAATCCTTCTTAAAGTCACATATCGTCACACTACCCAATTTCCAGGTATGATTCTATTGCAGACAACTTCAAATAAAGCATTGGTGGCAAATTAATTCGTTTTTCAATCATTGTAGACTATAATTGAAATTCAGTCAGACCAAGTCTCCAACTTTGTGTCTAAGGTTTTCAGGACATAAGGAGTAATTTGAGCATTAAAAAGATAACACCATCATACAACATTCATAAAACAAAGGGAACTTTTGAGAGATAGCTCAGAGTCTCAAAATAATGATATCTGTAGTCCTTGAGATGATGTATTCCGAACAATGGTTTAGGTAGGGAACTCCAAATTAATGGTCCTTGCTGGTCTGTAGGCCCCCAACTATATATTGAATCAACTCTGTGAACATAAATATCATCAAATAACCTTTGGTATTCTCATTGTATTGAGAACTAAGTCAGGAGGATATTGTTTCGAATCTTAGAGACTTGAACAGATAATCTTAATTGATACTCCATTGTAGGACTCAGTGATGTGTTTCTGTTTTATTCTAATCTCATCAGAAGACCTCAGTTAAGGGTCATTGATCAATGGGCAAGATGCCACCTAGGTTGAAAGGAATAAGGAAGCATTGTTCTTAACACTTGAGAATTTATAAACCATTTACAGGATTTAATATCATTCTTATAATGGTGTGATTCAAGGGGACGTTTCACTGATTCCTGTTCTCTTTACTGTATTGAGGTACAGAAGCTGTTGCATAAAGGTTTGGCCATAATGGACTTGGGGATCACCACAGGAGACACTTTGTAACTTACCTGCACTCTCGATAAAGTTGGTTGTGCCATTGCATGGCAGCATCTCACCTCCAGCATCCAACTCACTGAGGCAGCCACACTTGGTTCTACCTTTACCTGTCAAAATGTATCCAGAGTATTTCCAGCAGTGACTTCCCTTCTCTTGCCAACTTTGTTAACTTTGGAGTTTCTTGGTTTCTCCACTTCAGTTGCCCATTTACTGCTCAGCAGTGAAACCAAACCCAGAAATGGAGTCAGTTCCCATATGTACTCTGACACTTCCCAGCTCAACCCGATCACCTCCCAGCCCCACCTTTCCCCTAAACTCTTCACTTGTATCATATTCAGCCCTGGGCATGGCTCAATATCAAGAGACTAAAACTAACCTTTTCAATTCTTGCCCTGATCCGCAACAGCCACCCTACCTTCGCCTCTCAACAATTGCTTTGTGCTCCAGAACTGATGTCCGACTCTCTATTCACTCTATCATAAAGAACAATTAGTCCCACTACCTCAATGCCCAAATGAACAAAACTCAAAATCCAGGTCATCCAGCTCAGGGGTCGGTTAGTTAGAGATAGACATACAACTTGGAGGTCTGACACTGTAGCTAGGCAATACTCAACCTCAATGGGTTGCTGTTGAGCAGTTTACCTACCTCAAATCTACACTGTACCTGATCTGACAATATGTAATGGGGCTGTATAAAAGGAAATTTCCTCTGTATCTGAGATATACCATACCTAACTTGAGAATTACCTTGAGACAGTGTAAAGGGAGCCTGTGTTATACCTGAGCTGGATTTGATAACAGCAGGTGATCTTTGCCCTGACACCTACCTTGAAATGAGAACAAAACAATGTATCATTTTATGGTAATTAAACCGCAGCGACCTCCCAGGCTGACAGTGACTTTGAAAATATACATTGGTACAACTATTCTTGTCAGTTACACAGAACAGAACAACACTGGGCTGGATCCTTTCTTTGAAGTCAAAATACACGCTCGAGAATAGAAGCACTTTCATTCGAGAGGCCAAAGCACCGATATAAATCACATCCCCAGCATCTGGATGCAAATATGAGGGAAGGAAAGCGAGAAAGTTTTTGATTAACTTCACATGTGGAGAAACCTGGAGCCGTGAGATCCAGTTACCCAGTGAACACCTCACAGATGTCTGCAGGGAATGAGATGATCAGGAAGTCAGATGCAAGTCAGATCAGACTCACCTTCAGTAATGGAGCTTCTCCCAATTATCTGTTTTACAGTTCTCCCTTTCTCACTAATGTTTTGCAACATCACTTAAAGTACAATGCAATACAGACCTCATGGTTTTCATGTTGAACTAAAACCCTGAAATAGTGAATTCAAATACTACCAATGATGAAGTGTGAATCAGATATTTAATGAACTTCTGCTTGATTTTCCCTTCAACTGGTCTTCCAAGCCAGGCATCACCTCAGTTTCAGGTAGGAGAAAGTGAGGACTACAGATGCTGGGGATCAGAGTCAAGAGTGTGGTGCTGGAAAAGCTCAGCAGGTCAGGCAGCAGCTGAGGAGCAGGAGAATCAACGTTGTGGGCAAAAGCCTTTCATCAGCTTTCCTAATGAAGGGCTTTTGCCTGAAACATCAATTCTTCTGCTCCTTGGATGCTGCCTGACCTGCTGTGCTTTTCCAGCATCAACTCAGTTTCATGCTAACACTGATCCTGTATCCCAGCTTTCATCTTGGCCCTGAGATCCACTTCCTTCTCCCTTGACTTCAATTCTCACTAAACAGATGATCATCAAACTTTTCTTCAGGATCCTGTGTCAACTAGCCAATATGGACAACAATTCCCATTCCCAATCATTGTTATCATTCACTTTTCATCCCTGTTGCCCATTGCACTCATGTTTAATTTCCACTCCAAATCTTTGCTGTCACTCCCAAAGTTTGAAGACCTTCAATAAGGCTTTGATCCTGTTGAAGCACTGAATTGGTCCAAACTGTAGTCATAAATGACTTACTCGTGACTTTAACTGAGGTGCACTATCCCTCATCTCTTGTCAAAATGATCTGAAAACTAGGTTCAAATTCCACATTTGTATTCTGATCGACTGCAAATTCTGCTCATTACCTTTGAACCTTTCCACTGTCTCTGTATTGTCAGAATTCTTGTCTGATGTTGAGTTCGAGAGACAACTTGCCCTCCACCAATCATTGCAAATGCTAAGGTTGTTGTCTTCAACAGTCACTATAAATTCTACATTCCATGCTAACAATTTCTTCTCTACCTGCCCAGTGTCTCCAGCGAAGAAGACTGTTCACAACCTCAGGATCTAACTTTATTCAGAACTAAGTTCCAATTTTATAGTCCCTTTTGGATGTAGGTTTGCTCACTGAGCTGAAAGGTTCAATTCTAGGCGTTTCGTTACCTTAATATGAAACATCTTCAGTGGACCTTGTGTGAAGCAATGCTGAAAATTCCTGCTTTCTATTTATATGTTTGGGTTTCTTTGGGTTGGTGATGTCAATTCCTGTGGTGATGTTATTTCCTGTGGTGAAGTCATTTCTAGTTCCTTTTCTCAGGGGGTGGTAGATGGAATCTAACTCGATGTGTTTGTTGATGGAGTTCCAGTTGGAATGCCATACTTCAAGGAATTCTCATGCGTGTCTTTGTTTGGCTTGTTCTAGGATGGATGTGTTGTCCCAGTTGAAATATGTGAGGATACTAGTGAAAGAGGCAGAAAATTAGTCACCAGGATACATGAACACCAACTAGCCACAAAAAGACATGACCCTCTCTCTCACTAGTATCTTCCTATACAAATGAGGAAGGAGACCACTTCGACTGGGACAACACATCCATCCTAGGACAAGCTATACAGAGACATGGCATTCCAACCGGAACTCTATCAACAAACACATTGAGTTAGACTCCATCTACACCCCCTCCCCCCCCCACCCCCACAGAAAAGGAACAGGAAGTGACTTCACCACAGGAAATAACATCACAAAAAATGACATCACCAACCCAACCATATAAATAGAAAGCAGGAATTTTCAGCATTGCTTCGCACGAGGCCCACTGAAGATGTTACCTAGTAAGGTAACGAAACATCTGGAAATGAACCTTTCAGCTCAGTGAGCAAACTTAGATTCAAAACCTCAACCTGAGCTACAAATCTTCTTAAAACTTTATATTCCTCCACCATAAGAACACCTACTTTCTTCCGCATGTACTACCAGCTTCGTCCTGCTCTGTTTTCAGAGCACCTCATTCGTTGTGAAACCGCTTTTGGACTTGCTCAGATTACTATAGGAAGTCTAATGATCTTTCTCTACTGTGGAAACTGTTAGCCAGGCTCAATGTTTTAAAAAGCCTCTGGTATCTTACAATAAACCACACCCTACTCATTCATTAACCTTATCTTTGTTGACCTACTTTGGCTTCTGTTTCACTAGTACTGCCAATTTACATTTTCTTACATTGCGTCAAAGTCCTTGCAATGCCTAGACCCACCCCTTTCTCCATACTCTTCTTCAGTTACAGAAAGCTATCCAAGCTCTGCTTCCTTCCAGTCTGGCCTGTATAACTCCACCTCTTTTTTGTCCCATCATTAGCTGGTGCTTAAACACAAGTTTCAGAAGTTCCCTTGGCCTCTCCACGTATCTTTTATCCTTTCAGATCCAAATCCTCTCCACATGCATCAATCCTTTGGCTGCCCCCATATAATCTCTCTTCCTTTGCTCAGCATTAACTTTTGACTGATTATACGCATGAATTGCCTTGCCATATTTTATACATTCAAGAAGCTATATACATGCAAGTTGTGATTGTTTCAATATTGGTAATCCATGAGATTATAATTATGTTAAGTGGTGTGAAAAAAGACATGAAACACTTGTGTAAAAAATCTAACTGGATCCCTAATATCCAACCTCCAGGGGAGACAATCTGCCCTTGTTAGCGAATCTGGGCCTAAGACCATAAGATTCAGGAGCAGAAATTAGGCCATTCAACCCATTCAGCCTGCTCCACCATTCAATCACAGCCAGTAAGTTTTCTCAACCCCATACTCCCGCTTCCTCCTCCTAAGCCTTGATACCCAAGAACCTCTCTACCTCAGTCTGAAATATACTCAATGACCTGGCCTCCACAGCCTTCCGTGGCAGTAAATTCCATGGATTCACCACCCTCTGGCTGAAGAAGTTTCTCCCTATCTCCATTCTAAAAAATCTTCCCTTTTCTGTTCGGCTGTACCCTCAGGTCCTGGGCTTAAAAGAAACTCCAGTCATATATGATGTGATTATTTCAATAGGTGCTCAGCAACTCAAAAGGAAGAATAAACAGCCTTGCTGTTGCTCACATCTGAAGAACCTCTGGCTGTTCTGCATGTGGCTGTTCTGCATGTGAACCTACAATATAACAGTAAGCTGATCAAATGGGAAGAATCTCACATGGTTCTCTTACCCCATTAATATTCCAGAGGATGCACTATCATTGCTGATTTTCCTTCAGCCCGGGACCCCGTATTTATTTATTGCACTTGCGGTGTTCAGTTGAGGCAGCATTCAATGTACCTTATGGTTGAACCATTGAGACACAAGTACCTTCACTTCAAGTAAAAGCAGTTGTTCCCAACAGTGATCTAGCTGGGAAATGTTGAACTTGTTCTGGGACTCAGACCAGTCACGGTTCAGACATTCATCCTGACCACTTCGATTAAAATTGAATGCTACTTAGCATTAATGTTTCCCAAGCTGTCAGTGAGTAAAGTATGCAGACTGTAATGCTTATTTATACAGGATTAGGCCATTTAGCCCTTCATGCCTGTTGTACTAGTCAATGAAATCATGGCTAATCTGTACCTTACCCTCATACCTGCCTTTACTCTGTATCCCTTGATAATTGCATTGAATAAAATTAGTCTCAGTCTTGAAAATGTAATCTGTTCTACAGACACTTAAAAAGTTTGTTTATGGGAAATAATCATGACTAGAAAAGGCCATAATATTGTCCATCGCTCAAGGAGGTAGTACAGGGTGTGGTGTAGGAACTCCAGATTTTGACTAAAACTTGTGAAAATGTATTTTGTGAGTGGTGTTGCTAAATGTCCTGGCTCCAAAATGAAAACTCTGCTAGTTGTTCTGGATTACTGCAGAGGAAATTATTTATCTCTATCAGCTCTGGTGAATCTATATAGAACTTCCTCCTGGGCCAACATAAGCTTCCTGAAGTGTGATATGGCAGAGGACACTAACCAACCTCTCTATAAATCAGAGATCATTTATTCTGCTTTGATCCCAATCAAAGGTTCACTCTCTAGGTTCACATATGAACTGCCCAGTTGAGTGAGAGTATTCAGTGCACATTAGACAGGACCAAAAAAAATGCAATGTTCAAGTGCTCCAGCCACTCCAGCACCCTGCTGGCTCTCCAAACCTAGCAGTAAATGCATTCCATACAAAGCAACTGTCAATACCAGAAGGTCACAGCCTTTCACTTTTGACCTCTGCAAATCTGAGCTCATTGAAGCTCTGCTTACACAGAGTATCACATTCTCCTTCAAAATTGCTTTGATCTCAATTAAAACCATCTTTCGTGTGCAGTTAATGATGGATGGGGACAAGTAGTACAGCAGTAAGAGTAGCTGAAAACTCAGCAGGAGCAATGCTAAACTTGGGTAAGCCATTTATAGATGCAGGGTGATTCTACTGCTCCCCCACCCAACAACTTTTACATTTATACCAGCACAGGCTGGACAATGACGCACTCCACAAGCAAATACATCATTATGACAAAGAATGGACAGTGGTGTGGAAGCTGGTGCCTGTGGATCCCCTCAGAGAGAGGAGAGGCAGACCCAATGGCGGGGGCAAGGGGCAGAAGAAACTTTACACTTCGGGTTCTATGACTTTATCTATGACTCTATGACTTCCTATTCCATGAAAATAAAGGATATCAGCAGATTACTTAATATACAAGAAAATTAAACCACAGGCAAACTGGAGAAAGTGAAACTTAATATTTCAAAATGTTTATTTGGAATAACAAGATTATTTTAAAGAATATAAAATTTCTTTGTCAAACACAATTAAGTAATGACAAGAAGATGAAGATTAAAATTGTCTGCAACAACTCCAATGCAGAAACCCCTGACTTCATCTCTTCCTGCTCAGGAGAAAGTTCCAGAAAACAGCATCAGCCAAAGTAAGCTGACAATTCCTCACTTTTCAAAATTCCAGATGTTTATCATTTTACACTTGATCAATAAAAAGTACACTGATACATACAAAGATAATGATTTGCCTTAAATTGGCATTAAAGACAATAAATCATTGGTAATACTTTGTAATGTTGTACATAGGTTGATAATTTAGTTAACATTGCAGTCATTGTAATTTTCTGTGCCTTAACATTTCTTTTTAAAAAAGAAAGTGACTGATTTGTCCACTTGAGGGCACAAAACTCAATGCCGACCACTGTAAAGTTTTTATTTTGGTCACAGGAAAAGCATCAAACGCAGGGAAAAAGCATCCATTACACTCCATTCTCAAATCTAACCATAGCATAGGCAACACTCTCAAACAATGCTCCCAAAATCTCCGCCAGGTGAATGTCAACAAGGATCGCAAGTTCTACTGCTTGCTGCCTTCTGCTCAATTGTCTTTGGAAATTGGAAAGTATTTGTTGTGTTTCTCATTCCACCTTAAGTAGGTTGCCCCATAGTTGTATTAGTTCTGGTCTGTGGTCAGTTATGCTGTTTTCACACTAGAACCTGGATTGAGACTTGCAAAATCATGTCCTGCAATACTAAGGAAAAGTGCACTGACTGCAGACAGTTTTCAAATTGGGTTTACTAACACTTTACAAAAGTCTGCCATTCCCAAGGTAAAACATGCTCATGCCCCCAGTAAGTTACATTTTCAAAAATAGTGCCTCATAAGTCAGTTTTTGGTTGATTTCTTTTGGCCTTGGAACATAGTTCTCCAAAGCCACCAATCCTCTAACCACCCAAATAACCATATATTGTGTGGGAGACCATCTGAATCTTGGCAAAATATTACAATTCAAGGATCACAGTCAAGATTCAATTAATGTATAGTTCTCAAACATGTGTGACTTCAGACCATGTATGGATGGGGGAAATTCCTCTGCAGATCACCTACTAGCCCACTTGCTTTCATGCACTATTGCAAAACAAGTCAAAATTATAAAACAGGGTGGTGTTGCATGAAAAGCAGTCGATTCCAAGCTGGAGAGTCTCAGCCTCAGTCCTGGGGTTCATGGTCAGCCACTTCTTCCTCTTCAATTTCTGCTCTGCAGTGATGAAAATCTGATTACGTGTTTGTGCAATGCAATAGTATTGTGAACACTGTTTATTAAATGACAACATTGTTGTTGCTCAGATCTATGATAATGGATGCTGTGCAAGTCAAAGCCAAAACTAGTCTGGTTGTGAGACGTCATGGCAATGGTGGAGATAGGATTTCTGGCCTGTTGCCTGCCCTCAGTCATGCCAATATCTCTCAGTGACTTACACCAGGTTACAGAAGGCCTGGAGAAAGCCCGTGGACCACTACAAAACCATTGAACTTATAGATACTCCAATGGAGGACAGCAAGGGACTGAAAATTTGCTGATGTTCTCCCCCTCCCCCTTAGAATATAGGGAGTGTTGATCACAAACTTAGCAACTTTCCATCTTTAATGCAGCATTGACCCGTGACTCCTGATTGGTACCACATTGTCACATCCAGCAAGGTCATGGTCATTTTAAGTGGAGTTGCATATCCAAAAACTGAAAAGCTCATATGTAACACAAAGGTTCAGCTATTTTTGCAGCCAGGCTTACTGTTTAGTCAGGCATTTTAAAAAAATCTGTAACTGTTTTACAGGGAATGACAGCAATAAGCAGTTATTTTGAGTGTAAAGCACCCAACCCACACACGCCTGGTTAAGGAGTCATTAAAAAAATCAGCTAAAACACCTCAAATACACATGGAGTGTGACCAGGACCGTAGACTAACTGGATATCCAACCGAGAGGTCTAGAAAATGACATCAACTATCTGAATCCAAGAACAAAAAATTCCTCCCTTTTGTTGTGGAAAAAGGAGGTAACTTTTACTTACTGTCTAGTAGCACCCACCCATCCCTCAGTGGGAAATGTCCACAACAGTCTTTGTTCATCTGAGAAAATTGACTCAAGTGTGGTGCCGTTTCAAGCTGAAGAGTTCACTGACACTTGCTAGCCCAGACAAAGAGGTCACTGAAGTGAGGTAGTGGAGAGAAGACACTAAAAAGGGATTTATTTTATTTTAAAATTTGTTAGTTCACAGGAGCAGAGCTTTGCAGCATTTAATGCCCATTCCCAATTAACCTTGAGAAGGTGGTGGTGAATTACCTTTCTGAATAGAAGAGTGGCTCACTAACCACTGCACAGGATCAGGAATCATGCACATGGGTGTAGGTCTGAAAACACATTGACAGAGAGGCACAAAGATGTCAAGATTCCTTTCCCATCAAGCATTAGTGAACCAGACAGGATCCTACAATAATCTGCTGGATTCGCAGTCACCACTTTCATTCCTGATCAATTCATTGAATTTAAACTCCGAAGCTGAAATGGTGGCATTTGATCTCTAGGTATTTGGCAAGAGCTCACAGTACAATAACATTACCAAGACCCTGGCTTACCCCAACTAGAGAAGACTATCAGCACCTTACAAAAAGATGAGGAATTGAGCAAAAAGAAACCAGTAAAATGGAGCAGACTGCTCTGCCCATGCAGATCATACATAGGATACTGTAAAATGAAACAAATAAAAACTCACATCTCAAAACATTCTAAGATGTGGGCCAATGGCAAGACTTCATCCACAGTTTCACAAATTCCGTTCCAATTCCCACACAGCCAGACTGATTGTCTCACCATTTTGTCCTAGCTATAGTCAAGAGGTTTTCTCTTTGAAAAAGTTGAAGAGACTCAGCACATTTTCAGTCTGGGGTGACCCCCTTTCTGCTGAGACAAAAACCTTCAACACGTGACGGCTGAGGGTGGGTGCTGCTCTTTGTGTCACACGAGAGAGGTTACCGCTGACTCAGATTTTAGACACTCCACGATGTCCTCCCTCTCCATCCTCCTCAACGCTTTGCAGAGTACATCCAAGTTGCCATTGTCCCTCATCGACCAATCAGACAGCAATGTGTGAGCTGGGTCCTCTCCACGGCCAATGGTGGCCACCCGTTCCTCCTCATAGCCCAGATGACATGCCAGGCTGCGCCAGTCAGCTCGGCTGTCATCCTGATTCTCCAGCAGCTGTTCAACCTCTTGCCGTTTCTGTAGTGGGAGCTTGCTGTAGACAGATGGGTCAGCACAAACAACTGACAGGAGAAGGGGGAGAAAAAGAAAAGCAAACCTGGTTAGGCAGCTAGTTGCTGATGCAGGAACAATAATTCAGTGTCAACATCTGACATCTCATTGATGAGACGAAAACAGGATCCCTACAATTGAATAAAACAAGTAACTGCTGACGCTGGAGATCTGAAACAAGAACAAATTGCTGGCAAAACTCAGCAAAACTGGCAGCTTCTACAGAGAGAAAGCACAGTAAACATTTAGAGTCCAGTGACTTCTGAGATGTCGCCACTGGACTTAACTTTAACTCTGTCTTCTCTCCAAGGATGCTGTCAGACCTGCTGAGTTTTGTCAGCCATTTTAGATTTTTTTGTCCCAGAATTGATTACAGGCAAGAATCTTAATCAAGGGATTTAGGTATTTATAGGGACAAGATCAGCAGGTTTCCAGGAGGTTGCAACTAACTTGCGCGATCTTGCGTGGTCATAAGTAAAAAGGGGGACATCTTCCTTGAAAGCAGAACCCAACCAGAGAGAGGGCGAGTTTATGAAACAAGGCCACTCCACTATTTTGATCCTTTTTCCACACATCTCAACCTGAAATCTTCAGTCATGGAAACTGGGAATGTGTCCTTCTCTTGGCTCCCACCAATGGCTCAAACTACTCCAAGATTAAAATGTCCGATCTAACTCCCTATCTTTCTTATTAAATATGGGAACAGTCGAGATTGGCTATGAGGCACACACAGACTTCAATAAGCAGCTCATGTGTTGAGGGATTTTCACAGCACAGTCAATGTCAGTCACTGCCAGAACTGGTGTACCTTTACTGAGCTGTGGCTCATGGAGGCTGTGGGTGTCGACAAACACTCCGCTGTCACCGTGCAGCTTCTCACCTTCAGGTCCCACGTCAAGCTCACCAGCTCGAGCTTTCGCCAGCTGCTTCTTCTGCTTACACGTGTTCCAGCTGTAGGCAGAGAACGAGAGAGAGAGAGAGAGAGACAGACAGAAGTGTAAGAGTCAGGACACTGATATTAATGCAGACAGAGGCTAAGAGTGGGGAAATTGCAAGCAAAAATAAGAGAAAGAGCTGACTGCAAGCAAGAGTGAGAAAGTGAGAAAGAAAAAGGAATGGAATAAAGGAGGTGAATGATAAATGATGAGGAAGAGTGAGAGCGCAGAAGAATTCAAAGAAAGAGGAAAAAAAGGTTCAATTGAAGGAGCAAGTGTGGAGGCTGAAGCAATGTCAAAACTGAGATAAATCAACAAGTGAGAATCTTGGAAAGAGGAGATGGATTTGGCTCATGAAGGGGGGCAGCACATGAGAATAATATGGGCAGTGGGACAAGGCCTGTAATCAGGCTCATCCACCAAACAGCAGACGCACAAAGTCATCAAACTACATTAGTTAATTAGACATCACTTCTTCCCCCACCTTCACTTCCATCCCCCTACTCCACCAATTCATCACTTTCCTCTTCTTCCCTGCCAACCAAGTAATTTAGGACAGACCAGGAACCAAACCCCAGGCCTTTGGAAGCTCAACCTTATGCTCAGTGGTGACATCCCTTCCTTTACAGAGGTGGAGGGACACACAAAACAAAAACAATATATGAAGAGCAATTTGCCCTTTCCTGAAATCAAATCTTAATCTCAAGTTAATCAATCAGTTATAAAATTCACCATTTCACAGTGACGTAGATCACAAGTCCCATGATGACTGCTGCAAGGATGGAGAAGTAAACGGGAATGATGTTCTTTCCCGTATCATGAGCCGTGAAGTTGACCGTGCCAGATGCAGGTTCCACTGTATTTACAAACTTGGCATCGTCTCTCACTGGCTCCACCTGTGGCCTCAGCAGCGATGAGTTTTTACCTAAATGGGCAGGAGGAGGGAATGAAAACTACATTTTAGATCCACTGTGTAACAAAGTTACTGCAAGCAATCTAAGTTTAAGAAATGGAGAGCTGTAAATCAAAAACAATAGGTGCTGGAACCGAAAAAAATATAAGCAGCATTTTGGATGGAAGAAATACTGTGATTATAGGCTATGATCAGAAAACCATATAAATATGATGACAGTCTAAATGTATTCAGGAGAGTGTTTTATACTGATATGTAGATGGTCTTATAAGGAATGGCTCAGTTCTGGAACTAATTCTGGGGAATGAAGCCAGACAGGTGTTCGGGCTGGTGACAGCAACCACAGCACTGCACATTTTCAAGTCTGTTACAGAAAAGGGAAAAGACGGTCTACAAAAAGAAAAAAGTGTTTTTGTATGTTTTTGGGGGTGGGGGGGGGGGGGGGGGGGGGCAATCTAATTAAAGTAAGGCAAGATGTGGCCAAAGTGTACTGGGAATAGCTAGGTGTGACGTAGTTGTCTGTGTGCAAATTGGAACTGGCAAGAGCACAGGCCCAACACACTCCCTTTAGGGTAAAATGCAGGAACGACAAGCCCAGAGAAAGCCATGAATTTCCAGGATTATTCAGTACTGGACAAGAAAGGAAAGCGAGAGGTTCCTAAACAAGTGCAAAGGGAACAGAACAATGGAAGTCCTGGTAGAGTACCGTAAGTGCAAGGGAAACTTAAAGCAATTAGGAGAGCAAAGAGTTTCATGAAAAACATTGATGGGTAAAATTAGGGAGAATCCAAAGGCAATATATAAAGAGGGTCTGAGCAAATTAACATAGCGAGTGAAGAGGCATTGGAGGTTTCCATGAGCTTGAAAAGTGGAAACAAATCTTTTGAGTTTTATCCCAGCCTGCTGTGAGAGGAAATTATAAAGGCTCTGACCCAAATTTTTAATTCCCCTCTGGGCACAGAGAAGGTGCCAGAGGACTGAAGGACAGCTAATGTGGTTTCACCTTTCAAAAAGAGTGGTAGGGCTAAACCAGGAAATTACAGATCAGACCAGGGAGCCTCCTAACAGGAACAGGGAAATTAGTGAAGAAAATCCTGAAGGAGAGAATTAGTCTCCACTTGGAGATATATGTTTTGGTCAGGGATAGTCTGCATGGCTCTCTCAAAGTGAGGCCATGCCTAATAAATGTAATTGATTTTTTCCCAAGGATATGGCAGAAGTTTGGATGAGGCTAGTGCAGTTGATGCAGTTTGTACGGATTTCAGCAAAACCTTTAACAAGGTCCCATATGAGAGACTGACAAAGTAGGCAGAAGCACATGGGATCCAGGGTAACTTGGAAAATTGGATCCAAATTGGCTTAGTGGTAGGAGACAGCAGGTCATGATAGGAAGCTGTTTGCTTGATCAAAGACCAGTGTCTGGGGACATACCACAGGGATCAGTGCTGGGTCCCTTATTGTTTGTGATACACAAATGATACAAAAGAAAATGTGGATGAATTGCTAAATATGTTTTACAGATGACAAGAAGATTGCTGGGTGAGGAAGCTCGGAGGCTACAGGAGAATATAAAAGGATTGGTGAGACAGGCCGATAAGTGGCAGATGGAATTTAACCCTGTTAAGTGTGAGGTAATGCACTTTGGGAGAAGTAACAAGACAAGGGCATACTCCTCAATAAATGGCAGGTAGGAAGCTCAGAGGAACAGAGGGATCTTAGGGTGATTGTCCACACCCCTGAAAGCAACAGAGCAGATTAATAGGGTAGTTAAGACATACAGGATTCTTGATTTTATCAGTCATGGCATAGATTACAAGAGTTGGGAGATTATGTTGGAGCTGTAAAAACAAACACTTTGGTTGGGCCATAGCTGGAGTGCTGCATGTAGTTCTGGTCACTGCAGGATAAAAGATGCGATTGCGCTGGAGGGAGTGCAGAGGAGATTCACCAGGATGTTGTCTGGGATGGAGCGGTTTAGCTATGAAGACAGGCTGGATAAGCTCAGATTGTTTTCTTTACAGCAGAGAAGGCTGAGGGGGGGACCTGATTGAAGTGATTAAGATTACAGGGGCATTGACAGGGTGGACAGAAAGCAACTGTTCCCCTTAAAGTATTAATAGGATTAGGGTTAAAGAGCATAATTGTAAAGTGAAGGACAGGAGTTTTAGAGGGGATTTCTGAGATTTATAGGGATTCGAGGAAAAATTCTTTTCACCCAAACAGCAGTGGGAATCTGAAATGCACTGACCAGGAGGGTCACTATGGCAGGAAATTGCAACTTATAAATAGTACTTGGATGGAGAGTATTTGGAACATTCAAGGCTATGGGACAAATACTGAAAAGTAGGACGACTGCAAATTAATTTTGTTGGTGAAGGCACAATGGGCCAAAGGGCCTTTTGTGTACTGTCTGATTCTATAAGATATAGATACTTGGCTATAAAATTCCTCAATTTTCCCTTGCCTCTCTACAACCGAGTGGATGTAGAGGTGTTGGCTGGACATAGAAATTCTCATTTTTTAGTAAGATCATAGTGTATTGCTTCCCTGAGGGAGTACAGCCCAGAAGGGGTTATGGATTGAAACAGACAAGGCGTCAATCAGAATTCAAACAGCAGGCCTTACTCAGGCAGACTGTGTCAGAGGTCCTATGGCACTCCTGCAGCACAAACTCATCTTTGTCGCAAACCCGACATGGCGCACACGGTTGGGAGTGGCTTGCTTTCTCAGAGGAGCCTTCAGGGCACAGCTCACACTTGACATTTTTGTCCCTGCGGCATTTCTCCAGCATCTGAAAGCCCTGGGAACAGCCCCTGCTACCAGGCTGCAAGTAGTACCCTTTCATGCACTGACACTGGATGTCAAACGTGACAGTACATTGGGACACAACCTCCATCTTATCGGGGCAGCTTGAGCACGGCTGGCAGCGAGAGAAGCTGGCACTGGGTGAGAAAGTCACACCTGCAATTCAACAAAGCAAGGAAATGGAATTAGTGTAATCCAGGAGCATTCCTAGCTTTAACTCTGAACCCCTCTCCTACCAACCCATGCAGTTAGTAAATAGAAAAGCAGTTGTAGTTTTCACAATACCCCAAAGCCACTGAAGTACTTTGCAGACAGTGAAATACTTTTGTGTGTACTCATTACTATAACGTCGGGAAATCTGACACCAAAAATGTGCACAGCAAAATCTTAAACTATCATTAATACACAGTGATGGGATAATCTGACATTAATAGAAAAGTAACATATGTTCAGGAGCCTGGGAAGTCTCAACTGCTCTTCTTTGGAATAATGCCACTTTATTCCCTCCAACCACCCAAATGGCTGGTCCTGGGTAGGGGTGGGCCTCATCCAAACGAGTGCATCTTCAACAGTGCAACACAATCTCATAACGTCAACACAGGTTATAGTTTTTACTCTTTACTCATTCACAGGGTGAGAGCATCACTGGCTAGGCCAGCATCGATCGCCCATGCCGAAGAGTCAATCACATTGTTGTGGGCCTGGAGTGACATGATGGCCAAATTCTACCTGGGTGGCAGATTGATTTCCTGAAAGATCATTGAACCAGAAGGGGTTTTTTTTGAAAACACAACAAGTGCTCATTGGTTTCTTGATGACCTTATTGCTGAAACTAGATTCATTAACAGAATTTAAGTTCCACCAAATGCTGTAGAAGGATTAGAACTCTGTCCAAAAGCTTAGCGTAGGCCGTTGGACTACTACTCCAGTGACTTTATCATTGTACCATCACCTCCCCATAAAATCATTAAGGACAGCAGGTTGAAAGAGCAGCTGAAGAAGAAAAAAAAATCGCACTGTATCCTGGCTTTAGTAATAGAGGCATAGCGTTCAAAAGCAAGAAGATTAGGTTCAACTTGTTAGGAAACTGGTTTGGCCTCAACTGTAGTAGTGCGTCCAGTTCTGGTCACTGTATCTCAAGAAGGATAGGGAGAAAGTAAGAAGTAAGTAAGAAGTAATTTCTAAGGCTGGTTCCATTAGGAATTGTGCTTCTGGCAAGAGATATTGAAAATTTGTAACTATTTCCCTTAAAGAAGAGAACTGCAAGGAGATCAGATTATCAGGCTTCTGGACAGGGTAAACAGGGGAAAAAATGCTCCCACTCACAAAGGATTGAAAACAATGGACACGGATTTGAAGTAATTGCTAAAGGAAGGTTTAGGTGATTAGGGTCCAGAATGTACTGTCAGAGAGCATGGTGGTGGCTATTCAGAAGAGTAATCAAAAGAGAATTAAATGCTAATTGAAAAGGTGCAATGTTCAGGTGGGGAGAAGACAAGAATGGCACTAAGTGAAATGCTCTTTTGGAAAGCTGGCCTTTATCTAGGTAGAACAATTCTGTGATTGAGAACTAAAGCATACATGGTAATTTCAAAACAAGACGAGTGCAAGGAACAATACACACAGCTAATGAAAAGGGAAAAATGGTGAAGCAGAGAGGTAAAAATAGACAACATTACCTCAAGAGGTTACAGACTGACTGCAGACACTTACCATCCTCACAAGGCTGACATTGAGTATTAGTGATGTTACACTCTTTAACGATACCATGACCTACAGGGCAGAAGTCACAGCAGTCACCCTGCAATGTAAATTGTCCACTAGGGCAGGAATCATCCGCCAGCACCTGGAGGATCAAGGAAAGAAGGTTAAACAAGATAGACCAGCAAGGGCAAGGACAGCTTCTTCCTCCTTAGGATGCCCAATGTACATCATAATTACTGATCTACACTAAAAAAGGAGCCTTTTTTCATTTGACAGTCTCAGTGAGTATGCTAGGCAGGGTGCTAATACCCATTCTTTAGGATATCATGGTGGCCATGTTCAACTGAATCCTAGATTCAGGCAATGAAGAACCTGAATTCCAATGATCTAGTAGAAGGTATCTAATGGGCAAGTTACATGAACATTGAATAGAGAACTAAACATTCCCTGTGGCTAAACACCTTGCTCACACAAAGAATGGCCACAGTGGCAAGATGCCACAGTGAGACAGAAATGAAAATGGGGGGTGGCAGTTGGGGTCCGATCTATATCCACCTACCTACTACTGCACTGGAGTTCCACCAGGAACAGAGTTGGGTAAGTAGGATACTGATGCAGCACAAATTTGAAAATGGACAGAGGAACAAGAAGTGACAAGAGAAGACCTGTATTCTCATTCATTGATAGGTCCACAAGTCAAACTTTCATTACTCTTATTAAAGCTCCTTCTATTATCTCTTTGCTGTACAGGAAAACAATGTGGGACAACTGGAAACATTTACACCAGCGCTCAGAATGCAGAAAGAATATCTTCTACTAAAAACAGGGAACAAATTGAAGACTAGTGAAACTTGTGAAACAAATATAAAGAGGGAAACAATTACAGGTTAGGAAACAGAGGCATACGTCAGGTTCATAAGCAAACAGAGGAATGGAGGATTTAAAAAAAATACGAAAAAGAAATTGGGAGGGCTAAAAGGAACTAAAATTATCTCAAAATGTATTAAAAATGACATTTTACAAGCACATCACAAAGGAAATTAAGACATCTATGTAGAAAAATGGCAATTAAGAAATAAACAAATAGGGTCACATAACTAAAGAAAAATTAAATAATCATTTCACTTTGGTATTCACAGAAGAAACAGAACAGATTATAACGACACTAGTTGAGGTGGTGTGTAATGTCAAGTGTGTATTTTAACGTAAAAGCTATGTATTGAATAAACTAAAACTCAAAAAAGATGATAAATCCTTTGGACTGGATGGATATATTTGTATTAAAATAATCTGGAAGAGATGGCAGAGACATATTACTCAATAGTTTTTTAAAAATGCATAATCCAGGTGTACTTGACTAACAATTTTCATAATTAAAAACATATACAAAAATTATAGACCTGCCAGCTGAATAATAGGAAAAATAATGGAATAGAAAAATATTTAGCCAAGGATAACACAAAGAACAGCATGAATTTCACAGGAGAAAATCTGGTTTGATCAAACTTTTATGAATTGTGCAAAAGTTAGAGGGAAAAGACAATGGTAGTGAAATTTCAGTAAGGCGCACGATGATAGATGGTAGCTGGAGACAAATGGCAGAAAGAATTCCCAGCTGCCTTACAAAATGCAGAGCAGGGGAGTCAACATAATTTGTAGTTTATCACAAGTGGCAAGCAATGATCCACAAGGATCAGTGCTGGGACTACTGCTATTCATAAATTTATACTGACTATCTGAAATGCAAAATCAGAAATATAATTTCTGAATTTATATATATCAAATTAGAAAGGGAAGGGGGCATGGAAAATAGGGAAGTAACACTGGTGTGGACTGGTTGAGCCAAAAAGATGTATTTTCTTGTTGGGTATCGTACTGAACATAATCAAATTACTATTATTCCACCATAGACTTCTCTCCCAGAAGAGAAACATTCAGTCAAGTATTGCCTCATCTCAAATATAACAGAACAAATCTCAAGTACCTATCCATTACTACATCTCCTGTACTCCACTCTAGTTGTTTTCTTCAAACTCTCCTTCATCTTTGTCCCAAGCAACATTGGGTCAATTGCATCCTGCGGCATGTTTAATCAGTACAGTCTTTACTCATACCTTTAACTTCAAACAAAACAACACTGATAACTGTAAATCATCTTGGCCTCTCCTGGACTATAGACTCTGTCACAGTCGAAGCCCCAAGACCTGAACTCCAAAATATCCAGGAATTGGAAAACAATGTTCCAGATTATGAAACAGGAGGCAAAGCAAAACTTCAGTAAAATATGTTTACATTTTCATGTTCATCGTTAGTTATAAATTTTTTTTTGGGTGAGGGGGGTGCAGGAAGTGAAGAATTATCCAAGCTTTTAAAAAAGTGTTAGCCTCCCAGTGGTCTTGCACATTGATCACATGACATGTCGATCCTCAAGGCATTAGTGGGAAGGCAGGGAGCAGAGACTTGGAAGCTGAGGGTTGGGTGACAAAACCTCCATTATCCAGACAGCGTGATGATCTCCTTCCTCCAAAGTGCAGACAACACAGCCTCCCTTTTTCTTCAAATACTACTTTCTGATTCTGGTTTATCAAGTTTGGATTTCCTGTGACTGGAGGTTTTGGCAAGAGCTGTAACTCGTACTGATGCCTGATTGGTGAATGAATCCTAAATCAGAACCATCAGTGACTAAAGAACTATGCAAGTTAATAGCAGCACCCCCGCACCAGAGGCTCTACAGCATTGAACAGAACCAGCAGAAACAAAATATTTGGATATTCCTGGTCTAGCTGGTGCGTGTTGACAAGCTGTTCGACAATGTATCAGCACAGGCTACATTTTTTTTCTTTTTTCTCTAGGCCAGAGGCACGGAGGCCAAGTTTATTGGTCCATTTGGTCCCAGCCAAGATCAGCAAACTCTGCAGAAGCCAGAGTTTCAATAGCTCAGTTTTTGTGACTAAGTACTTGAGAGCTGCTCAAGTGTAGCTTCCACAGCATCATAGTTTTATACTTCAGTAACTTTGCTTTAATAGCGATGGCTCGGAATGGAGGAGCTGAATGAAGTGGAGCAATGGGGAAGGAGGAAAATTGAGGGGTTGGAAGTAGAAGCAGTAAAGGGGGATTAAAGTGGGATAGAGGGAGGAGGGCACAGGAACAGAGGAGGGAAAGAAATGAGAGGGATAAAGAAAGGGGAGGACAGCAAAGGAAGTGGAGGGGGGAATGAAAGAAAGGAGGAGGTAGAGAAAGGGAAGGTGTGGAAGTTGAGTGAAAAGCCAGTGGGAAGAGTAGTGTGAAGAGGAAGTATTAAAAAAAGGTGTCAAAGGGAGAGAGAAAGTGATGGCCAAGAAAATAATTGGGGGGGGGGGGGGGGCGCATGGAAACAGGGAAGAACGGAGAAAACTGAGTTGGAGGGGTTTGAAAAAGGAAGCGGAGGGAGGAAGAGAAAGATTGAAGAGGAAAACAAAAAAAAAAGGCAAATGAATTAGGACCCCGTGATTCATAGCTTCGATCATGATTCATTCAAGGCTGGCTGTTTCCAATTTACATGAACAATTTCAATGGAGAAGATTGACATACACTGATCCTGTTGGTAGATTTGTGTGACAGACAGACAGAGACAGAAATGAGTCAAATATTAAAAACACATGCTTGGGCAAAGAATGCGAACACAATTTTAAAACCACAAACAAAGCTGGAAAGCCACTCAGCCCACCCAGTCGATCGTATCAATAGGAATCGAAGATTCTTCCTTCTGCACAATCTAATTGGTCCTGAATAATTCCACTTACCTACACATGAATTATGAACAAGTATAAGTACCTCATGGAGGAAGAGAACTGAGAAACAGCAGCTCATAGCAAATTAAGAGTCATAGGCATACAGCATGGAAACAGCCTGTTTAGTCCAACCAGTCTATGCCAAACATTATCGCAAACTAAACTAGTCCCACCTGCTTAATCCTGGCCTATATCGCCGCAAACTTTTCCTATTCAGGCACTTATCTAAGACTATATTAAACTTTGTAACTGTGCTTGCATCTACAATTTTTCAGAAAGTTCATTCCCCACACAAACCACCCATTGTGTAAAAAAGTTGTCCCCCATGGCTTTAAATCTTTCTCCTCTCACCTTAAAAAATATGCCCCTTGCCTTGAAATCCCCCATCCTAGGGAAAAGACACCAACCATTAACCTTCTCAATACCCCTCATGATTTTATAAACCTCCTTAAGGTCACCTCTCAACATCCTATGCGCCAGTTTAAAAAAGTCCCAGCCTTTTTTTATAACTCAAATCTTCCACTGCTGGCAACATCCTGGTAAATCCCTTCTGAATTCTCTCTAGCTTAATATACTTCCTATAAAAGGCAAACAAGCAGAACTGTTGCTAAAAGGAACCTAGACAATACTGCTTATGAAGACTTTAATAATAGGCATTTGGTGAGGTGCCATGGAGTAAGGTCATTGATAAAATTCATGCATGAGATATTAAAGGGAATTCCACAGCACAGACAGGAAGTTGGTTATAGTTCAGAAAGCTTTTGCTTTGGGCAAAAACAATGTAAACTCTGATGTCCTCCTGGGTCAGTTGATAACTTTTTTTTATATAAAAATGATAATATCCAGTCCATTTTATCCTAATCACATTTAATGTTATCCCTCCCATTCCTTTCAAGTCTGCCAGCAGTCAAGAAGGTTGTCCTGTTCTCTGGAATTTAATCTGTTCCCTCCCCCACCCCCGAGCGCTCCACGACTAGAAACAAAACAGTCTGTTTCTAGATGCTCTGTCCAACCCTTTACAACTTTAAAATTTCTAATCAAATGTCACCCCATAATTTGTGTTGTTTGAAGTCTTGGTATATGTATTTTCTAACAGCAAGCACCAAGAAACATTTGTACACTCTCTAAACTATTCTATCTATAGGTAACAAAGTTTGAAAGCAGTGTGAACTAACAGCAGGACAAGGAAAGACTTCAAAAGGAACATGGGAACTGGCAAGTGAAAAGGGTGGACAAGTAAAAGATGAAACATTAGCAAGATATGACATACACTTAATAAACAGAGGCCCAGGTTACAGTGAACATTTATAATTGATTAGATTGGCCTCAGTATTTTAACCTATTCTGGGCACCACATTTTAGGAAGGAAGGGAGGAAGAATGTAGTAAAGATTTAGGGAATGGTTTTGGGATGCAGGATTTCTGTTACATGGATAGCTTGGAGAAGTTGGGAGTTATTTCCCTAAACGGAAGAGATTTGACAAGTGTTCAAAATGATGAAGGATCTCAGAGGAGATCGCGAGAAATTGTTTCCATTGGAGGGTCATGAACCAAAACTTACAAATTTAAAAAAGGTGAATGGCATAAGAACCAGAGTTGATACACAGAACAATCTTCTTAACAAAAAGAAATCCCAGTAATGCCTAGTGTATAACATACAACCTGAAAGGTTAAATCACAGCTATCAGAAAAGCAAGTAAAAAATGGTTAAGTACCCAAAAGGGGAAAAGACTTGCAAGCTAAACAGCTGAAGAATTTTCTCGCAGAACACCACTATGACACAGTGGCTACTTTATCAATTCTACAGACTGTACAGAAAAAAAAATTTTTGGACTTCAATTTAATAGCTACTATCCCAAAATTCGGAGACCAATGGAAGTTGGTCTATTGTGAAGGGGGAGAACAGAAAGAACACCTTTCATGACACCTCAAAGTACTAGATCAACAACAAAATACTATTGTTAAAAACAAAATAAGAAATGCAGCAACCAATATTCTTGCAGCATGTCCCCCCAGAATTAGCAATGCAGTAAACAGCCACAATTTGTTTCAGTCGTGTCAATAAATGGGCAAGTATTGGTTCAGCCACCAGGTAGAACCTTTCGCTCTTCTCAAAAGCACGTCATGGAAAGTTTCATATCCACCTGAGAGAGAAAACAGAACCACAGTGTAAACAACCCAGTGCAGCATTCCCTCAGTGGTGCATCAGAGTGTCAGCCTTTTCTTTAAAAAAGGAGGAGCAAGAGACAGAGACACCAATAGAGATGTCAGATGTAAGCTACTATATAGAAATGTAAAGCAATACAATTAAAGAGAATAAATAACGGAAATATCCACTAAATAGGAAAAGAATCAGAGCAGACATCAAAAGATCAATGAATATAAACTCTTTCCATGAGTCAGTGAGCCAGGAACTAAAGGCCATAAATATACAATCTTTGTCAAAGTGCAATGAGAATTTTTTCAAACACACAAGCTATTAGAATGCCCAACCGGAAACAGAGCTAGAAACGGATTTCAGAAAACTAAAAAAGAAGTGGAAAAAGTTTTGGAAAAGAAAACATTCAAAAGGCACTACAGCTCATTAAAACGGAGTCAGCGCAGAGAACAAATGGACTGAATAACATTTTCTTAACACGGTAAAACTGTCTGATTTTAGAGAGTAGGAGAGATCCATGCACCAGCCTTCTGTTGGAGGTCGTCAAAGACTCACTCCTCAGTCTACTCAGCATGAGGGGATATAACTTGTTCATTCGAGGTTGTCAGCTAATGGCCAGGCAACTTAAATGCCTTTTTACTGCCTTTAAACTGGGTGCGTAAATATGTTTAAATACATTTTTTTCAAAAACCACACAGTGCACACAATAGGAAGGAATTTAACAGCTGCAGGGGCCCAGTATCTCTCTGATCTTCACCACTCAAGACTCATGAGATTTCTAGTCTCAAAAGGTTTCCACATGGTCCTTATGCCCACTATTCCTCATATTTGGTGTAACATAATACTCAAAATAAATAGGCTAGAAGCAGTTTTTTTAAAACATACAGTACAAACCATTATTGAAGTTATAATCCATTGTTTGGGGTTACATAATGGAACAGTCTGTCAGAATTCACTACAGCTGATGATCCTCCAATATCAGTGCTGGTTTCAAGCTGCCTTATATCACAGGCCTCACACTTACTCCTGAGATTGCCAGTAGCTGAAAACTGTCAATTGTGATACTTTGGATTTCTCCATGTGATATCGAGAAACAGCTGAAGACATTTGATGCAGCAAAGGCTATGCACTCTGACATAGTCTCAAAAAAAAAGGACACGGAAGGTTAATGCTCCAAACTAGACATCACTAGCTGAGTAACTCTCATATAGCTACAACACAGCCATCTATCAAAGTGTAGAAAATTGCCCAGATATGACTGGTGCAAATGAAAAAAAAAACCCATTCAATCAATTGCCACATCAGATATTTGTAATCAACACGTCCAGGTCTGTAATGATACATCTTCTGGCTCAAAGACAGGGACACTACCACAGCACCTCTCAGTTCACTCTCAGCAGTGAAGTGATTCAAGATAGTGTTGGCAGTACTATCAAATGGCACTTAGCAATAACCAGCTCATCAATGCTCAGTTTGGATTCTGCCAGGACTCCTTGGTTCCAGAATTCATTAGCCTTGTTCCACACACGGATTAAGAGCTAATTTCAAAAAGGTGAGGAGAGTGTCTGCCCTCAACATTAATACGTCATTTGATGGAGTATGGCTTCAATGAGCCACAGCAAAATTGAAGTTAGTGAAAATTTATCAAGTTATCTACCAGTTGGAGTTACATAGAACCCTTACAGTGTGGAAGCAGATTAGTCAGCTCTGCATCAACCCGCCAAAGGAGATCCCTCCTACCCGGCCCATTCCTGTAACCCTGCATTTCCCATGGTTAATCCTCCTAACCTGTACATCCGTGGACAGTATAGGCTATTTAGTACGGCCAATCCATCTGCTTGCACATCTCTGGACAGTGGGAGGAAACCAGAGCATCCAGAGGGTAACCCACGCAAACATGAGGAGAATGTGCAAAACTCCACGCAGATAGTCACCCAGGGCTGGAATTGAACATGGTCCCTAGCACTGTGAAGCAGCAGTACTAACCACTGAGCTAAACATACTGCCCTAGCACAAAACTATGATTACAGATGGGTTTCAGGTAGCTGAAATAGTTCCTCAGGGTAGTCCCCTATGCCCAAACATTTTCTGGTACTTCACTAATATTCCCACCATCATAAAGACTAGCATGGATATTATCACTAATGATTTTGTTGTTCACTGCCATTTGCGATTTCTCCAATTCTGAAGTGTCAGTAACAGTCTATGCGCAAAACATTCGGGCTTGGGTTATCAAGTCAGTCTTGGGTCATAAAAAAATGACCATCTCTCACAACAGAGAATCTAACTAGTGCTGAATGTCCCAACCATCATTCTGCACATTACCATCAGCTCGCTATATAAATATAGAAACAATAGCAGGGACTGAGGCTAGGAATACTGTGGTGTGCAATCCACCCCCTGACTCCCAAAGCAGGCCCACCATTTATAAGCCACAAGTGAGGACTTGCCTGGAAGAGTGCAGCTCCAACAAGAAGTTCCACACTATTCAGGATAAAGCCATGTGCTTGATTAGTGCCACGTCCATCAACTGACCCATTCACTGTTGCCCACGTACCATCTACAAGGTGCCACAACCTTCCAAATCTTCAAAGCCACTTTCAAAATCTGCAATCTTTACCACTTAAAGCAGCAAAGACAACACCACCTGAAATTTCCTAAGTTACATCCTGACTTGGACCTATAATTGCCATTCTTTCAGCGCAGGGATCAAAATTCTGGAGCTCCCTCTCTCAGCACAGTGTGCATACTCACACAGTGATATGCTGGGGATCAAGGTGACAGCTCACCATCACCGTCTTAAAGGCAATCAAGCTTTGTCAGCAATGTTCACTTCCTATACGTGAATAAAATATGAAAAGCTAGGTAAATAAGGGCAGAATTTTTACTTTCCACAACACCCAAGTCACTAGCTGATAGTATCACACAGTTAGAGATATGGAACTGGTGAATTGGGCAGGGAGAGATCTTCAACTCCACAAAGTAAAACTACGGGACACCAACTGGTCTGATTAGATGTGTGGCCTAGCAGCACGTGGTGTTTATGGGAAAGGAAACATTAACACAACTTCTGCCTTCAAACCAAGAATAATAGGAAAATCGGGCACCACTGAAGTGTAATCTGCAAGGGGGTGAAAGACCGAAAAATGGGACTCCACTGTAAATAATATAGATTCTTTGCTTTAATTCCACACAATAGGAGCCGACAGAAGAAGCAATTAAGGAGGAAGTGAGTTCAGACAAGGTCTGTGCAGATGGTGCATCTGTGGCACAGGCTGGAGGTTATTTTATGTCTGACAGAGACTGTTAAACATTCCCTCTCCGCCCCCTACTATTCACCAGGACTGAATTCTTCTTTCAAAAAAAAGACAAATTAGAACTCAGTTTGAGATCCTGAAAACAACCAGCTAGACTATTTCTCAGCCAGCTCCTGCAGAATTATTTATTTGAAACACAGTCTCTGTTTAATTAGGATTGGGTTGAAACCATTCAGGAGAAGCTCGAGTTTGGTAGTATATTTAAAAAAATGAAAAATGTATACCGGATAGGTAAAACGATGGATTCAGATACTATTCCCAGTCTGAGAGCACAGCTGAAGCCTTGCCACACAACTTTGTTAAAATAAAAATTTATCAGAATAAATTTACCACTTGATGATTGATGATTGAAGTTAAAAAGAAAAAAAACTCATTTCTTTGGAGAACACAGGAGCTGTGATAGAATCGCAACTATATATAGAATCACAAGACTATGAACTGCCACAGGGAGTGGTAGATGCAGGTAAAGTTACACCATTTAAAAGACATTTGGACAGATACAAGAATAGGAAAGATTTAGTGGGATATGGACCAAATACAGCCAAATGGAACTATTTCAATTCGAGAAAACTTGGTCGGCTTGGAAGAGTTGGATTGAAGGGTCTGTTTTGTGATGTGCAATTCTATGACTATAAGGCACATCCATTCTATTTTACACGGTCGGTGGTAGGCCAGAGATGAGGAGAAGTACATTAACTTTGAGGTAAACAATTGGCAGGGTGCAGTAGTGAAAAGCCTATACCTCATTTAAATGTGGGAGGGGAGCTTCGGAGAACCACATCTATCCTGGGACATGACATCAACCACATGTTTACCCACATGTTTACCCACTGACTTTCACATGTGCTGCTGTGGAAAAACCAGAACAGCACCATTCTACTTTATTGTTTGGTAGAGGCATTTTCTCTTAAAATCAGGGAACATGGAAAGAAAGTACGAAGAGCTACACAGCCTAATAGTATGAAGAACTCAATTGTCTAAGAGAGTATAACTAATAGAAAACAAATGGTGAAAAATCCTGAAGAACAATGCTGACGTAACACAAATACTATCTTACAGCACATGGGGTGCACGTGATGATGCACAATGCTTCACCCAAATCAGTTTAGTGTTTGGTTACAGGCAGTCATCTTCATCAGAATCATGACTGAACAAGCTCCACCATCCAGAAAGGATTCTAGGAGCCAGCTTCATCTATCCAAAACATAGATTTGATCAAGCTCAACAATTCTGAAGACACATTAGCATAGAGGAACAAAGTGGAACGTCAAAGCAGGTCTCGGCTGTTTAGTCAGTCGCTTCTGCCATTCCATGGTCTCATTAGTATCCAAACTTCATCTTCCTACCTTTCTTCTGTATTCCTTATCTACTAGCCTCCATCCCAAAAGCTCCAAACACATCTGGCATTCGCAGACTTCAGCCAGACAGAGTTCTACATTTTAAACATCATTTATGTGAAAATGGCTTCCTAATTTATACTGTCTGCAGAATGATGGACAGTCTGCAATAAAACAGAGAACTGGAGGCAATAATATGCTATGAAGAACCAGACAGTTGGGATTAGAGTGATGTGGCTGCAGAACAGTCAGAACTAGGAGTGAAATACTGCAGGGTGTAGCATATTTAGAAGAGATTAAAAAAAGGAAAGAGAGGTAGAGTAGCTGAATTCAATAGATAATAGCATCCAAAATGACTTGGCCATCAGCAAGACAGAAATAGCATTCATGTGTTAAGGGGCTGAGAATAGATCTTGAACATAAAATGGATAATATTGGCAAACAATGTAGTGCAACAAAATGTGAAACACTTACAACAATTTTCATTGTCCAAGAAAAACATATCCTGTTGAGAAACAGGCAAAGCTAAACATCAATCACCATGGATGATTCAAGACTAGGAAATAAAAAGTGAGGATAATAAAAAGTGACACAGACCAAGTATAGACATGGACTGCAAGCAAGACCCCAGAAAAGAACACCAAAGAGAAAAAAGTACAAAATATTCCAAATTTAAAAAGGTGTGCAAGGAAACACTTGACGGACAGAATAATATCATTTGCAACATTACAGAAATAATGGCGGTAACATGATAATTGTGTGTGGTTATTTTGATTTTTTAACTAATGGCATGGGGATATTGGTTTGTGACGGGGGGGGGTTTTAATGCTTAACTTATCGGTATTTCTGGGGGAATGATTTTGCTTAACCCAGTATGAGAGAGGGAGTCCCAAAAGTGATAACACGGATTTGTTTGGATTAGGTGCTTTTTATAAGCCACAGCATACAGAAGATTCATTTTCCTCTGAAAAGGATCAGGAATTTTTGTTTTCATCAAGAGGAAATACCCACAGCTTGGAAAGTTGAGAATTCCAGTCCAGAAGAATTTGGTTTGAAGGCATTATTTGGAGCTGAGAATGTCTAAGCTTGGTTATGTGACAACCAAGGAAGAGTTACCAAACTTTCAAGACCGCGAATTTTTTTAAAAAGGTTATGTTACACCTATAGATGTGATTGAGAAGTGAACATTCTCTGATGTTTGAGTACTACACAATGATGGCATTGGGATAGATGGGATTATATTTGTCAAACTGTGTTTTGAATTAAGGAACATCACTTAAAAGGGATGATGGCGAAAAGGAAATGGCAACAAACAGTTCATGGGCAAACTGCAACAATTGTTTATTCCTGTCTGGTGCAAAAGTAAAAAACAGGAAAAAGAAGCCAAACCATGGCTTACAAGTGAAATTAGAAATAGTATTAGATCCAAGGAAGGGGTTACGGGTTACAGTCAGGGTTGAAAAATAAACATACCTGAGGAGTGGAAGCAATTTGAATTCAGCAATGTAGGACAAAGGAGGAAATGCTGGAAAAGCTCAGCAGGTCTGGCAGCATCTGTAAGGAGAGAAAAGAGCTGATGCTTCGAGTCTAACTGACCCTTTGTCAAAGCTTTGTCAGTTAGACTCGAAACATCAGCTCTTTTCTCTCCTTACAGATGCTGCCAGACCTGCTGAGCTTTTCCAGCATTTTGTCTTTTGGTTTCAGATTCCAGTATCTGTAGTAATTTGCTTTTACCTTTATGTAGGACAAAGGGATTGATTTAAAAAAGGGGCAAAAAGAATACCAAATTAAGCTTGCAGGGAACATAAAAACTGATTGTAAAAATGTCAATAGATCTGCGAATGGAATTAGTGAAGACAAATTTAGGTCCTTTTCAGAAACACGGGAATTTATAACTGGGATCAAAGGAGTGATCGACTAACTAAATACATACTTCATTTCTGTGTTCACAGAGGAGGGCATAAATAACACTTCAGAAATGTGGGAAACTGAACATTTAGAGAGAGAGGTGCTGAATATAACCTGTATTTGTATGGAAATGTGTTTAGGCAAATTGATAGGATTGAGGGCGGAACAATCTCTCGGCTCTGATGATCTATATCCCAGAGCACTTAAGAAAGTAGCCCTAGAAATACTGGATACATTGGTACATCTTCCAAGATTCTATAGATTCTAGAATACTTTCTACAAATGGGAGGGTAGATAATATAAACTCCATTTAAGAAATTAAGCAAAGCAGAAAACTGGGAATTAATCAACCAGTCAGTTTGATATCAGTAGTGGGGAATATGCTAGTGTCCATTTTATATACATATTAAAAAAAAGAGTTGATAGCTGAGCATTTGGAAAACAGCAGCAGGATCAAACAGTCAGCACCAATTTATCGAAAGGGAAATCACATTTGATAATTCCAGTGGAAGTCCTTGAGAACATAACTTGTGGAGCTAATGAAAGGGAGCCAGTGGATGTGATTTATTTAGATATTTAGAAGTTTCTTTAAAACAAAAAGAGTTCAGCATGTAAAATTAAAATGCATGGGATTGAGGATAGCATATAGAATTGGAAGGGAACAGGTGGACAGACAGGAAATAGTAGGAATAAATGGTCTTTTTCCAAATGGCATGCAGTGACTAGTGGGGTTCACCAGGAATCAGTGCTATGACCCCTATTCACAAGATACATTTAGTTCCCTCAGCTAAAGCATTAATACAATATCTACAAATTTATAGATGTTACAAAGGGATGGGAGGTAGTTCATCATTACAATCCTCCTTCGTCTTTAATAAGCTGAAGACAAAGCTAGTGATTAGTAGTCGAGGATATATCACTGTAGATTATAATGTCAACAGAAGTTGCACTCTTCTTAGAGAAGTCGTACGTTTATTATATGACAGCAATATACTTGGTCATTCTTCATCTCTAGGACTGTAGTGAGCTTTACACCTACTCCCTCCAAAAGTTCAAGTAGAATTCCTTGTCACAGTCTGTTGGTGGATTTATCAGTAAGACGGGTGGAGCATGTAACATAAATATTAACTCCTTCAGAACAAGTCATGGTGACAGACACAAATCTCCCATCTTCTGTGCCCTTATCACCTTCAGGGCTTCTTCAACATGATTGGGACAGGACTGGGGTACAGTAATGCTAAGCACCAGTTGGTTTCTTCCCCATATTTAACCTGACACCATGAAACTGGGGCCCCCAGAGGGAGTGTACAGAGAGCTCCCAGGTCCACGTCCCACATATAGGTTGCGCAGCCACCTCTGCTGGGTCTGTCATGCCTGTGGGACAGGTTGAATCAGGGATAGCAATGGACAAGTCTAGAAAATTGAATCATCGTAACAGCCAGCAAGTATGACTAAGCCATCTTTGGAATGAGTTCCCCAATTTTGGTACAAGTCCTGATTGAGGGCAACTTTTCAAGGTTGACTCAGCAGAGGCTGCCTTTGCTGCTTTCAATGCCTGAGTCATGCTGGGGTCAGTCTGGTTTTACTCTGGTCTCAAATCACTACAGAACTCAAAGGGGTGGCTTGACATGCCATTTCAGAGGGAGTTAAAACTCAACCACATAGGCTTGGCCAGGTAAAGGCAGATTTCCCTCCCTCATATGACAGCAATTTCTGTCTGCTCATTCTGGGTTCTTATGAATTTATGCACCTTGTAATTTTATGCACCTTGGTCAAGTCTCAAACGAAAAGGATTCAATCCCATATAAATTAAATCCTGGAACTCCAGAATTTGTCTTTTAAAACTTTTCTGCAGCCTCTTGGAAACCCTCACATCGCTGTGCACAGAAATAGACAGCATCTTCATGGATTTCAACCGGACAAAATTTTGTTTACTCAGCCTCATTGCGTTTTGTTGACAAGATAACAATAGATGAAGATAACAGTGAATGTAAGTTAATTGAAAGTTTTATGAAAATCTAGATAATTTACCAAAAATTAGACTAAATGAATAAACATCAGAGGACAGGAAATCTGCTTAGACATTTTGCTACAAGTCAGAAAACTGTCAAGGAGGACAAATGATATTTATTCAAAAAGAGGAAGATGACAGTAAGTGGTATTCCAGATAGATCAGTGCTTGGAGTACAGTTGTTTATACTTTGTGAAAATTATTTCAACTGAAGGCAAAAAGTGGGTGGCACAGTGGTTAGCACTGCTGCCTCACAGCGCCAGAGACCCGGGTTCAATTCCTGCCCCAGGTGACTCTCTGCGTGGAGTTTGCACGTTCTCCCTGTGTCTGCGTGGGTTTCCTCCGGGTGCTCTGGTTTCCTCCCACAGTCCAAAAATGTGAAGGATAGGTGAATTGGCCATGCTAAATTGCCTGTAGTGTTAGGTGAAGAGGTAAATGTAGGGGAATGGGTCTGGGTGGGTTGCGCTTCGGCGGGTCAGTGTGGACTTGTTGGGCCGAAGGGCCTGTTTCCACACTGTAAGTACTCTTAAAAAAAATCACAAATTCTAAAATTGGAGACAAGATCAAATTGTGGGGTGGAGATAATCGATACTGCTGAGGAGATAAATATGCAAAATTGTTATTTGATTGGCAAATTAATTTCAACATAGAAATAAGGTAATACATTTTGGCAAGAAAAATGAAATTTTTCATAAGGCAAGCAAAGGAACCTAAGAGTGCAAATACCCAAACCACTAAAAGGAACAACACAAGTCAGCAGGGGCAAGGCAAACCAATCACTACATTTCAAGTATTGAAAGTAAAGTTTGTACGAGTTTAATACAACTTTGATTAGATTGCACCTGAAGCACCAAATATGATTCTTACTACCATACTATAAAAACAAAAAAAGATATGTTGGAACAGGAGAAGGAAAGATCTACAAATGCATTAACAGAAATGCAGGATATATCCATCATGAGGATAAACAGATGAATCAAGTTTTTTTTTGAAAAAGCACCACCAAGATTTATTTACAACATCTTTAAACATGTAAAACGGTTTTGATAACAGATAAAAAGTTTCCAGTTATGGCAATGAACAAACTTAAATGCCATCAATAGAGAAAAATCACCAAAACAATCAAACGGGGAATTAGGGAAGTTTACCCAGTGTGATGAGAATATGGAACTCGTTGCCACAGCGAATGGTGAAAATGTAGCACTGATGCACTAAGAAATTAGACAAGCACATGAGGGAGAAGGGAAAAATGCTGATATAGTTAGATGTGTAAAGATGAGAGGAGGCTCGAGTGGAATAGAAAAGTCAACTTGAACTGGGTGATCTGGTTCTGTGCTATGTCGCCTTTGTAATGATTTCAAAACTGAACAGCCTGGCTCAAATTCAACATGACAAACTGTTTCTCTGGATTTACTCACTGCAACAGTGATTTCTTTGTACCTATTTTTTATCATTTTAAGTATCTCAGTTAACATTTTAGGACAAAGCTGGGTGGGAGGGCGAACTGTAACAAGGGCACACAACAATGCTTCAGTGCAATTTGGATAAGTTGAGTGAATGGGCAAATGCTATTCACTTTACTAGCAAAAATGGGAAGGCAGAATATTATCTGAATGGCAATAAGACTGGGAAAGTGGAGATGCAACGAGATCTATTGCTAAAAGTAAGCATGCAGGTGCAAGTGAAGAAATCAAATGGTTATGTTGGCCTTCATAGCAAGACAATCAAAGTTTTTGTTGCAAACGTTTCGTCCCCTTTCTAGGTGACATCCTCAGTGCTTGGGAGCCTCCTGTAAAGGCTTCACAGGAGGCTCCCAAGCACTGAGGATGTCACCTAGAAAGGGGACGAAACGTTTGCAACAAAAACTCCCAGCTCAGTGAACAGAACCTCAACGAGCACCCGAGCTACAAATCTTTTCACAAACTTTGAAGACGATCAAAGCACAGAACAGGGATGTCTTGCTGCAATTATACAGAGCACTGACGAAACCATACTTGTAATAGTACAAAGTTTCAGTCTTCCTACTGGAGGAAGGATATTCTGGCTATTGAGGGAATGCAATTAAGATTTACCAGACTGATGCCTGGGATGGCAGGACTGACAGGTTAGAAACCTATAACTATAGAATTTTGCAGTGTGAACACAGGATGCATATGCACAGTGACAGGGAAGTCCAGAATCAATCTATGGGGTTAGAATCTATGGATACAGTGTAAGCCATTTAGGATTGAGGTAGGAGAAAATTTCTTCACCAGATTGTTGAACCTGTGGAATTATCTGCCACAGAAAGGGATTAAGATCAAAGCATTGAATGTTTTCAAGGAGGAATTAGATATAGTTCTTAGGGCTAAGGGATCTCAGTGTTCAGGGAGAAAGCAGGAATAAGGTACTGAGTTGGAAGATCAGCCACAATCATGTTGATGAATGGCAGAGCAGGCTAGAAGGGTCGAATGGCCTATTTTCCCACTCCTATTTGTTATGCTTCTATCGGTCCTCAACCCTCTAATTGTCTAAATAAGCTTGTGCAATCATTCCTCATAATTTAACCTTTTCAGATCCAGCAAAGCTGTATTTCACTTTTCCCAAGACTGATAGACAGTATCCTTTCTGATATGGGATGGCCCAAGCTAAAAGTAGTACATTGCATGTGACTGACGTTTCTGTGATGGAAGCACCACTGTTTTCCTTTCATAGTACATCCACATTAAAACCAACTCACCAGTTATCTTGTATACCTTTGGTACCAAAGAATGACCTTATAATGACATGTAGATATAGCCGCCAAATCTTTTTGAAACTCCACAATTCCTACCGGGATCCCAAAAGTCAGCATTTTCTAATACAAAACAGCTCACATCCTACATCAGTAGAATCTTTCCTGACAGGCTATGTCCTAATTTCCAATATCTCAGGAAATATCATGGCCTGCATACCATTCGTCCAGTTTAATTTGTACTGTTGTTTTTATGACCCTTAGCCCTCCTCCCTGCCAGGAGGGTATATTAAGCTTTGAAGCTGTAAACTGGCTCAGCACTGACCACAATCTTCCTGTTGCTAGTGGAGAATTCCTTCAAGTACCAAATATGCCACTTGCTATCCCCTTGGCCTACACCACTGGTGGGGAGAAGATGCTGTGGATTTCACTAGTTTCCTCATTTCCCCACCCCCCACCTTATCTCACTTCCAAACTTCCAACTCAGCACCGCCCTCATGACCTGTCCATCTTCCTTCCCACCTATCCATCCTATCACCATTACCCCCACCTCCATCTCCCTATCACAGTCTCAATTACCTTCCCCCACCAGTCCCACAAGCCTCATTCCTGAAGGGTTCTTGCCCAAAACGTCAATTCTCCTGCTCCTCAGATGCTGCCTGACCTGCTGCGCTTTTCCAGTGCCCCACTCTCAACCCTGATCTCCAGTCCTCACTCTCTCCTATTAAGACACTCAGTTGTATCAGACAACCCAAAAAAGTTCACTTCAACCCACTACCACAAGCACAACTCTTGTTGCGCAAGAAATTCCAATCTTAGCAACAACTTCTATTTCATCTCGAAACAAATAACAAAAATTATCTAACAGGGTCGTGGAGGCAGTGGGTGGAGTACAAATGTTTTTCCAGGAATTAATATGACCCTTTGACTGGGGCCCTGCGGCAGTATAGAAAATATTAAGCATCAACACAGCACATTCTGTTAAGCAAAACAATCAGTCATGGTTTTAAAAACCAGTGGCCTTGAAATTCTTGGTCTGCGTGGGTTTCAGTTGCAGAGTGAAGAGTTGAAACTGCTCTTAACAGGGCATGAATAGAGAGACCAGGCATACTTCAGATCAAAGTTGCTTCTAGGTTAACATTCAGCCATGGGCAAAGACTCCAACTGATGCTGGAAAGAGCCAAGGATTGGTTGCCCAGTCTGCTTTCAGTTTTGCTTATGTCAGGCAAGGCAACAAATTCATCATAACCACTGACTTCTGCCCTCAAGCTTTTTTTTTTGGGGGGTGGGGAAAGAGGACGGGTGGGGGTGGCGGGGGGGTTGGGAGAGGGGTGGGGGAAACGGCCGGGGGGCAAGGATAGAAGTGGTGGCAGCAAAACATCAGGAAAAACTTGTATGCTGATCCCTTGCCAATGATTTAACAAAAAAAGTCATTCAGACCCAGGTAGATGGAGAGAGGGAACCACAAACAAGAAAATTTGACTCTGAAAATGCAGTCTCAATTAAACCGTCCCAAATAAAACACCAAATCTCATACAGTGAATTATAATGGTCTACTTCAAAGTGGTCTCGATGGTAGAATGAGCTTCTGAACTAAGGGAACCAGATATTTCCTTGACAGGGAAAAATAGCAAGGCATGTTGAATGAGCAAGTAAGTGTCATAACCTGGAGCTGAAAATGTGTTGCTGGAAAAGCGCAGCAGGTCAGGCAGCATCCAAGGAACAGGAAATTCGACGTTTCGGGCATGAGCCCTTCATCAGGAATAACCTGGAGTCAAACTTAAGAGGATGAAAGTTGCTCTTTGACTGCAAGGGAGCTTTCAAACTGACTAGGACTTGTTTAGAATGATTGGTGAAAACTAATTTCACTCTAGCACTTGAATCAATTCACTACTTTCAACTGTCTCCTTGATAAAGCTCCATTCAAGAACCCTGCAAAGAGACAATAGTTTAACCTCTGGCCATTGACGAAATAAGACTTGTACTTATTTAGCAGTTTTCACAGCAGAAAGTGCTTGCCAGCATACTGCAGGAAAATAGCAGGCAACGTACACACAGCAAGCTCCCACAAAGGAAACATGATAAATGGAAGGCAAGTCTGTTTTAGCGATAATGGTTAAAGAACAAGTGTCAACCAAAGGAAATTCCCTCCACCGACCAGACCTAATTTTAACTGAAAGACACTCCCCACCTGCCCCCGTGCAGAAGTCCTCTGCAGTCAATCAAATGTGTGGGTGTGTGTGTGTACACACTAAGAACCTGGATCAAACCTGAAGCTGACTGCACACACAGACTGACTAGACTGTAACATGAAGAACTGACACCCAGACAAAGTGTCAGAGGGTACCTATGGAACCACATCTTGGAACAGTCAGCACAATGAGGGAACTAAATAATAGCAATAGACAAGAGACTGGGAAACAGAGGTTTGAACTTCACTGGGGTTCTATTGCACTGACCAAGAAAAGAGTGTATGTTAGCTGCTTAGGAATCTCATAATCCAATGCAGAACTTGACCACTTATGAAAAAACTCAAAGTATTACATACACAGAAAATAATAATGAATGAAAAATAATTTCTACAAAAAGAATCATCAACCCATTTCATGCAAGCTCAAAGAAATAAAAGAGTCATTGTCTCTCAAAAGATTTTATATTCTAGATCCCCACCTCTCCCAATACGTTTTCTCCCCTAATGGGGTCAAGATCTTCCAGAGACTGAATTACACAAGAAACAAGCACCTGTGCTTCCTCTCCATACTGGGCTAGGAGCCAGAAAAACTGCAGATGCTGGAATCCAAAGTAGACAGGTAGGAGGCTGGAAGTACTCAGCAAGCCAGGCAGCATCACAAAGTGGAGAAGGCAGTGTTTTGGGTGTAGCTCTTCTTCTGGACTTGGGGTGGATGTAGGGGGAGCTGCAGATAAAGGGGATGGCAGGGGCAGGGTGCTGAAGTGAGGAGAGGTGAAGACAGGTAGAGAGTACAACCTGGTTGGTCAATGGGAAGAATGAATCTGGTTGGTGGCAGGGAGGAGTGTAAGGCAGCGCAAGGGGCTGGGAAGGGAGTTGGAGGACTGGAAGGGAGGTTATTTGAAATTGGAGAACTCAATGTTGAGTCCTCCAGGCTGCAGGCTGCTCTGGTGGAAGATGTGGTGTTGTTCCTCCAAATTGTGATTTGGTTCATTGTGGCAATGGAGGAGGCCAAAGATGGTCATCTTGGAAGGAGAATTATAATGGGCGGTGACTGGGAGGTCCAGTCAGCCCCTACGGCCGAACTGAGATACATGTCAGAAAGGAAGTGGGAAAGGGAATTAAAATGTAAACTTAGGAAACAGTTCATGGAGCATCTCAGCTGGGCCCACAGGAGCCAACCGGACGTCCCAGTCACTGCCCATTTTAATTCCCTTGCTGACATGACCATCCTCGGCCTCCTCCATTGCCATAATGAGCCAAATTGCAAATTGAAGGAACAACACATCATCTTCCTCCTGGACAGCCAGCATTGAGTTCTGCCATTTCGAATAACCTCCCTTCCCATCCCCGACTCCCTTCATAGTCTCTCCCCCTTCCGTTCCATTCCTCCCTGCCGCCAACTGGATTCATTCACCCCACTGACCAACCAGGGTCGTACCCTCTGCCTGTCTTCACCCACCCCCACTTCACCACCCCATCTTTGCTACCCTCTTTATCAACCCCTTACACCCATCCCCAGCCTTAAAGGGTTACACCCAAAACATTGAATTCTCTACCTCCTGATGCTGTGTTCTTCCAGCCTCCTGCCTGTCTATTCCCACACATACTATATATGGAGTCCAGACTATTCAACCACAGAAGCCATCATTAAGGAACCAGTTCCTTTCCTCACTTATATGTACTTGCCACTGGAGGGAGTCAGTCAACAACCAGCCAGGATTAGCACCCAATGCAGTTTATATACACATCACACATGGATTCCAGAGAATTTAAGATCAATTGGATGCCTGGGCTAGTAATGCAAAACATATGGACTTATATTTTAGAGGATGCAATCTCACTGTGGAGATGAGAATTTGAATTCAGTTTAAATAAAACTATTGATATCTGTGAAAGTGACTGTGAAGTTATCATACAAAAGCAACCAAGAATTTACAGTACTGTTCTTTAAAGAAGGAAATCTGCCATTTTTACCCTGTCTGGACTAAATGACTCCTGCCCCACACGAGTGCAGTCGACTCTCGACTGCCTTCTGTCGTGTCTGAGCAAGTTATACCAAACCAGCCACCAGCAATTCAGGGAAAGGCACAATACTCCCCATTCATTTCAAATCGACAAGTGTGGCACTGGAAAAGCACAGCAGGTCAGGGAAAATCCGAGGAGCAGGAGAATCGATGATTCGGACATAAGCCCTTCATCATAACGTTAAGTTCAATGAATTATTCAATACAGAGTATGGTTTCGCTGGGGCTCAACTCAATGTACAGGATGCCAGCAAAAATTCCCCAGCAGAATACTCTCGTTGACACGGACAAGGAATACCCGCTCAGAGTTCCAAATGCGGGATTATAAACAGAGTTGCCTTTGTTTTCTACACTATTCTCCCTAGTGTCCCGACCAACATTAATTCTCTGAACCAGCACCTAGACAGAGGGAGGAGCCGCTAGTGGTATCTTGCCGCTTGGTTGTGGGAGTTTGGTTGCCCCGTTGAAAATACATGACGCCGCTGCAAAAACGTGCTTCACTGACTACTAGGCGCTTTGCAGGTTCTATATAATGCAAGTTGTTGTTATTTCTCTCCGCGCGCTTTATTTTTTTTTGAAGCTGGAGGTTATTCGAACAGATGATTCAGGTATTAAACATAATATTAAAAATAATGAAGATAAAACAGTACAGTGACTCCAGTCTAACACAGCCGCTTACCTGGGAGATGAAGAGCAGACAAAACAGGAACCGCATCCTGCCCTTGGCCAGTTTCCAGTCTGGGTGGATTCAACTCAGATTTCAGTGTTGCTCAGTTTAAACTTGCAAATTTCTCTGTCTAACTAATACCAGCCTGAGAATGAGAGACAGGATTCGTTACTTAAGACTGTAACGAAAAACGGGATAACAAGAACTACAGGAATGGAGTCTGGCGGAGCCTCTGGCTTTGTCCAGGGACCGGACCCTCCAGCTCCTTCAAATAAAAGGCAAAGTAGCGCGGATGTTGGAAATCTGAGCCCCCACCCCCTCCCGGCCCCTGATCTCCAGCCTGGGTGCTCGGAGCTGCTCAATGAACCGACCAGAGCGGAGCCAAAGGCTGAGATTGCAAGGCACAGCCCCAGAGAGGGTAAGAGAGAGGGAGAGGAAGAGAACTTACCCCCCCCCCGCACTGAACCCCCACCCTGACTGAACCAAGTGCACTCACCTTCACCCTCTGTGACCTCCCTGCTTTCCTTTTTCGTGTCTCTGTTCTGCCTGCCTGTCTGTCTCTGTATCAGTCTCTCTCCCTCAATGACTGAAATGTTTCCAATTGCTTTCTCATGGAAGAAAAACCACAGAGAGGGAGGGGGTTAAAAACTCAACCCCACGTGGTGCTGTTCGGGGATGGGGGGTGCTGGGGGGGGGGGGGGAACATACTTTCATTCTGATTGGCTGAGAGCTGCAGTATCAAAACTGCTCTGGAAATAATAACTTTGTTAACCAGAACTTCAACTCTTAAAGCCACACCGCGTAGGAACCTCATTTTCAGATGTTCAACTGTTAAATATTGAACTATTCAATATCAAACTGATCTGTGTGTTCCTTTAACCATGACGGCTAGGCAGAGGGTGAAATTATAGGGTAGAACAATTAACACCACCACTAATAGCTGAAACAAATGCCATTGTGATTTGGTGATGGAAAAAATGTTCAATTGTGTGTAAAAGTATTTCTGGATATAAAAGAAAGGAAAAGATAGGACAAGCGTTTATAAACTTCTTTCATGTTTTCTGTCAACAATTCACTTCTAGATTGCAGCTGCTTAGATTCTGTAGAGAAATACTGTCGCCAATTAGTGTTTGGCAAGATGCCGCCAACAGCCGAAGAAATAAAAGACCAGTTAATCTTTAATAATGATTTATTTGTGGGGAGGAGGGATTTCACTCACTTCTGTACATCAAATACTGCATTGGGATCTTTTACATTCTCCTGAGAGGGCAGATGGGGCATCAAGTTAATGTCTTTTCCAAAAGCAGCAGCTCTGACAGTGCAATACACCCTCAGTGCAGCATTGATGTGTTAGCCTAGATTATGTGTACAAATCTCTGGATTCACAGTTGGATTTGTACTCGTGAGAGCTCTCCCAACCGTGCCAAGCATAATTTTAAAAAAATTTTCTTCACCATAATTAAACAAATATTTAAATACCTTCTGCATTCAATTTACTGTTTTTTCTCTTCCTCTGCAAGCCCTGTCTAGGATTTACTGAGGAACGTTTTCCAGGGTACAGTTCAATGTGTGCTGAACATGTTAACATTTCTTCCGAGGACATGAATATCAATGATAAGGAACACATTAATTACCTATTTCTTAATAATTTTTGATAAAATGGATGATGATGTTAGGTAGGGTTAGATTGTCCTGTGTCACCTCAGACATAAGCAATGGCAATAGAATGAGGTCTATTATGGCAATTACTCCAAACAAACTCAATTTATCCTCTTGTCCAACATCAATGCATTTTCCAGCAGTGACTCAACCAGGTTCAAACATTATTATAAAATTAGTATCAGGCCCTTCAAGAGTGAAATCAGGAAATAACTTTTCATAGAAAGGCTCATGAAAATCCTGAACCCTCTGTTCCTGAAAAGGCTGTGGATTTTGGGGCAATATTGATTTTAAAAATTGCAATCAATATGATTTATATTGGGTAAGGGCAGCAAGGCATATGGACCTGAATACTATTGGGATCTAACTAGCCCTGATCCAGTGGAGAACAACTATCTTTCCCCTCTCACCCTAACCTATGCCCTCTATTCTGGACTCCCCCACCCCATATTTCTATTGTCTATTTATCCTATCCATCCCCTTCATAATTTTGTAAACCTCTATAAAGTCACCACTCAGCCTCCGATGCTCCAGGGAAAACAGCCCCAGCCTGTTCAGCCTCTCACTATATAGCTCAAATCCTCCAACCCTGGCAACATCCTTATAAATCTTTTCTGAATCCTTTCAAGTTTCACAACATCTTTCCGATAAGATGGAGACCAGAATTGCACGCAATATTCCAACAGTGGCATAACCAATGTCCTGTACAGGCGCAACATGACCTCCCAACTCCTGCACTCAATACTCTGATACATGCGGCAAGTACTTCACACAGATGGTGGTGGGCATTTGGAATGCGTTGCCAGCAAAGACAGTAGAGGCAGGCATGGTAGATTCATTTAAGATGCGTCTGGACAGATACATGAGTAGATGGGGAGCAGAGGGTTACAAATGCTTAGGAATTGACCGACAGGTTTAGACAGTACATTTGGATCGGCTCAGGCTTGAAGGGCTGATGGGCCTGTTCCTGGGCTGTAAATTTTCTTTGTTCTCAATATGTTCTACTCTTCACGGCTACTCTAGGTGTGGCCCCAATTTCACATTCCAACCTACTCCTGATAAACTTTGACTCCCATAAGCATTATTAAGTTTTAACAGTTTTCCTTTAGTGCCAGCATCTTCAGTTCCTTAGATCCGAAGTTCAAGAATTATCTCTCTCCATCTCAAATAACATTGCTTCTTTGAGACACTCATTAAAATTCATCTCTTTGTCCAAAAATGTGGACATCTGACCTAACATCTCCTCATGTTGTCCAGTTCCTTTACTTTTTACATAACATTCCTGTCAAGAACCTTAGGATGTGTTACATTAATTTAATAATATAATCAAAACAAAAATAAATATAAAATATTGTGGTTGCTGAACCTTCAACAACATGCTCAATAGGAAGTCAAGCGACCCCTCCATTCATCCATCCATTCAATAATGACCCTGCCTCCTCTCTTTGCGTATTCACACATGCACCCTCTCCTTTATCCGCACTAGTCCATTAAGAGAAACTGCATGTCTGAAGACATTGGCATCCTTTAAACTCTACCCAAATGTAACTTTACCACTGGACAGTGCTGCTATAGACAGAATTATTGTAATAGAAGTAAGGTAAACTTTGTGTAGAGGTAACTAATTTTCCTGTATTGACTAAACATCTCCAAAAATATAAATTCACCTTCATTGAAAACAATTGTGAAGGAAACATCATCAGTGCAATGGAAATTTTGTTTCGTTCACTTTTATGAACTCTTATTTATTAGTTGTAGCAGTATTGGACTGGGGGAGTAAAACAACAAGAAAGACAAGTATTCGTGGGCAGGTTTTCACAACCTCAGGATGAAAGGGTTTTACGGCAATTAAATACTTTGTTGAAGTGTATGCTGTGATTCTGACTGTGGTATGCAGTATACTAACTGACTTTTGTCCAGCCTTCCATGGTCTAGCCTCTATAAAGATGAGTTCATCTATAACTTGTCTGCCTATATCTTTTACATGTATCTTCCTTATGCTCACTAACCAGTAGCTCTTGGTTATGCAATGCCTCAATTTTACATTTCTCATCTTTGATCAAAATCTCAGATCACTAAATTACTATTTTTAGCAATACAGGTTGATCAGGTCACCAAGAGAGTGAGCAGTTCTGAGGTTCATTTCTAGAGAATTTGGGTAAAATAGTTAAATTCAAGTGAAAACTCAATTAGTCCATTAAAAAACTGCGCAATTTTATTCGCCATATTATAAAAAAAGCATAATTTTTAAAATGTGGATAATGTTTAAGAAGGGTTTAGAGGAATATGGGCCAAGTACTGTAAAATGCGACTAATTAAATTAGGACATCTGGCCAACATGGATGAGTTGGACTGATGGGTTTGTTTCTGTGCTGTACATCTCAATGGCTCTGTGACTTGAAATGAGAAAATCTAATTATTACTAAAAATTAAGCAGACTAAGTTATTTTCTCTGGAAAGATGATCTAATTAATTTCTTTAAAATTTTGAACTATTTTAATTGAATACATATTTTTATTTACTTGCGGTGCTGAACATCACTGGCTGGCCAGCATTTATTGCCCATTCCCAGTTGCCATTGGAAGTGGTAAGCTCTCTTCTTGAACTGCTGCAGAACATGTAATATGGAGATAGATCTACAATGCCTTTAGGGAGGGAATTCCAGGATTTTGACCTGGCAATGGTGAAGGCAATATATTTTCAAGTGAGAATGGTGAATTACTTGAAGGGCAACTTGCAGTTTTTCTTTTATTTTCAAAAATATACTTTATTCATAAAATTATTTGGATACCCTTCTTGTGCACACATTACATTGCTTTACATACAGACATCAAAATTTATTTTTCCTATATACAAGTCTGTACATTTACTATCCAGCTCTTCTGCTATCCAGAGTCCAACTGACTGTGTGAGGCCCCTGTTCTTCTTAGGCAGGCAGATGTTACACGGTGGTCTTGCCCCACTGCTCCTCGGCGGCAGTTGCCCCAATCCCTCAACACGTAGTCCTGGACCTTGGAACGTGCCAGTCTGCAACACTCAGTCAGAGTCAACTCCTTCAGCTGGAAGATCAACAGGATTTGGACCACCCAGAGAGTGTCCTTCACCGAGTTGATGATCCTCCAGGCGCAGTTGATGTTCGTCTCGGTGTGCGCTCTGGGGAACAGACCGTACAACACGGAGTCCCGCTCACGGCGCTGCTCGGGACGAACCTTGACAAATACCACTGCATTCCTCTCCAGACTTCCTTTGCATAGGCACATTCCAGAAGGAGGTGTGTGACAGTCTCGTCCCCCCCGCAGCCGCTTCGAGGGCAGCGTGCGGTGCGGCTGAGAGTCCGGGTGTGCTTAAAGGATCTCACAGGCAGAGCCCTTCTCACCACCAGCCAAGCCATGTCTTGGTGCTTGTTGGAAAGTTCTGGCGATGAGGCATTCTGCCAAATGACTTTGACAGTCTGCTCAGGGAACCACTTGACAGGATCCACCCTCTCCTTTTCCCGAAGGGTCTCAAGGACACTACATGCTGACCACTTCTTGATGGACTTGTGGTCAAAGGTGTTTTTCTTCATAAACTTCTCCACGAAGTACAGGTGGTACGGAACGGTCCAACTACTTGGAGCGTTCCGCGGCAGCGAGGCCAGGCCCATCCTTCGCAACACCGGGGACAGGTAGAACCTCAGTCCGTACTGACACTTGGTGTTTGCGTACCGGGGATCCACGCACAGCTTGATGCAGCCACACACAAAGGTGGCCATCAGGGTGAGGGTGGCATTGGGTGTGTTTTTACCCCCATTGCCCAGATCTTTATACATCGAGTCCCTTCGGATCCAGTCCATCTTTGATCTCCATATAAACTGGAAGGTGGCCCGGGTGACTGCAGCGGCACAGGTTCTGGGAATAGGCCAGACCTATGCCACGTATAATAGCAATGACATTGCCTCACACCTGATGAACAGGTTCTTTCCCGCGACGGAGAGCGACCGTAGCTTCCATCTGCCCAGTTTCTGCCTCACTTTGCTGATACGCTCCTCCCAAGACTTGGTGCAAGCCCCAGCACCACCCTCCCCACCTGAACCAAATACCCAGCACCTTCAGGTGGTCGGTCCTGACGGTGAAGGGGATCGAGGATTGGTCAGCCCAGTTCCCGAAGAGTATGGCCTTGCTCTTGCCTCGGTTTACCTTGGCCCCAAGGCCCGTTCGAACTGGTCACATATGCACATGAGTCTGTGCACAGACAGTGGATCCGAGCAGAAAATGGCGACATCATCCATGTACAGGGAGGCCTTGACCTGCAGGCCCCTACTGCCAGGAATAGTCACCCCTCTCAGGCTCGCATCCTTCCTGATGGACTCGGCAAATGGCTCTATGCAGCACACAAACAAGGCAGGAGAGAGAGGGCAGCCCTGCATGACTCCAGATCTGACTGGGAAGCTATCTGATTCCCACCCATTGATTGAGACTGCACTGACGATGCTGGTGTAGAGCAGTCTGATCCAATTGCAGATTCCCTCCCCAAAGCCCATTTTGGAGAGAACATCTCTCATATACGTGTGTGATATCCTGTCAAAGGCTTTCCTCTGGTCCAGGCTGATCAGTTGTTAGAGGTTAGTCATCTCAGTTGCAGAGATCAGGAATTCTGTCAGGGTAGTGTCCAACATGCACAAGTCTCACCTGCCACAGAACTGATCCCAAATCCTCAAAAGTTGTTCCCTTTCCTCTTACAGCTGTTGTTCAATCACACAATCCTCCTGTACTTACGATGGGTAGCAAATTACAGTGGGAGTAATTCTGAGATTATTGCTCTTAAGATCTGTTTTTTTAATTTCTTCCTAACTCCCTGAATTAAGGATCTCATCGCTCTTCTTACTTATGTTGTTGGAACCAATGTGGACCATGACTTCTAGCTAATATCCATCCCAAAAAAGCAGCCTTACAGCCACTCTGCAACATCCTTGACCTTGACACCAGCGAAGCAACACACTATCCTGGAGGCATGATGAATGCCACTGAAATACCGATGTGATCCCCTGACTACAGAATCTCTGTCACTATTGTTCTTCCATTCTTCTTTCTTCCTCCTCTGTACAGCTAAGATGCCTTGGTGCCATTGATTTGTCTTTGGGTGCATTCATCCGAGGAAGCATTACTTTCACTAATATCAATTTTCAAGCAAGATAGACTCAGGATATTCTTGCATTACCTGCCACATGCTTTTAGACTGTGCAGCTGCAACATGACCACCCAACTCCTGTACTCAATGATCTGACCAATAAAGAAAAGCATACCGAACGCTTTCTTCACTATCCTATCTATGTGTGACTCCACTTTCAAGGAACTATGCCCCTGCGCTCCAAGGTCTCTTTGTTCAGCAACACACCTTACCATTAAGTGTATAAGTGCTGCCCTGATTTGCCTTAACAAAATGCAGCACCTCATGTTTATCTCATTTAAACTTTATCTGCCACTCCTTAGTCCATTGGCCCATCTTATCAAGATCCCATTGTATGCTGCGATAACTGTCTTCACTGTCCATTACACCTCCAATTTTCGTGTCCTCTGGGTCTGTTTCTGTGCTGTACATTTCTATGACTCTATGATTGCCTGAAGTAGTCATCCATTCCCTCTCTACCTGCATGTTTCTAATCTGCAGTGAAACTGCCTCCCTAAATATGCTATCCACGTAGCCCTCTGCTTCCAGCTGCTGCTCAAGTTAACAGCTCAATCTTTTACAGCCAATGATATTTCCTATAGATATGTTTGTCTGAAACACATGGTACACCCATGACCTCATACATCCCACAGGATGTACACACCTTTTGTCCCCACTGACATGCCATTTTGTAAGTCTGAAAACTATTTGTTACTCTTAGAATAAATAAATGATAAAACTTACAAGCAAGTTAACTTTATTTCACTTATGTTAATTAGACTTTCCTTTGGTTTCACTTTATTATTTAATTTTACTTTGATTTGATTACATTTTAATTTGCTAGCATTCCTTCCTGAAACAAAAATAGTCTTTATAAAGTCTAGCACTATTTAGAATCAGTCCCTAACAGCAGGATCTCACAAACAAGAAATGTACAGATTTCCTGTGATATTGCGCTTGTATTATTTTCCCATTCCATCACTCTGGGTGCTGTGTTCAGAATGAAGCCACTCCCTGCTCATCTTGCTCAACTTATTTTCAACTTGCTGCTGCCTTCCTTAGGCACTGTGTTCAGAATAATGCTATTCCCCAATCCTATTCTCCACGTTCTTTTTCATCATTCTGCCACATCTCTTGACATTGTGTTCAGATGAGGCCATTCCTGCTCTCCACACTCGTTTAAAATGTGCTGCTGTCTCTCTTGGTACAGTGTTCAAAGTGAAGCCATTGCCTGCTTTCCACACACCTTTTGCACTTGCTGTTTCTTCTCTTGGTGATATGTTCAGAATGAAGCCATTCCATACTCTTTCTGCATCCTCCCTTGGTGCTATGTTTATGCACACTCTTAACACATTCGTTGTTTTCAATGTTGTGGTGTTGAGCCATCTTTCTGGTTACCTGTGTTTTGTTCTGAGGTCTAGCTTGGCCTTTTTATAGAATCCCTACAGTTTGGAAACAGGCCATTTGGCCCAAAAGGTCCACATCGACCCTCTGAAGAATATTCCATTACCCTATTACTCTAAATTTTACCCCTGACTAATGTACCTAACCTACCGATCCCTGAACACTATGGGCTACTTAGCTTGGCCAATTCACCAAACCTGCACATCTTTGGACTTTGGCAGGAAACCTGAGCACCCGGCCGACACGGGGAGATTGTGCAAACTCCACACAGACAGTCGCCCGACACTGGAATCAAACCTTGGTCCTTGGCGATGTGAGACAGTTTTGAGTGCAGCGTGCAGTGGTGAGATACATGAAGAATCTCACAGGTAGTGCGCTTCTCCCCACCAGTCAAGTGATGTCTTGGTGCTTGTTGGAAAGTTCTGGCTGACTTTGACAGTCTGCTCAGGGAACCACATGACAGGATCCACTCTCTCCTTTTCTCATAAGTTCTTGAGGACACTACATGCTGACCACTTCCTGATGAACTTGTGGTCAAATGTGTTTTTCTTTGCATATTTTTTCATGAAGGACAGGGCATATGGAATGGTCCAACTACTCAGAGTGTTCTGCGTTAACAAGGCCAGGCCCATCTTTTGCAACACTGGGGACAGGTAGAACCCCAGTACTTGCTGTTTGCATACCAAGAGCCTATTTACAGCTTGATGCAGCTTCATACAAAGGTGGCCATCAGGATGAGGGCAATATTGGATAAGATCTTCCCTCATTTTATCCAGAGCTTTGTACATGATGCCCCTTGGACCCACTCCAGTTTTGACCTCCAGATGAAGTGGAAGATGGCTCGGATGATTGCAATGTTGCAGGTTCTGGGAATGGGCCAGATCTACGCTATGTATAACAACAGAGAGTGGCTGAAATCTGATGACCAGGTTCTTACCTGCAGCGGAGAGGGAATGGTGCTCGCAAAAGATCAGCTTCTGCTTCACCTTGATAATATGCTCCTTCCAAGGTTTCGTGCAAGCTCCAGCCACTAAACAATATTCCTAACATCTTCAGGTAATCTGTCCTAACAGTAAAGGGAATAAATACTCTTCCCAAAGAGTATGGCCTTGCTCTTGCCTCAATTTATCTTGGCTCCTAAGACCAGATTGAACTGGCCACAGATGCTCATGAGTCTGTGCACCAACAGCAGATCTGAGCAGAAAATGGCGACATTGTCAATGCTGGCTTCCGCTGTCTGAAATAGTCATCTGTCTCAGGCTCGCATTCTTCCTGATGGACTTGGCAAAAGGTCCTATACAACACACAAACAAGGCAGGAGAGAGTGGGCAGCCTGTTTGACTCTGGATCTGATCAGGAAGCTTTCTGATTTGCATGATTGAGACTGCACTAACCATGTTGATAGAGTGCAGTTGGACCTAATTGCAAATTCCCGCCGAAAGGCCATCTTAGAAAGCACATCCCACATATACGTGTGCAATATCCTGTGAAAGGCAGCCTGAGGAGCGTGAGGATACAGCACAGGTTTCATCAAGGCGGATCACCAATCCCAGAGCAAACCTGATCCGGTTAGCAATGACCTTAAGACAGGGTTTTGTAATCTGCATTCAGCGGTGAAAGTTTGGTCACCAATTTCTAATTTCCTCCCTCTCCCCCTTCCACTTGTGGATGACGATGATGTTACCTCTTCTCATGGAGTTACACGTAGAACATAGAACGTAGAAAAGTACAGCACAGGACAGACCCTTTGGCCCACAATGTTGTGCCGAGGATTAATCCTAATGATAAAGTAAAATAACCTAATGTACGCACCCCTCAATTCACTGCTGTCCATGTGCATGTGCGTGCGCTTAAATGTCCCTATAGACCAAGTTATCCAGACTGGAAGATTATCTGGGAGTACTCCAAGGCAACTGTTATATACAAACATTACAGGCACAGTAGTATCTAGGCTAACATCAAGCTATTGGTTTACAATTGAACAATACGTTTCTAATAACATGTTGTGTTTCAAGTGATCCTGAGATAAGATGAAGTATGATACCTTTATACCTTCAGGTCCCATGCTACGATACAGTGATGGTAATATCAGTTTGTCTTTTAAAGGTAGTGTGCAATACTGATCAGAAAACATAAAACAACAATCACAATATGTATTTTTTTGTTTTATTCAGATGTGGGATTTGGGTAACTGTCCACATCTAAAAGCCCTTGAGAGGATGGTGGTGAGCTGCCTATTTTAACTGCTGCAGTCCACATGCTCACAATAGACTCATCAAACCTTTAGAGAGGGAATTACAGGATTTTATCCCAGCCACACAGAAGGAACAGAGATATATTTCCACGTCTGGATGGTGAGTGGTTTGGAGGGGAAGGTGGAATTCCCATTTATATGCTGCCCTGTCCTGGATGGTAGTGGTCATGGGTTTGGAAGATATTGTCTAAGAAGCTTTGGTGAATTTCTGCAGTGCATTTTGTGGGTGGTATACACTGATGCTACTGAGTGTCAGCAGTTGAGCAATGGTGGTTGTGGATGTGATGCCAATCAAGTGTGCTGCTTAGTCCCGAATAGTGTCAAGTTTCTTGATTGTTGTTGGAGTGCACTTATCTAGGCAAATGGGGAGTATTCCATTAGACTCCTGATTGGCGCCTTGTAGATAGTGGACAGGCTTTGGGAAATCAGGAAGTGAGTTACTTGCTGCAGTATTCCTAACTTCTGACCTGCTCTTGTAGCCATTGTATTTATATGAAAAGTCTAGTTTCATTTCTGGTGTAGTCAGTTCTGATCAATCTCTACTTGCCTTAAAAATCGGCTGCGTCTCCCTGAGTACTTGCAGTTACAACTGGATGACTTGCGAGACCATTAAGAGTGAACCATTTGGTGTAAGAATGAAGTAATATGTCAGCCCATGTGGTTGATCCTAAACTGTCCTCTGAAGTGAACAATCAACCTTTCAATTACATCAGAAGGTACATCACCACCCCCCTCCTCCCCCCGCCATTGTATGTAGTGTACCCCTCCATAGTTAAATGACCTCACAGCACTTACTATCGAGTTCACACAGATCATTAGCTATAAGCCATTGGCTGCTGAAGCAGGAGTTTTTATGTTCAAGGCAAATTACAGAGGTATTAGTAAAATATCTGGAGACAATTCAGATATTTTGGAAGGGCTATACAGTTTTAGAAGAGATGTTAAACAGTGATCCTTTCAGGTGGGCATAGAAATATCCCAAATAATACCATCTTTTAGATGAGACGGGGCTTTCTCCCCATATGCTGACCCAATACTTTCCTTCAACAAACATGGCTGAAACAGATCACTAATGTCATTTATAGTATCCTTTGCTCTCGATGCGGTCTCTTCTACATTGGGGAGACTGGGTGCCTCCTAGCAGAGCACTTTAGGGAACATCTCCAGGACACCCACACCAATCAACCACACCGCCCATGGCCCAACATTTCAACTTCCTCTCCCACTCTGCCGAGGACATGGAGGTCCTGGGCCTCCTTCACCGCCACTCCCTCACCACCAGACGCTTGGAGGATGAACGCTTTATCTTCCGCCTCGGAACACTTCAACAGTTTCCTCATTTCCCTTTCCCCACCTCACCCTAGTTCCAAACTTCCAGCTCAGCACTGTCCCCATGACTTGTCTGGACTTGTCCTACCTGCCTATCTCCTTCTCCACCTATCCACTCCACCCTCTCCTCCCTGACCTATCACCTTCATCCCCTCCCACACTCACCCATTGTACTCTATGCTACTTTCTCCCCACCCCACCCTCCCCTAGCTTATCTCTCCACGCTTCAGGCTCACTGCCTTTATTCCTGATGAAGGGCTTTTGCCTGAAACATCGATTTCGCTGTACTTTGGATACTGCCTGAACTGCTGTGCTCTTCCAGCACCACTAATCCAGAATCTGGTTTCCAGCATCTGCAGTCATTGTTTTTACCTCCTGAAACAGATTTCTGGCCACTATCTATTTTGTATTTGTGGGACCTTGCAAACAAAAGTAAATGAAATAAAGACTGTCATTAGCCTATTGATCTCCCTCAGTACTGCATTGAGGTATGATCTTGGAATTAAGAAACAATTCATTTATTAACCCAGTACTCCTTGATCCAGCTGCATCCTCGCTGACTCCCAGTCTTAACTAAAGCTCTCCACCTTAATTTCTTCTTTAAAACACTATAGAGTCTACATCTTAAACAAAGCCCTTTGGCCATCTGCCTCAGTCTCACCTCTTGTGTGATTCAATGTCGAAACTTGCCTTATTACACCCTTATGAATCCTCTTGGACCATTTTGTTAAGCGAATGTTGCTATGTCAATGCAACTTGTTGCTGTAGATCCTCAGGGATGCTGACAAAAAAAGTTCAAATCTTTAAACTGGTTGTTTTTCAGGTGTACTTGTTATTCATCCTTTTGCTCCAGGTGATCTTACAGCAGTTTTGAAGATGCTTCTAGTTACTTCCTTGACACCCAAATCCATCCCTCACACTTTCTTCTCCTGATCGTTGGGCAAACAGTGTTTACTGCAGCCTCTCATAAACTATTCAAGTCTCAAACTGACCATCCCCCATTCCTCTCTCCACCGCTTTTCCACCTCCTGCCCTCAATACCCCGGGTGGGGGGGTTGTGTTTGACTTTTAAAGTGACAGATGGATGCTTCCTGCTTAACAATAGCTAGGCCTGGACATCAAAGCAGGCAACTGATGTTCCGAGGTGTGTGTATATGCATTCCAGGCCTATATGCTCCTGCTGGGGAGGAGTCAGGGAGGGAAGTGGGCTTACAGCCATAAAAAAGGCCAATATTGAAGAGCAATAAAAAGAGATTAGACTTGCTACACTTAAACTGCTCTTTTATTCCCTCAGAAGGAGCTTTTCTGTCTCATTTTAGCCTCAGCTTTTTCTTTAAATAAGGATTTTTTGAAATTAAGAAAACCCAAGTCTACAGTGAGAAGTCTATTCCCAAGAGTAGAATAAAGATAAGATAAAACGAGATTAGAGATTAATTGATACTATGTTTGGATTTTGACCTATTGATTATCAAGAGGAGAAGGAAAATTGAGAGGGACAGAAGATAAGAAAGAATGAATTACACGTGGGTGACTATGTAAGGAGTTAAGGTAAATCTATGAACAAAATCCTATAAAGAACTTGCATTTAGCTCATATCACACCTTAAAGTTTTGATCTACTGGCATTGGAGTACATTTTGAAATTGAAAGTATTAATTCATCGATCATTATGTGCAGTCTACTGAGTGTGAACTTGTATTAAAATCCCAGCCATTTCTTAAACTGCTGTCACACAGTCCATACCAGCCAATCATGCTGTCTTATTTGGCAATTATAAACTTAAATATGCATTTCAGAGTTGAAAAATTGAAGCTGTTTTTTCATGTGAATGTAGCCCAAAACTTGGATTACTTAGATGAAAAATGGGAAATCAACCTCTATGCCAAATATAGGTCTATACATGCATTTTGACATCTAAAAAGAGGGATTGTCTTACCTGCTGGGTTTACTTATAAATAACATGCTATAAATACCATATATATTACATATCTACTATGTATGTCTTTCATAATCTCAGGTTGTCCCAAGCTAAACTAAACTGTAGTTTCTATTGTAATATAGATTCCCACCGATAAGGAGCAGAATCCTCTCCTCACAGGACATGAGAGTGAGTAACAGCCATTTCTGATCCTGATTCAACTCTTGCTGGCAGGATGCTAGCCAATGAGATCTTCCCAGTGGTGAGCAAGTAGATTGTTGCTTCCAGGTCTGCCATCCAATTAAAGAGAGTAGGTGACTTGCAGAAGCCCAGTCAGAAAGCCTAGAGCTCTGGAAGTACAGTGACCCCACACCCACTTCTGTTCAAAGAGAGCACTGCCACAAGCAGAGGGAAAACCACATGAACAATAGCCATAGCTGTCAGGCCGCTACTACAGGGCAAACATCTCCACAGGATGGTCATTGGCAGTGGTTGATGACCATGGATTCTGGGTTAGTGTAGGAGGACTAGTGGGCTCCCCAAGACAGTTACTAACAAACCAGGCAGCCATGGACGTAGCCCTCATTGGGCAGCTGATCCACCGTAGGGAAGATCCCAGTTACATCTCTAAACAGCACACAAATCGGCAGTAAATAATGCAAATGGGCTACCTTCTGCTGCCGTGCATATAGCTCCTGCAGGTACTGAATCACTATTTGAAAATAATTCTAATGGACTCCGGGCCTCACTGGCTAGGCTGACCTTTATTGCCCATCTCTAATTGTGTTTGAGAACTGCTGCAACCCTAACAGCACCCATAGTGCTGTTAGGAAGCACATGTTGACCCACCCACAACAATTATGTTTCCAGGTCAGGATGGTACGTAGCTTGAAGTTTCTAGAGTTGGTGATGGCATTCCCATGCATCTGCTTCCTATGTCCATTGGTGGGGCAGGTTGCAGGTTTGGAAGGTGCTGTCAATAAGCCCTTGGTGACTTGTTGCCATGCATCTTGTATATGATGCAATGTGTTACTACTTTGCATCAGTGATAGGGAAGGTAAGAATATTGAAGGTGGCGACGGGTTCCAATCAAGAAGCTGCTTGGATTTGGATGGTGTTAAACTTCTCAAGTGTTATTAGGAGTGCACCCATTCAGGTAAGAAAAGAGAATTCCATCACATTCTTGAATTGTACCTTGTAGATTGAAGACAGGCTTTGGGGAGATAGGAAATTAGTTGCTTGACACAGAATTCCCAGCCTCTGGCCTGCCCTTGTCATCAGAGTATTTATATGGCCAAGAAAGTTCAATTTCAGGTCGAATGTAGATAGTGATGGCAATGCCGTTGACTGTCAAAGAGATTGGTTAGATTCTGTCTATTCGGAGCCAGGCATTGTGGGCACCTTTGAGGTGCCAAAGTTATTTCCCACTTATCAGCCCAAACTTGGATATTATCCAGACTTTAGGAAAGATCAACCCAAAGGGGTAACATGTCAGGCCACTAGCCTGATATCCACTGCTGTGAATATCCTCCCAGTTTTTCACCATGGGGCAGGAAGAATTTATCCCAAAATGTGGAGAGCAATCTTCCTCAAACAAAAAATGTAATAAATGGAAGTTAGCTGATTTCACTGATTCTGTTTGAGGGGAAACCATTGACTAGAACATTGTTTCTTTTCAATAGTACGATTAAAATTTATATGTCCACCTGAGAGATGGCTGAAGGGATCAATGCGTTGACTGAAAGCCTGCAACTTCAGCAGCGCAGCATTCCCTGGAGTGTCAGCCAGGATCATGAGCTCAATTCTCTGGACCGAGGCTAGAAACCACAAACCTCCAAAACTGAGGCCACCGCTGAGCCACAGCTGACACTTGAAAGAGTATGAGATTATTTTAACACAGGATGCAGGGGGACAAGAATGTGAAATGACGCATTCAAAGCTTGGGAGCAAAGATTCCGAGGAGCAATCCCACGGTTCTAATAAAATAAACACTATGACAGAGACCTCTAGAGGTGAAAAAATAGGTGATATTTTCGAAGAGTGTGACAGAGTCAGAGTCATGGAGATGTCTAGCACGGAATCCGACCCTTTGGCTGAACCTGTCCATGCTGACCAGATATTCCAATCCAATCTAGTCGTACCTGCCAGCACCCGGGCCATATCCCTCCAAACCCTTCCTATTCATATACCTATCCTGATGCCTTGTAAATGTTGCAATTGTACCGGCCTCCACCACTTCCTCTGGCAGCTCATTCCATACACGTACCACACTCTGCATGAAAAAGTTGCCCCTTAGGTCTCTTTTATATCTTTCCCCTCTCACCATATGCCCTCTAGTTCTGGACTCCCCCACCTCAGGAAAAGACTTTGTCTATTTATCCTATCCATGCACCTCATTATTTTATAAACCCCTATAAGGTCACCTCTCAGCTTTCGACACTCATGAGAAAACAGCATCAGCCTATTCAGCTTCTCCCTTTAGCTCAAAACCTCCAACCTTGGTAACATCCTTGTCTTTTTTTAACCCTTTCAAGTTTCACACCATCCTTCCGATAGGAAAGAGACCAGAACTGCATGCAATAATCCAAAAGCTGTTTAACCAATGTCCTGTACAGCTGTAACATGACCTCCCAACTCCTGTACTCTATACTCTGATCAATAAGGGAAAGCATACCAAACGCCTTCTTCTTTATCCTTTCCACCTGCGGCTCCACTTTCAAGGAACAATGTACCCGCACTCCAAGGTGTCTTTGTTCAGCAACACTCCCTTGGACCTTATTGTGGAGCCACAGGAGATGGGGAAGATACTAAATGAGTATTTTGCCTCACTGTTTACTGTGGAAATGGACATGGAAGTATAGAATGAAGGGAAGTAGATGGTGACATTTTGAAAATTGTCCCTATTACAGAGGAGGAAGTACTGGATTTCTTGAAACGCATAAAAGTGGAAATACCCAGGCCCTGATCAGGTGTACCCTAGAACTCTGTGGGAAGCTAGGGAGGTGAGATATTTGTATCATCGACAGTCACAAGTGAGGTGCCGGAAGACTGGAGATTGACTAACATCATGCCACTATTTAAGAAAAGTGGTAAGGACAAGCCAGGGAACTATAGACCGGTGAGCCTGATGTCAGTGGTGGGCAAGTTATTGGAGAGAATCCTGACAAGGACTGATTAGGGATAGTCAACCAGGCTTTGTGCATGGGAAATCATGTCTCATGAACTTGATTGAGTTTTTTGAAGAAGTAACAAAGAGGATTGATGTAGGCAGAGTGGTGGATGTGATCTATGTGGCTTTTGACGAGGCCCCCCCCCCACGGGGAACTGGTTAGCAAGGTTAGACCTCATGGAATATAAGGAGAACTAGCCATTTGGATACAGAACTAGCTCAAAGGTAGAAGACACAGGGTGGTGGTGGAGGGTTGTTTTTCAGACTGGAGGCCTGTGACCAGTGGAGTGCCACAAGGATCAGTGCTGGGTCCACTACTTTTTGTCATTTATATAAATGATTTGGATGTGAGCATAAGACTTATAGTTAGTAAGTTTGCAGATGACAACAAAATTGGAAGTGGAGTGGACAGTGAAGAAGGTTATCTCAGGTTACATCAGCATCTTGATCAGATGGGCCAATGGGCTGAGGAGTGGCAGATGGAGTTTAATTTAGATAAAAGCGATGTGCTGTATTTTGTGAAAGCAAATCTTAGCAGGACTTATACACTTAATGGTAAGGTGCTAGGGAGTGTTGCTGATGGTTGCTAAAAGATTCCCTCAGATATAGAAACACTATTCAAATCTTGAATAGTCTGGAACTTGATAAGGAGATAGTTGCTGATGCAGTTGGAATGAAGGAGGGATTTGAAACTTAAGATGCAATATTTATTTTAACTATTTTTTGCTATGTGGGTGTTTTTGGACTGCCTGTCATTTATTACCTACCACACTGAGAAGGTGGTAAATAGTTTGATAGATCATTTCAAAGTTCAATTATGTCTCAACTGTATTGATGTCATATTGGTGTCACATATAGTCCAAACAAGATTTGGATGTCATGTTTCCTTCTCGAAAGGACCATCTAACAGCTACACTGTCAGAGTTACAACTTTTTATTTTAATTGAACTCATGATGGAATTGATTATTCTTTGGATTGTGAGTCAAATAACATAAAACGTATATTTCTGTATCACACCTGACACTGAGAGAAAATGAAAAAACATGGTTCCCACCTAATGGCAACAACTCTCACTTGATGTGGAGGTGCCAGTGTTGGATTGGGGTGGACAAAGTTAAAAATCACACAACACCAGGTTACAGTCCAACAAGTTTATTTAAAAGTTCAACCTTTCAGAACGCTCCTTTAGCAGGTAGCTAGTGGAGCAGGATCATAGGACACAGGATATATAGTAAAAGATCAAAGTGTCATACAACTGACGTGATGTTTTGAACAAACCTAGGTCATAGGGATGTACAGCATGGAAACAGACCCTTTGGTCCAACTCATCCATGTCAACCAGATATCCTAACCTAATCTAGTCCCATTTGCCAGCACGTGGCTCACACCTCTCTAAACCCTTCCTATTCATATACCCAACCAGATGCTTTTTAAATGCTGTAATTGTACTAGCCTCCACCATTTCCTCTGGTAGCTCATTCCATATACACACAACCTTCTGCGTGAAAAAGCTGCCCCTTAGGTCCTTTTTTATCTTTCCCTTCTCACCCTAAACCTATACCCTCTAGTTATGGACTCCCCCACCCTAAGGAAAAGACTCTTGTCTATTTTTCATATTAACGCCTCTCATGACTTTATAAACCTCTGTGAGGTCACCCCTTAGCCTCTTTAATCACATGAGTAGCTTGCAACAAATGACAAACCAAAATTAGCTAGGCAAAATCACTTTATTTTATTTGAAATTGTTTCAAATAAACACAACACTGAATCCCTAGAGTGTGGAAGCAGGCCATTCAGCTCATTGAATCCACTTGGCCCTCCGAAGAGCAACCCACTTACACCCACCCCCTAACCGTATAACATTTCATTTCCTGTGGATAAACCACCTATACAGCCCATCCCTTGATACTACAGGCAATTTAGCATGGCCAATACACCTAACCTGCGCATCTTTGGACAACGGGAGGAACCGGACCACCCACGCAGACATGGGGAGAATGTACAAACTCCACACAGACAATCACCCAAGGCTGAAATCAAACTTGGGTCCTTGACACTGAAGCAGCAGTGCTAACCACTGAGCTTTTGCCCACGTATTCAATCAGTGACACAGTGAGGCCCATATTCCAGTCAAGAGTGACTCCCCAGAGTGAAGCTCCCATCTCTAGTGATTACACCTGATCAATAATGTCTTAGAACTGCAGGTGACAGATTGCAACAGAGCAAAACAATCGATCACTATGTATCTGACAAAATGCTGAACACCATAATTTCTTAAAATGCAATCCTAAGAATAACATAATACAACACTTAGAAAACACCAATGAGATTACACAAAGTTAACATGGAGTTATGAAAGGGAATTACTGTTTGACAAACCTTCTGGAAGTTTTATTTTTGAGTACATGACAAATAAAATGGATGAAGGAGACCAATGAATTTGAATTTTCAAACCCATTTGATAAAATCCCAATAGCAGGTAATTGAGCAAATGCAACACATTAAGTTGATGGTAATAAATTGGTATAGATTGAGATATCTATTTGAAAAACAGAGTGGGAAACAGATTGTGTTATTTTTGGAGTGAAGGGCAGTGACGAGTGGAGGACCTCAGGGATCAATTCTTGTGTTCCAGTTATTCACAATGTAAATCAACAATTCGGATGATAGATGGGACTTTGAGCCATGAGGAAGACAGAGGCAAAAAGACTATTTAGATACGTTGAGTGAGAAAATGCATTACAGATGTAGTGTCATGTAGATAAATGTAAAATTATCCACTTCGGTGGGGAAAAACAGATTGGCAAAACAATATTTAAATGGTGTCCACGATGGCTCAGTGGTTAGCACTGTGGCTTCACAGCACCAGAGACTTGGGTTTGATTCCAGACTTGGGCTACTGTCTGTGTGGAGTTTGCACATTCTCCTCGTATCTGTGTGGGTTTCCTCCATGTACTCCAGTTTCCTCCCACAATCCAAAGATGTGTAGGTCAGGTGAATTGGTCATGCTAAATTGCCCGTAGTGATAGGTGCATTAGACTGAGGAAAGTGTATCTGGGTGGGATACTCTTTGGAGGGTTCGTGTGACTTGTTGGGCCGAAGGGCCTTTTTCCACACTGTAGGGAATCTATTCTATTTTATACTCAGTCTCCCATTCGTCTATTCTTGAAAACATTCTGTTCCCTGGGATTTGCACTCCAGTACCTCACCTTAGAGGTCATTGTTCATTGGGGTGACAGTAGGCTGCCCAGTTGTGGACAGCATCACAGCTGAGATGGATCCAAATTTCACCTAAATTTCACCTCAAAGACGAGTACAGGTAGAAACCCTTGACTCATTTAAAAAGTATCTGGATATGAAGTGCCATAACTTGCAGAGATATGAAGCACATGCTGAAAAATGGGATTAGGTTGCGTGGTTAATTTTTCCATAGCTGGAGACACAATGGAGAGTATGGCTTCCATCTACACTGGAAATATTTTCACATTTTCGAAACATTTAAATATCTGAGGAGGAAGAGGACTGCATGAGGATGTAGCGAGAGTAAAGGGAGTGGTAGCATTTAAATTGCTACTTAACATGTGCACTTTGAGTCCAAAGCACTTCCTCTGCGCTTTAACAATTCTATGATTCTATGAAATCAGGATTTTCCCAGTGTACAGCTGATTGTCCAGTCAGGACTGCTATTGGTCATTTAGGACAGCCCTGTTTCCTCAGTGTTAGTAATGAAATTGATGTGAATTAAAGTAGATAGAAAGATAAGATGAAAATAAAATCACAGTCCAGCTTTTTTACCAACTATTATTCTCATAGGTGCATGATGCAACAATAACAGACACATTGGCTAATGACTGCAAATAATCTGTACCAATTAGTCTACAACAGAGCCAGATGTCAAATATGGAAAAACAGCTCTAGTAGCAAGGTCTGAAACATGGGTGCAAAGACCCAAGATCTTAAGCAGATGGCTAGTGAGTAGCTTGCACAGCACCTTTCATGTGATTCACTATGATGTCAATTATGGTGGAATAGGTCTGTTAATCCTCACAGTCCAGATTCATTCTGGGCTTTGGTTGAAGTGGAACTTGGCCGCACTTTCAGGAGAGGGATAAAAACTGAAGTAGACTCTCCTCATGTGATCTCCTTGTTCTTACCAGCCTCGTGTTGGTCTCCATTCAGCTACTATCTTCCCTGCTGAGTGCACATAGTAGACAGGATGCATTGCTGCAGTGGCACAGGCCTATAAGGGAAATAACAAGAGTTTATAAAGAGATAGAACGAGTGAAACAAGAGAGGAAGAAGCAGAAAAAGCAGATAAGAAATAGAACTCATGTTGCTTGTCATCTGCGTGTGTGGCTACTAAGGATAGCTGTAGTGTACAACCAAGGTAGTGTACAAAATCCCATGCAAGGACTGCACAAAACCCTACATAGGACAAACAGGAAGACAGCTAACGATCCGCATCCATGAACACCAACTAGCCACGAAACGACACGACCAGCTATCCTTAGTAGCCACACATGCAGATGACAAGCAACATGAGTTTGACTGGATCAGTGGTGCTGGAAGAGCACAGCAGTTCATTTATTGTATCTGTTGCTCCCGATGCGGTCTCCTCTACATTGGGGAGACTGGGCGCCTCCTAGCAGAGCGCTTTAGGAAACATCTCCGAGACACCCGCACCAAACAACCACACCGCCCCGTGGCCCAACATTTCAACTCCCCCTCCCACTCTGCCGAGGACATGGAGGTTCTGGGCCTCCTTCACTGCCGCTCCCTTACCACCAGATGCCTGGAGGAAGAACGCCTCATCTTCCGCCTCGGAACACTTCAACCCCAGGGCATAAATGTGGACTTCAACAGCTTCTTCATTTCCCCTTCCCCCACCTCATCCTAGTTTCAAACTTCCAGCTCAGCATTCTCCCCATGACTTGTCCGGACTTGTCTGACCTGCCTAGCTCCTTTTCCACCTATCCACTCCACTGTCTCCTCCCTGACCTATCACCTTCATCTCCTCCCCCACTCACCCATTGTACTCTATGCTACTCTCTCTTCACCCCCACCCTCCCCTAGCTTATCTCTCCACGCTTTCAGGCTCACTGCCTTTATTTCTGATGAAGGGCTTTTGCCTGAAACGTCGATTTCACTGCTCGTTGGATGCTGCCTGAACTGCTGTGCTCTTCCAGCACCACTGATACAGAATCTGGTTTCCAGCATCTGCAGTCATTGTTTTTCCCTCTGAGTTTGACTGGGACAACACTACTATTATAGGACAAGCAAAACAGAGAACAGCCAGGGAATTCCTAGAGGCATGGCACTCATCCACTGATTCAATCAACAAGCACATCGACCTGGACCCAATATACCGGCCACTGCAGCGGACAGCTGGAACTGACAACCGGAAGCGGCAGATTCAAACCACTACAAATGCCGGAGGAAAGATCACAGAAGCGCTTCACAGTAGGCTCCCAAGCACTGAGGATGTCACCTGGACAGGGGACGAAACATCTGCAACACAAATTCCCAGCTCGGCGAACAGAACTACAACAACGAGCACCCGAGCTACAAACCTTCGCACAAACTTAGATTTACAGTGAGTTGAAGGGAGGGATAGAGAACGTGAAAGGGGGAGGAGAAATAGACAAAGAGGCAGGTAGGGAAGAAAAGAGATGTTGATAGACAAATGAAAGAGATAAAAAGGATAGAGGGGTAAGGAAAGAATGATGTTACTTCAAAATTTGTTCAGAACATCAGACATTTATTTTACAAAGTTTATAAATATTTTATTTAAAAATAAAACTGCCGTAATATCAAAAGCCGTCACACTCCCTTCACTTCAATTAGATAAAAGTCATTTGTAGCTCTATCTCATTTATCTGAGTTTCAAGTAATTCCTTCATTCCCCTAAATAAAATATCAATGAAAATCAATCCTAAAATTTAATTTGGCATCCATAACATAAGACAGAATTCCAGATTTCCATTACATGTGTGAAAATAGGATTCTTGATTTCACTCTGGAATGGCCTAGTTCTGATTTTATGATTGTGTCTCACTAATCTCACTAAAAGGATTCATCCATCAGAGAAAATGATTCCATTATCTACCCCATCAATTTCTTTATTTATTTTAAACATGTAGATAGACCACACCTTAATCTTCTGAAGTCAAGGAAAATCAAGCCAAGATGTTCTCATAATTTAACCATTTCAGTTCCAATATAATTTTGGAAAATCTGCTCAGCATCCCCTATAAGGCCAAAAACTGAAAAGTAAATGCCCAAATCGAACGTGTATTCCCTGTGGGGTCTGATCAAGACACATACAATTACTTAACTAAAAACTGAAACTGTTGGAGAAACTCAGCCAATTTGGCAGCATCTCTGGGAGAGGACAGGATTAACATTTTGAGTCCAATATAACCCTCCCTCAGAAATGAGTTTGGAATTTTGGTTAAAGTTCCATATTGGAAGAGTCATATTGGACTTGAAAAGTTAACCCTGTTCCTGTGTGGATGCTGCCAGACTGGCAGAGTCTCTCCAGCTATTATTTCATGTCTACAGCAGCTGCAGTACATTGCTTTTATTCACTTAGTACTGTAGCAGCTGTGAATCAAAATAAAAGCACTGATGTCACAGTGGATAACACTGTGGGTTAACAGCAATCCATCCTACATGTCCTGTACAGTTTAATCATAAATTCAAAATTTGTTTTTCATTTTCTAATGTCAAAAGACTATAATAAATAGAACAAACCTGTAATTTGCTCCCTACCATGTGTAAGGCAAGGCCTTTAATTAAAAATAAAATTATACGGTGGTAAATACATTTGTACAACAGTGAGTACTGGAGCATACAGCCACTTCATTTTGAGCAATGAATGTCAGTATCATTGTACTGGTCGAGTGTGTGTGTGTGTGTGTGTGTGTGTGTGTGCGTGCGTGCGTGCGTGCGTGTGTGTGTGTGCGTGCGTGCGTGCGTGCGTGCGTGCGTGCGTGTGTGTGTGTGTGTGTAGAGACAGGTCCTGATGATACCATGCATTATCATTCAGCCATGCAGAATTGGCTGAGAGGAAGACTTGCACCCCCATTAGGGAAAGTTGTCCCACTTTAGGGAGTTGTCGAAAAGGATGGCACTGCAAAAGCACAGTGGGTTAGGCAGCATCCAAGGAACAGCAGAATCTATGTTTTGAGATGTGCCGTTCATCAGGAATGGTGGGTTGGGGGGAAAAGGGACTCAGAGATAAATAGGAGGGTAGGGTTGGGGCTGGGGGGAAAGTAGCTGGGAAGGCAGTAGGTAGATGCAGGTGCGGGGGGGTTAATGGTGATAAGTCAGAGGGGAGGATGGAGCGGTTATGTGGGAAGGAAGATGGACAGGTAGTAAAAAATGAGGTCTGCAGATGCTGGAGATCACAGCTGAAAATGTGTTGCTGGTCAAAGCACAGCAGGCCAGGCAGCATCTGGCCTGCTGTGCTTTGACCAGCAACACATTTTCAGATGGACAGGTAGGACAGGTCAAGAGGGAGTTGTCAACCTCTTCATCCTAGCAGTGTCAGGTTCAGGCAGTGGTCACTGGGGAGCTAATGGAGACTGAACTGAAAGTAAGTCTGAAGTTCCTGCTGAGCAGCTGCATAGCACTTTAGTTAGGCCACATTCAGACTATTGTGTACAGATCTGGTCACCACACTACCAAAGGACGTGGAGGCTTTGGAGAGGGTACCGAAAGGGTTTACAATGATGTTGCCTGATTTGGCAGGTATTTGCTATGAGGAGAGATTGGACAAACTTGGTTTTCATTTGAATGTTGAAGGATGAAGTGCGACCTGATAGAAGTTTCTAAAATTATGATAGACATAGATAAAATATATAGTCAGAGTCTTTTTTCCCAGGGTAGAAATGACAATTACTTGGGGTCATAGGTTAAGGTAAAAGGGGATAAGTTTAATGGAGATGAAAGAGGCAGGTTTTTCACATAAGAGGGTAGTAAGTGCCTGGATTGTGCTGCCAAAGGAGGTAGGGCAGGAGGCATTTTGACAAAACATGAATAGACAGGGAATAGAGCGATATGCACAGCATAGAGGCAAAAGGTTTTTAATTTAGAAAGGCATCATACGTCAAAGTGGTCTTGATAGGCCAAAGAGTCTGTTCCTGTCCTGTACTATTCTTTGTTCTTTGTACAGCAGGGCCTGGCTATCAGGCTGCAGCCAGGAGAGTGAGGGGGCTTCACAGGCAGGTGTGGGTGAGTTAAAGGTGGTTATGATATTCGTCCTTCCCAACACAGACTCCCGACTCATCTTAGGCTGCTGAGCTACCCATTCAGTATGGGCTGGCTCATACAACTGGTGGGAAAATAATGAGGGAAGACGGAGGCATGTAAGTGACTATTAATTGGCCTAAGAGTCTCATAGGTGCAAGGGCAGCTGGGATGTCCAATATTTATACTGCCCTCTGCACCCTGGTAACACAGGAGTTAGATCAGGAGACTATCAGCAGGCTATGTGCTTCAATTTACAACTTCTCCATCTTCAAACACACCAGCAGAGGAGTATAAGATACTGGGTAAAAACAATGACTGCAGATGCTGGAAACCAGAGTCTAGATTAGAATGGTGCTGGAAAAGCACAGCAGTTCAGGCAGCATCCGAGGAGCAGGAAAATCGATGTTTCGGGCAAAAACCCTTCATCAGGAATACATGATATTCCTGATTGAAGGGCTTTTGCCCGAAAAGTTAATTTTCCTGCTCCTCAGATGCTGCCTGACCTGTTGTGCTTTTCCAGCACCACTTAATTAGATACTAATGTGTGGACTAGTGATGTGAAGGTCACATTTGGAGAACAACCATTAATTGAGGTAGGTAAAAGAGGAATAGGCAATTTCTCACTCTGAATGTTGCCACTCAGCAACTGTCAAAGGGAACTAAAACAAAGGCATTTCAATCAACGTTCAAATCCAAGAATCTAAAAACCAAATGCTTAACTACCAACATAAAACTACTGGTGCCATCCAATATAATGGGCACGATGTTCACTATTTATTCTTTATTGCTGACTGAGAAAGACTCATCTTTTTTTTAAACTTTTATCTTTTTATAGACTCAGTTCTTATTTCTAATTTGATGTACATTTTATTGCTTCTCACATTTAGTGAATTAGAAGTCGAATTAGACTTAGCTTTATTGTCACAGGTACTCAAATGAAAAGTTTACAAGTCACCACTTACATCGCCATCTTAGGTACAAATGTATAGATTCTTGAGTGCAAATTCTTCGGGAGAAAAAAAATTAGAAAAACAAAGAAATAAAAAGTCCAGCATTACAGTCCTTTCAACTGAGTCCACGCCAGCACCTAGCCTGTATTCTGCACCAGGCCTTGACTCCAGACTGCGCTGGGCTTCACTTTGAGGCTGCTGAAGCCAGGAGACTGCTCTAGAATTACTCAAGGCTCAGAATCCACGCTGAGGCCACTCTGGGCCGAGAGACCACCACGCCAGACTAAGAGACAGCTACACTGGGCCACCGAGAGACAGACATGCCGGGCTATGTGGTTAAATTGGCTCCTTTTAAAACAAATTCAAGAGATAGATACCCACAGGTGACAAGCTCTTATCAAATTGTGGAACTAATTATTAGAACTGAAACAAATATCACTGGAATAGGCACTGGGCTGCTGTGAGCTTTCCTCTTGATTTCCAACTGTGCAAATTTATTTATAGTTTAAACTAAATTCAATGTACCAAAACATCACCTTGATCAGTGAATCTGAGGTTCATGTTCCTTCCTGTTTTGACAATGCTTTGTTATTCTAACACAAGTCTGCACACATCCAAACAGAAATACCTACATGATAAGGAATAAGTGAGATCAAGCTTCCAAGCGGGAACTTGTTAAAATCCAGCTTCCCCGAGGTTGACTCAATCTTCCCATGTTCCTGCGTCATTCCCACCAACCTGCGATGAAAAACAAAGATATAAACAGTGGATTGGGTCCCTGGTAATGCTGTGAACTGGAATATGCATTGGGTTAGACAAAAGTCTTTCAACATTCGTAGACAAATGGAAATAAGAGCTCAGAAGTTCCTGAAAGTCCACACCACCAGACTGAGTGTATTACAGTAGAATTCATACTCACAAGCCAGGCACCTCACAATCAGTCCTAGGTCTGGATCATGTAGCTAGCTGGGTTAGACAGTACAAGGAAAGTGCGAGAATCTCGTACATTCCAGTTCAATCTGACTCGTCTCTGGTATCCTAACCTTTCCCCCACCTATGGCTTGCTCTTTTATTCTGCTGCTCAAGAAGGGATCTTAGTGACACAATGGCTCAATGGTTAGCAGTGTTGCCTCACAGCACCATGGGCCAGGGTTCAATTCCAGCCTTGGGCAACCATCTGTTTGGAGTTTGCACATTCTCCCCATGTCTGCCTGGGTGTCCTCTGCATGCTCTGGTTTCCTCTCACAGTCCGAAGATGTGCATGTTAGATGAATTGGTAAAATTGCCCATAGTGTTCAGGGATGTGTAAGTTAGTTGCATTAGTCAGGGATAAATGTAGAGTAATAGTGTAGGGGAATGGGTCTGGATGGGTTACTATTCAGAGAGTCGGTGTAGACATGTTGGGCCTTATGGCCTGTTTCCACACTGTATGGATTCTATGAAAGAATGTATTTTCCTAAATGACTTTAAGCCTGGAATGAAGCTTTAAACCAAGGTCCCATCTAAGATGTTAAATGAAAGCACCCCTGACCTTTCTTCAAAAAAGAGCTGAAGATCTGTCCTGGTGTCTTGGTCAATTTTTATCAGTCACCCAACATCATCAAAACAGATTTGTATTATTCAGTTGTATTCATTTGCACTTTGTTATATACAATCTGGTGTTTCCTTTACTAAAACAGTGACTGCACTTTAGACAGTACTTCAGCAGTGACTTGCAATACTCCTTTACTAGGAGTGTTTGATGAGGCAGTGTCAGCCATGTGTTTTATAGTTCACTCACTTTGAGTTAGAGGTTATGGATCAAGTTTCACTCCAGAAACTGCAGTGTAAAATATCTACATTAGCTCAGTACTGCATTGTTAGAGGTAATCCTATCTGCACGAAGGAGGAATTGAAGGATACAATGACAGGACTTACAAGAACAGCAGTGGGAGTATCCCTGGTGTCTAAGCCACTATTTATCCCTTAATAAATGTCACTAAAGCAAATTATCTGGTCATGACCACAATACTTTCTATAGAAACTAACTGTGCACAAAATGTCTGCCACTTTTTCTACTTTAATTACAACATTGACTTCTTAATTCGTCAATGGGATGACAATGATGCTGACTCCAACATTTATTGGCTGTTCCTAATTTCCTTTGAGAAGGTGGTATTGAGACACCTTCTTGAACCACTGCAAGTTCATATATTGTAACTGCACTGACATTGCTCATTGGAAGGGAGTTCCAGGATCCTGACAGTGAAGGAATAATACATTTTCCAACTATGACTTGGAGGAGATTCTGCAAGTTATGATGTTTCCATGAACCTATTGCCCTGGTCCTTCTATGTGGTAGAGGTTGCAGATCTGAAAGGAACTGCCAAAAGATCCTTGGAGTGTTGCTGCATGCATCTTGTAGCGCTGCCACTATATGTAAACAGTGAATGTTCAAGGGTGGATGGGCTCCAATCGAATGGGCTACTATGTGTAGGATTGTATCAACCACCTTGAGTATTGTTGGAACTGCAAGGCAAATGAAGAATATTCATTGGCTTTGGGGAGTCAGATGGTGAGCAAATTATTACAGAATTCCAAACTTCTACCCTTCTCTCTGAGCTACAGTATTTATATGGCAGGTTCAATTCAGTTTCTGGTTAATGCTAGCCACTAGGATACGGTAGTGGGGGAATTCAGCAAATTGTTATGTAAGTGGATATCAAGGGTGATGATAAAGTTTCTTTTGTGAGAAATGGTAATTTCTTGGCATTTACGTGTTGTTAAATGTTACTTGCCACTCCTCAGTCCAAGCCTGAAATTTGTCCAGATCTTGTTACATATGGCCATGTGATCATGAAAATGATCATTTATTGGTCTAAAACCCCATCTGATCCATTTAAGTGCTTTGGGGATGGAAATCTGCCATTTTTACTGGTTTGGCCTTCATGTGTATCCAGACCTGCAGAGATGTGGTTGCCTTCTGAAGTATCCTGGCAAGCCACTCAATTCAAGGGCAATTGGGACTGGCAAAACATGCTGGCATTACCAGTGATGTCCACATCCTATGAAAGAATAAAGATAAATAAACATGGGCTGCCTTGGTATGTGATGAGTCATGAGTAGCTCAGAACATTGTGAAATCATCAGCAAACATACCCAGTGTTGTCCCTGAAAGTTCATGGATGAAATAGTTGAAGATGATTGAACCCACGCAGTGGCAGCAATGTTAGGATTATAAACTGAGATGATTGCTCCTGACAACTACACTACAATTCTATAAGCTAGACGTGACTCCAGCCAGTGGAGAGTTTTTCCTTTAATTTTTCTAAGCGATTTTTAAGTTTGCTGGAGCTCTTTAATGCCTCAGTCAGTATCTTTGATGCCTTAATGTCAAAGGCAGACGCTCCCACCACACCTCTGGTTAAGGCTCGGACCAAGGGAGGTCTGAAATCATGTGGTCCTGGAAGGGACCAAACTAAACATCAGAGAACAAGTTATTGATAAATAACTGTTGCTTGATAGCAACACCATTTTTTAAAAAAATCATGCTGATCAGACATGTTACAACGCCACTGCTGAAGCAGGTGGTCTTGAACCCAAGCCTCCTGGCTTGGAGATAGGGAACTATTATTGCATCGAGTAACATCTTCCAGCACTTTGCTGATTAAGATTGAGACTAGACTGACCAGATTGGATTGTCTGCTGAATATATTTCACAGACTGTGAGCTGTTTTGTAATACCTTATTGTCATAAAAATTAGTCTTTTAAATATAAATCTACCTATGTATAAGAGGGAATTTACTCTTTACTCTTTATCTAACCTGACTGATACCTACCCTGCAAGTATTTAATGGAATGGTTTACAGGAAGTTTTAGTCAATGCTGTACTTATCTTGGAATGTTTCCTCAGTGAGTAAGAGCAATTGTAGATCAAAGCTGCTCCACCCACTTTTCCTCTTCCTGACTAACAAACACAGCATACAACAGGGATCAAGCCTGCAGAATCCTGGCTTGTAGCATACTGTTGTGTGATTTGTAACTTTGTACACTCTAGTCCAACACCGGCATCTCTAAATCATGTAGCATACTGAATGGTGTATTTACTCATTGATCCACTAAGGGTGCAATGACTCTATCTAGAGAAACAATACTATTAAAACTAACACATAAATGTCTGCGGGGAACTACATTTGGCCTTTCCAAATCTAGGTTCTGCACGAGAAATACATTGGCAACAATCATTTAGTTTGACACTCTCAGAGGGTGAACAGCACAACCACCAAGGGCGGGTTTTATCTGCCTCCTTATACTGTTTCATGAATATGCTTTCCTTACTTCAGCTCAGGATGACCATCAATGATTGCATAGCCCGTCGGCAGTTTTCCCATACTGTCCAAACTCAATGCCGCCCATCCACAGTCGACCAACATTTGATTCCGATGAGGATAGTGACCAATGACCCTCGTCAGCACTCGCACAGCAATGTCATCCATCTGACAGGAACCAATCATCATCTGTTGGACATCTGGAGGAAAATGATTCAAAAATGAATACTCAGAGATCAGGACTGAGAAACATGAGTCTTGCACAGTCAGGAGGGCTGTTGGGAATAATTGAGGTTTTGTATACCATTACCCTTATGTAAAATTAGACTAAGGTGTTAACTCACAACAAACTAATTCTGCATCCCACTATTGTCAAAAAATAGTGGTGAAAACATCATTTAGGACTTGAACATACAACCTATACTGACACTCTTTTGTGTTAATGTCAGAGGTGAAAAATGTGTTGCTGGAAAAGCGCAGCAGTCAGGCAGCATCCAAGGAGCAGGAGAATCGATGTTTCGGGCATAAGCCCTTCTTCAGGAATGAGGAGGGTGTGCCAAGCAGGCTAAGATAAAAGGTAGGGAGGAGGGACTTGGAGGAGGGAATGCGATAGGTGGAAGAAGGTTAAGCTGAGGGTGATAGGCCGGAGAGGGGGTGGGGGCGGAGAGGTCGGGAAGAAGATTGCAGGTCAAGAAGGCGGTGCTGAGTCCGAGGGTTGGGACTGAGATAAGGTGGGGGGAGGGGAAATGAGGAAGCTGGAGAAATCTGCATTCATCCCTTGTGGTTGGAGGGTTCCTAGGGGGAAGATGAGGCGCTCTTCCTCCAGGCGTTGTGTTGCCATGGTCTGGCAATGGAGGAGGCCAAGGACCTACATGCCCTTGGTGGAGTGGGAGGGGGAGTTAAAGTGTTCAGCAGCTGCACCTCCACACACATCATTTACTGCATCTGCTGCACCCGATGTGGCCTTCTCTACACTGGGGAGACAGGCCGCCTACTTGCGGAATGTTTCAGAGAACACCTCTGGGACACCCACACTAACCAACCCAACCACCCTGTGGCTGAACACTTTAACTCCTCCTCCCACTCTGTCAAGGACATGCAGGTCCTTGGCATCCTCCATCGCCAGACCATGGCAACACGACGCCTGGAGGAAGAGCGCCTCATCTTCCTCCTAGGAACCCTCCAACCACAAGGGATGAATGCAGATTTCTCCAGCTTCCTCATTTCCCCTTCCCCCATCTTATCTGAGTCACAACCCTCGGACTCAGCACTGCCTTCTTGACCTGCAATCTTCTTCCCGACCTCTCCGCCCCACCCCTCTCTGGCCTATCACCCTCACCTTAACCTCCTTCCACCTATCGCATTCCCAACGTCCCTCCCCAAGTCCCTCCTCCCTACTTTTTATCTTATCCTGCTTGGCACACCCTCCTCATTCCTGAAGAAGGGCTTCTGTCCGAAACGTCGATTCTCCTGCTCCTTGGATGCTGCCTGACCTGCTGCGCTTTTCCAGCAACACATTTTTCACCTCTGATCTCCAGCATCTGCAGTCCTCACTTTCACCTAATGTCAGAGATGTCAGCCATTACTGAGATAGAGTCATGTTTGCCTGTCTTGCCGGGAGTGAGAAATTTCAAGCCTTATCTCAAGAAGAGGGACTTCTCCCAGTGCCCTGTCAACAATCAACTATATCCATTGGTATTGCACATTTAACTTAGAAAAACCTTTAAAGGCCCTTCACAGAAGCACAGTTGGACAAAAGAGACAATAAGTTGAAGAAAATAATAAAAGGATAATTAAAATGTGGTTAAAGGGGTAGATTTTAGCAAGTTAGCATGGTCAAATGGTTCTCACCATAAAAGACGTAGTTTCCAGGGTGGACCTCAGTGAGCCGAGCTATGTCTGGTATAGGGTGACTGCAGGTGGGTGTTGAACCAATGCTTGAGCGAGGACACCTCACACCTGCCTCTTCTAACCTACAAAGAGAATGAAATTTTTTAACTTCAATATGTACACAGAAACTTCCAATAACAGGCCCCTCAACAGTCTGAGGACAAAAGGTCCTGATCCAAGTGATACTCAACTGTCTCATTCGTTTTGGATTTTGACAGATTTCATTGTTCCAGATACATTGCTGTTTATTTTGGATTTCCCACATGTCAATCTTTCTCTCCAATTAAAAAATAAGTTTTATTTTGTGGCTTTGCAGAAACATGAAACATCATTTCTGAAGTTTTGAACATTTCCAGTTGACATTTATCTTGCACTGTTACATTAAACACTCCCAGAGCAGGTGTAGCACAAGTGAGAAAGAGAGCAAGGGTCCCTCTATGCTGTCCCATCAAAACATTCCCACAGAAGGTAGGGTTTGGTTAGATATAGTTTCTATCCCTGGTTTGTCCTGTTAGCTAATCTCTGGTGGGAGTCAGCTGAAATTAGACTCAGCATCCATGGGGCAGGGGTCTTGTGGAAGACTCAGGGGATATAGTTAGAAACTTGCGCTGCCCCTTCCAATGAAGACCTGTTGAACCACATGCCAATCAGTCTGTGGCTTCACTATCAACAGGCCTGTGGATGTATTGTCCAGAAGACATTTGATGACATGTAACATCCAAGATTGCCATGAAAAATAAAAGCTCTCGGTAAAAGTGACAACACATTGGCATAGATAGAAAACTGGTAAACAGGAATCAGGAAGTAGTTATAAATGAGTCACTTTCTTGTTGGCAAAATGTGTGAAGTAGTGTGTTACAGGCATTCAACTTATGCTGGAGCCTCAACCTTTTACAATTCATACAAACTACTTGAAATGAAGGGACTGAACATATAGTTGCTAAGTTTGCTGTGACACAAAGACAGGTGGGAAAATAAGTTGAGGAGAGAAAATGAGGAAACTACAAAGGGATGCAGATGGTTAAGTGAGTGGGCAAAATTGCAATTAATGGAGCACAATAGGAAAATGAGAAATTGTCTATTTTAGCAGGAAGAATAAAAAAATGCTATTGTCTAAATGTTAAGAGATTGCTGAATTCTAAGATGCAAATAGATCTGGGTGCCCAAATATGTGAATCACAGAACGGTAGTGAGTAGGTAGCCAACCCCAAGGATATATTTCTCCTCCCACCCCTACCAGCGTTCTGGAAAGACCACTCCCTCTGCAACTCCCTCGTCAGATCCACACACCCCCACCAACCCAACCTCCACTCCGGCACCTTCCCCTGCGACCGCAAGAAATGCAAAACTTGCTCCCACACCTCCCCCCTCACTTCCCTCCAAGGCCCCAAGGGATCCTTCCACATCTGTCAGAAATTCACCTGCACCTCCACACACATCACTTACTGCATCCGCTGCACCCGATGTGGCCTCCTATACATTGGGGAGACAGGCCGCCTACTTGCGGAACATTTCAGAGAACACCTCTGGGACACCCGCACCAACCAACCCAACCGCCCCGTGGCTCAACACTTTAGCTCTCCCTTCCACTCCACCAAGGACATGCAGGTCCTTGGACTCCTCCATCGCCAGACCATGGCAACACAACGCCTGAGGAAGAACGCCTCATCTTCCGCCTAGGAACTCTCCAACCACAAGGGATGAATGCAGATTTCTCCAGCTTTCTCATTTCCCCTCCCCTTACCTTTTCTCAGTCCCAACCCTCGGACTCAGCACCGCCTTCTTGACCTGCAATCTTCTTCCCGACCTCTCCGCACCCACCCCCTCTCCGGCCTATCACCCTCACCTTAACCTCCTTCCAACTATTGCATTCCCAACGCCCCTTCCCCAAGTCCCACCTCCCTACCTTTTATCTTAGCCTGCTTGGCACACCATCCTCATTCCTGAAGAAGTGCTTATGCCCGAAACGACGATTCTCCTGTTCCTTTGATGCTGCCTGACCTGCTGTGCTTTTCCAGCAACATATTTTGAAGCTCTGATCTCCAGCATCTGCAGTCCTCACATTCTCCGAGTGAGTAGGTACAGCCAGTAATTATAAAAGTTAGGAGAGTGTTTCATTTATTGCAAGTGGAATTAAATATAAATGTAGAGTTGTTAGACTTCAGCTATGCAGGATGGTGATGAGATTATATCTGGAGGATTTTTTTGTGTCCATATTTATTGAAAAAATTTTCCACTCTTTTACAAAAAACAAACCAAAAATGTTATAAAAGTACAAAAATACAGGCAAGTAGAAATAATATCCTATTATTATATTATATTACAGTAACTTTGATAATAAACTCACTACTATTCTTCAAGATACAGTCATCTCATATTTAATTAACCCAAATTAGTATAAACTCAAATTAAATAAAATAACATTAAATTAAATTACAATCCAGTAAAATTAAATTACACTACATTGAATTATATTACTCCAATCACTGCACCTCCATCAAGGCTCCCATCCACGGGAGCAACCGTTATACACATATTTACTAGGCCTTCCCATCTCCAGGGTCCCCAGACCACCATATACTGCCCTCATGGCTATGTAAAAGCCCTAATCAGTACCGCTGACAGATCCATGTCTATATAATTTAGAAAAGGCTGCTATGACTTATAAAATTGCTCTGTTCCATGGCGCACCATACTTGGTGGATAATCTTGAGGGACGTGTTCCATCACAAGTCTGTGCCACCTGCAAGACCTGGAAGTTTTTCTGATATCCAATTCATTAGGATGTTCTTCCTTGCACATTGTGTAGGAATATTGAATAGCCTCTTCCCATGCTTCCCCAAAGAGGGAAGATTTGGTAGTTCCAAAAGGAGGGACACTGGATCCTCTCTAACTTCCATTCCCAGGATCCTCTCCAGCTCATTCACTATGGCCCCCTAGTATCGGCGGATATTGCAACAGGAACAAAAGCAATGTGTAAGGGTGCCAATACGGTTTTTACATTTGGGACATTTCGGGGAAGATCCTTTCTTAAGCTTTGCTATCCTCTCTGGCGCCATATGGGCCCTGTGGAGGATCTTCAATTGTATCGCTTGTGTCTTATTGCATATTGAAATTTTCTTTACATTTCCCCATATACCCTCTCATGTTTCCAATGAGATATCTTCCCCTAACTCCTGACACCAAGTCTCATGGAGTCTCTCCATATCCCCGAAGGCATTCCCTCTCTGCAGATGATATATGTTACTAACTGGGAGAGAGCCCCCACATTGGAGCATTCTTCATTCTATATCTGACATGTAGGGCTGGGTCAACAGCATGGTCTTCTTCTGTGTGTAATCCCTAACTTGGAAATATCAGAAAAGGTCCCTCTTAGGGATTCTGTATTTCTGACCTAATTGGCTAAATGACATCCAAGACCTCTCCCTCAAATAAATATCCCAGACAGGAGATTCCTTTACCCTTCCATGTTCTAAAACCCCGGTCTAAATCCTGAGGCTCCTACTAATGGGGTGAATGTCAAAGTCTTAAGCAAATTGCCCTCACCCTGCTGCATTATCCTCCATGCTTTCACCATACTTGTAATAATCAGGCTCTCACAGTGCTCAACCACAGACCTCAGCTTATCCATAAACTGTAAGTTTATGAGGGGACAGCTCACCTACGAGGCCTCAACATCAAGCCATATCAACCTCGAGTCACTGCGCACCCATTCCCCTACATATGACAACAGGGCACCTATTTGGTATGTCTTCAGATCTGGGAGGTCAAATCCCTCCGCCCCCCCCCGCTCCCCCAATATCCTGCAGAATGGTAAATTTAATTAGGGGCGCCCAAGGCAGCAAATAAACGATCCAAGCCACCCCTCAAACCTCTGCAGCACCTGTTTGGGTAATAACAACGGAAGCATCCTCATAGGATATAATAACCGAGGAAGAACACACATTTTAATCAAGGCTATATGGCCTAGCCATGAGATGGGCAGTCCCTCCCACTGCTGCAAGTCCTGCATTATTCTCTCAAACAACTGTCCAAAGTTAGCTCTGTGCAGCTGATGGAAGGTAGGGGTAATAAAAATTCCCAGATAGCGAACACCATTCTGTGACCATCTACAAGGAAACTCCATTCTGTCCTCCAACTTCTGTACTTCCACCAAGCCCCCCTCCACAGACATGACTTCTGACTTTGTCAAATTTATCCTGTATCCCAAAAAGCTGCTGAATAATTTAAGTTTTTGTATTTGCTGGGGTACGGACTTTTTGGGGTTAGCCAAAACAGAGAGACATCATCCGCATAGAGAGTGATTTTGTGTTCCCCAACTCCAACCTTTGGTGCTGCTATTTCAGGGTCCTTTCAGATAGCCTCCACCAGTGGTTCAAGTACCAAGGTAAACAGCAGCGGCAATAGGGGAATCCCACACCAAAATTGCTCAATTTAACCCCATTCATGATAACCGCTGCCTTGGGGTCTTTATATAACACTGCCACCTACCTGGCGAAGGCTCCTCCCAGGCCAAAGCGATCTAGAACAGCAAAGAGATACGACCAATCCACCCAATCAAAAGCCTTTTCTGCATCCATGGAGACCACCACACCCAGAATCAATCGCTGCTGACATATTGGCACCATATTCAATACCTGTCTGATATTGTTGGAGGAGCTGTGGACCTTGATAAAACCCATCTGGTACTTCTATAATAACGGGGAACACCTATTCCAACTTCAGAGGCAATACCTTTGATTGGATTTTAACATCCACATTCAACAATGAGTAGGTCTATGCAACATGCAATCCTCGGGGTCTTTCCCTTTCTTTAAGATAAGGGAGATATTAGCCTCCCTAAGAGAGGGCGGAAGGCAGTCCTGGTTATACAAATGACTGTTACATCTCCAGCAGAGGTTCACCTAACATGTATATGCACTCCTTGTAAAATTCACTTGGGAATCCATCTGGACTGGTTGCCTTACCACCTTGGAGCTGCCTTACTGTCTTTTGCACCTTCTGTATCATCAGAGGTGCATTTAAAAGGGAGGCCTGATCTGTGTTTATACTAGGGAGGTGCAGGTTTTCTAAAAAGGATTCCATTCTCGCTATTCCATCCCCACAGCCCTCCGACCGGTATAACTCTGCATTCCGGGAATTCCCGGAATCTGGCATTGATTTTGCTTAATTCACGAGTGACATCGCCAGGTCTCTCCCTGATAGACACAATGGACTATGGAGCACTTTTCTTCCTGGACAACACCAAGTCCAAACAAACGGACGGAACAAATAACATCTCAATTCTTGTGTGGTACTTGTGTGGGTTGGAGTAATATGTAAAATCCCTCCTATTAGGGAGGAGGCACCTCCACACATCCACTAGCCCCAACTCCTCACACAAGTTCACTAACTGTGTAGACTGCCGAGGTGTACCCAACAGCCCTCTTGGCATCCTGTTTAACCCAGCGTCCATGAGACAATTAAAGTCTCCTCCTACAATCATATGGCGCACCCCAAGAGCCATTAATTTAGAGACTGCATCAACTAGAAATTTGAGAGGATGCGCTGGGGGACAGTAAATGTTCAGGATGCCATACTCTTCTCTGTGTATCAACACCTTGAGAATGATGAACTATCCATGCTCATCCTTAATTTGGTCTATCACCTGAAATGGGAGGTTCCTTTGCACCAGTATGGCCACTCCTCTGCTTTTGGAATTAAAGGAGTAGAAGAATACCCTATCGTATCTCCCTGCTGAACTTCAGATGTTCCCCATCAGTCAAATGTGACTCTTGCATCAGAGCAATGTCAACCCTTGCCTTCCTAAGATTTGAGAGCACCTTTTTCCTTTTAATGGGGGAATGGCTCCCCTTTATATTCCAGGTGCACCACCTGAACAGATTGATAGCCATGACCACACTACAGCCTGCTGTCCCCCAAGAGAAAGAAGCCCATTCAATGTGCGATGAGTAGAAAAAGCACACACTTTATCAAATCTAAAGACTATTCCTACAAACACTACTAAAACTAAAAAAAATTAACCTCTACTCTTAATTTAAACAAATAAACACAAATCTCCAGAGAACAGATGGAGTTTAATTTAGATAAATGCGAGGTGCTGCATTCTGGGAAAGCAAATCTTACCAGAACTTATACACTTAATGGTAAGGCCCTAGGGAGTATTGCTAAACAAAGAGACCTTGCAGTGCAGGTTCATAGCTCCTTGAAAGTAGAGTCACAGGTGGAAAGGATAAAGAAGGTGTTTGGTATGCTTTCATTTATTGGTCAAAGTATTGAGTACAGGAGTTGGGAGGTCATGTTGCAGCTGTACAGGACATTGGTTAGGCCACTGTTGGAATATTGCATGCAATTCTGATCTCCTTCCTATCAGAAAGATGTTCTGCAACTTGAAAGGGTTCAGAAAAGATCTACAAAGATGTTGCCAGGGTTGGAGGATTTGAGCTCTGGGGAGAGGCTGAATAGGCTGGGACTGTCTTCCCTGGAACATCGGAAGTTGAGGAGTGACCTTATAATGGTTTATAAAATCATGAGGGGATGGATAGGATAAATAGAGGGGGCCTTTTTCCTGGAACGCCGGAGTCCAGAAGTAGAGCGCATAGGTTTACAGTGAGAGGGGTAAGATATAAAAGAGACCTAAGGGGCAACGTTTTCATGCAGAGGGTGGAACGAGCTGCCAGAGGAAGTGGTGGAGGCTAGTACAATTGCAACATTTAAAAGGCATCTGGATGGGTATATGAATAGGAAGGGTTTGGAGGGATATGGGTTGGGACATCTGGTCAGCATGCATGACTTGGACCGAAGGGTATGTTTCTGTGCTGTACATCTCCATGACTCTATCTCCCCCCTTGCCCATAGGAGGCATTCACTCCCAACCTCACAACCAGTTAAGACTATGCCCCAAATCCAAGCAATGGGAAAAAAATACTTATTATTTATACTCCTACAAGTTAACAATGGATGCCTACACCTCCCCCTCCATATCTCAACCCCACACATGAAAGGAATAATCACCCCTACCTCAGCAAAACAGAAAAATACAATAACTAATAGCCACCAAACGGATATAATATAAAACATTCCAGATTTTACACCAAAGCAATACCAACCCTATAAGGCCTGAGACCCCAAAAGGGAAAAGAACAAAGAATGGAAGATTAAAAAAAAGTAATATTATGCCATTGTCTACATGCATCTGTTCCTCCTTTCCCCTCGGCCAAAGTCTATCATTTCAGCGAGATCAAAAATTCTTTTACTTTTCCCGCCAAGTCAAATTTGTAGACAGTTCTCCCAAAATTGAAATGTAGCACTGCTGGGTACCTAAAAGAGTATTGAATGTTTAAATCTCTTAATTTTTTCTTTACTTTATCAAAGGTCTTCCTTTTTCTTAATTATGGCCCCAGAAAAGTCATGAAAAAGCATTATCCTCAAACCTTTAGAAGCCAAAGCCTGTGGATCTCCTCCAAGTCTTCTGGCTGTTTCTATTATTAATTGCTTTTCCTTATTGTGCTGGAGTTGCACTAGGACCAGGAGGGGAACTGAACCAGCCTGGACCTAAGCAGCGCGATCTGGTGGGCCAGCTTCACACTCACCCAGCCCGACTCCAGCCCCAGCAACACCGGAAGCCACCTCTCAAGATAATCAGCAAGTTTTCCACCTTCTTCAGTTAGCCCACGATCCGTAGTTTTTTTCTCTGACTTCAATTTTCGAGGTTGTCTACTTGTTCCTACAAGGCCCAAAACTGGCCTTCTAAGGTTTGGATCCCCCTCAGAGCTCTCCGTCATGGTCTCTGAGGCCGCAGGCCTCTGTTCCACCGCTTCAACATGCTGATCCAAAGCCCAGATCTCCAGCTCATGCTTTGTCAGTACGGCAGTAATTGGTTCCAGCGCTCCCTCAATTTTTTCATGGCGTTTTGTGAACTCCGCGTGTAGATACTGTTGCTCCACTGAAATTAAGGGCACCGCCATGGGAGTTGAGGTAATAGTTGCAGGTGTGCCTGACATAGTAGGAGAGTGTCCTGCTTGCTGTGTTCCCTTTGCTCCCTTTCCCTTGGATGTCTTCATTTCAGCTCCAGATCTGTCAAATCTTCATTTGAAAGGGCTCTGGGTATTCTACCTACTTTACATTACAAACTTTCCTCAGAAGTGGTTGATGGGGATGGGGAGTGGGGTAGGGGTTGTAGGAGCCCACCTTGCCTGGGGTATGGCACAGAGCCCAACACAGCAGACTGTTCAGACAGCTGCAATCTTGAATCCCAGCATATCTGGAGTATTTAGTAGAGAGTTGGACTCCTTGTTTAAGATTGGATTGAAAGCAGATCAGGAAAAGGTTTAGTTGACTAGGTTAGGCTTGTATCTGGAGGCGTTTAGTGACGTATCAGGCAACTTAATTGAAACATATGAGATCCTGACAGGATATATGAGGACAGGGTATTTTCTTTTGTTAGAGAATCTAGAACTAGGTGGTCACTATTTAAAAGTAAGGGCCCACCCATTTAAGATGGAATCTTAGCACAGGGCATATGAGTCCTTGGAATTCTATTCCTCAAAGTGGAAGACCCTGAATTGTTTTAAGCCTGAGCTAGATTTTTGAGAAGCAAGGCATGGTAGGTTATCTGTTGTAGGCAGAAATATGGAGTAATCAGATCAGCCACCATCTTATTGAAAGGTGGAGTAGGCTCGAAAGAATGAGTGGCCTACTCCTGCTTGGTGCATTTGTACATTTATATAAACTTTCAGAATACACGTGCATCACAAAGGCTAACCTCAGGTTACTTCTGGGTTTTCTGCCAACCAGAATTAGACAGTATATTCCAATGGGGGCCAAATTTTACACCTAGGCCCACCAGGGAAAACCCTGTGGATGTACCGCCTGCTACCTTGGAATCTGAGAGGGGGAAATGAAGGAAACTTAAGTTGAGGGGAAGAAACAAAGAGTGGATAATAAGTAATTGATTAATTAACGAGATAGGCAGCAAAGTTACAAACCCACAAATAAAGGAGCAAAGAGGAGATGAAACTATTCTACTTTCAAAAGCTGCAAAAGAATTGACATTAATGGATTTTACAAAAAGAGTATATAAGATATTTGCTGGATAAACTTTATGAGGAAAAATGCTCCAGATGTTCTAGATTTGGTGTTAAAACACCATGCTGACCCTTGCCAATCAGAGAATTGGAAGACTAGAATGGTTGCAGCATAAAAGGGGACCATTCAGTCTTTAATGTTTCTGCTAGTTTTCTGCAAGAGTAATTCACTACTGCTACTCCTTGGTAATTTTTAAAAATCTGTTAGATGATGATCCACTTCTCTTTTAAATGTCAGCAGTGAATTTGCCTCCTCCACAATCTCAGGCAGCGTCTTAGAGATGCTAGCCATACATGTGAAAAATAGTTCCCAAAAGAAACACAATGTTAACCTTTTAATGCAATGAGTGGTTGGGATTTGGAATGCAGTGCCTAATAGGGTGATGGATACACCAGCAACCTTCAAAAGGGATTTGGATCAATATCTGAAGGAGAATAAATGACAGTAATATGAGGAAAAAAACAGGGATTGATCTTTGAAGACGGGTGCAGATTCTATGGACCAAACGGCCTCCTTCTGTGCTGTGCTATTCTTAAAGGGCAAAATTCAATAGCCCTGCAAACCAGCATGATGTTTGTGATGAAGGATTAATCCACACTGCTTTCTGCTATTGTAAAGAGCATGGAAACTTCAAACGGCCTGTTCTTTTAAATTATACTAGCCTGCAATCCAGCACTAAATGCCTTAATAGGAGCCAAATGTTTGATCAAGTCCAGCACCACTAAAAGCTTGTCTGCATTATTTAAAGCCAGATGCACTTCCTAAGATGCATTACGCTACAAGGGATGCTGTAAGTAACAGGGGAATAATTTCTGATCTATATAAAACTCTAAAACGTAGGAGTAGAAGTAGGCCATATTGCCCATCCAGTCTGCTCCACCTTTCAATGAGATCATGACTGATCTGACAATCCTCAATACAATTTTGCTGATTTATCGCCATAACCTTAGTTAAAGAGTTCAGCATACACCTCTTGACCTAATCACATCAAAGATTAAATTGATGGATCTATATATTTCTTGACCACTGTGGTAGTCATTTGAAAGAAGCAAGGCACTTGCCAACCAGGGACAGAAATTCAGGGGTCCTGCTCCAACCACAGGCCCTATCTCTGAATGAAGCACACTGGCCTTGCCCCTGACCCTAACTTCTGACCTGGGTATAGGGGCCTATACCAGATCTGAATACAGGGGACCAATGCCTGATGCCAGTACAGCAGGCTCCCTAGAGGCCTAGGTCATTATTACTGGGTCCTGATGTACCCCCTGTCCTGGGTGCTGCTTGCAATGGAGTCCTCTAATGTGAAGAGGCTGTCATATCATAACTACCACACAGTTCTGGCTGGCCAGGAGACTTTCCCACTCTTACCACCTGTCATGAACCTATGAAAGGAGATGAAAGCTGATAAGCGATCTTTGTGGCACACCACAAATGTGCCTTCTTTGACCATCGAATCATGGGAGTGGGCTCAAACCCAGAGCTTGTGCTTCACAATTAAGTGATGTAATTTGTGGTTTTCTATATGTCAAGCCATGCAATAGAAACAGATAGTCAGGGGCTCATTGAGTCAAATATCAGGGTGTTTACTTACAACACTAACTATTTATAAGGGGATAATACCACAGACTTATACAGATAGTCTGACTTCTGTGCTATTGATGTTATTGCATGTTACACACATATAGCTGGCATACATTGACTGCATGACACAGAGACACTTAAGGTAACGGGAGTACCTCGATACTAGAATGTCGCATATTGTCATTTCATGTATCATGATGCGGCTTAAAATACTTCATTAGTGGATATTCTTAGTACAATTTTTGAGGCTTGCAGTGCAAACTGACTGAGCTGCTTCTGTTAACCACTTTCAGGCATCAATGAAACTGCCTTCCTGATGTCAACCTCAATTCTTACTAGATTGTCATTCAATAATGGAGTGACCCAGTTACTGTTGGTGTGACCAGCAAAGGCTAGTACATTTAATAATAACTCCCTTTTAGACTGAGTCTGGAATTTTCTCATGCTCCTTTTGTAGATTAGTTTTCCTACTCTTTGGTTTTTGTACTTTTGCTATGTCTTGTTCAAGATTTAATCTCAACACACCCATTCAATGTGATTTTTCTTCTATGGTTTCTGCACACAGCTTCTTTATATCAGCAATCTGGTGCTCTTTGACCTGTTTTCTCTCACTGATGGCAGTTGTTGGTGCTCATCTCTCAGCTGCGAATTTGTGAACTCTCATGTTTGAGCTTAGCTGTTGAATTTCCTTGGCTGCTGGTTGCATCAAGATTGCTAGACTTTAAGTCTAGACTTCTTTAAGTCTAGGTTCCTTTCTGTCAGTAATCTCTTAACATTGCTTCACATGTTAAGCCACACACTAGATCTGTCTCTTACAGCCTTGGTTCAGTTTTCTCAAATTCACAGTATTCTGCTAAGTTCTTTGAGATTGTTATGAACATTGGTTGCATTTGTAGAATCTGAACCTTTCAGTAATCACCGATGCTTTTAGTGAAAAATGGTTCTGTAGGATTTCTGCTGTTTCTTTCTAGGTTTCAGAACCCAGCTTCTCTTAGTGTACCAGATTCCTCGGAGTTAAAGGTTATTTCCCCATAATACACAGGAATAGAGGGTTGACTATTCCTGCTTCAATTTTGTTAGCTTGAACAAATGGAATCTCTCTGGTAGGATTTCCAGCTCTGTATTTTCATCCTATTTCCTGCCATTTTTAAATGGGAAGGGCTGTGTAGTATATTGTATCACAAAAAGGTTTAGCACTGCCTTACTTCTTCCTGTTTAATACAAAGTATTCTTGAGGCTGCCTGTTTCCTTCCGAGTCCACACTACTACTTCAAGACATTTCCCTCCATGTAGGATACCCATTATTCGCTATGTTCCTTTGCATTGTTCACCTCTTCCCTGTGGTGAATTCAGTTTTTTTTGCCTACTGTGCTTACTTTGGCACAGCACTAGTGTCTTAGATTTTTTTCTTCTTTTAATCAAAGTGCCTCCAAGATCTGCAGTAAGGACCATGATTCCTTTTTCTTGACCAATCATTGGATTGATTTGGTGGACTTTAAAGCAGTTTTTCCCCTTATCACCAGTTTTCTTTTGTGGTAAGGTCCAAAACAAACCAGAAAAGCAAATCATTAAACAATTAGAACTTTATTACGGAGGTGTTCAGGCTATAGGCAAAGAGGTTAGAAAGAGCTGCTTGCCTGCCCAGAATGGTTGATGATGTCACCCTTAGGTCACATGTTTGGGCTCTTAAAGTGACCCTCTGCTCAAAAATGCATAAGAATTTTGTCTTGTAAAAGGGAATTTCATGGAATAGTTCACCACCATAGTGTAATTGTGTACGTGGACAAGGAAAATATCAATGGCAATCTTGCACAATGACTCAAAAGGAATCTCTTCTGAGTAAGAGGTGCTCTTGATTGTTGAAGTTGAGGGATTTTGAGGGAGACATAGCATAATGTAATGTCACTTGTCTAGTAATCCAGAATCCTAGGCTAATGTGGTTCAAATTCCCGGAATTGAATAAAAATTTGGAATGATAAAAAATCTTTCCTAATAGCAATCGTGTACCCACTGTCGATTGTCATAAAACCCATCTCCTTCACTGATGTCCTTTAGGGAAGAAAATCTATCATCCTTACGTGATGTGGCCTTTATGTGACTCCAGACCCAGAGCAATGTGGTTGACTCTTAATTGCCTTCTGAATTGGCACTACCATGACACTCAGTTCAAGCAGCAATGAGGCCCAGCCAGCGAAAACCACACCCCATGAGCAAATAGCAAAGTATTGATATTTTTTACACAACTTGATCGGTTAATTGATGTCCTTATTAATACTGGCAATATAGGGATTCTTGATTTTTTTTCTTTTCTCAGATAGCCTATGTTTAAATGGTTCAGCATGTCTTAACGTAGAGCTTTCAGAGTTAAACTTGATTGTTTTTGAAGATTGCATTCTTGGAGAATTCTAGTTGATCAGTGATTGATCAGAACAGATTAACTTGGGGACCTGTTGACTGCATTCAGGCCACTGTTTGATGAAAATCTTGAGCTGGTTGTCATCTGATGTAACTTGGTGAATCTGCACTACTCAGTGTACAAAAATGTATAAGATTGACATTGTGGTTTGGAATCTTTGGTTTCCTACTGACAGGTTTGTTACCTCATGGATTGAAACAGCATATAGATCAGTGCATGCAGAGCATACCAGTGATAGGAGTCCATGTGTTTCAACCATATAAAAGGTTTCAAGTACCAATCCTCAGGAACCACGTTGATATTTAGAATGAATATTGCCAATGCATGGGACATCAGACTAATTGTAAACAGTTAGCTTATCTTGTGTGAACTACACCATTCTGTGCCAGTTTTCTGAGTAAATCTCATAGAAGCTGCATTTAAGGATGACACTTACAATGGCACCAGTGGCAATCTTGGTATGTAGTGAATGTAGTTCATTCCTCTCGGGGTAAATCACTTTGATAGAGGCAAAGACTTCAGTTTTTCTGATGGTGTCCATGTGTTGTATAAAGTTTACCATATATCCAGTCTGATTGGGATCTGGAAGTGTTTCATTGCAGTCACCTCACGGACTTTGTGGACATGCTTGCATGCTAAGGGAGGAACTTTGGAAGCTTCTATAGCATTGTTTCTTGGCTTGCCCTTTTGCATGTGCTGCTGTGAAGCATTGTTGCACTTTGAGTTTCTCTGATGCTTGGACTTCCTGAATGTTTTAATACAATGTCCTCATGCAAAACATAGCATGGACAGAAAATGCTGGACACCAATATTCTTAGTCAGCTGCGTGACTGGGAAATTCTGTGCATGCTCAGTCATACTCACCTACATTACTTGCTCTTCTGTTTAAATTTTCCATGCAAAGATCTTGGAAGTCCATGCAAAAAGAAAAATGTTAGTGGGGACATTGATTGACACTACCTTGGTAGGGGAGACAAGTCATACCTCATCCAGGAGCTGGATGATCCACTGAATCTTTTGATGGTTACAAATATTGTTCCATTAACAAGCACTTACAGATGCATCTGGCCTGCTACAATTGCTTTGATCATCTGTTCTTCTTCTGCTTCAGTGTCAATGGTATACTCTTTAAGCTTGTTCAGAAGGGTTTTACTGAAGGATTTAATGGGCGTTGAGGCAATGAAAAGTTCCAAAAGCCTTTTAGCTAAATTAGCTTTGGTGAAATGCCGTTCCATAACTTTGTGTCAACACATGGTTACAAACTGGTTGATCATTTCATTTGGATGTTAGCAATATGGACTGAAGTCAAGCCTGTGTTTCCTGAAATTGACTTGAACTTCAAAATGATCTGTTAGAATCTGATAAATTTTGACAGGATCTTTGTGCCCACTGTCCGAAATACCTGAGGATTTTATTCTTTTTAATTTTCAGAGTCCAAAGCAAGAAGACGTTTTACTGCCTGTCATTCTGTAACAGCTATTTGATAATCCATTAAGTAAAGATTGCTTCTTCCTTTAAATAATAGAAGTGGGTTGGGATATCTGGTCGGCATGGACGGGTTGGACCGAAGGGTCTGTTTCCATGCTGTACATCTCTATGACTCTATAATTACTGACTGAAAGACTGTGGTGTGCCAATCCATGGTCAGATGTTTTCTTTTCATCTTTCTCATGTAGCTTGATGCTCTTCAAAATGTCAGTGTAAAAATCTGTAATGCAGTGTTGTGCTTTTTTTTCTTGATTTTCTTTTTATGCTGCTGTTGCACTAAAGCTGCAGACTTGACAAAAAGGATTTATATTTGTAGGCCAAATCATTTTTTTTAATTAACCAAAGAGAACCGCAATGTCACATGGGCATTTCTTCTTTACCTCTGCACTTTCTCTGAGAGACAACATGGAGGAACCAACCAATATGAACAGGTAAGTCTTTTTAATGTAGAAAACTACCTTTTTCAGTGTTTTTTTTCTTGTTTTTGTTCTTCGACTTTTAAAGCTAGGACCTGTCCTTTTCAAAACTGCTATTTTTTTAATCAAAGGAGGGAAATGAAGTAATCACTGTGCATCACTATATGCTCATAGCTTTTGGCTGATCATTTTAGTCTTGGTTGTAGTGGTAACTTCAGCTCTGAACTCAGACAGATTGATGGATGACTGTTAGGAAGAAGACTTTTGACAACTATGAACATACAAGCACGTGAATAAAGAGCTAGAGTAGGCCATTTAGCATTTTTAATCTGCTCCACATTAAATAATATCATGGCAGATCTGATTTTAACCTCAACTCTGCGTTCCTGAATATCCTCGATAATCTTTCATCACCAAAATAATCAAGAATTTATCTACCTCTAAATCGCAAGCCAATGTTACCTATCAGCATTTAATATCCACTTACTCCCACTGTCATAACAAGATTTTAGTTTCTATGTCCTGCCACGATTGCAGTTTGTGGTTTTCTACATATTAGGTCAAGCAACAAGGTGCCTTAGTTGTATGGATTCAGAATTGGCTTGATGATAGAAGACAGGGGGTAGAGGTGGAAGGGTGTTTTTCAGGCTGGAGGTCAGTGACTAGTGATATTCCGCAGGGATCTGTACTGGGACCTCTGTTGTCTGTGTTATATATAAATACCCCAGATGAAAATGTAGATGGGTGTGTTATTAAGTTTGCACATGATACTAAGATTGGTGGAGTTGTGGATAAGTGTAGCTCCCTGAAAATGGCCCCACAAGTAGATAGGCTGTGTTGGCCTTGACTGGTTGGAGAATTGAGTACAAGAGTCAGGATGTCATGTTACAGCTTTGTAAGACTTTGTTTAGGCTACACTTCAATTCTGGTCACCACATTACAGGAAGGATGTGGAGACTTTGGAGAGGGTGCAGAGGAGGTTTACTGAGATGTTGCCTGGATTAGAGGTTATGAGCTATAAGGAGAGGTTTGAAAAAACTCAGGTTATTTTCTCTTGAGCGGCAGAGGCTGAGGGGAGACCTGACAGAAGTTTATAAAATTATGAGATGCATAGATAGGGTTGACGGTCAGAATCTTTATCCCAAAGTTAAAATTCTAATACCAGGGGATATGCATTTAAGCTGAGAGGGACAAAGTTCAAAGGAGGTGTGAGGGGCAGGTTTTTTACACAGACTGGTAGAGAGTGGTAGAAGTCCAGAATGCATTGCTGGGGTGGTGGTGGTGGCAGATACCATAAGGACAGTTAAGGGACTTCTAGATAAGTAAGTGATAATGCAAACAATGGAGGGGTATGGACCAAGGACAGGCAGAAGGGATTGGTTTAATTTGGTATCATATTCAGCACAACATCGTGGGCCGAAAGGCCTGATCTTGTGCTGTGTAGTTCTACGTTCTACACCACTGATAGTCAGGTTTTTGTTCACTTAGATATTAGAATCAGAATCCCTACAGTGTGGAAACAGGCCCTTCAGCCCGACAAGTCCACACCAACCCTCTGAATAGTAGCCCACCCAGACCCATTCCCTTACATTTAACCCCTGAGTAATGCACCCAACCTACACATCCCTGAACACTGTGGACAATTTAGCATAGCCAGTCCACCTCACTTGGAAAACTTTGGATTGTGGGAGGAAACCAGAGCACCTGGAGGAAACCCATGTAGACACAGGGAGAATGTGCAAACTCCACACAGACAGTTGCCCGAGCCTGGAATTGAACCCGGATCCCTGGCGCTGTGAGGCAGCAGGACTAACCACTGGGGCACCATGCCACCCCCTTGGAAGTTTATTTACTTCACTATTTACAAGGGTACAATATAAGAGAGGTACAGACATAATATGGGTTCTATGCTCAATGTTGTTATTGTTCATTATACACACATAGCTGACTTCATTATGCAACAAAGAGTGACTGAAGGTGAGACAGTTATCTTTATAATGGAAAGTCAGTTTGTGATATCAGGTAACTGTCTGGTCTGGAATTTATCGACCAGAATGGTTACAAATAACATGCCACAAGATCTCCCAAATGGCTCATCATTTTTTTTTAACAATTAACCCTTTAGGATGTTCATGACACACTTTCTTGGCCATCACAATCTGAGGCAAGGCTTGAATCCAAACTCTCTGGTCTAGAGTTAGGGACATTAAAACATCTTCAAAATTATTCTTTAATTTTTTTTCTTTTTTCTCACAGGACACACGACTATAGCCCAGCCAGCACAGAGTCAGTCCCCAAAACTGAGGAGATTCTAAATCTGTGTGAGTGAGTGAGTGAGAGAGAGAGAGAGAGACAGACAGACAGACAGACAGACAGAGAGAGAGATGCAATTGTAATTATTTACTGGTACAATATCACCGTGTCCAGTAACTGAATGAATGAATTCAAGTGGGCCAAGTGGCCTCAATTTTGTGATCTTGTAGCTCAGAGTGATATAGAACTCCAGAAGTTTTCTGATCTGTCTCATTCTAATAAGGGTGTTTCATGCCATTTCCTCTCTGCTCCACACCTCTCTCCTACTGGCTGGGAATTGACAGTCAAACAAAGGGAGATAATAGCAGTGTTGCCTTGATGATTTCCCTTCTGCTTGAAACCTGTAACCTGATACTTGTTAGACATCTGAGACAGAAAGTAATTAAAGGTTGTAGTATCTGCATGCAGTTATAAAAGGATTGCACATCAAGTCCCTAGGGGAAGGGGTGGGAAAAGGAAGTGTCACAAGAGGCTATTAAGCACTCAACAATTCACATTTTGGAAGCAACCATTATCTCAGAACAGCTACAGACCTCTTTTACGTTCACAGGCCTTCATCATCACTCAAAAGTCTCCCCAACAACCCCAACACCCTGCCATTTGATAAGGCTGCTATTACCTGAAGCCTGTTTAAAATAATATCTATTAATGGATCTGTTTTGGAGGCATGGTGCAGTGAGGAAAGATATTTCAAGGTTGCAAGTTTCTGCAGAGAAAATCTATAGGCTGAACTTTACCAGAAAGTGTTGTTTCTGGCAAGTTTCACAGAGGGTTTTTCTCTGTGACACCCAGTGAATTTTTTCGTGCTACATCCCAAACTCAGCTTAGTAACAATGTGTCACGCCCCGAACATTCATCCATCCCACTCATCCGAAGTTCGTCTGATTTTCACACTTGCAGTAGGGGGATGTATTTGCTATTGCCAGGATGTTGCATGATCCCTGGTGCCAGCACGATCTTCGAACTGCAGCAATTTGGATGGTGGCAGGGTAGGGCTCTGAGCCAGTTTGTCAGCTGCAACTGTTTTTTTCTTTTTTTTCTATCTTCTATTTCCCTTAGGTATCTCTTGAGCTCAAATAGCATTGGCAGAGGATCTTCCAGACCTTGAACGAGCCCAGTATGGAGGAGAGGAGGAGCAGCGCAGAGGAGAGTAGACTCAATGCGGACCTCGAGCAAGCCCAGCGTAGAGAAAAGTAGGCTGAACGCGGACCTCGAGCGAGCCCAGCGCAGAGGAGAGTAGGCTGAACGCGGACCTCGAGTGAGGCCAGCATGGAGGAGAGTAGGCTGAACGCAGATCTCAAGCGAGCCCAGCGCAGAGGAGAGTAGGCTGAATGCGGACCTCGAACGAGGCCAGCATGGAGGAGAGTAGGCTGAACGCGGACCTCGAGCAAGGCCAGCATGGAGGAGAGTAGGCTGAACGCGGACCTCGAACGAGTCCAGCGCAGAGGAGAGTAGGCGGAACGCAGACCTCGAACGAGCCCAGCGCGGAGGAGAGTAGGCTGAACGCGGACCTCGAACGAGCCCAGCGCGGAGGAGAGTAGGCTGAACGTGGACCTCGAACGACCCCAGCGCGGAGGAGAGTGGGCTCAATGCAAACCTCGAGCGAGCCCAGTGTGGAAGACAATAGACCCAACAGCGACCCCGAGCAAGCCCAACTCAGAGGAGAATAGGCCCAACACAGACCTCAAGCGTGCCCAGCATAGAGGAGAATAGGCCCAACATGGATCTCAAGTGAGTCTAGCACAGAGGAGAGTAGGCCTGGTGCAGAGGAGAGTAGGCCCAACGCAGACCTCAAGCGTGCCCAGCGTAGAAGAGAGTAGGCCCAACACAGAACTCGAGCGAGCCCAGCATAGAGGAGAATAGGCCCAACATGGACCTCAAGTGAGTCCAGCACAGAGGAGAGTAGGCCTGGTGCAGAGGAGAGTAGGCCTGGTGCAGACCTCAAGAGAACCCAGTGCAGATGAGAGTAGGCCTAACACAGACCTTGAGCAAGCTCAGCACAGAGGAGAGTAGGCCCAGCACGAACATCAAGTGTTGATCAAACTGGAAGCAGTGGTAGTGACAGAGCATGGCAGCAGCTGGGACCCAGCCGGAGCCCAGATAGCAGCAGCAGCGATGCAGTGGTCGAAGTTCAAGCCTTGCAAGCAGCAGTGTAGCCTGGCAGGGCCAGGCAGGTCTTAGCCCAGCTTTGGGAAAAACGAACTCTCTTGTGGAAAGCCCAGCTTGGACCATCTGCAGGTCCATGACTTAAGAGAGGACTGTCATGTTTGACATTTTAACTTTATTTCTTTATTTTTCTACTAGTATGCTAAGAAACGTGTAGTGCTGAACTTTTAAAGTTATTTCTCTATCTCTCCATTATGAAGATTTTGTACCTAGGTGCTTTGTACCTAAGTCAGCATCATGTGTGGTGATATTGTACACTTTTCACTGTACTCTTGTACACTGTAGTTGAGTTGTGGTTCTGTTCGCCGAGCTGGGAATTTGTGTTGCAGACGTTTCGTCCCCTGTCTAGGTGACATCCTCAGTGCTTGGGAGCCTCCTGTGAAGCGCTTCACAGGAAGCTCCCAAGCACTGAGGATGTCACTTAGACAGGGGACGAAACGTCTGCAACACAAATTCCCAGCTCGGCGAACAGAACCACAAAAACGAGCACCCTGGCTACAAATCTTCTCACAAACTTTGAAGCTGTACTTGAGTACATGTGAGAATAAAACCTAAATCTAAAAACCTAATGAATCTGGTCAAGTATTGGCAATCTTGAGTTTCCCCTCACTGTGCACCTAATGTGACAGTATCCACAATCCAATACTTCTCAGGGCACACGGATGGCATGACTGATGCTTCCTTGCACATACAAGTGGACATTGCTACACCTATCATTGTTTAAGCACCAAGCCATACAGCTTACCTGAACTTAGCCAAATTCCATCAGCTTTTGGGGTAGCACAGTGGCTCAGCAGTTAGCACTGCTGCCTCACAGCACCAGGGTCCAAGGTTCAATTTCAGCCTCGGGCGTCTGTTTGTGTGGAGTTTGCACGTTCTCCCTGTGTCTGTGCGGGTTTCCTTTCGGTGCTCTGGTTTCCTCCCACAATCCAAAGATGTGTAGGCCAGGTAAACTGGCCATGCTAAATTGCCCATAGTGTTAGGTGCAGTAGTCAGAGGGGAATGGGTCTGGGTGGGTTACTCTTCGGAGGGTCAGTGTGGACTGGTTGGGCCAAAGGGCCTGTTTGCACACTGTAGGGAATCTAATCTAATCTAATCTTTTGCACCACAGATTTGTACACTTACTTACTTTCACATGCACAGTGATATGATTGCAAATGACAGCAACCTGTACTCTGTAAGAGCACAAATGATTCTGGATTAGTGGTGCTGGAAGGGCACAGCAGTTTAGGCAGCATCCGAGGAGCAGTAAAATCGACATTTCGGGCAAGTGTCCTTCATCAGGAATACAGGCAGAGGGCCAAGTGAGAGGAGGGTGAGGGTGGGGAGAGAAAGTAGCATAGAGTACATAGGTGAGTGGGGGAGGGATGAAGGTGATAAGTTGGGGGGGAGGCAGGAGTGGATAGGTGGAAAAGAAGATAGGCAGATAGGACAAGTCATGGGGACAGTGCTGAGCAGGAAGTTTGGAACTGGGGTGAGGTGGGGGAAGGGGAAAATGAGGAAACTGTTGAAGTCCACATTGATGCCCTGGGGTTGAAGTGTTCCAAGGCGGAAGATGAGGCGTTCTTCCTCCAGGCATCTGGTGGTGAGGGAGCGGTGGTAAAGGAAGCCCAGGACCTCCATGTCCTCAGCAGAGTGGGAGGGGGAGTTGAAATGTTGGGCCACAGGGCGGTGTGGTTGATTGGTGTGGGTTTCCCAGAGATTTTCCCTAAAGCGCTCTGCTAGGAGGCGTCCAGTCTCCCCAATGTAGAGGAGACCGCGTCGGGAGCAACGGATACAATAAATGATATTGGTGGATGTGCAGGTAAAACTTTGATGGATGTGGAAAGCTCCTTTAGGGCCTTGGATGAAGGTGAGGGAGGAGGTGTGGGCGCAGGTTTTGCAATTCCTGCGGTGACAGGGGAAGGTGCCAGGATGGGAGGGTGGGTTGTTGGGGGACATGGACCTGATCAGGTAGTCACGGAGGGAACGGTCTTTGCGGAAGGCGGAAAGGGGTGAGGAGGAAAATATATCCCTGGTGGTGGGGTCTGTTTGGAGGTGGCGGAAATGTCAGCAGATGATTTGGTTTATGCGAAGGTTGGTAGGGTGGTAGGTGAGCACCAGGGGCATTCTGTCCTTGTTATGGTTGGAGGGGTGGGGTCTGAGGTCGGAGGTGCGGGATGTGGACAAGATGCATTTGAGGGCATCTTTAACCACGTGGGAAGGGAAATTGCGGTCTCTAAAGAAGGAGGCCATCTGGTGTGTTCTGTGGTGGAACTGGTCCTCCTGGGAGCAGATACAACGGAGGCGGAGGAATTGGAAAGACGGGATGGTATTTTTGCAGGAAGTAGGGTGGGAAGAGGTGCAATCCAGGTAGCTGTGGGAGTTGGTAGGTTTGTAAAAAATGTTGGTGTCAAGTCAGTCGTCATTAATGGAGATGGAGAGGCCCAGGAAGGGGAGGGAGGTGCCCAGTTCTACCTCCTTCCCAAGATCCACAAGCCTGACCACCCTGGCCGACCCATTGTCTCAGCATGCTCCTGCCCCACTGAACTCATCTCTACCTACCTCGACACTGTCCTATCCCGCCTAGTCCAGGAACTCCCCACATACATTCGAGACACCACCCACGCCCTCCACCTCCTCCAAGACTTCTATTTCCCCGGCCCCCAAAGCCTCATCTTCACCATGGATATCGAATCCCTCTACACCTCCATCCGCCATGACCAGGGCCTCCAAGCCCTCCGTTTCTTCCTCTCCCGACATCCCCAACAGTACCCTTCCACAGACACTCTCATTCGTTTGGCCGAACTGGTCCTCACCCTTAACAATTTCTCCTTCGAATCCTCCCACTTCCTCCAGTCCAAAAGGGTAGCCATGGGCACCCATATGGGCCCCAGCTATGCCTGTCTCTTTGTTGGCTATGTAGAACCGTCGGTCTTCCGTAATTACACCGGCACCACTCCCCACCTCTTCCTCCGCTACATTGATGACTGCATTGGCGCCACCTCGTGCTCCCGTGAGGAGGTTGAGCAATTCATCAACTTCACCAACACATTGCATTCCTGACATTAAATTTACCTGGACCATCTCCGAAACCTCCCTCCCCTTCGTGGGCCTCTCCATCTCCATTAATGATGACCGACTTGACACTAACATTTTTTACAAAACTACCGACTCCCACAGTTACCTGGATTACACCTCTTCCCAACCTACCTCCTGCAAAAATGCCATTCCGTATTCCCAACTCCTCCGCCTCCGCCATACCTGCTCCCAGGAGGACCAGTTCCACCAGAGAACAGACCAGATGGCCTCCATCTTTAGAGACCGCAATTTCCCTTCCCACGTGGTTAAAGATGCCCTCTAACGCATCTCGTCCACATCCCGCACCTCCGCCCTCAGACCCCACCTCTCCAACCGTAACAAGGAAAGAATGCCCCTGGTGCTCACCTTCCACCCTACTAACCTTCGCATAAACCAAATCATCTGCCGACATTTCTGCCACCTCCAAACAGACCCCACCACCAGGAATATATTTCCCTCCTCACCCCTTTCCGCCTTCCGCAAAGACCGTTCCCTCCGTGACTACCTGGTCAGTTCAACGCCCCCCCAACAACCCACCCTCCCATCCTGGCACCTTCCCCTGCCACCGCAGGAATTGCAAAATCTGCACCCACACCTCCTCCCTCACCTCCATCCAAGGCCCTAAAGGAGCCTTCCACATCCATCAAAGTTTTACCACATCCACCAATATCATTTATTGCATCCGTTGCTCCCGATGTGGTCTTCTCTACATTGGGGAGACTGGACGCCTCCTAGCAGAGCGCTTTAGGGAACATCTCTGGGACACTCGCACCAATCAACCACACCGCCCTGTGACCCAACATTTCAACTCCCCCTCCCACTCTGCCGAGGACATGGAGGTCCTGGACCTCCTTCACCGCCGCTCCCTCACCACCAGACGCCTGGAGGAAGAACGCCTCATCTTCCGCCTCGGAACACTTCAACCCCAGGGCATCAATGTGGACTTCAACAGTTTCCTCATTTCCCCTTCCCCAACCTCACCCCAGTTCCAAACTTCAAGCTCAACAATGTCCCCTTGACCTGTTCTACCTGCCTCTCTTCTTTTCCACCTATCCACTCCACCCCCCTCCCTGACCTATCACCTTCATCCCTCCCCTACTCCCCTATTGTACTCTATGCTACTTTCTCCCCACACCCACCCTCCTCTCATTTATCTCTCCACCCTTCAGGCTCTCTGCCTGATGAAGGGCTCTTGCCCAAAATGTCGATTTTACTGCTCCTCTGATACTGCCTAAACTGCTGTGCTCTTCCAGCACCACTAATCCAGAATCTGGTTTCCAGCATCTGCAGTTATTGTTTTTACCCAAGAGCACAATTGATACAATTGCTTCTTGAAGACTTCCTGCCTCTTAACAATGGAGTCCATATGTTGGGACAGAAATAAAACACTGATTCCACACACCCCAAGTGTGGTCACAGTCATTTCCCACTTGCAGTTCTCATTTAGGAATCAAGAGTAAATGGAAAGCAATGCAGGTCACACTTGTCCTGGCTCAGCCTGATCATCAAGGGCATACAACTTCCATGGTCCTGTCTCTCCGGTACTCCCTGGACAGCTCATCACTGCTGATCCCTTGCATGTTCCCACCCACCATCTGGACCTACAACTGCACCTTTTCTCCCAAGCCCCAATTCCCAGTTTTGTTGTTTCCACCATCGTCATCCACACTTTCCCCAGCAAGGCCACAATGGTGTGATCACTGACAATCCCTCCCACTCACCTCACTTCCCACAGCATCCCATATCCTCCCATTCATTACTGCCCCACTACCCTGCCCGGTCTGTTGATTATCTTACTGTTTCACTCCCAGGTCAATGCCCTCAATCCCCAGCATTTAGTCCCCACTGCCCTGCTATAGCCATGTCCCTTGGTATCCTCCCTTGACTTTCAATCTAATGTCTCCCCCCAGGAATTGAGCATCAGCACTGACTGATGACCAACCAGACTCCTGATTACTCTTTCTGCATCTCCCATTCCATGATCTGCAAATCTCCACAGTACTTGCACTGGACCTGGAGGACTGATCATGGCCCATTCCCTGGACTGTAATGATACAGACTCCTTGATCTTGCCACTATGAGTGGACAACTGACTGCCCAAGCCCCTGGGTTGTGAGTGGATGATGTCTTTCACTGACTGCACTAGCATTTCCTGAATAGCACATTTCCTCTTATCTTGACTGAGGATTACCACATCTTTTGACTTTTTGATCTGTTCATTTTGTTGATGCACATACCACATAGTATGTTTGCCATACTGGCTGCTGCTGCTACATGCTGGAGGTGTGAGATTGATAAAAGCACAATGCCAACATGCCCAGCCCTTGACTGATTACAGCTGACAAGCACAAAAAACTGCCTGGTTTCATGTCTGTGCTTATGAGCACCACAAGCTCAAAGTACGGTGAGTCTCTAAAGTGCAGCTGTGGGGACAAAGCACCAAAGTGCAAGTCAAGGCAAGCAGGGATGCTGTGAGTATCAAAGTAGATAGAAGTAAGTGCTGAGACAGTGAGTGAGCAGCCCCATTGCAGCTTGGTCCAAACTGTTAGGTGTGTGCATGGTCTTGTGTAAAGTATCCTTGCAGCAGCATTGCAATGAGAAGTGTTGGGATGTGTTCGAAAATGCAGTATTGAAGTGCAGAACCATATTGTAAATGGATTAGAGATGTGCGATGATGATGCAATATGTGTTGGTACCAAAGCTTATGGATATGGGGTGCATGCACTCACTGGTAATGAGGCAAGATTAAGTAATAATGAGGATGTTAATATATGCTAATACATGCTATTTTGCCTCTCGCTGCTTGCTAGTGAGAATCACATCTCCCCATTCAACATTTAATTGGAAAATGTTCTAAACATCAAGAAAGATGGGGTGGCAAGGTGGCTCAGTGGTTAGTACTGCTGCCTCACAGTGCCAGGAACCCAGCCTCGATTCCAGCCTCGGGCGACTGTCTGTGTGGAGTTTGCACATTCTCCCAGTGTCTGAATGGGTTTCCTCCGGGTACTCCAGTTTCCTCCAACAGTCCAAAGATGTGCAGGTTAGGTGAATCGGCCATGCTGAATTGCCCATAGCGTTGAGGGATGTGTAGGTTAGGTGCATGAGTCAATGGAAATGTGGGATTACAAGGTAAGGGAATGAGTCTGGGTGGCATACTCTTCAGAGGGTGGGTGGGGACTTGGGCCATATTGTAGGGATTCTATGGTATTCTATTCTATGGTAAGAACCTCACTGAACATCTGACCCGATTTTCCCAATTTCTCACCATGACCTATGTTGCTCATAGGCCACCTTTTATCTCCTTTCTCCCTCTCAATTCCATTTGCATTCCAATTGATAGGAATGGGAGTCGGGCATTCTGCCTGTTGATCCTGTTCCTTCATTCAATGAGATTATGGGTGATTTGTGGCCAAATTCTATATACTTGCCTTTGGCCCATATTGCTTAATACCTTTGCTTTACAAAATATTATTTACCACCCTTTGTGTGTAGGAGTGCTTCCTAACATCCCTCCTGAACAGTTTGGCCCCTAATTCTAGAATCCCCAACCAATGGAAATAGCTTATCATCCGCGCTGTCTTTCCCTGTTAATACCTTGACAACTTCAATCAGATCACTCTTTAACCTTCTAAATTCTAGTGAAAACACACCTGATTTGTATGATGTTCCCTCATAACTTAACCCCCAAAACCTAGATATCATTCTCGTAAACCTACGTATACTCGCTCCAAAGCCAGTATATCCTTCTCGAGGAGCGTTGCCAGATTTCTCACAGTACTCCAAGGCGTCTAACCAGATTTTTGTATAACTGCATCATAACTTCTTAATCCTTATACTCCAGTACTTTAGAGATAAAGGCCCCGTATTCCATCAACTTTCCTGCTTATTTTTGCACTTGTTTGTGGCATTTTAAAGAATAATGCACTTGAACCCCTCAAGTCTCTTTGGATACCTATTACATTTAACTTCATACCATCTAGAAAGTACCCTGATCTATCATTTTTGGTCCAAAATGAATCATCTCACACTGGTTTACATTGAAATCCATCTGAATAGTTTGGCAATTCACCCAATCAATCAATATCTCTTTGTAATTTTATGCTATTGTTGTGTCCTTAAGTTATACAGGTGTACAATCCTTTACCCAAAATGCTCGGGACCAACTGGTTTTCCAAATTCAGAATTTTTCGAATTTCAGAATAAGTATCAGTTTGATGGTGATGTTTTAAAAAATCTTTCCAAAGAATAGACCTACTCTGAGTAAGACGGGCCCAGAAATAAAATTGAGGCCTGCCAGTGCTCGGCCATGCCCCCACGCATCACATCTGAGTGACACGCATCGAGTGGGTGTAGACTTGCATTAACTGTTTGCCCGCCAAACAACCTTGTTAATGAGAAAACAACTTCATTAAAAAAACCTTTGAACTTTGGAGCTTTTTGGATTTCAGGATTTCGGATAAAGTGTTGTCTACCTGTACTCATAGAGTCATGGAATTGAACAGCATGGAAACAGATCCTTCATTCAACTTGTCCATGCCAATGAAATATCCTAAGTTAACTTAGTCCCATTTGCCAGTATTTGCCTCATATCCTTCTAAACCCTTCCTATTCATGTACCCATCCAGATATATTTTAAATGTTATATTGTAATTTTAATTGTCATTATAATAGTAATTGTAACGGCTCGGTGCTGGTGAACACCGGAGGAGAGCCAGTCCAATTGCCTGCTAGTACACATTACCTAGACTTGCATATGACATAATGACTGTTTAAATGAGATGCTGCAAGCTGCCCAGTGCCAAAGTAACTGGTTCAATGAACAGAGAAAGTTGATTTAAAATCGTGCATACAACAGTGGAACTGGGCTCTGGAAATGTGACCCCTGAAACCCCGGAATCCTGTTTTTTACTTTTACCCCAATTCACTGATTAGTCCTGCTTCAGCTTCCCGGCCCCTGAGGTCTGGAAAGGGTTGCATCATCAGTGGATAAAAATCCTATGCCAATTTTGATTTGTTTCAGGGATACAGGAGAATTATAAGACTGTGGATTCCAACTGTGGTTTTTAAATGACTCACAGATGCAGAAAGCTTGCACAGACATCGACATAATGCCTTTCACAATTTTAGATGTCCCAAAGCAGTTAATGAAGTACTTTTGTAGTTACCGTGGTAATTAAGGAAACACAGCAGCCTATTTGAGCACAGCAAGATTCAACAAATAGCAACATGATCACGACCAAATAATCTGTTTTTACTGGTATTGACTAAGGGATTAACAGGCCAAGATGTCAGGAATAACTCCCCTGTATTTGTGCTAAACTATGACATGTGACATCTTTTTGTATCTAAAGAAAAAGTAGGTGGGGCGTTGGATAATATATTGCATCTTAAAGATGGCTCCTCTCGCAATGCAGCACTCCCTCAGCATTGCACTGACAGCCTGAATTTTCTCAAGTCTCTGGGCTGGACATCCCAGCTTTTGAGCTAAGATTGCAGTCTCAGCCACTGTTGGCATCTTGGGTTAACCAACACTGTCTGCTGCTTTCCTCCCTCTGAAATCCCCAGAAGAAATGAAAGATTAAATGATTTTGAAACTAAAATGCTCATACTTCTGCACAAAGTCCAGGGTGGCAGTGGTGGTTTCCTGGGCTACTGCTTGAATCTCCTCCAATCCAGTTGCATGGTAGGAATTCCCACAATGTGCATATACCCCTGCCAGCTCCACACCTTCACATTCTGCAATTGATTTTGCCAGTATCATTGCTGCTGGATCCTCAGGTCGCACCCCAACTGTAAACAGGAAGAAACTTCATTTAAATTGTAGACCTCCTGCACTTCACAAAACACAACAACCTGAATTAGAATCCCTACAGCATGGAAACAAGCCCTTTGGCCCAACAAGTCCATGCCAACCCTCTGAAGAGTAACACACCCAGACCCTTTACCAATGTAGCTAGCCTACACATCCCTGAATGCTATGTGCAATTTAGCATGGCTAATTCACCTAAGCTGCAAATCTTCGTGATTGTGGGAGGAAACCCACGCACACACTGGGTGAACTTGCAAACTCCACACAGTCACCTGAGACGGGAATCAAACTCGGGTCCCTGAGAGACAGCAATGCTAACCACTGTGTCACCCTAAAAGCCACAAACTTGCCTTCTCTGAGGATTGAACTCAGGACCTTCAGATTTGAATCCAAACCTGAACCCATTCCATATTTCCACTGTCAGCCTCACTTCTAGTTTTATTTCAATAGACCAGCTCAGATTAAGACATCCTTGGCAGTGCCTTGCATCTCTCACCCTATAGTAAAAAATGAGGTCTGCAGATGCTGGAGATCACAGCTGCAAATGTGTTGCTGGTCAAAGCACAGCAGGTTAGGCAGCATCTCAGGAATAGAGAATTCGACGTTTCGAGCTTATGCTCGAAACGTCGAATTCTCTATTCCTGAGATGCTGCCTAACCTCTCTCACCCTATACCCTTGGATTTCAATAATTGGTCAAGGAATTTAGCAGTAAAGATGGCTGAGAAATTATGGTAAATGTTTAAGAAAATAGTTCATGGCTCATTACAAATCAGTGAGGAAGAAGACAATCATGGTTAACCAGGGAGGTTAAGGATATCATCAAATTGCTGAAAAATATACAATATTGCAAATGTCAGTAGTAAGTCAGAGGATTGGGAAAATTTTAAGAATCTACAAAAGATGATCAAAAATATGATAAACAGTGAGAAAATAATCTTTGAGGGTAAACTTGTAAACAATATCAGGATCAGGATTAAAGACAAAATTTAAGAGTGAGGCCAAAGTCCCTTGGGGAATGAGGCTGGAGAAATAATAATGGGATCCTGGAAGAGTTAAAGGAGTTGAATAAATACTTTTCCCCAGTCATCTCAGTAGAAGGCACTAATACCATTCAAAAATTACGAAATAATCAGGTAGCAGAAAAGAGAGAGGGAACAAATAATGATGTGGGGGGTGGGGGGCATACTTTTACCGTGAAAGGCAAGAGGTTTGGAGGGTATTTAAGGAAAATTATTTTCACCCAGAGCATGGTGAGAATCCGGAATGCATTGCCTGGAAGATTGATGGGTAACCTCACAGCCTTTAAAATTACTCTATAAATACCATAACTATCATTTACAGTACTAGGGAAACTATTGGAACAAAAGATTGATATGGGTCTGGACCTAAGACATTAAAGGCATCCTCAGACATTAAAAAAAGTGGCAGTGACAGTGACAATTGCTGCATGAGTAATAATATTCCCGGAATTCTTAAATTTGGATAAGGTTCCAGGGATTGGAAAACTGCCAATGAAACACCTTTATTCAAAAAGGGAAGGCAACAAAAGACAGCTAACTACATGTCAGTGTGCTTAATATCTGTGTTTCAGAAAATGTTAGAGTCTATTATAAAGGATGTAATAGCAAAACAGGAGTACATCATGTAATCGAGCAGGGTAAGCTTGATTTCATGAAGATAAAATCATATTGACAAATCTTTTCAAATCTTTGAGGATGTAACAAGCAGGATAGATTAAGGGGATGTCATGAATGTAATATATTTGAATTTCTGGAAGACATTTAATAAAGTACCACATGTTAAACTGCATAATAAGACTCCTTGGTATTGGAGGCAGTATACTAGCCTTGATAGAGGATTAGCTAAGTAGTAGAAGATAGAGACTTGGAATAAGGGGACTTTTTCACCATGGCAATCTGTAATCACTGGAGTACCTCTGGGATCAGTGCTGGAGCAACAATTATTTACAATGAATATTCATGTTTTGGATGAGGAAACTGAATGCACTACAGCTAAGATGGCAGATGACATAAAAATAGGTGAGAAGGGATATATTGTGGGAAAGTGTGAGGTTATGCACTCTAGCATAGATAAGTTGGATATCATTTAAATGGAGAAAGAATGCAGAAAGCTACAACACAGAAGGATTTGGGAATTCTTGTGTATAAATCACAAAAATCTAGCATCCAAGTTCAACATGTAACAGGAATGGAGTACCAAGCTGGAGGGATCTTTCTAAAACTATATAATACACTAGTCTGATCGCATTTGGAATACTGTGAACAGTGCTGCTCCTCTTATCTCAGGAAAGATATACTGGCATTTGTGGCAGCCCTAATAACATGCACTAGGTTGTATTCAGGCATGGAGGGATTCCATTATGAGGAGAGGTTGAGTAGGTTGGACCTGTTCTCTTTGGAGGATGCATGAATAACTATCCTCTCCAAGAGCAATGAGGAGATTGTGAGTCAATCAGTCAGAAGAATGAGAGGTGACCTTATTGAAAAATGCAAGATCCTTTGAGGACTTAACAGGGTAGATGCAGAATGATTGTTTTCCCTTGTGGAAGAGACCAGAACCAGAGGGCATAATCCTATAATGAGGGGTCACCCAGTTAGGACAGAACATTTTTTTCTCTCCATGAATTGTGAATTTATGGAATTCTTTGCAGCAGAGGGCTGTAGGGGATGTGTTGTTCGGAAGGTTCAAGGCTGAGATAGACAGACTTTTAATCCAGAAGGGAATCAAGGGTTATGGGGAATGGAGTTGAGGATTATCAGATCTGCCATGATCTCACTGAATGGCAGAGCAGATTTGATGGGCTGAATGGCTTATTTCTGCTCCTATATCTTTTGGTATATTCATCACTAACTACCGCTTCAAACAATCTTACGGTTTTGTGTTTGTCACCAGTTCACCTCAATACCCACAAGTCAACGGTGAGTCTGAATAGGGGTTCTGTACTGTCAAGGCATTGTCGAAGGAAAATTACAATATTGACTTGGCCTTGCTAAGTTTCCAGTCCTCATTTTCACATCAGTATAACTCATACAGAACTCCTAATGGACGAGACATTAAACACTCGGCTTCTGAGGTTCCTGTATACTTTCCAATCAGTTATTAGATTAAATTACTTACAGAGTGGAAACAGGCCCTTTGGCCCAACAAGTCCACACTGACTTCTCCAAAAAGAAACCCACCCAGACTCATTCCCCTACATTTACCCCTTCACCTAACACTACGAGCAATTTAGCACGGCCAATTCATCTAACCTGCACATTTTTGGACTGTGGTAGGAAACCGGAGCGGAGACACAGAGAGAATGTGCAAACTCCACACAGACAGTTGCCCGAGGCAGGAATTGAACCCAGGTCTCTGGCGCTGTGAGGCAGCAGTGCTAACCACTGTGCCACCGTGCCGCACATAAAGGTTATCATTGAGGCTGATTTGAATAAGGTCAGACAGAGGAGGATCACGAGAGTGTAAGGGGACAAAAGATTGATATGGGCCTGGACCAGTGCTGACCACCACATTCTCAGGTGGCTTTAGTGGCTATCAGCAAGCGGCCTTTACAGACCTGGATTGACCACGTTTGTGAATGGGAAGACACTCTAACCACCTTAATGAACTATTCACATTCTCCTGCACTGGATGCCTGAATAACCATCCTCTCCAAGAGCAATGAGGAGATTGTCAGTCAGATTAGTCAAGCCACTGGAATGTCTTTCCCTCTGACTCAGAGAGCCCAACAGTGACTTCAGCCAATAGGGAAGTAGAAATAGGATAAACATGCAAAAAGTTTATGATATAAATAATCTATGGGTTGAATCAAAGACTGGGAGGTTGATGGTGCTGCATAAGTGGTTAATAGATACAGTGCATCATCAGTGAGGATGTCACATCATCTGAAAGTAGGATCTGAAGGAAGAAGGTCTTGCTGAATCATAAATAAATGTTCATTTGTTTGCTATGATATAATTTTGAGTCCACATCCATTGAAAACATCCACAATCTGGCTGCAATTTTGGAAGACAGATCACTGTAAGTATTTAAAGAGGAGAAAAGTAGATTTTTGAAATACTGAGGAGTTAAGGCTGTGCCTGAAAGAGGAGTTTCGCCCTGGGGCACATGTTCTTATAGAACAGCAGAGCAGCCTTGAAGGGCTGAATGGCCTATTTGTGATCCTATTTCTTACATTGTTATAAATCTGTATAGTGCCGTACTTAAGATTAGGATGAGATCTTGTCTGCTGTCTTAGGATGATGCAAAAGATCCATTGGCACCATTTTGAGGAAGGGCAGAAGACCTCTCCTCACCACTGAGTCGATAATTATCAACATCAGTAAAAATGTTAGTGAGACTTTTGCAAAGGCAGTACCTTTCCTATTTATGTTTTAAAAGCATTAATAATCCGTAAAGCACTTTGTGACCTTTATGACATAATTATCAAAACAAATCTTTCATGCCATTAATATATCTTGTTCAACCTCCCTTTCCTCCTTTGTGACTGTCCTTAAAACTTCATTGACTGATATCTTGATCACTCCTCTGAATTTAACCTTTGATTCAATGTCTTTACTTTACCTCATGCCTGTGAAGTGTCTCAGGACATTTATTTTTCTCTGTACAAAAAAGGGAACCTATGAATACCGATCATCACCTGGAGTGTATAGATGACAGCGTAATTTAACAAAGCAGCTTTCACAGTGGAAGCTCTAAATTTCTTTCTGGATGGGCCTCTGGATCTTTCTCATCTGCATCTGTTTTCTGGGAACACTCTATCCCACAAAAATGTAGGAATCTGGAGTTTTGTTTTGCATCAATTCATACACAACCCTGTTAACCAACACTGCAGGAGAATATGCCACTTCCAAAGGCTGTACTGGCACCTAGTGGCTGTACCATGGAATCTCACTGGAAGCTGACCTAATTTCAGATGCAAGTGCGGGTCAAAAATTTGATCACAGCAAAATCCTTCTGCCATTAGCTCATATCAATACCCACTATGACCATACAAATGTGTCCAGGTTCAAGTCTCATCTATGCTGCAAATGTGTTACAAGTTGTCTAAACAGTTTGATTCAAAATAATTACAAAAATCATCAGCAGACACTATTTACAACAAAAAACAGAATTTTTTTTTAAACACAGTAGGTCTGGCAGCATCTGTACACAGAAAACAGGGCTAACTGATGGTAGCTAGGAAAAGGTTGGTATTTATGCTGAAGATGAGGTTGGGCTGGGGGTGGAGTGAGAGATGAGTGGATAGATGGAGATAGAACCCAGCGACAGAGATATTAAAGGACTAGGCAGACGAGGGGATTATTGATAGTAAGCCAGGACAGAAGAGAAGCTGAATAAGTGACAATGAGAGCTGACAGTGGGAGGGAATAGGTTAAAGAAACCCATGTCATGGCAGGACCAGGGTATGAGGATGGGCAAAAAACATAAGGATGAAATCAGGGCTCTAAGGTTATTGAGTCATAGTCATACAGCATGAAAATAGACCTTTTGGTCCAACCAGTCCATGACAACCATAATCCAAAATTAAACCAGTCCCACCTGCCTGTGCTAGGCCTACATCCCTCCAAACATTTTTTATTCATGTACATGTCTTTTCATGTACATCTAAATGTCTTTTAAATGTTGTAATGCACCCACAACCACCACTTACTCTGTAACTTCATTCCACAAACAGACCACTCCCTGCATAAAAATATTGCCTCCTTGTGTCTCTTTTAAATCTTTCTCTTCTCGCCTTAAAAATATGTCCCTTAGTCTTGAAATCCCTCATCCTAGGGAAAAGACACCTGCCATTCAGCTTACCTATATTCCTCATGATTTTACAAACCTCTCTAAGATCATCCCTCAACCTTCCACATTTAGTGAAGTAAATCCCAGCCTATCCAGCCTCTCCATTTACCTTAAATCTTCCATTCCCAGCAACATCCTGTAAAGCTCTTCTGAACCCTCTCCAGCTTAATGATATTCTTCCTATAACGGGGCAACCAGAACTGGACACAGTACTCCAGAAGATGCCTCACCAATGTCCTGTACAACCTCAACATAACATCTCAACTCCTATATTCAAAGCTCTGAACATGAAGGCAAGTGTGCTAACCACTTTTTTAACCAACTTGTTTACCTGTGATGCAAATTTCAAAGAATTATGTATCTGAACCCCTAGGTTTCTCTGTTTTACAACACTACCAAAGGCCCTACTTGTAATTGTATAAGACCTGTCTGTAAATGCAATACCACATGATGGGTTAGGGTATGACCATTGGTGGTAGTCACTACGAGATCACGCTTGAAATACCTCCACCATCTGCTTTACCATTTTCTGCTCTAAGGACAACAAGTCCAACTTTTCCGGTTAATCCACATAACTGTAACCCCTCATTCCTGGAACAACTCTTGTAAATCTGCTCTTTACCCCCTTTAAAGTTTTCATATCCTTCCTAAAGCATACTGCCCAGAACTGACCTTCTATCCCAGCTGAGGCCAAACTTGTGTTTTACAAATTTAACTGCCTGGATTTTATATTCATGCCTGTATATATCAAGCACATAAATCCCATTTGCTTCATGAATCTCTTTGTTAATTTAAGCCAGCCACTTCAGAAATTTGAACACAGACAACACCAGTTCTCTGTCCTGCATTACCTTTAACACTGTAGCATATTCCATATGGTTGTCTCTTTTCATTTTCCCAACCAAAATGTATTACGTCTTGAAGTCTATTATTATTTCTATGTTTACTGTACTTCCAAATATTGTCATTGACATATTTAAAAATTGTGTCTTCAATTCTGCCCACAATTCTAAGTGATTAATATATATCAAAACAGCAGGCATAATTATGGACCCTTGAACAACTTCACTGTCCAACTCCCTCTAACCCAAAAACAGTCTTTAATCACAAGCATTTTCTATATCTCAGTTAATTCTGCATCTATGACGCTACTGCTGCTTTTATCCCATGAACTTTAATTTTAAGAACCAGCTGTGTATCTCTCATATTGTGCTGTGCGAAAAACTGCTAAAAACTCTTTGAACTAAAAGAGGTCTGACAATTATAAGGTGTACGTTTAAAAAAAAACACATTTTAAAATCGGAAACTTTTCTTTCACAAAATAAGGAGAGCAATTTTTTCCCATTCACAATGCTGTCTACCCTGGAAAATCAATGCATACCTGCCCAAGCAGTGCAAACAAATGGATTACCCTCCTAAGACACCAAGCTAAGCTGAGTTACAAAAGTATATTTAAAAAGAACTGTAGAATAATATATAGATAATTTTGAAATTAGTCATGTTTATGTGGGACATAAAATCTGTAATGTGACAGTTATTGAACTCGATGTTGAGTCCTAGAAGCTGCAAGGTCCCCAAGTGGAAAATGAGATGCTGTTCTTCAAGCATGTGTAGACCTTCATTGGAGCACGGCAGCAGGCTTGTGACAGAAATGTTCGTCTCGGACCACAATGGTGTATTGAAGTAGAAGGCAACTGTAAGCATGGTTTCATTTTTACATACAGAATGTATATGTTCTGCAAAGCAGTCACCCATTTGGCGTTTTGTTTCTCCAGTACAGAGGACACCTCGTTCTGAGCAGCGACTACAGTAGACTGGATTGAATGAAGTGTAGGTAAATTGCTGCTTCATCTGTGGGGTATATCTGGATTGTGAGAAGGGTAAATGGGCAGGTTTTACACTTGCAATTGCAGGGAAGGTACCGCCGTGGGGCTGATGTTCATAGTATCAATTAACTAAGTAAGATATGACATTATTAAAGTATCCTAAATTGACCTTGGAAACCAGGTGTCCAGAGTTGGGGCACGCAAAACAAGGGAGCTCCCAGGAAATATCATTGGCTTAATTTTATATCTACTGGTCACTTTACTTCACTTTATTGAATTAATTTTGCAATTAAGGTTGTTCTGTTTGTTAAGAGACTGATAAAAGTTGTCTGTGTTTTAAGCAAATCGCAGCAGTTTTTCCAGATTACACAGAGGTGCTTAACCCTTGTGTTGCTGGATAACCTATGTCCAGCGTCATAATAAATTGTTGAAACAGACCGAACTGCTAGTGTTTATTTGACCGATCGTGGAACCGAGAGGCCCCTCCCAGGGGTCTGGATTTACTTGGGAAGCTGTTGGGAATGAAGGAGGTGTAGAAGGAATAATCTAGGAGGAACGCTGGCAAAGTAGGGGAGGGGAATATGTGTCTGTTCATGGCATTCCACTCGAGGTGAAAGAAATGATGGTTTATGATCCTTTGGATGTGGAGGCTGGTGAGGATGTGAGGTCCCTATCATTGTTGTGGAGGGAAAAGGCTACCATGTTCCAGTGTGCCTCAGCAGAAACTCGAAGAACAGCATCTCCCAGTCGGTAGGGAAATGCAACAGCCTATCTATATACCATATGCCCCGTAAACAATGTGATAATAATCTGATTATCTGTTTAATTGATGTTGCCTGAGGGACAGATGTAGATCTTTCTTTAAATATGCCACAGAATCTTAGACCCATCTAAATGGAGAAACTGGTCTTCAGTCTAATGTCTCATCCAAAACCCTCTTGCAGTACTGCAATGAAGTATGACACTGTATTACATATTCAAGTCTCTGGAGTGAGGGTGAACACACTAGTTTCTGATGTGGAGATTAAAGCACTACCATGGAACTGAGGCTTACTACCACAATGCCTTAATTTTCCTATTTGAAAGCTCATTGATCTAGTATCCTAATTCCACGTGAAAATTCACCTTTCTAGTATCCTGACTCTCCTTTAGTAAAAAGTGAGGTCTGCAGATGCTGGAGATCAGAGCTGAAAATGTGTTGCTGGTTAAAGCACAGCAGGTTAGGCAGCATCCAAGGAACAGGAAATTCGACATTTCGGGCCAGAGCCCTTCATCAGGAATGAGGAGAGTGTGCCAGGCAGGCTAAGATAAAAGGTAGGGAGGAGGGATTTGGGGGAGGGGCGATGGAGATGTGATAGGTGGAAGGAGGTCAAGGTGAGGGTGATAGGCCGGAGTGGGGTGGGGGCGGAGAGGTCAGGAAGAAGATTGCAGGTTAGGAGGGTGGTGCTGAGTTGAGGGAACCGACTGAGACAAGGTGGGGGGAGGGGAAATGAGGAAACTGGAGAAATCTGAGTTCATCCCTTGTGGTTGGAGGGTTCCCAGGCGGAAGATGAGGCGCTCTTCCTCCAACCGTCGTGTTGTTATGTTCTGCCGATGGAGGAGTCCAAGGACCTGCATGTCCTCGGTGAAATGGGAGGGAGAGTTAAAGTGTTGAGCCACGGGTGGTTGGGTTGGTTGGTCTGGGTGTCCCAGAGGTGTTCCCTGAAGCATTCCGCAAGTAGGCGGCCCGTCTCCTTTAGTCAAAGCAACAGATTTCAAGGAGTATTGTATGAAAGGTGAAAAGAAAGTTAGAGAGACAGTGATTCAGAAAAGTAATTCCAAATCCTAAAGTCTTAGCGGTTGTAGGAAACATGAACACATGAATAAGGAACAACAGTAGGTCACTCAGACCTCTGAGCTGGCTCTGCCATTAAATAAGATCATAGCTGACCTGATTCTATCCTCAACTCTCCATTCCTGCATATCCCCAGTATTCTTTCATAAATGGTTGAGTGTTTAAAATTGGAGATGCTCAGGAGTCCAGATTGTATATTGTACAATAATATATAAGCTGCAAATGTGTTGCTGGTCAAAGCACAGCAGGTTAGGCAGCATCTCAGGAATAGAGAATTCGACGTTTCGAGCATAAGCCCTTCATCAGGAATAAGAGAGAGAGCCAAGCAGGCTGAGATAAAAGGTAGGGAGGAGGGACTAGGGGGAGGGGCGATGGAGGTGGGATAGGTGGAAGGAGGTCAAGGTGAGGGTGATAGGCCGGAGTGGGGTGGGGGCGGAGAGGTCAGGAAGAGGATTGCAGGTTAGGAGGGCGGTGCTGAGTTGAGGGAACCGACTGAGACAAGGTGGGGGGAGGGGAAATGAGGAAGCTGGAGAAATCTGAATTCATACCTTGTGGTTGGAGGGTTCCCAGGCGGAAGATGAGGCGCTCCTCCTCCAGCCGTCGTGTAGTTGTGTTCTGCCGGTGGAGGAGTCCAAGGACCTGCATGTCCTCGGTGGAGTGGGAGGGGGAGTTAAAGTGTTGAGCCACGGGGTGATTGGGTTGGTTGGTTCGGGCGGCCCAGAGGTGTTCTCTGAAGCGTTCCGCAAGTAAGCGGCCTGTCTCACCAATATAGAGGAGGCCACATCGGGTGCAGCGGATGCAATAGATGATGTGTGTGGAGGTACAGGTTTTTACTCAATAATATATAAGGGTAATATCAGAGAATTGTAGGGTTGCAGATACTGTAGGGATGGAGAGAGGCCAAGCTATTAATGTCATTTGTACGTAAAAGATCTCATGGCATATTTGAAGATGAGGAGGCGTGTTCTTCCCGTGTCCTGGCAAACAATTATCCCTCAACCAACCTCGCTTAATTGACTCAGTTGACTATGAAACACTTGGATTACAAAAGTTGCTATGAATATCAGTTTCTTTCTTATTTTCTTTCCCAGTGCATGTAATATTCCACATTAGCCTACCTCTTCCATTGTTGCAGTCTATCTTCTGCCAGACCAGCCATGCCTTCCCATCTTTCAGTCGCCTCTTTTTGAGTTCTGCCAGGGCCAGCTCATTGTCAATCAACACATGGAACATCTCCAGGCGTTCTGCCAGCTTAGCACAGATGTCCACTTTGTCAAAAGGAAGCGGATAAGCATACAGGATATCATCAAAGCCGTGGTCAGTGTAGAAACGTGCTTCAGCCAGTGTGGAGACAACGATGCACCTTCGAGAGCCCCCTGTCATAATATCCGCACATTCCCTGAAATTGAGAAAAGAAAAGGCACAAGCTCAGCAGCAAGAGGAATTCAGTGCAAGTACCTCCTCCCAATCCCTTTATTCTAACACTCCGACTCCAATTTCTCAACCAATTCAGCACACGTCGCAAGGTCACCTGCAAATCTATGTGTTTTCATGTTTGCAAGATTAAAGATTATTGCAGGCATACAGGAATGTAAAATTGAGGTTAAAATTGGATTATGATCTTACTGAAAGGGGGAGTAGTCACGAAGGGCTGAATGGCCTACTCTTGTTTCTTGGTCACATCTATTAATTTTTAAGAATTCATTTTCAGAATGTGGGCCAGCATTTATTACCCATCCCTAGTTGCACTTGAGAAGTTTTTGGTAGTGAGCTGCCTTCTTAGACCACTGCAATCCATATGCTGTAGGTTGACCCACAATGCCCTTAGGGAGGAATTTGAGGAGTTCAAACCAGAGACACTAGAGGAACTGGGATATATTTGAAGTCGGGATGGTGAATGATAATTTGTTGTGCGTAGATCTTGCTATAATCCCTATTGGCAAGATTCATTGACACTTGTCCGTTACTATGTCAGTGAACTTCTCAAGAAAAAAATGTAACTAGATTTTTTTCAGTTGCTTTTTTTCTAAGTTCACCCTGACTCTATTTTCATGGAGTTTAGCTCAGAGAATATTGCACACGGGGGTGAAATGCAGAGTGGGACAGAGGGTCCCCGTAGTGAATTTAGCCAAAGACCTGGGTTATTTCAATTTGAAAGCTAATTTAAATCTTGGATTATGGCTGGAGCAGGAACTGGGCTGAAAGCCCCAGGATGTTAAATCCCAAGGGAATGGTCACCAGCATGAAGTTAATCCTGGGAAGAAGGGGGCTGAGGGAGTGTTGGTGCTGGAAAACACAAACAAGGAAAGTGTAGGGAATGCCCAAAAATCCTCTGTAGGTAGATCCAAATGAAACATTCCAGTTTCTCCAGGCCCCTGAGGAAAGATCAATTTAAATTCTTACTTTGTCTCTTCTGCTCTTAGCAAACTCTGGTTCTGTCGCTGACTTTGCCCCAATACAACTCTTATGAGTTTCAATAAAAATCACATTATAGCCCCAGCACATCATCAGGATGCATGATTCACATTTTAATTATCGGGTATTCCTGTGGCAAACAGAGGTCCAGGGGTTTAAATAGTGGGAACCCTGGAACAATGCAACAGTTTCCACAGATCACCATTTAATACAGTCCCCACACCCCGTGCCCATTCTGCCATTCCCTGGGCAGGCTGAGATAAAAAATAGCTCGAAGAATCTTGGTACCTGTCCTGTTTGAGCTATTCGGTTTCTTTTAAGTTACATGAAAAAGAAAAATACTGCCACATCCAAACTGCTTTTGCTGCAGACTTTCATAATCTCCATATTTGTACAACACTCCTCCCTCACACTAAATGACTAATATCGGGAAAGCTGTAGACAATGCATGCTAGAGTCATATTTATTCTTTGCTGTTTGTAAACTCAATTCCAGTGTTTGCATGGCCTGGTCACCCTCTCCTTCAAATCCCTTTTATCACAGTAATTGTTCCTTTGGTCTATATTCCTGCTGATTTCCCATTTGACCTAATCTTTCTAAAGATTTAATAACTTGGAATATTAGTTCACAATCATTATCTAGCATGAATCGAAGCTAAATTTGTGTTTCTAATGCAATTATTTAGTTTCTTAGACTATGTAAATTCTTTTACAGAATTTTTATTTGGTTAACTGTTTCCTGCTGTTATGTACTATAATGTGTTTGCTGGATTACTGGATCAGCAATGTAATTCTTTCTTTTTAATCACTTCTGTTTTGTGCTGTGACCAAATCCAGAAAGGTGAATAAATTCCTCTATTTTAACTCCAGAGGTTGGTATAACAAAACTTGACTTTTTTTAAAAAAGTTGAGCTACCCTCAATTCAATCTGTACTTCATCACACGTAAAGCTACAAAGTAAGCCACAGTGCTTGAGCTAGCAAGTAAGGAGCTGAAAATGTGTTGCTGGAAAAGCGCAGCAGGTCAGGCAGCATCCAAAGAGCAGGAGATTCGACGTTTCGGGCATAAGCCCTTCTTTATTATGCCCGAAACATCGAATCTCCTGCTCTTTGGATGCTGCCTGACCTGCTGCGCTTTTCCTGCAACACATTTTCAGCTCTGATCTCCAACATCTGCAGACCTCACTTTCTCCTAGCGAGTAAGGAATCTGTTTTATTATTTTAAACACACTCACTTATTTGAAACATGGAATCCTTGTCAATTGTTGAAGCCTATGCCAAATCCTACAACATACACACACTCAAGCACTAAAGCAAACAGAACAAATTACAGTGTAGGGAAATGAAGTTGAAAAAAGTATAAGAATTTATGTTCCAATGTTCCTTTAGTTCTCAGAAAGCCCAGTGAGGTTGTGACAGCTGTAAGCTGGTTGTCCTTTTGAAGGCAAATTCTCCAAACACAATCAGACGTTTTCTCAAAAAGGTGGCCTGGCATTTGAAGTACCTTATATTTTTAAATTCTCTGTCACTTTGATGTATTCAAGCTTGTAATAGAGATAGAATCCCAGTTTGAATAAAAGGTGTTGAGAGAGAACTGCTGGTTATTCCATCCAGCAGGTTTTGTTAATGTTGCTGCCTTCTATAACCAGCAGAAAAGCTTCTAATCACAGCCTTTCTCAAGGGTGACTTTTGATCATTTCGAAAATAAGTATTCACGCGCAATTCATGGCAATGAAGAAGCTTCAGCCTCCTATTATCAAAACTATAAAGATGCCACAGAAGCATAAGAGAGTTTTCAACACCCTCTTTTTTTATAATGCTTTTTGTTAAGGTTTCTTTTATCTCTTTACTATTCCTGCAGATAAAAGGTGAAGGTTGATAGGGAGCTGAACAATGTGGGCTATGGCGAGAAATGTGGCAGAATTTTGTAAGAAGTCTATCAAGGCCTATCTTGGGGTCAGGAGCAACTTGCTGCATTTTCTAAATAAGTTCAAGGTGAGATTATTGCTAGGCAGCAGCGTGTTGCCTATTAAGGCAACATTTCTTGTTTATAATCTTATTAACTGCACATCTTACCTGATTAAAATCTTATCTAGCCAAAAATCTGCCATGAGCAAACTAGATGCCAAGAAATCTCAAGATGGATGTTATCTGGCAATGTCAGCTCACTGCTGGCTGCAAAGAGTCTCTATGTCGATCACACATAACAGCATCTCAGGACACGATTCATGGGCACCTGCTGAATGCATCTCTCATCCACGATTGACATGTAATGATTACCAAACCTTCCGAATCCTCATGGCTCCTTTCCAATCTGCTTGAAGATACGAAGGAAGTTGAAACCTGCATTTCAGGACATACCTAAAATGCTACAGCAAGGACATTTATATGCAGGGACAGGCATCACGCTCAGACATTGGACTAGAATGTTTTTCAGGGCTGCTCACTTGCTCCCTTAGTGCTACCTGGATCCTCACTGCTTCTCTGCCTTGCCTTGCCTTACCTATTAAAGTAATCACACAACCTTGTTGGTGAGTAAGGGGCATACATTTTGCTGCATAGTACCGCGCAACACCAATCTCACACCTGCACCATGTGCCAGTGGCTTTCACTATACATGCAGCAAGCAAGCAGCCATATCTCAAACTCTGAGGGATGTAGTCCTCACAGAAGTCCACGGAAGCACCCATTAGTCGGAAGTGTTGGCATAATACGACAGCAGCAGCCTCTCACACCAGTCTAAGGGATTGGCCATGGTCAGATCAGGGTGCTATTGGTCAGGGGGTCCATGTCTCTGAAGTTTGTGGAGTGGATTGTGTGGCTCCAATGTGGCCAAACCAAGGGGATTAGAGTTAACAAGGTCGGGGAGATAAGCAGCCACCAGTCAGGGGTCCAAGACTCAAGGTCACTCAACAGTGTGGACCATGGTCAGTCCATTGGAACCATTCTCAGAAACTGAGAGGGGCTGTGGTTACTAATTACTAGCTGCCATGGGAAGGAGACTTGGGAATTATTTCTGGTGAATAAGGGTAGTGGGGGAATAATAATTATAAAAGGGGGGGGCAAAGTATTTGGAAAGGGGAATTTAATAAAGCATGGATAGGAATGAGTCAATGTGGGAAGTGGGATTGGAAATGGTCAACAGCATTTTGGCTTCAAGGAGCGGCAGTGGGGGTCACAGGTTTTAGTATCTGATCATTTCTGGCATTGCCACCCAGTGATGTGGGTTATCAGGAGTTGTGGAGGGTAAAGTGAGTAGGTGCAGACTTTTATGGACTGGCTGGATGCAAAGCTGAGGGAGTTCATGGGAGAGCTATCGGGAAGGGGAACTGGATGTTTGAGGCATCTTTGGGTACTTAGAGGCAGAGGCTGGAAAGCACTGTCTAAAATTTGCTCACTATCATCTTCAATGATAACAGAAATTCACAAACTGCAGTAGGAAATGAACTGAATGCGACCACACCTGGAGTGGGCAGAGTATCTCGAACCATGAGTGAGAGGGGTGTAGGACCCAGTGATGCGAGGTGCACACATCCATGCACTGTTCTGGATACAGACATCGGAGCCCCCTAATTCCTGGTGATTCTTATTGCATTGTGTCCCTGTGTGCTGTACACATTCCCTGCCCTGGACATTGCTGACCCTTCCTTCATGTCAAGTGAATGAATTAGGCATCAGGCTGGCACTGTTACATTCAGGATTTCACAGAGTCTCAAACAAATGGATACACTACAAAACCATTCACATTTATGGAAACATTTATAAGCAATGTCATCTGTGTCACCAAAGTATCCAAAAGGGACTCTTTCTCTCAGTGTGCCTCAGTCTTGTCCTAGATTCTGCAGCTTGGATGGAGGAAACTTGCTTAGTAGTGGAGCCTGATGGCTTTGAAGATTTAATCAGGCAACCCCAGGGTCATCTGTGGGTCAATGGCTCTGACATGCTGAAGGTCATCTTTTCAGAGGCGGCTGAACCCTCCTTGGTTTGAACGTCCAAGAGTCTGAAAGGTGGCCAATCAGGAGAGGACTTACAGAGATGATGAAGTCACTTAAGGATTGGACACATTCAAATAACAAGGCAACTTGCGATTATGGCAATTGTCATGATGTTTGAGTAGCAATCCTGAGATTATCTTACTCAAGTTCCTGATTTTAAATTCGTGCATGCTTATGAAACTCCATTAGTTGGAATGGTTCACTTTTTTTAAGTTCCTTTCCATCCTTTACCCTCGTAGCTGGTAGGCAACATCCCTGCTGGTTCTTAGCAGGGAAAATGGTCTATCCTAATTATTCAATGCTGCCTGACCTGCTGCACTTTTCCAGCAACACATTTTTAAGCTCTGATCTCCTGCATCTGCAGTCCTCACTTTCTCCTAATTATTCAATGCCTTACAATGAAAATCTTTCCAATCTGCCATTTACAACCCTATAGACTAATTCCTGCTTCACAATGCCTAGATTAACATTCATCTTTATCCACACAAATGACAAGTACATTATACATGTTGGTCAGTTCAATTTCTGTGGTTCCCCTTTCTTTGCCTCAAATAAATACTCCTTATGTTGCTGGCTGTCAGTTACATGTTTGTCTACCTGTACATCCCTGTGCTATGTGAATGTATGTTGTAATAACCTATCTAGAAATTTCTGCAAGTTCACTACTTATCAGAATTTCTATAATTTGTACTTCACACTGTGCTAAACCATGGTGACTTGTGAGATAGAAATTTTCCAATAGCACCATCACTGGTGCATTTCTGTACGTATGTGGTTGCATATGTGCTCATCTGTATGCATGTCTCTATGTGTGTGTGCATGAAAACATGTATGAATGCATGTGTTTGTGTATGCCTATGTGTGCTCACAGGTATGCATGTCTCCAAGCATATTTGAATGTATGTATGTATGTGTGTGTATGTAATACTTGGCTCAACAGTGGAATACACAATTGAACAGCCTCAGCAACTCATGAACAACACTTGCAAGAGCAGAGGAGAAGATTAAAGAAGAAATCTGAGCTACTTACACAGTTTTATGAGTCTTCATGTGTGGTCGGAGATGAACTCCCAGGGCCTGACATCGCTCAATCATTCGTTTTGCATTATTTTCAACTTTCTGGATATCAACGGTGAATGCAGGGGTCAAGAGTTGCTGAACTGATGCTACAGAAGCCATGGCGAACTTGTGAGATGAAAGCTCCAGTCATAGGTTAGTCATTCAGGCAGCACCTAAAGCTAGGGTGTCATTGGAAGGAAGAGGAAAATAAAGTTCATGTAACGTTAAGTTTCTCTCTCTGCAGATTGGAGTTTGGTCTATTCCAAACCCTAACTACTCCATCTATGAAAAAGACTTTTTTCTTAATGCACATTTGCCGCTTTCACAAAACACTTTTGAAACATTGCCCACTTATTCTCAAACCACTTTTGAGCAGGAACAGTTTCTGCCTTTCTACTCTGTCCAGACCTCTCAGTGATTTTGAACACTTGTTTCAAGTCTCCTCTTAGCCTTCTTTTCTCCAAGGAAAACAATCTCATCTCCAAACTTTCTTCAGAACTGAAATATCTGGAACCATTCAATCAGCAAACTCAGTCTTACTCAAAAATGCATGCACTCAGTCCTAGGTTAAAAAGTCTGAATTTTTACTTTGTATAAAAGTAGTTCATAGTTTGTAGTTGTCATTGAACTGAAGGCTACAATTTAAATTCTGTAGTTGCCACTCTTAAACCGGGTTTTAATTTTCTCAACGGTTCCAATGAAAGGGCAGCTGAAACTGGATCCTCATTCAGTGACTCTGATTTGCCGTTTATGTTGAATATATATATAAGTAGCCAACTTGGTATGACTTAGCATGTCTGGAGGCAATTTATAACTGAATGTCACAGTTGAGTGCTTCAAGGAGGTAAGTGGAGGAACAGTATGTGGTGTTTGATCACTTTTGCCTAAACTTTCCAGCCTCTAATTAAAAAATCGATAACATAAAGATCAAAGGATTCTTCAAGTGTAAAAAGCAAGGATAAGAGATTAATCAGATAATAAATTAAACAAAATACAATATTGATGAGTAATGTGCTGTTGCTGTAGCATGTAGAAGGCTGGATACTAAAGTGATTCAAAGCAAATTTATCTTTAATAAGGTTGCAGGTCAAGGAACTTTGTATCTGAGTTAAGGAGTTGGAATCCAACCAGACATGCTAGTAAACAGAAAATATTAGGAAAAAAAAGACCATATTTAATGTAAAGTTGTTGACACTAGTCACCAATTCTCATTGTTTTACAGAAGTATTTTATCCAAAATATCTGGATGATCTTAAGTTCTGTTGCGAGAAGTTTCAAGAACAATGTTCAATTTTTGTTAGAATTCTAATTAAATATTCTAGTTTTTGTAAAAAGAAAGGTTGGGAAATTTGAAAGATTCATTGTATTATTAAAACACTTTTGTTAATAATACTATTATATGGAAAATAGATTTTACAAAAGTGCATGCAATCTAAGACATAAGATGAAAATAAAAAGTTTCCTCCTCTTTTTATTAGTTTGTTTGAAGATAATCTCTATGTCACCAAAGGTTTTATTATAAGAAGAGGGTGGTCTATTACTTTAGCAAATAAGAGAGAAATAAGTGATGGATATTAATTGTTTTTTAAAAATTTTTTTATTGAAAAGATTTTTTTAAATAAAATTACAAAACTACAGAATTATAACAACAAACCAACAACCACACTACTCTATATATAAAAAAAACACAAACAGAACGAAACTATACTCATGTCCAAGAAAAACAAATCAAAGTAATAAATAAATAACACAGCTCAGTGCCATGAAACAATAGCTCCTGACCTTTGACAGCATTAAATATTACACCTGCATTTGTGTGAAATTCTTCGTCTCGGGACACTAAGTTCACAAAATCAAACCATCATGGCTATACAAAGCCCAAATTAAAAGTCAGAAAAATCTGCTTCAAGGTAAGCCAAAAAGGGCTACCACACCTTCGGTTTTTTGGTGCACCATATTTGTGAGACAGTCCAGGGGACTATGTTCCATGATTAGCTTGTTCTAATCAGACAGGCATGAGGGGTTTTCAGACACCCAGCACAGCAAAATGTCTTTCCTTCCCCATGTGTATCTAAAGAAGATAAATTGGGCAGGTCCAGGAGAAGACAGACTGGGTCCATCTTAACTTTGGCCCACAAGACCCTCTCTATTACTCCTCCCACAGCATTCCAATACATACAAAGCCTGTGGCAGGACCCCAGGCAGTGAGTGAGAGCATCCATACTTATTTTACACTTGGGACGTATTGAGGATATCTTAAATTTCGAGAGACAATCTAAGGCCAAATGGACCCTATGAAAATTCTTCAATTGCATGGCATGGGTCCTATTAGAAATGGAAGTCTTTTTCGCATTCTCACAAATATTCTCCCATGACTCAGAAGAGATCTCAACTCTCATAGTCATTCAATATCATCCGAGGGACCACCCCCAACAGATGATAAAGAGTACTCACTAAGAGAGTGCTCTTGGCATGAAGCACCCTCTTCTCTACATCAGATCTGAGAAGTCAGTCAAAAGCACAGCTTCTTTTTGGATAAAATCGCTAATCTGGAAAAAACAAAATAGGTATCTGCTAGATAATCCATTCTTAAGGATTATTTGGTCAAAGGACATCATTATTTCCCCCTCAAATAAATCATCCAAACAGGAAACTCCCCTAGCTGCCCAGAGTTTAAACCCGGGGTCCATTGTCCCTGGCTGGGAACCCAGCATACCAATAGCAGGGGTAAGAAAAGATGTTTTAGATGTATTACTCACTCTGCCGCATTGCCCTCCACACTTTGACAGTATTAATAATTATTGGATAACAGTAATTTTCCACAACTGTCTTCATTTTGTCTAGAAATAATAAACTAACAAGAGGACACTTTACCTGGGAGACCTCAATATCCAACCATATTGTTACCGGGTCCCCACAAACCCAGTCACATCTTTTAATATCCGGGAGGTCGACTCCTCCCAGCCCTTGGGGCAATTGCAATTTCATGAGCTTAATAAGGGGTCACCTATGGTGCCAGATAAAAGAGCTAAACCAACCATTAAGTCTCTGGGAAAAACCAATGGATGCATCTGCATAGGGTTTAGCAAACAAGGAAGGACATACATTTCAATGAGAGCTACTCAACCTAACCAAGATATTGAAGGGCCTCCCATCTTTGAAGATCTTGTTTAATCTTGTCAAACAAATGGACAAAATTAGCCTTAAATAGCTGATTGAAGCTGGGAGTAACTAAAAGGCCTAGATAGAGAAAATCTCCCTGTGACCATTGAAAGGGAAACCATGACTCACCCTCGACGTCAGGTATTCTCCTAAGATCCACTCCCACCCCACCCCCACCGTAGACATAGCCTCCAATTTTGAAAAATTAATCTTGTAACCCCAAAAAGAGCCAAATGAACTGTATCAAATGAGGCACAGAAACTGCTGGGTTCAAAAGAAAAATAAGAACATCATCTGCAAATAATGTAATCTTATATGCCTTTGATCCCACTTCTGGGGTGGCTATATTAGGATCCCCACAAATAGCCTCTGCCAGCGGCTCAATCACCAACGTAAAAAATAGAGGTGATAGGGGACAACCTTGCCGACTGCCCCTACAAAAATTAAAATTACTAGATCTTACACCATTGGTGAGAACCGCCGCCAGAGCATCACTATGAAGGATCCTTACCCATCTGGTAAAGACTTCACCGAGACCAAACCGTTCCAGGGTAGAGAAAAGATATGCCACTCCACCCAATCAAATGCCTTCTCTGCGTCTACAGAAATGACATATCCCTGAACCAATTGCTGCTGACACGCTTGAGTCATATTGAGTAACCTCTTAAACATTGTTGAAGGATCTGCGGCCCTTTACAAAACCAGTCTTGTCCCCTTGGACAATGGAAGGCAACACCATTCCAACCTTAATGCAAGAGTCTTAGACAGAATTTTAAAATCAGAATTTAAAAGCAAGATGGCTCTATAATAAGCACAGTCCTCCAGGCTCTTCCCTTTCTTAAGGATGAGAGAGAGATATTAGCCTCTCTCAAGGGTGACGGGAGGCAATCATGACTGTATGAGTAGTTGTACTTGTCCAACATCAGCCCTGACAATATATTTATAAATTCTTTGTAAAATTCATGAGAAAGACCATCAGGGCCGGGTGCCTTTCTACTTTGAAGGTGCTTCACTGCCTCCTGTATCTCTTGCACTGTTAAAGGGGCATTAAGGAGAGGCGCCTGTTTGGAGGTCCCACCTGGAAGATTTAGGTTCTTAAAAAAGAACACCATCTTTTCCCATCTATTTCACAGTGTTCTGACTGGTATACTTCAGAGTAAAACCTCTGAAATACAGCACTGATCTTTTTAGAATCACAAGTGAGAATCCCAGTCCCTTTCCTAATTGAAGCAATAGATTGTTGAGCATTCTTTTTCAGGGCCATACATGCCAAATATTTGCCCAGCCTATCACCATGTTCAAACAACCTTTGCTCCTCAAAGAAGTGTCTTCCTTGCTGTCTGGGGGAGCATGGAATTAAAGGTTGACCGAAGAGCTGTGACCTGCTGCAACTTAACCACCAATGGCCTCTTAAAATATGCCGACTCGGCTGCCTTCAGTCATGCCTCAGCAGATGCTGCTGCTCTCCCTTCTGCCACTTCCGACTGGCAGAATAATTATCCCTCTAGCATAAACCTGAGCAATCTCCCATGGAACAAATGGGTTACTAGCCATATTTGAACTGATAGCCAAGAATGCTTTAAACTTGTGAGAGAAATACTCAATTAGCTTACTGGCGTTGAGAATAAAGGGATCTATTCGCCAGTGCCGTGAACCTGTTACATTATCCTTAATCTAAACCACTAAATATACTGCTGCATGATCGGAGGTGGCAATATTCCCAATTGCGCAGGGTATCACCAAATCCAAAAAAAAGTCACTGGGGTTAAGAAAAGATCAATCCTTGTACGGTGCTTATGCAGATTAGAAAAAAAATGTAAAGTCCCTACCTATAGGGTGGAGATGTCTCCAAACATCGACCAGCCCCAGTTCCACACAGAAATCAAGTAGCTGCTTAGATTGTGGAGACAGTTTTGGGGGCCTTTGGGCATTCCATCCACCATAGGGTCCATAAGGCAGTTAAAAATCACCCTCTCCTCCCCCAACACATAATTATATGCCACGACCCAAAGGCCATCAATTTGGAAAATGCATAAATCAAAAATTAAAGGGGAAAATGGACGAGGAAAACACCTGATCAAACCCACCCTGCTGTGACTTCAAATTCCTTATCATCAAGGTGAGTCGCCTGCAATCGGGCAATATCCATCCTCTCCTTTTTAAGATTCGACAGCACCTTTTTTCTCTTGACCAGCAAGTGACCCTTAATGTTCCAGGTCCACTATTTAAGAACACAGTTAGCCATGACCCCCGACAACAAACTTTGGACTCCCAAAAGGAAGAATTCGACTTACAAAACACTGAGCATAAATAAAAACAGTCCAAAAACTACACGCACTATAACTACAATACCTAACAGACCAACAGAACTTTCAAAAACTACATCTACAAAAACAGCAAAAAACCAAACCAAGTACCGATCATGAAGGGTACTTGATGGGAGATTCTAGCTCATGCCCACAAGAGGCACTTACACTTCCCACATACACCTCCATTCCTCCTTCCACCTTGAGCTGCATCCCAAACCCAAGCAAAAGAAAGAGAGAAAAAAATGTGGAAATGCAAACAAATACTCTGCCCATAAACAACCATACCTGAACACCAATTAACATCAGGAAAAAAAACCCCAATAATATTTTCTTTAAGGAAAAGATAGGAATACAGAAAGCAAAGGAAAAAAAGCATTACTGTGCATATCGTATAGTCCATCCATTCTATTTTAAAGTCTCCAGAAAAATTTTTGCTTTTTCTGAGGAATCAAATGATTGCACAGTGCCCTCATGAGTAAAACAAAGCACCGCCGGGTACTTTACAGAATATCGAATACCAAGGTCCCTCAGTTTTCTCTTAACCTCATCAAATGACTTCCTTTTATGGATCATGGCCGCAGAAAAGTCCTGGAAGCACATCATCCTGGATCCCTTGTAAATCAAGGCCTGTGGATCCTTCCCCAGCGTTCTGGAAGCTTCCATAACTCTCTGCTTGTCCCGATAGCACTGGAATCACACCAAGGCTGAGTGGGGGTGCTGGTCCAAACTGGACCTGTGCACAATAAATCCAGTGTGTTCTGTCGACGTTCACACTGCCTGCCTTGGCCACCCAACCAAGAAATCGTAGCAGTTAGTCTTCAAAAAAGCTTGCTGGCTGCTCGCCTTCCACTCCCTCCGGCAGCCCAATGACACGGATATTCTTTCTCCTACCTCTGTTTTTGAGGTCGTCGACCTGTTCGATTAAGGTTCAGACCTGTTTCCCGAGGGCCTGAATCTGCTCCGTTGAGAACTCGATCACAGTCTCCGACGTTGCAGTCCGCTGCACAACCTCTTCCATCCACTTTCCAAGCACAAGCTCCTGCTTGTGCTTGTGCAGCATGGTCGAGATCGGCTCCAGCCAAGTATGACACACCTCGATCGGCGCCTAGATCATCTCCGTGGTTTGTTGGGTAGCTGATTTCATCGTAGTCGTAGTCACCGGCGTGCCCAATGCTGTTGGCAAATGTGTCCCATGTGTTGGGACTTAGTCGAATTTTTCCCTTTAGTCGTTCTCGCTTACCAAAACAAGATTTAAACAGTTCGACAAGTGTTTAACAACTATTTTTTCTTAAGTGGGGGTGGGTAAAAACACCACTACACCTGGGTTGGGGTGCAGAGCTTTCAGCTCGCCGCCATCTTGGATCCCCTGATGTTAATTGCTTAATTGTCTGGCATATATATGTGAAGGGAACTGTTGGAGGATTAGATTAGATTTCCTACAGTGTGGAAACAGGCCCTTCAGCCCAACAAGTCCACACCGACCCACTGAAGCGCAACCCACCCAGACCCATTCCCCTACATTTACCCCTTCACCTAACACTACGGGCAATTTAGCATGTCCAATTCACCTAACCTGCACATTTTTTTTGGATTGTGGAAGGAAACCGGAGCACCCGGAGGAAACCCACGCAGACACGGGGAGAATGTGCAAACTCCACACAGAGAGTGGCCTGAGGCGGGAATTGAACCCGGATGTTTTAGTCAATACATTCTCTATCTTATGTCTTAAGCTGAAATCCAATTAGACCATAAGACCATAAGACAAAGGTGCAAAAATTAGGCTATTTTGCCATTCAATCATAGTTGATAAGTTTCTCAACCCCATTCTTTCCCTGCAAATTAGCCCGCAAGACATAAGACATTAGCACTGTTCACCAGTGATCCTTGCAAAATCATACCCAAATGAAGACAGGATCTGAGTCAGCTCTGATGTTTCCCATGATTAATCATCTCTATCGCATTTAAACCATGCATGGTTGACGCTTGGTTCTGTATGTGATCACTATGCAAATCATATCTCAGTGAAGGTTAGGACACAAACAGAAACATTTCATCAAATATAGTCTTACACATCCAAAGGACATGCAACCATCTTTAAAAAAAGGTTAGGTGTTATTTTTACGAAACCAATTTTCTTGGTGAATTACTTTTTCACTTCTTTCCTCTTAGAGTTTGCTGAAAGTGCAGCTTCATTCAGGGTCAATGTTCAACAGTTGAAGGGATCATCCATAAATTGCATAAAAATGAAAAAAGGCTGAATTTAAAGAAATGAGATGACAGCTGGATTCCAGAAATAACAACAAATGAACAGTTAAGCTACTAGCGGCATTGCTTCTGGAATAACTAATTGTTGTGCTGCCGGTTTGAGGTTGACATCTACTTGGGGTTGTGCTGTGAGTTCCTGCTGTGGATCTTCATGCAACTGAACAGGCTGATTGTCAACCTGCAGATCTTTAGCCACATGGGGAAGGATGTCCCAGGAAGTAGAGGGATCCAGCGTGCAGAATTTGCTCCTTTTTCAGGCTCGTCATTAAGGTGTTTTGACTCAAAGCATGATGCAGCTTGATGTTCAAGTTGCCACTATTTTAAACAGTTGGTAGCAAACTCCTCCTGGTCATTAATGTCAATGCTGCTACATTTGAAAAAGAATGTCAATGTGTGTGTAGCATTTTCCTTGTTCTGCTCTGGAACAATTGACATTTGAAAGTTGAGAAAGTAGGACCAGTTTTCCTATATCCAGACATGTCCTATCCACTGTGGTTAATTTTGAAAGAATTTCACCCGAGTGTTTACAGAGCTGGGTTCAAAAAGGACATCAGGAATTGTTTGACTGTATTGCATTTGAATCCAGTAACTGCGACAGAAACATTACCGGTAGAATTTCTCTAGTACTCTTATGTGTCACTGATGGACAATCTAGGTTTCACTTCAAAACAGCTGTATTGACAACTGTTCTGTACACTTAGACTCGTGTTGATTTGTGGACATCTTTGTTGTTAAAGACTCAGTGATGCAGTTGGTAGAAGACTGAGCTGGTGGAACTGATCCTGTGTTGCATTGTCTCATTGAAGAGTGGCTGCTAAGGCATGGGCAGTGTTCAATATATTTCAGAGTGTCTCCTTCAACTTACAAGGGAGGTTGAATATTTGACGCATTCCTGATGAAGGGCTTATGCCCAAAATGCCGACTCTCCTGCTCCTTGGATGCTGACTGACCTGCCATGCTTTTCCAGCACCACACCTTTCGTCTCCAGGTTGAATATTTGACCTATCCTTGACAACGTTCAAGGATAGAAGTCTCTTGTATGTAAGTCTCTTTAGTGAGATCAAGTGTGGTTTACATATCTGATGCAGAGTGGGAAACAACGCTACACTCTTCTCCACGCTGTAGGTCATGTAGATGTGGTGGTCAGTTTAGTTTGGTAAACTATTTCAAGGAAGTAGCCCAGACCCTAACTTTGCTAGTTGTTTTAAGCAGGTGTACAGTGGATATTCCAGGAGTGATGCATCTGGTTAAAACACTTCGTTTTAAACAAAACAGATTTTATTTGCAAGATTACCAAGTGAAACACATACGAAAGAGAACAGAATATAGAATATGGAATAACTTAACCTAACCAAAAACCCAACAGGTTATCTCATCTTAATGACGCTATTCCAAATACTTACAACATCCCCATAAACACCCCTCAGCATAAAAGGCAAAATCAAACACAGGGTCTTACAAGAGAGATGTTAGAGAGAGGGACATTTGTGTCTCGACAAGGCAATGGCAATCATCTTTTCTTGATCTGCCACATGCACAATTTTCAAATTGAATGGCTGTAACAACAAGCTCCATCTAAACAGTCGGGCATTTTTATCCTTAAATTTCTCCACAAACATCAATGGGTTATGATCAGTGAATATGATTGTCTCAGATATATTACTGGTTTAACATAAACATTAAATGTTGTAACGCCAACACAAGCTCAAAGTCTCCTTCTCAACTGTCGAACATTTCTGTTGATGGATACTCAATTTCCTGGAGAAGTACCAGATAGGTCTTTCTATCTTTCGTGGGTGGCATGGTGGCACACTGGTTAGCACTGCTGCCTCACAGCGCCAGAGACCCGGGTTCAACTCCCGCCTCAGGCGACTGACTGTGTGGAGTTTGCACGTTCTCCCCGTGTCTGCGTGGGTTTCCTCCGGGTGCTCCGGTTTCCTCCCACAGTCGCAAAGAGGTGCAGGTCAGGTGAATTGGCCATGCTAAATTGCCTGTAGTGTTAGGTAAGGGGCAAATGTAGGGGTAGGGGTATGGGTGGATTTTGCTTCGGCGGGTCGGTGCGGACTTGTTGGGCCGAAGGGCCTGTTTCCACACTGTAAGTAATCTAATGTCATCTTCCTGCAAAATGATGCTATTCCAAATACTTCCACAACAATTCCCATAAACAACTTTCGGCAAAAAAGATAAAATCAAACACAGGGTCTTACGGGAGAGATGTCAAACAGGGAGGATCAGCATGGACCTGCTTCTTTGGGTCCAGCAGCTTCACAATGACTGCTTGCTAAAACCAAACCAAACCGGAGAACTGTCTCCCCTTTCATTGTACAAGTGTTTTATTTTTAAAAGCCTTTTGCCTGAAGCAGTATCTGTTAGCTATAAACAAATTGGCTCAAACTCTTCAAACCTAGACCTTTCGGAATCGCTGTTTTTACAACCTCTCTGAGAAAAGCCAAGGACAGCATATGGACTTCAGCAAGGCATTTGATAGGGTACCCCATGGTAGGCTCATTCATAAAGTCAGGAATTATGGGATACAGGGAGATTTGGCTATCTGATTCAGTACTGGCTGGCTGACAGAAGGCAGAGAGTGGTTGTAGATGGAAAGTATTCTGCATGGAGGACCGTGTTGAGTGGGATCCCACAGGACTCTGTTCTTGGGCCTCTGCTCTTTGTAGTTTTTATAAATGATTTGGATGAGGAGGTTGGGGCGTGGGTCAGTAAATTTGCAGATGACACAAAGGTTGGAGGAGTCATCGATAGTATAGAAGGCTACTGCAGGCTGCAGCGCAACATAGACAGGATGCAGAGCTGGGCTGAGAAATGGTAGATGGAGTTTAACCTGGATAAATCTGAAGTGATACATTTTGGAAGGTCAATCTCGAATGCTGATTATAGGATTAAAGACAGGATTCTTCATAGAGTGGAGGAACAGAGGGATCTGGGTATGCAAGTGCATAGATCCCTCAAAGTTGCCACCCAAGTGGATATGTTGTTAAGAAAGCATATGGTGTTTTGGCTTTCATTAAAAAGGGGATCGAGTTTAAGAGCTGCGAGGTTTTGCTGCAGCTCTACAAATCCCTGGTGAGACCACATTTGGAATATTGTGTCCAGTTCTGGTTGCCCTACTATAGGAAAGATACAGAGGCTTTGGAGAGGGTGCAAAGAAGGTTTACCAGGATGGTGCCTGGACTGGAGCACTTGCCTTATGAAGAAAGGTTGAATAAGCTTGGACTTTTCACTCCAGATAGAAGGAGGAACAGAAGAGACCTGATCGAGGTGTACAAAATAATGATAGGAATAGGTAGAGTCAATAGTCAGAGACTTTTCCCCAGGGCAGGATTGACTGGTACGAGAAGTCATAGTTTGAAGATATTAGGAGGAAGGTATAAAGGAGATGTCAGAGGAAGGTTCTTTACGCAGAGAGTTGGGAATGCATGGAATGCGTTGCCAGCGGTGGTGGTGGAAGTAGAGTCATTGGGGTCACTTAAGCAACTGCTAGACATGCACATGGATAGCAGTGAGTTGAAGAGTGGTTAGTTTAAGTTACTATATTTTACATTAGGATTAAATCTTGGCACAACATCCTGGGCTAAAGGGCCTGTTCTCTGCTGTACTTTTCTATGTTCTATAACCTTTTTAAAGGAGCAGCATTGTCATAGATAGATAGGAATGGAACCAGCAAGTACAGTGCTATTGAACTGGATGGCACTAGATACGCATTGAAGGAGGATGGTGTGGTCAATTGTGTCAAACTGAAAGTCAAAATAGATGAGAGGAATAATTTACCTTGGTCACAATCACATGTCATTTGTTGTTTTGCTAAGAGCTACTTGGGACTGTGGGGTGGAAGGAAACCTAATTGGAAGATTCAAACATTGAATTAAGACAGAACATTCTGTTAAAACTTATGCAATATCCATGGAGAGAGATGCAGTTACTGTTTCAGGTCTGTGATTTTTTTGCCAGTTCTGGTGAGGAATGAAGATCAGTGATAAAGTAGGATGAAGTGATTTGTATTTCTGTTCACAATGAGATAGTGCCAAGTGCTTAAATGAGATCTTCTGAGCATGCCTAAGAAGCACAGAGGGAAGCTGTAGGCTTAACTGACAGGTGAATTCTGGTACATTGGCGAGTCAGGTAGGTGAGGAGTTTGGGTAACACAAGCAGTACTGCTGAATTCTAGCAGAGAATTGGGAAGGCAGAATACCGCAGAGTGGAGAAATGAAACATATCATAGGAAGAGATGAATCGGCGAATGAAGTGAGAAGAAAGAAAAATTGCAACTGGATGAGATGTGTTCATGTCTGTAGTGATAGTCAAAATACATATGTAATACATAGACAAGGAAAACTCAAGTTTTAATGGCCTGGTTAAATAAAAATCAGAATACATAAAAACCTGAAAGTATATAGGAAATAGATAGGAAATAACAGGAAGGAGTTCAGGGTTAAATAATAGTGTTTGAGGTGAGTTATTGGTGAAATAAGATGGAGTCAAAAAGAAGCATCAATAAGGTGCTTGGAGATGGGTGAAGTTAGTGGAGTCGAGAAGCTGTTTGAAGGCAGAATATCAGGGAACACACAGGTTATTTTTGGAAATAAGGATTCAGGAGGTGTTAAGTCCCTTGTAGGAGTAGAAAGATGGTAGCAAAGTTATAGGACACCATAAAATCCAGCAGCAGCAGAGGGTTGCTCTTTGGCTAGTGCTGTAAACTAATCAAATTTATTCATATCATTTGTATACATCTTTGACGCCACTAATTTATCCCAAACATCCCCTCTGCCATGAAATAACAGTAGCTGCAGAATCATTCAAAGTTCAGAGTGACTCTACTATTATTTCTGAGTCCTCTGACAGAGTTGTAAGTTCAAGTCCAATTTCCTGAAGGCCTAACACATTGCAGAGACCATGGAACCAGTTTGAACAGAGCTGAACTCTATTTAAGTAATTTCTTTTTCCTCTTTTTGTAAATCAAAATGGCACTACATTTTGGCAACCACTTTTCACTATATCTTCCTAGATACGTATGACAATGAGATCATTCATTCATGTTGATATCTCTGTCACATGAGGAACTGTGTTATTAATGGTGAGAATACACAGCTTGTAAGATCAAAATTCACAAAATTGTCTGAGCGTAATGTTTAACAGCAAGAAATAATGTATTATATAGAACTAAATATCTTTAAGCAATCTTGTAAGGCAGACACAGTGAAGGAGTCAATAAAGATGGTGGTGAGACAGTGCTGGGTGTTATCAATGTTGTGGAAAATGTGTCTAAGTGTTGCTTCTGCAGATGTCAGGTACTCAGAAGTCATAAAGACTCAGTGTGCAGAAGTGATAAGACCCAGTGTTGCGTCAGCAAAAGTAATAAGACTCAGCTATCAAGGGGGGGGGGGGTTGCACGCTAACAGCAGGTCACAGACAGATTAGATTAGATTACTTACAATGTGAAAACATGCCCTTCGGCCCAACAAGTCCACACCGACCCTCCAAAGAGCAACCCATCCAGACCCAGACCCATTCGCCTACATTTACCCCTACACCTAACACAACGAGGTAAAGAATCCTCACCCTGTTGTCTGAAACCCCTGCCCATTACTGCCGGGTAGGTTTTGTTTGAGAGTCCCAGCAAGTCCACACCGACCTGCCGAAGTGCAACAAACCCATACACCTAACACTACGAGCAATTTAGCATGGCCAACTCACCTAACCTGCACATCTTTGTGACTGTGGGAGGAAACCGGAGCACCCGGAGGAAACCCATGCAGACACAGGGAGAATGTGCAAACTCCACACAGTCACATTTCCTGAGGCGGGAATTGAACCCGGGTCTCTGGCGCTGTGAGGCAGCAGTGCTAACCACTGTGCTACCCACGATGTGGTAAGCCGGTTAGATTAGCAGCTGCACAGAGCAATACAACTGTCACATAAGGTAAAAGGGAAGGTACAGAGAGGCTCATAGAAAACTGTATAAATGTGCAATAATATTATTCAGAAGTGTGCCTACTTTGTGCTCACCCGAGCTTGCAAGCACATATGAATAAAGACTGCTTGGGAATTTGACTCGGACTAAAATTATTTGGCAGTGAGCTTCGTTTCTCACAATGTACTGTACATGGAGCAACTGTCCTGATGTTGGCATAAGAAGTGGGCAAGAGGCTTAAAATGAGACATGATTCGGAGATGCCGGTGTTGGACTGGGGTGTACAAAGTTAAAAATCACACAATACCAGGTTATAGTCCAACACGTTTAATTGGAATAGTGCGCTTCCAACCAAACTGTGGGGGGGCATGGTGGCAAGCACTGCTGCCTCACAGCGCCAGAGACCTGGGTTCAATTCCCGCCTCAGGTGAGACTGACTGTGTGGAGTTTGCACATTCTCCCCGTGTCTGCGTGGGTGTGCTCCGGTTTCCTCCCACAGTCCAAAGATGTGCAGGTCAGGTGAATTGGCCATGCTAAATTGCCCGTAGTGTTAGGTAAGGGGCAAATGTGGGGGTATGGGTGGGTTGCTCTTCGGAGGGTAAGTGTGGACTTGTTGGGCCGAAGGGCCTGTTTCCACACTGTAAATCTAATCTAATCCTGTTGGACTATAACCTGGCGTTGTGTGATTTTTTAAAATGAGACAGTGCTTCAAATGGACAATGGCAATTATTAACTGCTGAGGGGAAGGAATAATATACAGCCAAGTGGACCGGGAGGGGTGGGCAGGTAGGTGATCAGCAGTTTAGTAACAACACAGTGAAGGGAGTAAGGACACAGAGCTCCAAACTCCCTGGATCCACCTGAACCCAGCTCCACTTCGCGCTTTTTCACCGGGCCCGGAATTTTCCGACGCTCCCTCGCGGAGGTGAGCGTCAAGGACAGGACCCGGAAGTGAAAAGTGAAAGGCGGATGAAAAGGCCGTGACCCGGAGCCGGAAGTAAGGTGTTAGCCCCTGAGTAAGATGGCGGACCCGGAGGAGGATTTGCTGCTTTTCAGTGTCAGTGACCTGCCGGTTCGTGGCTACGGCCTGATGGAGGAGATCCGGCGGCAGGGCAAGCTCTGCGACGTGACCCTGCGGGTAAGGCCCGGCAGCCCCACACCCCCCCCCTCACTAACCCCGTACTGTCGAGTTTAGTTTCGTGTCGTGTCTGGGGGCTCCTTATTGACTCGTGGGTCTTTAAATAAGTCTGGCCTTTCTGCAGGTTGGTGACCACAAGTACACTGCACATCGCATTGTGCTGGCTGCATCTATTCCGTACTTCCACGCCATGTTTACAAACGACATGATCGAATGCAAGCAGGATGAGATTGTCATGCAGGGAATGGACCCCAGGTAGGACGAGCTCACATCGTACTCTCTGTCATTTACAGATGCTGAGCTATTCTCATTTATTTTATCGCTTCTTGTTCTGTGCAGCGTCAATGCGTGCTGGGGGTGGAGGTTGCTCCATCTACAAAGACGTTGCCTGAAACTATGGTGGATTTTATGTATCCTGTGCCACTGTTTAAACAGTGTTTTGTTCGAATGTTGCTCCTCATGCACCAAAACAAATGAAACTACCTTCATAATATTTGTGGGATGCACTGGTATATGGCTCTTATGGTTTTCTTTATCCTTGAATTCAATGAAGTATTTTAATACGTGATACGTTCTGTATTGTTTTTGGAAAGGTTTGGAACTTTTTTTCATGATTTTTCCCTACCATCTCACCTCAACATTGAGGAGAAGAGCAAGGTATTGCCATTCTCCAATATTTACACCATTTGTAGTAATCACAGTCAATCATCTATCTTTTGAAAAATGTTATGATCAGCATAGACATCAGAAGGCTTTTGCCTGAAATGTCGATTTTCCTGCTCCTTGGATGCTGCCTGACCTCCTTGACTCTAATCTCCACCATCTGCAATCCTCACTTTTGCCTATCAATGGATCCACTTTAACAGGTGTTCTGAACACCTGTTATATTCTGTAGTTACTTTTAACCTGCTAATTTTTAAAAGGTCATTGTGTATGTATATAGGTAAAAACAAGGACTGCAGATGCTGGAAACCAGATTCTAGTTTAGAGTGGTGCTGGAAAAACACAGCAGTTCAGGCAGCATCCGAGGAGCGGGGAAATCGATGCTTCGGGCAAAAGCCCTTCATCAGGAATATAGTTGGATGTTAGAATCCAGAGACATACCAATAGAACCAAGACATGGTAACAGTGAAACTAATCTCACTTTAAAGTTATTAGCTGTTTGTTAACAACTACAGTTTCAATGTGAACAGATGACAGTGACTTAGCAGTTCGCTACAACCCATTGCAGGGCAATTAAGGATGGTCAATAAATGGTCATCAATACCCACATAATAAATTAAAGGAAAAAATCAATAAAAAGACTTTCCAGTTAGTTTCAAACAGCTGAAATATTTAATATAGGATCAGGTCAATGTCTGCTACAACATTTGACTTGGTTTAATCCAATGAACTTTCTATGAACGTTGATGAATCACATTAGGGCAAATGCATCTCAATGTACAATGGTGACCTCATTTTACTAATCATGGACAAGTTGCTGTAGGATGGTTAACAGCTCTGGTTAACAAGGATTCAAAAGTTATGTTGCAATTATATAAAACCTTGGTTAGACCTCACTTATAGTATTGTGAGGAGATCAGGGCACCACATCTTAGGAAAGATGTATTGGTCTTGGGAGGAGTACAACGTGGGTTTACAAGAATGATACCTGGACTTCAGGAGTTGAGGTGAGATTATACAAATTCATTTTCTTTAGAATTTGGAAGGATAAGCAATGATTTGATTTGAAGTCTTCAAGATATTAATAGTCTCTTGAACGGTGGAACAGGCTTGACAGGCTGAATCGTCTACACTTGCTCCTATGTTCCCAAGTTCTGAAGTTAAACGTTAATATAAGCCAGTGCTTCTAGGGAATAAGCAAGATGACCAATGTCTTACCAATGAACCTGAATTAAATGACTGTAGCGAAGGTAGTGCAGTATTCCAACCATGAGGTGAATGAGAGCATGCTTACAACAAAATATTGATGGGATTTTTGTCATTTTTTGTGCAGCTTTGAGAAATGTAAAGATGATAAATTCTGAAATGAGCCTGTCTTGTATTCTCACAGTGCTTTGGAAGCGCTCATTAACTTCGCCTATAATGGCCGGCTGGCAATAGACCAGCAGAACGTGCAGTCGTTGCTAATTGGTGCCAGTTTCTTGCAGCTTCAGAATGTAAAGGATGTATGCTGCACCTTCCTGAGAGAGCGGTGAGTGTTGGGAGTGGGGAGAAAAATGCAATCATTATTCAGAAGTGTTGCTTCCAGACCTCAGTATGTCAATACAGTGCCCACTGGCCAGGGAGGTCCAGTCTTGACAGAACTGATCCCAGCCTGAAGTGAAATTTGACCACTTTAATTGATGTTTTATTCCTTGGTCACAGGAGGAGAAAGAGACAAGCTAAAGTTCTGCTTTCTGATTGTTCTGTTGTTTCCTGCTGAAGTATTTATCTCATCAGATGTTAAGAGGATAGGATTCAACTTAGCTGTGATGCACTAGAGACTTAATGACTTTCTGATAATTGAATGAATGGAAATTGAACTGTGTTGAGAGACTAACTAATGCAGACCATTGGGGAAAAATATTTCAGGGTGTTTAAATCCAGAACTGAACCCTAGCTGAAGTCTGTGCTTTCAGGGGAAGAAACCATGATTTGAAAACTAATCTGGGGTGGAAGATTGCACTGGTCAGACTGTACACTGTAGTAGGGTATTAAGGTGATTGTGGTGATAAGACTGAAGAAAGTACTTGGCTCTCTGATGGTTAACTGTATCGATCAGGAGGTTTTTAGTATCAGTCCCAGAGTCAGCTTTCAATGAGCTCAGACAGCTGGCCATCACAGTGCCACATTTAGTCTCTGTGCAATAAGAAGAGAGCAAATGTTTCCTCTGCTAGGGAATATCTTTTAAAAATGAGGGGAATTGAGAAGAATTACTAGTTTCAATGGTGGCAAAAATTTGGAACCTGTACCTTTTTAAAAGACTGTAAATATTGACACCATTTAAATTTGTCATACAACTATTAATAGAGTCATAACGGACTCAAAATGATAACTGTTTCTCTCCAAATATGCTGAGTTTTGCCAGCGTTTTGTGTTTTGATTTCACATTGTTACACCAACCTGATATAGCAATCTTCTCAGTTAGGTTTGGCTTGTAACTAACTCCTATATTCATGGATAATAACAAAATCTGTTTCCTAATAACATCAAATATAGAAGAATTAGTCATAGTGATCAATTCTAGTTTTTAAAAAGTTTCCACTAACAAGCCATAGAGTCATAGAGATGTACAACATGGAAACAAACCCTTCGGTCCAACCCATCCATGCTGGCCAGATATCCCAACCCAATCTCGTCCCACCTGCCAGCACCCGGCCCATATCCCTCCAAACCCTTCCTATTCATATACCCACCAAATGTCTCTTAAATGTTGCAATTGTACTAGCCTCCACCACATCCTCTGGCAGCTCATTCCATGCACGTACCACCCTCTGCACGAAAAAGTTGTCCCTTAGGTCTCTTTTATGTCTTTCCCCTCTCACCCTAAACCTATGCCCTCTAGTTTTGGACTCCCCAACCCCCAGGGAAAAGACTTTGTCTATTTATCCTATCCATGCCCCTCATAATTTTGTAAGCCTCTATAAGGTCACCCCTCAGCCTCCGACGCTCCAGGGAAAACAGCCCCAGTTAGTTCAGCCTCTCCCTGTAGCTCAGATCCTCCAACTCTGGCAACATCCTTGTAAATCTTTTCTGAACCCTTTCAAGTTTCACAACATCTTTCGGATAGGAAGGAGACGAGAATTGCTCACAATATTCCAACCGTGGCCTAATCAAGGGCATGTACAGCCGCAACATGACCTCCCAACTCCTGTACTCTATATTCTGACCAATAAAGGAAAGTATACCAAACGCCGCCTTCACTATCCTATCGACCTGCGACTCTACTTTCAAGGAGCTATGAACCTGCACTCCAAAGTCTCTTTGTTCAGCAACACTCGCTAGGACCTTACCATTAAGTGTATAAGTCCGGATCAGATTTGCTTTCCCTAATGCAGCACCTCACATTTATCTGAATTAAACTCCATCTGCCACTTCTCAACCCATTGGCCCATCTGGTCCAGATCCTGTTGTAATCTGAAGTAACCCTCTTCGCTGTCCACTACACCTCCAATTTTGGTATCATCTGCAAACTTACCAACTGTACCTCTTACGTTCGCATCCAAATCATTTATGAGGAGAAAGTGAGGACTGCAGATGCTGGAGATCAGAGCTGAAAAATGTGTTACTGGAAAAGCTCGGCAGGTCAGACAGCATGCAAGGATGCTCCAAATCATTTATGTAAATGACAAAAAGTAGTGGACTCAGTATCGATCCTTGTGGCACACCACTGGTCACAGGCCTCCAGTCTGAAAAACAACCCTCCACACCACCCTCTGTCTTCTACTTTCGAGCCAGTTCTGTATCCAAATGGCTAGTTCTCCCTGTATTCCATGAGATCTAACCTTGCTTATCAGTCTCCCATGGGGAACCTTGTCGAACGCCTTACTGAAGTCCATATAGATCACATCTACTGCTCTGCCCTCATCAATCTTCTTTGTTACTTCTGTTCTGTTACCCTTCTCATTTTTTTATAGACTGCATCCTAAAAACTGCCTTGGAGTGCGTCAGTTTGCAGAGACAATGATGTGTACAGTCCTTTATGATGCATCCAACAGTTTCATCCATCAACACTTTGTGGAGGTATCCATGTCTGAGGAGTTCCTTGCATTGCCCTTTGAGGAGGTGTATGAGCTTGTTGCTCGGGATGAGCTCAATGTGAAGTCTGAAGAACAGGTATGATGGGTTTACTGTGAGTGTTTGTTTGAGTTGGGAGAATTGGTAGTGAGACTAGAGGGAGGTTGTTTACATTGATTGTATTAGAGACCGTTGTTGATTTAAAATCTAAGTAAGAAACATGATCTGGATTATTCCCAATCTCTTCCAGAAAACAACAACATTTTCAGTTACTGTTGATCATATCATTGACCATCAACAACATCATAACCTGAGACTATTGTGTGGTCTTATGAAACTTTGATAATGTTACTTTGTTTTCAAGCACACTTAAAAAGAACAATTGCAAATCCTTTCTGATAACAAAATAAATTAAAATATGTAGGAGGAATGGAACAGAAATAGCGTAGGAAGAGGAGGGAATGATGTAGAAATGATAGGATGGACGAAAGGAATGAAATACTATCGGAAACAGAACCATAGTATGGATGGGATGGGATGGGATTTAAACAAGTTCTGTTGTAATTTTAAATTTTGGAAACTACCTTGATTTAGGAAAGGTCCATTAAATTGGAAGATAGAAAATGTAAGTTTTTTAAAAGAAAGGGAAGGAAGCAAAACACTACAGGACAGTTGGCTTAATTATCTTCATTATGACAGATTTTGACACCATTAATAAAGAAGTTAGAACGGGATATTTGGAAAAATTCAACAAAATTGGGCAGAGTCAGAATTGTTTTATGGAAGGGAAATCACGTTTAGCCAATCTGAAGTTTTTTGATGAAGGAGCATGTGATGTGTACAAAAGTAACTGTTAATGTAATACACTTACATTTCTAGAAGGCATTTGGTGCAGTGCCACATTAATGTTTATGGTGTAAGGGATAACATATTGGCCTGATATAAGATTGGTTGAGCAGTTCTGGCACCACCCCCCACCTTTTCCTCCGCTACATCGATGACTGTATCGGCGCTGCCTCGTGCTCCCACGAGGAGGTTGAACAGTTCATCAACTTTACTAACACCTTCCATCCCGACCTGAAATTCACCTGGACTGTCTCAGACTCCTCCCTCCCCTTCCTAGACCTTTCCATTTCTATCTCGGGCGACCGACTCAACACAGACATCTATTATAAACCGACTGACTCCCACAGCTACCTGGACTACACCTCCTCCCACCCTGCCCCCTGTAAAAACGCCATCCCATATTCCCAATTCCTTCGTCTCCGCCGCATCTGCTCCCAGGAGGACCAATTCCAACACCGCACAACCCAGATGGCCTCCTTCTTCAAGGACCGCAGATTCCCCCCAGACGTGATCGACGATGCCCTCCACCGCATCTCCTCCACTTCCCGCTCCTCCGCCCTTGAGCCCCGCTCCTCCAACCGCCACCAAGACAGAACCCCACTGGTTCTCACCTACCACCCCACCAACCTGCGCATACAACGTATTATCCGCCGCCATTTCCGCCACCTCCAAACGGACCCCACCACCAAGGATATATTTCCCTCCCCTCCCCTATCAGCGTTCCGCAAGGACCACTCCCTTCGTGACTCCCTTGTCAGATCCACACCCCCCACCAACCCAACCTCCACCCCCGGCACCTTCCCCTGCAACCGCAGGAAATGTAAAACTTGCGCCCACACCTCCACACTCACTTCCCTCCAAGGCCCCAAGGGATCCTTCCATATCTGCCACAAGTTCACCTGTACCTCCACACACATCATCTATTGCATCCGCTGCACCCGATGTGGCCTCCTCTATATTGGTGAGACAGGCCGCTTACTTGCGGAACGCTTCAGAGAACACCTCTGGGCCGCCCGAACCAACCAACCCAATCACCCCGTGGCTCAACACTTTAACTCCCCCTCCCACTCCACCGAGGACATGCAGGTCCTTGGACTCCTCCACCGGCAGAACACAACTACACGACGGCTGGAGGAGGAGCGCCTCATCTTCCGCCTGGGAACCCTCCAACCACAAGGTATGAATTCAGATTTCTCCAGCTTCCTCATTTCCCCTCCCCCCACCTTGTCTCAGTCGGTTCCCTCAACTCAGCACCGCCCTCCTAACCTGCAATCCTCTTCCTGACCTCTCCGCCCCCACCCCACTCCGGCCTATCACCCTCACCTTGACCTCCTTCCACCTATCCCACCTCCATCGCCCCTCCCCCTAGTCCCTCCTCCCTACCTTTTATCTCAGCCGGCTTGGCTCTCTCTCTCTTATTCCTGATGAAGGGCTTATGCTCGAAACGTCGAATTCTCTATTCCTGAGATGCTGCCTAACCTGCTGTGCTTTGACCAGCAACACATTTGCAGCTGGTTAAAAGGAAGCCAAGAGTAGGCATAAATGGATTTTTTTTTTCAGGTTAACAAGACGTAACAACTGGTGTCTTACAGGGATTGGTGCTGGGACCTCAACTCATGATAATTTATATAAATGACCTAATGCACGTATGATTACCAAATTTGCTGATGACACAAAAATAGCTAGGAAAATAAGTTGTGAAGAGGACGTAAGAGACTATAAAATATTGTGAGTGAGCAAAGATATGATAAATATGATAGATAGATAAATAAATATGATAAATGTGGGAAGGTATGTAATTGTCTTTTTGGCAGAAAGAATAAAAAATGTCTGTTACCTAAGTGGTGAGAAATTGAAAAAATCTGAGATGCAGAGGGATGAGTGTCCTTTTGTGTGAATCTCCATGGTTAGTTGCAGGTACACTAAATGATTAAACAAAATAGAATGTAACCATTCATAATGAGGAGAATTAAATACAAAAGTAGAAAGGTTATGCTTCACTTACATAGGATATTTATGACCTCATCTAGTGTACTGAGTACAGTTTTGGTCTCTTTAAGAAGGGTTGTAAATGCATTGCAAACATTTCAGGGAAGATTTACCAGACTAATAATATGGGATGATGTATCGTCTTATGAGGAAAGGCTGGACTGGCTAGGTTTGCATCTACTGCAGCCGTGAAGAGTAAGAGGCAGATTGATTGAAAAACATAAGATCCTGGGGGAGTCTTAACTGAGTTGGCATAGAAATGATGTTTATCCATTTGGGCAATTCTAGAACTAGGAGTAACTATTTAAAATAAGGTGTCACTTATGTAAGACAGATAGGAAAAATTTATTTTTGCAGATGGCTGAGTGTATTTGGAACTCTTTCTCAAAAGGTGGTGAAAACAGTGTCATTGAATGTTGTTAAGGCAGAGGTAATTAGATTCCTGATAAACAACTGGGTAGATGGAGATGTGGAGTAATCGGAACAACCTAATCTCACTTAGGTTATGGAGCAAGCTTGTGGAACAGCAAGACGATTCCTTCTCCTAATTCCTATGTTTGTTCCCTTTGCCAGGTATTTGAGGCGGCCCTTGCTTGGGTACGATTTGATCGGGAGAGCCGTGAGGAATATTTGCCTCAGCTGCTAACCAGAGTGCGCCTGCCTCTCTGTCGACCACAATTCCTAACGGACAGGGTTCAGCAGGATGATTTAGTTCGCTGCTGCCACAAGTGCAGGTAAGACGGTGGGACATCATGGTAATTCCCCCACAATATTCCTCAACAGGAAACCAGTTTCAGCTTGACTGGGCAACTCTTGTCATCACGTTAAAACTGACTTAGTTTCTGCCAACAGGTGCTGCCTGACCTGCTGAGTATTTCTAGCATTTTTTTGTCTTTTTTTATCTGTGAGGAAGCGTGGATAGTTACAGCAGAAGAGCAGTGGACGAGAGTATGAAAATGCTGGTGAAGGGAAAGCATCCCTGGACAAGATGTGGTGGAAGAAAGCAGGTAGCTCCCAAGTGTGAGGCAGCCCTGATGGCCATGTCAGTATGGGGTTCTTAAGCTAAGTCGCAGCCTACATCTCCTCCATTTTCACTGGTTCTTGTGCAGGCAACCTCCAATAATAGCACTTAGTCTTGAGTTAAAAAGGTAAAAACCTGAGCATAAAATTCCGACTGATGTCTTAGTAGAACAACAGTGGAGAGCTTCACTGGCTGAGTTACTGTCTTCCAGATGAAATATTAAACCAAGTTAGAGGTCTTTTTCCCTTCTTTTTTAAAAGCAGATATTAATGCCTAGATCTCTAGATTATTTGGTTGTTATTTCATCATGTGTGGACACTTGCTATGCCCACATTGGCTGACACGTTTTACCCTTTAAGGTTGCATAATTTGCCATCTATATTTGGGAAATCCTGAATTGTGAATGATTCTGTAATGCTTTTAGTCAATTGTCTGTTCAGGTCTCGGACAGGTGGGACATGAATTTGGACCTTCTGGCCCAGAGGTCAGCTCCTTACCACTGTACTACCACTACTACATTTTAAAATCCAGTACTTTGAGCTGCAGTGAAGCTCAAGGACTTAATTGATTTGAGCAAACAATGTTCTGATCTGGATGCGCTACCATTTCAACAGTCTCTTGAAAGGTTCTGTGTAATTGCAAGTTTATCTTTCTTTTATGATCTTGTTTATTTGGTGAGTGGGGACTGTTTGATACAGTGAATTTGAATAGTGAATGAGGAAGAGCCAACTTTTGCTTATTTATTGATGCTGTGTAAGTTGACCTTCATGGGCAAGGAAAAGAAGTAATGGAGGAACAGGCAGAGTTCCTGCTCCAGACTATCATCCATTCATATCTTCTGGAAAGTGCTTTGCCCGGGGTTGTTAAGGCCCACATCGGTCTCATCTGTGATTCTGTCCTTCCTGGCAATGGTCATTAGATGGTAGCACTTGTTGTTCTTTATGATCTGGCATGACCACTTTGGTGTGTCTCTGTCATGAGTTTGAGTTAATCAAGATGAAAGAAGATTCTGGAAGCAGGAGAGTTGCTTTGTGTGTGCTTCAGGGCTCACATTTTGTTTTTCAGGGACCTTGTTGATGAGGCAAAGGACTATCACCTCATGCCCGAGCGCCGTCCTCATCTACCGTCCTTCAAGACCCGGCCACGATGCTGCACCTCCATTGCTGGCTTGATCTATGCAGTGGGAGGCCTCAATTCTGCCGGTGTGTTAACTCGCTGTTCAAATGATCTGGATTAGGCCAGCACCTTTAAGGGAAATTTTATGACCACGTTTTAATGTTTTTTTACTTGTCTGAAAATAGGAGAGGATTATCGCATTCAAAAAGCAATTTCCATCAAGTGAAAAAGGCCTGCATTGAATTGCAAATGAACCTCCTGCTGAAAATAAGCCTTTCTTTCAATGCATTATCCATTGGAGGCAACCTTCACCAAATGGCTCTTGAAGAAACTTTGCCAATCCCTCTCCTTCACTTCAGCTTCCCAACAAATTGTGTGGTTCACCTGATTGATTGATTTCATTGCTCGACAAAACTTGAACATGTACACCTCTGTTGTTCAAAACCAATAGCATATGAAGAATAATCTCATGATGTGTGTATACCATTAGCATTACATTAGGGGTTAGGTGGGTGAAAAGTATGAAAGGAAAGAAGCAGTGAAACTTTGAAGAGAAAATTGCGATCCAGATTCGAATTGTTGGTCTCAGATATTTGTTGCTTCTTATTTGTTCCAGAAGTATTAGCCTTGCACTCCCATGCACCTCTATTCCCTGGGTTGGGATATTGCTTTATGTAACCAGTAGGCTCAGTGTCAATCCAAGCTTTAGCTGTCACTGATTCCAGTCAAGGAACCAATTTTCTTCAGTGCCCTGGATGTGTGGTTAGGAAAATCACTCGCTGCTCCTGTATGTGTTTTCTAGCAAGGGCGTCTAAGTGAGAGACAGATGTGGCAAGGCTGTGATGTGCTTTACAATGCATTACCCTGAGATATCTACTGAAGAGACTCTTTAATGAAGAATGAAAATGATAATAGTAGAGGCACTGCTCATACTCCAGAATCTGACCAAGGGCTCTGCCCCTTTCCCTCCAAGGGAAAGAGTGAATTAGGAAAGATTTTTTTAAAACAACAAAAAAATTAGACGATTTAACCAAAGGCTGATTGGCGTTAGTGGGTCACTTGTGACAATGCTGCTCCTTTAACAAGGTTGTATTGTTCATGTGTCTTTTCAGAGAGGTCATCAAAGACACGGACTTCAAAAAGTCTTAAGTTGATGAATCTTATGGCCAGTTTGATTATAGCTAACAGATACTGCCTCAGGCATAAAGTTTCAAGCTTTTTTTAAAAAAGTATTTTTTAGTAATGAAAGAGGAGTGGCCAGTTCTCCCAGCTCAGTTTTTCTCTGGTTTGGTTTGGTTTTTAGCTGTAGTCGTAAAAGCTGCTGGATCCAAAGAAGCAGGTCTATATGGATCTCTCTTTGACTCCTCTCCTGTAAGACCCTGTATTTGATTTTTATCTTTTGTGTGAAGAGGTGTTTGTGGGATTTGTTGCAAGTATTTGGAACAGCACCATTAGGTTGGTATAATCTGTTTGGTTTTCGGATAGGTTGTTGTTCTGTTCTCTTTTGTTTGTGTTTCACTCGATAATCTTGTAAATGAATTCTGTTTTGTTTAAAACGAAGTTATTTGACCAGCTGCATCACTCCTGGGATAGCTGTATTACACCTGCTTTAAACAACTAGCAAAGTTACGGTCTGGGCTACTTTCTTGAAATGTTTTGAGGGGGTCAGGCCTGGTCCTGCATTTCGCAACTCAATCTATTGTCACTGGATTCAGTGCAGTCCACAAAACTCTTCCACCTTCACAGTTACCTTATCTATAAAAGGAAAGCTGTCAACTTAGAACAAACCTAAACAGTAATTTCCTTTTGCAGTGGATATATTACTTAATATTCTTATCCCTGACCCCATTCATGCTTGTGACCGGATGTTTACTATACGTTATAAATTCTGTAGAGCTGTTACTGAATAGTTAAGACATTGATGGATAGTTAAGACAGTGATTCATTCTCTAACATTTAGAAAGCTGTTACTGGTCTGTACTACAAATGTCTCCCATTCTAACTGCCCTTCCTGCCATGTTTGCCTTTATAGGTGACTCTCTGAATGTGGCAGAGGTGTTTGATCCCATTGCCAATCGATGGGAGCGGTGTCAGGAGATGACGACCTCTCGGAGTCGTGTGGGTGTGGCCATGGTCAATGGGCTGTTGTATGCAATAGGCGGGTTCGATGGGCAATCGAGGTTAAACACAGTGGAAGTTTATAACCCAGAGACAGACAAGTGGACCAAAGTGGCCAGCATGAACAGTAAGCGCAGGTAGGACTGTTTGGGCAATGCCAAACCTGCATTCACCATCCCCTTTCTTTCACATTGTATTCTATCTCCTCACTCGACCATCTGTGTCTCCCCATCTGCTACCCAATGCTTAACAAATTTGGTAATACACAACTTGAACATGGCTGGATATATACACGTTTTGTCAAAGCTTTTCATTTTGCACTCATCAGGATAATTTGCAAGAATACCAATTCCAGGGCAAAACTGGTGCTGCTTGGTTGGCATTTGGACTCTGGTAGAAGACTTGCCATGGAAAAAAATGCCCATTAATAGAGTCATACAGCATGGCAACTGACCCTTCAGTCTAATTCATCCAAGCTGACGAGATATCCAAAATTAATCTAGCCCCATTTGACAGCATTTGTTCCATATCCCTCAACTCTTCCTGTTCATGTACCCTTCTAAATATTGTAATTTTACCAACCTCCACCACTCTTTGTCACGTTGTTCCATACACACACCACCCTCTGTGTGAAAAAGGTGCCCCTAAAGTCTCTTTTATATCTTTCCCTCCCACCTTAAACCTATGCCTTCGAGTTTTGGATGCCTCTCCCTTGGGAAAAAGACCTTGGCTGCTCACGCTATCCATAGCTCAAGCCCTCCAATTCTGGCTGCATTCTTCGATATCTTTTCTGAACACTTTCATGTTCAACATCTTCCTGATACCAGGCAGCCTAAAATTGAATGCCATTTTCTAAAAGTGACCTAATAAATGTCCTGTACAGTAGCAACATGCCATTCCAGCTCCTATACTCAATGCAATGTCTAATGAAGGCAAGCATGCCAAAAACCCCCTTCTCTACCCGTCTACCTGTGACTCTACTTTCGAGGAACTGTACATGTGCACCCCCAGGTTTCTTTTTTTTTGACAACTACCATTAAACATAAGTCTTTACCAAAATACAACTCATCATATTTATCTAAATTAAACAGTCTGCCACTCTTCAACCCATTGGCCCATCTGTCCCTCGAATAGATTCCTATGTGTAACTTATCCCAGTATTTGTTATTCTCTACATTAACCACCCCTGATTTCCTCTATTAGATTCCAGTCTGTAACTTACTTTCTGGTATCAGTTATTTGATATATAAAACTGCACTGAAGTCCTGGGCTATACTTCTGTCTGTAACTCACTGCCTGGTACCTATTAGTCTGTATATAAACCACACCAAATGCCTCCATTAGATTTCAGTATGTGTTATGTTAACATAAAAGCCCTGAAACCCTCGCTTAGTTTACATTCTGTAACTCACTCCACATTATATAACATAATGTATATAAACTTATTAAGAACAATTAAATTCTAGTCTTTAACGGAGTATAAAGCAAATGTTGAACTGGGACCAGAACCAGAGAAAGCTGCAGTTTAATTTCTGCTACATTCCGTTCTCCAAAGAAATTGGTTTTATGGAGTGCAGTGGTTCAATACAGCAGCTCACTACCATCTCCTCACGGCTGATAGGAATGGAGAATCAATACTTGCCCAGACAGTGATGCTCACATTCTGTGAATAAATGAGAAAAAAACCCTTTGCCTTCTCAATGCTTGCTGCTCTTGTAGACTAACCCAATGTGACTCATATGCCAGAACACCAAGCTCCTTCTGTACCTCCAGACGCCTGCAACATCTCCCCAGTTAAACTGAAGTCTCTTTATTGATTCTTGCTGACAAACATCACATTCTCCACTTTATACTGTACTGGGCTAAGTTTGACCCCCTCATTTACCAGCTCTATATTGCTTAATATGAATACCCTTGCACTTTCATTGCAATTTACCTCCCTAAGTATTCTCACCAATAACCAGTTCAATTTTTAAATCAAAGAATGACCTGATTTAATGCCCGTTGAAATCTAAATATCCTTCTGCTGCTCTCTATCCCCTGATCGGTGAGTGTCTGCCTGTCTCTCTCTCCTGTCCCAGAATATCTCTTCAACACCTGCATAGTTCACTGTTGTAAGATGTCCATATAGAAATGTAAAAATGTTATGCATGCATGGCTATTTACAGAAATCAATTTAGTGAATTGTGAGAAAGGATTATAGAGACTTGGGATTTTAAGCTTGAATGAAGGTGGCTGATGGGTGATCTTATAAAGGAATAGAAGATAGAAAATGAAAACGGAAAGGTAAATCTGGAACCTTAATTTAACTGTGACAAGCAAAATAGTACAGCTTCAAACCAGTGAAGAATAAATTTAGGATTGATGTCAAGAAATTCTTGAATCAGTGATCCAGCAGGTGGGATGGACTCCCTATAAAACACTGGAGTCCTGACCTTGGTACAATTTAACAAATAGCTAAATTTGAGGTAGAGTACTCTGCGTGGATGTACATGGACACTGTTTATTGGAGGGAGTTCTACAACCAGCAACTCAAATTGTCTCTATTTGTTTCAGTGCAATGGGAACAGCTGTCATGGATGGACACATCTATGTTTGTGGTGGATATGATGGAATCTCCTCCCTCAACTCTGTGGAATGTTACAGTCCAGAAGCTGACAAGTAAGCATTGTTAATACTATCTTATTATTTTTATAACCATATGTCAATTATGATGAAACGTTGGCGATGCATGAGCACTTTGCCTAATTTTTTTATGGAAGAATATGATGGTAGGAAAGAATTAGAAGTGTGGATTAATGAATCAATAGTTAAGGATGGAATGATGAGAATGCTGGACCTCCATAATGGAAAAGGCTGCATCAGAACACTAAGAGAATCTACAAGAAATAGTAGAGGGTCTAACATTTCATTTTGATATACCAGTGGACTGCAGAGTCCACTATTGTAACGCGTCCATGTAGATCAGATTCCCTACAGTGTGGAAACAGGCCCTTCAGCCCAATCAGTCCACACTGACCCTCCGAAGAGAAACCCATCCAGACCCATTTCCCTCTGACTAATGCACCTAACACTGTGGGCATTTTAGCATAATCAATTCACATGACCTGATCATCTTTGGACTGTGGGAGGAAACCATAGCACCCGGAGGTAATCCACACAGACATGGGGAGAATGTGTAAACTCCACACAGACAGTCACCCTAGGCTGGAATCGAACCTGGGACCCTGGTACTGAGGCAGCAATGCTAACCACTGAGCCACCGTGCCACCCTAATACAAAAAGGTTCTGCATTCTGGTCAACCTGTCGTTGTAAATGTCTGGAAATCATTAATTTGCAATGGAATAAATAAATGCTAATCCAGAATGCAATAAGTTAATTAAAGACAGATGATGTGGATTTTTTAAAAAGCAAGTAGTATATGATAAATTTAATGGCGTTGAAGCAGAAAAGCTCAATGTATTTAAAAGTTGCTTGTACATCGACTTGAAGAACTCTAATGCTGGTACAAAACTGATCAAGAGCAAGAAATGAAATTAGATCAGATCACCTTCTCATAGCTCAAACATATTGGGCAGAATGGTTCCCTGTGCTGTTAATTTTCAATGTTATTGCACAGCAAATGCCTTTCAAAAATATTCCCTTCATTGAAAACAGTTTGGGAAATGCTATGCTCTTGGAAAACTATACAAAGGAAGTTTTTTAAAAAGAATTACAGTTGTGATCACCTCCCCACTGGCTCCCCAAAAACCTGCATTGGAAACTTTTATAATTCTTCAAAAAATATGAACATACAAACAAGCATATAAGTGTTTGAATTAGGAGCTTACGTAGGTCATTTGGCCCCTTTTTAGCCTGCCATTCAATGGGATCATGGCTGACCTAATTGTGGCCTGAATTCCACATTCCCATCTACCTCCAATAAATATCCACCACCTTAGTCAATCCTTGTCGGTGAATAATCTATTCTCTACTGCCTTAAAAATATTCAAAGATTCTACCTTTACTGTTCTCTGGGGAAGAGACCCTCTCAAGGTAAGAAAAAAACAGTTCCTCCTTATCTCCGTATCAAATGGGAACCTTTTTAAGAATGGAATAGACGGTAGTAGAATTTTTATTTGACTGGTCAATGTAGGAAAATTGAGGTGATTAATATTAGAAGGAAGAAGGCAAAATGTGCACTAAATGGGAAAACTGAGGAATTGGATGCTCAGGGACACAAATCTTTTAAAAGTGAAGGGACTTTAATAAACCTGACATCATATATTTTATAAAGAGTACATTGAATATAGGAGGAAAGAGGAAACACAAATTATTATTTGGATCTCATTAACTTACTCTTAAAGTAAGACCATGGAAAGCCTGCAGAAATGAGTTACTTTAACATATTTCATGATCTCCCAAAATGTGATACTTCACAATCAAGAATTATTTTTAAAATGTAGTCACTATTGAAATAGAATGAAATGAGGTGGTCAAATTGTGTGAGAGTCCTACAAGCCATAAGATAATGAATATAAAATCTTGTTTCCGGCTTAAATATTGGCTAGACCATGAAGGAGAAGTTCCCTTCTCTTTGTATGATGCTGTGGGGGTGTCTTTGTACTTAGCTGAGAGAGAATGCAAATCTTAGCTAAACGTCACAACTGAAAGACAGTACACATGACAGTGTAAGCACTTTCTCAATACTGCACTGTGTGTGTTAGCCTAGATTTTGTGTCCAAACCTCAAGTGTCCTGCCTTCTGACTCAAGATAAGAATGATGCAAACTGAGCACAGCTCTTGTCAGAAGAGATTCACTAAAATGATATCAACAGGAGTGTACATTTAATTTGCAAAATCCCAAAGCATTCGTCTGAATTATTTAACAAAAGATTGCTAAATATTGAGGGCAACTAAAACTTTAACCAAGACATCAGTTTTAAAAATACTGTAAGTTTGGTAAGCTGAAGAAGATTAAATAATTCAATTAACTTAACTGATTTAAAAGTAACACCAACAATGAGAAGTTCAGGGAAATGATTTTGCTAACCCATTTCTCTACCTTGATTCCCAACAGATGGGTGTCTGTGACTCCAATGAGTGCCTGCCGCAGTGCTGCAGGGGTCACTGTGTTTGAAGGGAGGATCTATGTCTCTGGAGGGCATGATGGGCTGCAAATATTTAATACGGTACGTTCTGGGGTTCATTTGAAAACAAATTCATGCTTGGAATAAAGGCAACAGAGTTGTGCATGAACAACGCAGTTCTAACCCCATGAGATAGCATTTCATAAGAAGACAGCAAGCAGCTAGAGCACAATTATGGCATATTAAATAATTTCCTCACCTCTCTTTCATGATGCTCACTTTTGCTATCATGTTTTTAAAATCCACTCATTTGAATATGGGCAGACTAAGCAGTGCATACTTGGCAATAACCTGTTTGTTGACACTGTTTGGATTTCACCTGTGCCACTCACCTGCCTGAATTTCAGTCTTGGTTCAAAAATGTACAAAAGAGCTGAATTCTAGAGCTGAAATGAAAGGACTAACCTTGATGATGTGTTGCCAACCAAATGATGATCTGTCCTGGATGGTGATGAGCTCTGGTGTTATTGGAACTTCACCACCTCAAGTAAATGAGGAGTATTCATCACACTCCTGATTGGACCTTCTGGATCAGCGATAGGATGTGTGGAGTCGAGAGGTGACTGCTGGCCTCCAAGCCTCTGACCTGTTCTTTTAGCCACCGTATTTGCATGGCTAGTCCAAGTTCAGTTTTTAGTAAATGGTAACCCCCAGGATAGTGGTAGACTCAGTAATAGTAATGCTATTGAATGTCAAGGGCAATGATAAGATTCTCCTTTGTTGGAGAGGGTCATAGCCAGGTTTTTGTGTCACAGATGTTAAATGTCACTTCTCAGCCCAAATTTGGAAATTGTCCAGGTCTTGCTGGATTTGGACGTGGGCTATTTCAGTATCTGAGGAGTTACGAATGGTGTTGAAAATTATGCAATCATCAGCAAACAATCCCAACTTCTAACTTTCTGATGGAGAGAGAGTCATTAACAAAGTCATGGTTGGGCCTAGGATACTCCTCTGAGAAACTCCTGCAGAGATGTCCTGAAGCTGAGATGACGGACCTTCTACAACCTCAATCTTTTTTCTGCCTTGTATGACTTTAACCAGCAGAAAGTTGACCTCTGTTTCTCATTGTCTCTGGCTTTTTTAAGGCTTCTTTGCTGCACTTTGTCAAATGCCAGCTTGATGTCATTAGCTGTCACTTTCTCTTCACCTCTAGAATTTAGCTCTTTTGTACATTTTTGAGCCAAGGCTATTTTGAGATCAGAAGCTGAGTGGCCCAGGTGGAATCGAAACTGGGCATCCAAAGAGCGGTTTATTGCTTAGCAAGTGCTGCTTGATACCACTATTGATGACAGCTTCCATCACTTTACTGATAATTGAGAGTAGACTAGTGGGATAGTAATTGGCTAAGATTTGTCCTGTATTTTGTGTACAGGGCATACCAAAACAATTTTCCGTATTGTTGGATAGATGCTGTGCTGGAATTACTTAGTTTGGGGCGTGGCAAAATCATGAGGTCAAGACTTCTGTTGGAATGTTGTCAGAGTCCATAGCCTTTGTCATATCCAGTGTCTCCAACCATTTCATGATACCTCCTGGAGTGAATCTAACTGAAGACACTTATCTATGATCACAGTGACCTCTGCAGGAGCCAAGATGGATCATCCACTCGGCACTTCTGGCTGACGATTGTTGTGAATGTTTCACCTTTTATCTTTTGTACTGATGTGCTGGACTCTTCCATCATTGAAGATGGGGATATTTGTGGAACTTTCTGTTCCAGTGAGTTGTTAATTGTCCACCGCTATTCTTTCCTGGATTTGACAAAACTACAGAATTTAGATGTGATTTGTCAGTTGTGGAATCACTTAGCCCTGACTATCACTTAATTGCACATGCTCCTTGGTATGTAAGTAGTTACGATCTGGCCAAAGTAGAATGAGAATGGTTACTTCTGTATAAATCTACAGTCGAACACTTAGAGTTATGGATTCGTAGACTCATACAGCATGTTGCCAGGTGTAGTGAGGGGTATTCAGGATGGGTTTGGTGAGATTGAAAGTCAAGTATGCTCCCTTTAGGGTGAAATGTAGGAGCAACAAACCCAGAGGTCTCTGGCTGCCCAGGTATATTCAGACTTGGTGAGAAGGAAAGAGGTTTTTAACACTTACAAAGGGAGCTAATTAAAAGTAGCCCTAGGACAATATAGAAAGTGCAGAGGAGAATTAAAGAAAGCAATTAGAAATGCAAAGAGGAGTCATGACAAAACACTGACAGGCAAGATTAGGGAGAAATCCAAGATATTCTAAGGGGAAGAGAATAACCAGAGAGAATCAGGATTGTTAGGGGCCAAGGATTCAATCTGTACTTGGAGCCAGAGAACATTGGTAGGATGTTAAATGAGTATTTCACTTCTGTCTTTGGAGAAGGAAGATGTAGATACAGAATTTGAGGATGGGGACTGTGGTTCAAGTCCATCTTGAAATAGGAAGTGAAGAGGTATCAGAAGTTTGGTGAATTTGAAAAGTGGAAAAGTCCTTGGGTCTTGATGAGTTGCATCCCAGACTGCTGCAGGAGATGAGGATGAAAATTACAGGGGTTATGACTCAGTCTTTAATTCCTTTATGGCCACGGGAGTTGCCAAAGGATTGATTCAATCATAGGTAAAGTGTATGGAAGGTAGTATATTGGCATGGATAGAGAATTGGCTCATTGGCAGGAAACAATCAGTGGGGTTAAGGAGTTCTCTCTTTTTAGGTTGGCAACCTGTGATTAGTAGGGTTTCACAGGGGTCAGTGCTGGAACCACAACTGTTTACAAAATATATTAATAACTTGGAGGAAGGAAACAAATGTGCTATAGCTACATTTGCAAATGACATCAAAACAGATGGAAAGACAGTTCGTCAGAGAGATAGAGGAAGATTAAGAAGCTGGCAAAAAGTTGGTAAATGGAGTATAATGTTGGCAAATGTAAACTTATTTATTTTGATAGGGAAACAAAAGAACAGATTATTATTTAAATGGAGAAAAGCTGCAGAAAGCTGCAACATAAAGAGACTTGGGGGTGTATTTGCGTGAAATACAGAAAGCTAGCACGCAGGAGCAGCGGGTAATCTGGAAGACTAATGGAATATTGGCCCTTATTTCAATGGAGTTGAAGTAAGAGTAAGGGGTGTCTTACTGCAACTGTGTAAGTGCTGGTGAGACCACGTCTAGACTACTATGAGCAGTTTTGGGTCCCTTATTTAAGGACAGATATCATATCGTTGGAGGCAGTTCAGGGAAGGTTGTGAAGGGATGAACAAATGCTAAACAGATTTGGAGTGTACTCACTGCAATTTAGAAGAATGAGAGGTGATCTCATTGAAACATGTAGGATTCTTAAGGGGTAAATGCTGACAGGATGTTTCCACACATGCAAGCGTCTATGACCAGAGGGCACAGTCACAGATCAAGGGGCACCAATTTAAGACAGAGTTCAGGAAGAATTTCTCCTCTCAGAAGTTTGAGTGTCTTTGGCACTCCTTGTTTCAGAGCTATGGGGGCAGAGTCCTGGTGTTTTAAGACTGAGATAGATTGTTGATCAGTAGGTGAGTAGAGTGTTATGGGAAAAGCACACTAAAGTGGATGTGAAGGATGTCAGATCAGCCATGATCCTATTGAATGATGGAGCAGACTTAAGGGCCGAATGGCCTACTGCTGTTACTATTTCTTCTGGTCTTAGACTGGACAACAGCTAAAGCAACAATTAGGGTTTTGGTGATAAACCAGTGAGTTATAGATCAGTGAGTGATATCCTGAGGAGAGGTCACGCCTAACAAATATGATTGAATTTTTGAAGTATGCAGATGAGGGTAGTGCAGTTGATGTAGATTTCAGTAAAGCCTTTGACAAGGTCCAGTGTGGGTAACTGATAAGCTAACTTGGCAAGTTGTATAAGCTTGGATTGTTTCCTTTTAGAGTAGAGAAGGCAGGGAGGGGCCTCAAGATGTATAAGATTACGAAGTCCTGTTTTGTAGCTTCACCAGATTGATGTCTCAGTTTTAGATAGGACTAATGCCACTCCTGGGATGCCCTCCTGCACTCCTCTTCAAACCAAGCTTGATCCCTGGCCTGTTGGTAAGGGTGGAGTGGAGCGTACAATGCAGCAAGTCACTGAAGATTTTCTGGTTTTAACTCGTAAACTCTCAATCTTCAAAAACTATAAAGATCAGGATAAGCTGATGCATGAAAGTAGTGTCAGTTCCAAGGTGCACACCAGCTGATTTGAACACGTATCACTGTTCTTTCATAGCTACTGGTGTAAAATCCTTGACTCATTTTTAAAACAAAACCCACAACTACTACCTTTTTGTGGGAAACTAGGAATAAGCAATGATTGTTTGTCTTATCAGTTGGATACACCAGAAATGAATGTAAAAATCATAGTTTGACGAACGTGAGATTCTCCACACCAGGGACTCTTTGTGCAGGCAAAGAATTAAACCATTTACCGATGATCTGGGTAATGAGTTGAGTTCAAGTTTAATCTGGATGAGCACAGTAGGATGGACCAAATGACATGCACTTGTTTTAATTTTGTTCTTAAATTCACTTCTTTTTTTTGGAAACAGGTTGAATGTTATAATCATCACACCACTACCTGGTACCCTGTGCCGAGTATGCTGAATAAACGCTGTCGGCATGGGGCTGCATCACTAGGCAGCCAGATGTACGTCTGCGGTGGTTACGATGGCTCAGGTTTCTTGAGTATTGTGGAAGTTTACAATTCGTCTTCGGACCAGTGGTATCCACTTGTTCCTATGAACACTCGTCGCAGCCGGGTGTCTCTCGTGTCAAGCTGTGGCCGCCTGTATGCCATCGGTGGCTATGATGGACAGTACAACTTGAACTCAATGGAGATGTATGACGTTGATACAAACCGCTGGACTTTTATGGCCCCCATGGTGTGTCATGAAGGTGGGGTTGGTGTAGGGTGCATTCCCCTCCTCAGTGTGTAAGATAGTCATCGTTCCCCTCGTCGGGGAAGTCTAGCATTGAGTAGAGATATGGAAACAATGGTATATTTATGGGAGCCCAGGTTTCAGTGTTTGTTGATCATTGTCCGTGGCCAAAGATGACGCAGTGACAATTACGTTTTTCCAGTAGAGACTGGTAACTTATCAGTACTCTGTTGCTATCAGTAGAATCTGTGGTATTTTTAAAGGCAGCCCTTTAATTAAAATTATAAGTACTTTATATATTAGACTTTCATAAATAACCAGGTGTTTTTAATAGTTTGTTCCCATAATTACCCAAATTCACATCGGCATATCAGTAAAAGCTAGTGTCTGACTGAGTGTTGCCATGAGTTAGGGACTTCCCTTTCACCATTGGGATGTAGACTTTAATGTGTGAAAATAGAAAGCTGAGATGCTGACATCCTGTTGTACATTGTTTTGCATCTGTCCTATGCACCTTGTTCTTGAGTACTTGCTGCTGGAACTAGATGTCTGCAATAGGAGTGTTCTTGGAATTAACAACCCCTCACCTGGCTGTAAAGACCAGGTTGAGCACTCATTTCATGGCCTACTCGGTGGCCTGTCTACCATTCCTGCAAGGCTGCTCAGTCAATGTGTGTATTTATCATCTTATTGGTCTACGTAATGTGTTGAATAGTACTTTGTCTTGGGATAGTTGAGTGAGTGTATGAATATGAAAAGTTCTAATTGTTCTACATTTCCAGGACGGTATAATCGTTCTTTGTATACTATGATAGTGCAGTTTGCTGCTGTTTCCAACCCAGGTAAAACCACTCTTTCTGGTCATTTTTCTCCTGGTCCTGCTCTTTATTCTACATTCTCTCCTTCCAAGTGCTGTTTGTCCTAAGGAGCTTATAGACATAATTACAATATCGTGATTTTTTAAAAAAGTTTACGGCAATCAAAGGTAGGAAGACTACCTGATGGTGATGTGGGTCTTTACTTATCAGTACTTTGTTTATCAAGAGTAATGGATATCTGGGAGAGAATTACAGAATGCAATTAGTGGTTATGCCACAACTGGGGGAATGTGTAAAGTCTGCCTGCTGCACCATGGAGAACACCAAACTGTACAATTTTGTTCTTCCAAGCAATTGAAGACAGCATTGATCTGAACAGTGAAATGTTGATTGGTGTGGGTTTGCCTTTGGGAGTGTGACAGAAGGAAAGTATTGCACAATATTAAATGTGATTTAAAATGACATTTTATTCTCTATTATGTTGGTAGCTACTGTATGTTAATAAACTATAAATATCATTTACTGGGTAGACATTTAGCTGGGAGCAGTGTTGGGGTTTGCACAGTTTGCATATAGAATAAACGACACCTAGGAGTCAGTTGGAGAATGGAATCTCAGCATGGATTTTTTTATATAAGTAGAATAATAAAGATCCAAGATGGAATTACAAGCTAGAATCGAAAAGATGATTTGGGGTGTGTTACAGATTGAATACATATGATTAGATTCCAGTGTAGCATAGCAGACACCTGACATGAATTCGTTGACTGGAATGTAAGGCAAGAGGATTCGCTTTATACAGTCCATAGAATATAATGGATACCCAGAGAAATGAACCAGAAGGTGCACATGTTTTACGTAGCATCACAGACTGAGAGATGCAAATGAAGTTGTGTTGAAATTGCTTTTGTGTGCTATTTTCCTTGCTTTACAGTTGGTTCTCTGTGTAGTACAGTTCTCTAATTAGAAACTGTAATCTACTGTTACCAACAAGTAACCATTAATCATGTATGTAGGAATTATATCTCACCTGATTATTTGATGTGGAAGCATATTCTGTTCTCCTGTTCCTTGACATATTACAGCAGGAATCAATGGATAGCCATCTTCCTATTAAAATGGTACTGAGGTAACTGCAGGCTCCTACTGCTGGCACGACTGAGAAACCTGAGTGCTTGTGTTTTAATGACTCATTAGGGAGGCCTAGAAATATAATTAATTTACACTACATGGGTCATGTGTTCCAGGTTATGATGCTTGAATGAGTTAGCTGAGCCATATTTAAATAAACTACAGCCAAATACTGCATTGTTGAATAATATCACTTTTTTCAAAATCTTGCACCAGTGAAGCATGCCATTTGCCCCAGTATGGATTTTTCTGCTCTTGACCCACTGCCCTGCTCTTTTACTAGACCCAGATTTTTTTTTTCTCCAATTTATAAACTTAATTCCCAAATAAAACAAAAATTAGAAATATTATTTATTTAGTCAACATGACTTCAATGGCACATTCACTTTACTGGTCATTTAAAAAACCTGATGCAGTTTCACTGTCCCAAAAAACAAGGTGGGATAAAACTTCTACCAAAGTCACAGCAATGTGGAATAATTGGGGAAGTAAAGCATTTGCTGTCTGCTGAATTATTCCTGGAACCAATTACCAAGCCAAGAGATCGTATATCAAATCCACTCATTGAATGGTGCTCATTTTCTGCACAAATTGATTTCTGATGTGAAGCCAGAATGTTGTCTCCAAATCTGTCTGAGAATCCCAGCTGCACTTGTTTAATCAGCTAAAACATATGCTTATCACAGACTTGGGGAATCTATATATGTTTAAACCCTGGGAGCCAGTTTCTTGAGTACTTTGTCTCTTAATATAAGTAAAGAGGCAGTGTCCCAAAGTAATTTCCACTAAGCCCCAGTTATGAGATTGATTTCTGTTTGACTCCATTGGGATTGGTGAAGAATCAGTGCACCAAGTCCTTTTAAATTTGTCCTGCCCTCCTCAAATGTCCTGAATTTTGAATTTGAGCTTTACAGCTTTGGACATTGTTTCTATTCATGGTACTACATAAATGCAACTTATAGGCAATGGTTATTGCCCTATGAGATGATTTATGCTGGCTAGGTCTATGTCATTAACTTGAAACTGTTGGCCTGACTCTCTCTCCACAGAAGAATCATTATTCTAATAGGGGAAGGAAAGGAGGAGAATTGGGTCCCTAGATATTTATCCTTTTTACAATATCAAATGTGAAACCTAGATTCCTAACTTGGTAAGAATAAGACACATGAGTTGGCCATTCACCCCCTTGTGTAGATCACTATCAGAAAACAGGTAATCATGAAAATCTACTTCTATCTATCCATCCATCTGTTACAGTAAGTGATAGGTCAAACCTTTGTGTATCAGTGGTACATATTGTATGTGCTGTCTCTGAAGTGTACACAATATTTTATTACCAGGTTACTTTGGAACACTTGAATGTTTTTAATGTAAAGTTGTATTAAATTATGTACATTCCTACAGAACCCATTCAGAGTTTGCATTTCATTTATCAATACGTGGAAGTTACCAAGACTGTGAAGTCAACCAGTTAATTGGGCTTTCCTTTTGATTAAGTTAAAAGTTAAATATTCTCCTGTTGTATACAACTTACATGTAGACTCTGCAGGTATTTTGTGACTGCTTGCCTCTTACAGTGATCATGTATACCTTTGGTATCAAAAATAGCAGAACAAAGTTCCTCATTTTCTGTGGTTGTTTTATGACACTCTACTCCAACTCACAACCTTTGGAGTAACTTACTTTGAAGGTTGTGTTTGAGCTTCAAAAACACAAAGTACTCTGTTGATGTTGTCATGTTAACGACTTTGCCTTTTATGCCATTTGCTGATTAGGTGGGTCATGTTGCAACTTTAGTTGCTGACTCTGCAATGTAGCTGCAAGGCTACAAGATCTGTCCGATATTACTGCCTGATAGGCAGCTGTATATCAATTTCTGCACACAGATTGCATCACGCATGTGCAATGCCATGAATTTCATTTTAAAAAATTACACTAAGAAGGAGCCCATTTGGCCAATGTCTGTGTTGTCTGCAAATAATATATCAAGGGTATACCCAATAGTTTTCTTTTAAAGGTGAAGAGGGTATCTGCTCTACTGTCCTTTCAAGCAGTGAGTTCCAAATTTCCACCACTGTTTGGGTGAAAAAAGTGCTCAGTGCTCCTCTAATCCTTCTTTGTATCCCTGATTATTTGTTAATGAAAATACTATCCACAATTTCTAGGCCTCTCTTGCCACAGTTGTATCTCCTCTAATTCCTCTGTTCAAAAAACATGTTTTATTTTCAGACTTCCAAACTCCAGAATCTTTCCTTCTAGTTAAAATTCTCCATTCCTGGCAGCACTCTTCTGTCCTGGAAACAGCCCTTCCAGTATTGCAGTGACCAACTGTATACAGTATACTTGCTGTGACTTAAGTAATGCTTTATACAATTCTGTGGCTAACTATTCAAGGAAAATGTGTGCTTGCTTTAATTTATCTACTTATTGCAGCCTGCTACCTTCAGGAATCTGTAGCTGCACACTCTAATATCTCTTCCTGTTTATTAGTATCCTACCAGTTTATTATGTATTTATTTTATGATTATCATATGCAAATTTTAAAATTGTGCTCAGTAATGAGTTTTAAATCATTGTCTGAAAGTAAGGAATTTATGACGGTTTTGCAGTGTCTCACTGGAAACAGCCCTCCAGTTTTGTTTTTTTTTTCCAAAAAATGTTACTGATTAAGAATACATCCTTGTCCAAAGTTACAAAGATCAGTTTCATTCAACACGGATGTGGAAATCCTTGGTGTTTCACACACTTATAATTACAGTTTATTATATTTATTCTTGTTTGCCATGGTTTCCAGTAGTTTGATCTTTCCGTATTATTTGTGTGTGGGTGGGGTGTCATGGTGACTTGGCTGAGCGGTCTAAGGCACTGGATTCAAGTTCTGATCACAATTAGAAGCATGGGTTCAAATCCCACTACTGCCTATGATGTAGTTGTGTTTGCAGGTCATTTCTCAAAAGCTTTGGTTTGGGGCAGCATGGTGGCTCAGTGGTCAGCACTGTTGCCTCACAGCGCCAAGGATTCTGGTTCAATTCCAGCCTTGGGCAACTGCCTGTGTGGGAGTTTGCATGTTTGCTGTGTCTGTGTGGATTTCCTCCCACAGTCCAAAGGGGTGTGGGCTTTGGATTAGCTGTGGGGAATGCAGGGTTACAGGGGAGTGAGGAATCAATGGGCCAAATGGCCTGCTTTCATACTGTAAGGATTCTATTGATCTTTATTGGAAGTTGTCCCAATATTTACTGCATCCCTCAGTACATAATGCTTCCAATCAGAGTTACCGTTTGCTTCTTGCCACTGAGCTAGTTTTGGATCCAAGATGCTCTTCCTCCTCTCTGCAGAACTCTCGGAGACATGCTGCTTGTGATTTGTTCTTATAATTCACCAATAGATCTACACACATTAACTAACTGGTGACTTGTACAGTCGGCCTCTATCAGTTTTCTATCATATTTATTTTAGTTATTTACCAGGGATGACAACATTGAAGCCAAAGACAGGATCAACATATATGTTGTGTAAAATGTGAACCACTAGCGTTGGTCTAGATGGTCTCCATTTGAACAGTGACCAAAAACATATCACTGGTAGTCTAAATTGAAGCAGTGATAAATGTTATTTAATGAAGTAGTTCTACACTATTTGTACAATTATAACATTTTAAAAATTAAAGTTATTATCTTTGGCATTTGTCATAAAAAGTTAATTGAATCCCTCTTAAATCATGTTGATTATGGCACTTTAATAACACCATAAGGATTTCACTCTGGATCATTTTAGGTGTTTTAATTACAGCAGCATTCCTCCTCTAAATATCATTTCCTGGTCCATTTGAATTGAACAATTGCTAGGTATGCCAAATTTTCATTGCTTTCACCCTTATGTCAATAAGGCATAATGTTGGCTTTCGTTTTGGACACTGTTGAACCACATGAAATTCAGAACCCTGATTCTTTGCAAGACTAGATATTTTTGTTCTACAAAGCAGCTGCAACTAGTGATTGCTATTGTCATCTTAGAGCATTCTGATGAATTTCAAGTATTGATTCTGTTGTAATCTTTTCAAGATCAAGCTAGTGGAGAGACATTCTAGTACATTTATTCATGGGCATTTTCAGCCGTTTTGTTCTTTCATTATTGTACAAGATTTCAACTAACATTAAACAATAAAACATGTTGCAGTGTATTTTTTTGATGAATTAACAAACATTATTTATTTCAATTTGCATCTAGCTTTGAAATTCATTCTTTTTGCAGGAGTACCACTTTGTTATCTTATTAGATCTTGATGAGTTTCTGACTACACATGTCCAATGTATACATTTTGTAACATTAGAGTAAAAAGTGAGGTCTGCAGATGCTGGAGATCAGAGCTGAAAATGTGTTGCTGGTTAAAGCACAGCAGGTTAGGCAGCATCCAAGGAACAGGAAATTCAACGTTTCGGGCCAAAGCCCTTCATCAGGAATGAGGAGAGTGTGCCAAGCAGGCTAAGATAAAAGGTAGGGAGGAGGGACTTGGGGGAGGGGCGATGGAGATGTGATAGGTGGAAGGAGGCCAAGGTGAGGGTGATAGGCCGGAGTGGGGTGGGGGCGGAGAGGTCAGGAAGATTACAGGTTAGGAGGGCGGTGCTGAGTTGAGGGAACCAACTGAGACAAGGTGGGGGGAGGGGAAATGAGGAAACTGGAGAAATCTGAGTTCATCCCTTGTGGTTGGAGGGTTCCCAGGCGGAAGATGAGGCGCTCTTCCTCCAACCGTCGTGTTGTTATGTTCTGCCGATGGAGGAGTCCAAGGACCTGCATGTCCTCGGTCGTTGAACAGTTCATCAACTTTACTAACACCTTCCATCCCGACCTCAAATTCACCTGGACTGTCTCAGACTCCTCCCTCCCCTTCCTAGACCTTTCCATTTCTATCTCGGGTGACTGACTCAACACAGACATCTACTATAAACCGACTGACTCCCACAGCTACCTGGACTACACCTCCTCCCACCCTGCCCCCTGTAAAAACGCCATCCCATATTCCCAATTCCTTTGTCTCCGCCGCATCTGCTCCCAGGAAGACCAGTTCCAATACCGTACAGCCCAGATGGCCCCCTTCTTCAGGGACCGCAGATTCCCCCCAGACGTGATCGACGATGCCCTCTACCACATCTCCTCCACTTCCTGCTCCTCTGCCCTTGAGTCCCGCTCCTCCAACCGCCACAAGACAGAACCCCACCCCACCTATATTCTGGAATTCCTTCCCTGCATCTTTCTTTGAGAAAGCTCCTAAAAAAAAGTCTCTCTTTGATCAAATTTTTGGCCACCTTTGTATGGTAAAGTTGAAGCATTCATAACAATTTCATTTAGGCAGGCTGAGTGGATGATCTACCTCAAAAGGTGACCAGCATCACAGACGTCAGTTTTCAGCCAGTTTGATTCGCTCCATGTAATATAAACAAATAATTAAAGGCACTGATACTGGAAAAACTACAGCCCCTAACTATACTTAAGCAATAAAACTGAAGACTTATGCTCCAAGACTTGCTGCACCATTCGCCAAGCTGTTCTTGTATGGCATCTACCTGACAATGTGAAAATCGCCCATGTATGTCCTGTGCACACAAGCAGGGTAAATCCAAGCTGGCCAATTACTGCCCCATCAGTCTACTCTTAATCATCAGTAGAAGTTTGGAAGGTATCAGCAACAGTGTTGTCAAGCAGCACCTGTTCAGTAATATCCACGGTAGTGTCCATCTTCAGCTCCTTCATCAATGACCTTCCCTCTGGCATGAGGTCAGAAGTGGGGATATTTGCCAATGATTGTGGAATGTTCAGCACTATTCATGACTCCTCAGATACTGAAGCTGTTCATGTCTCAATGCACAAAGATCTGGTGTGAAAAGTGGCAAGTAATATTTGTGTGAGCAAGCCAATGACCATCTCCAATAAGAGACGATCTAACCATCACTCCTTGACATTAAGTGGTGATATCATCACTCAATCCCTCACTATTAGCATCTGGGGTTACCATTGACAGAAACTCAACAGGACTCCCCACATAAATACAGTGACTACAAGAGCATTCAGAGACTATGAATACCGCAATGAGTAACTCCCCTCTTGATTCCTGAAAGCCTTTCCACTATCTGCAAGACAGAAGCAAGGACTATGATGGAATACTCCCCACTTGCCTGGATGGGTATAGCTTCAACAATGTACAAGATGCACGGCAGAAATTCTTCAGAGATCCTGAGACAGAATGTTCTAAACCCATGACCATTGCTAGCTGGAAGAGTATCAGCAGCAGATACAAGGAACACCCACGACTTCCAAGTTCCCCTCCTGCAGTGACGTGGAGTCAAAATTGTGTAATTTCTTTCCTAATGACAGTATGGGTCTACCTACTGCAAATGGATTCAACTGGCTCAAGAAGTCAGTTCAGCATCACCTTCTCAAGGGTAACTAGGGTCAGAAATAAATGCTAGTCCAGCCAACAGGGCCCACGTGAATAAGAAATAGTAGCAAGCTGTCAAATTTGTTTTCTGACGCTCCTGGCTTGGGCATTTTAACAATGTTATATTAATACAAGTTGTTACGTATGACTCTAATTCTGATCTCAATCTTCCAATTGAGAATTTGCACCTGTTTCTGTGCTAAGGGTTAATGAACACAAAATATGTTGAGGCTAATTTCATGGATAATTTTTAAATTCATGAGCGAGCATGTTTGCACATGCTCGTGACTGGTACTAGATTGGGATATAGACTAACAGTCCTTTCTAGAGGCACTGATAAAAGGTACTTGTACATAAATATTTTTCTCCCCTAGAAGTTGGAAGAACTGCAGAAGGTATGGCAAATCAGTGGTGACAAAATGTGATGAGCCCATTCACAATGTAGTAAAGTGCTAGAAAAAAAACTTGGAGCTTTGTGTCTGTGCCAGGAATGAAGTTGCTACATAAGCCCTATAGTATTTATTAAAGGGAATTATACTTAACTAATGTGCACAGCAAGTAAAAGTAGCAATGTATTACAGTTCTGAATTCAGTTGCAGCTGATTAGCCCCTCGGTCTTCCCTAGTTATTCTTAGAATGTATCTCTTTTAATCCTCCAGCTTAAAGCATTATGTAATGTTCCCAGCCAGGCACAGTGCAGCTTAGATATAAAGTAGAACTCTGAGGACACTGCCTGATAAAATATTCCATGGCAGGTACAGCAAGGGTTAAACTGCATTGTTCCAGCAGTGTGTCCTATCATAGTTTGAGAAGAGTGTTCACTTTTCAGACCTATTCCAATTTTTCTCTCACCCACTGTTCTTTGGTTCCTGAGAGAATTACCAGTTGGTTTGATGTAGGATCAAAATTTGTACTCTCAGGAATGGATTGACAGTTCCAACTCTCAAAATCTCCAAATCCCTTACTGAAAATAACAAATATCTTGGCAATGTAGACTGGATTTAAATAGAGGATTGAAAGGCCACTATCTAATCAATTACAGATTTTGTAAATAACACCTGATTACAACATGGAAATATAGGAAATGTACACACCAAGGGGTATGATATGATGAGAAAACAGGCAATATCTTCACCAACTAAAACAGTTTGAGTAAAACATTGCAATTATGCCATGGCAAAGCTCATAGAGCAAATAAAGTTACTTGTAATGAAGGGCTTTTGCCTGAAAAGTTGATTCTCCTGCTCCTCTGGTGCTACCTGACCTGCTGTGTTTTTCCAGCACCACACTCTTGACTCTCATTTCCAGCATCTGCAGTCCTCACTTTTGCCTGTGATCAGTATGCACGTGATCACTTCATTACAAATCACATATGATGTTGCAATAACCATATTCTGCCAGAAGATGTCAGTTATTCACATTTCTTTGCTACTATCAGATATTTATTGGTACAAATAAAGCCAAATCACTTGTAAGTTTCTTGCCTCGTTGCATACTGTACTAACTCTTGATATCTCATTTATATGATACATGAATATATTACGCTGATTACCCCTTCTAAACCAAAAGTATTTTGTTTGCTTCAAGAACAAACCATACTTTCTTTCCTGTGCTTTGTTTTGATGCATTTTCAAATGGCTATGAGGTATGTGTAAAGCAAATCCCTTTATTCTTTAAAAATAGGCACCTTATGCCATGCAATTTTTGTTCTGTTCTTTAATTATGTTCAGGAGAATTTTCTAGCACAATACGGTCCAATGAGATAGGAGACATTGCTAGATTTGATTCTTAGGAATGAGGTGGGTCAAGTAGATCAGGTCCTTGTAAAGAGCAAAGAATGGTCCACAGAATGAATAATTACCTGGGGAATAGCCAACTTTGATGGGCAAGAACAGAGCTGGGCAGACTAGAGTGGAACTAAAGGTTGGCAAGGAAAACTGTAGCTGAACAAAGAAATGATAGGGGTTCGGGCATAACCGAGGCGTAGACTTTCAAAAGGGGAAGGTAATCCAAACAAATCCAAAGTTATCTGGTTGAAAACAAAGATGGAAATTAAAATTAAAAGATAGAAAATACAACTGAGAACCTAGCTGAATACAAAAGGTTCAGAAGGGAGGTGAAATAAAGAACATAAGCAAAAATAGATTATGAAAAGAGACTGTCAGTAGACATAAAAGAGAATCTGAAAGTCTTCTATAGGCACATAAATAGAAAAAGGTTCTAAAAGATGGAGTAGGGCTGATCAGGGTTTAAAAAGGGATGTACATATGAAAACAAAGGGTGGTAGGGTATAGCTAAGGTATTTGCATTGGTCTTTACTCAGGAAGCAGAAGCTACCCAAGCCATGGTGATCTAGGAGAATTCAGTCACTGGAAGTATTCAAAATTGATAAGAAAGGGATATTAGGTCTGTAGTACTTAAGGTTGACAAGATATCTGGACTGGGTGAGATGCACCCAAAGATGTCGAAGCATGTAAGACTGGAAATTGTGTCAGCAAGGTCTGTGGATGGTACAAAACTTAAAATTTTTGTAAACTGTGAAAAGAACAGTGTAGAACTTCAAAAGGACAGACATGTTGGTGGAGTTGCCAGATGAGTTTAATGCAAAAAAATGAGAACTGATGTATTTTGGTAGAAAAAAACAGGTGACACTTTAAAATCAAGGGTACTATTGTAAAGTGTGTACAGGATCAGAGCTATATTTGTACATAAGTCATTAGAAGTAACAGGACAAATTGAAAAAGCAGTTAATAGTGCATAAACTATCGTAGGATTTATTAAAGGGGGATTACAGTGCAGAAGCAAGGAGAGTTCTGCTGAACTTGTATGAGATATTAGTTACACACAGCTGCATTACTGTCCTGGGTTGCACAGTTCAGGTAGGATGTGAATACATTAGAGACAGTGAAGAAAAGATTTAAATGTTATGACAAGTTAGAACTGAGATGGTAAGAAGGGAGGTTTGGTATAAATTTTCAATATCATAAGGGGTCTGGATGGGGTTGATAGAGAGAAACTGTTCCCACTTGTAAAAAGATTGATAAAGGGCTACACATTTAAAGTCATTAGCAAAAGAATCAAATGCAATGTGAGAAAAACTTCTTTCTTTCAGTGAGTAGTTGGGTCTGGACCGTACTACCTGGAAGTGTGCTAGGGGGCGGGTTCAACTGAGGCTTCAAGAGGGTATTTAATCATTGCTTCTATTCAAATAATGTGCACTGATATGGGTAAAAGGCAGGAGAATAATACTAAGTAATAATGTTCATTCAGAGAGTCTGTACAGACACAATGGATTGAATGGCCTCCTTCTGCACCTTAACAATTCTGTGATACACCCAATAACTATACTTTATAATCTGAGCTCATAGGAACAGTGGACAATTCAAGATCTAAAATGAAACTTGGCTTAGCAGATTGTGTTATTATTGCAATTTGCTTACGGTGATGATCAGTCATTGAGCATACTCAGATGAGGCTGCCAATGTACTTTTAGCAATGGAGCATACGTTTCTTACAGAAAAGAAAAAAATCGACAATTTGAAAATATGTTATCATAAAACAAATAGAAGGATTTAGACCATTTCCCAGCAATATCCTTTAGATGGAATGCCAGTGAAGTATAACTCCTATCTTCAATTTTTAATTTTTTTACTCAATTGCTGATGTTTCTTTTCAGTAACCTTTTGCATATTTACTAGATGTGATTCTCTTTGTAAATGTCTGTCCATGAGACACACAGGTACAGGATAACTCAGTGATTTTTCCTCACAGAATTCTAAGAAAAGTTCACAGTTTTCCCAGTTGTGTCTCGTAGACTGGTAAAGGTTCTCAAGGCTTCTCTCCAGCTGTGTTGGCCCAGAGACTGCATTGTGTGACTGCTATCTGAGCTGAGTAGTTCAGCTGTTTCTTTAGGGCAGCTGGATCTCTCCAACTCTTGGTTACCTTTAACGTTTTCAAGCTCCCTTTAGAAACACAGAAATTAGGAACTAGTTGGTCCTTTGAGCTTGTGATCATGGCCAATCCTCCCCATCAATGGCATATTCCCCCTTTCTCCTTGTAGCCCTTAATGCCATTAAAATCTAAGAAATATCTGTTGTTGTGGTTCTGTTTGCCGAGCTGGGAATTTGTGTTGCAGAAGTTTCGACCCCTGTCTAGGTGACATCCTCAGTGCTTGGGAGCCTCCTGTGAAGTGCTTCTGTGATGTTTCCTCTGGCATTTACAGTGGTTTGTCTCTGCCGCTTCCAGTTGTCAGTTCCAGCTGTCCGCTGCAGTGGCTGGTATCAAGGCCACTGCAGAGGCTCCCAAGCACTGAGGATGTCACCTAGACAGGGGACGAAATGTTTGCAACACAAATTCCCAGCTCAGCAAACACAACCACAACGAGCACCCAAGCTACAAATCTTCTCCCAAACTTTGAAGAAATATCTGTCTCTTTTTTTGAATATACTCTGTGACTTGATCTCCAAAACCTTCTGTGGTAGAGAATTCCATAGATTTACTACCCTTTGAGTGAAGAATTCATTCCTCATGTCAGTCCTGCATCCTGAGACTGTGTCCCCTGGTTCTAGACTCCCAACCAGGGAAAACATCTACCCTGTTTTAGACTACCCAGCCCTCTTAGAAATTTACATGTTTCTCAACTTTCTAAACTCGAGTGAATACAGGATCAGTCAAACCAATCTCTCTTCATAGAACAGTTCCCAGTGTCAGCGTTGTAACCCTCCATTGCACTTCATCTATGGCAATATATCCTTTCTTAGGTAGAATGACCATAATGAACTGACCCGACCAAGACCACCAGGCCTCAGACACATCCTGAGGTGAAAACCAGACCCACAAAACCACCAGAAAGTAAAGAAAACTAGGTACTTACCCAATAGATCCAATACACACCCTATCACATCAGCAGACTCAACCCAAACTGAATAGCCTCCGCCGTCTGAAGTCTTCATCCAGGCTCCCGAACAGCCAGGAATATTTCAAAATGATGCTTTCCTCAGGGATGAGCTGAAACTCCTGAGACCCTCAAATTTCCAACCTAGCTAGCAGGGAGTGGAAGGAGGGTGATGCCGGTGCATTGGGACCCCAAAGCTAGGAATTCTGATTAAAGTTTCTGTAATTAAAACTATTGTTTTTAGCTTCTAATAGTGTTTAATCTAGCCAATTTAGTAATGTCCTGTGTGCAGTTGATTGTGTCAATTTCCCTGTTTATTACATTTACCTATATTTCTTGCATTATTATTACCTTTTGTATTTTAAATAAATTCAGAGATTCTTTTGCCCTGAAAACACCATCTACTGCCTTTTTCACTTCACATTCCCTAAATGAGTGCAGAAGCTCGAGGTGTGAGACTTAAAAAGCAGGAATAACTGCAACCCAGAACCCTATACCACCATTTGCTATAAAATGTGACATGAAAATCTGAACAATTAATAATGTATTAACCACACTGCAGCTTCAGCAAAGAACTGAATGCATGTGGAACTAAGGGAATCAGAGATCAGAAGGACTTGAAAGTGACACCAAATTGAATCCTGTGGACTGGTGTGAGTGAACTGTTTCCCTCGACTATTTGCCTCCCTCCCTAACATCTATGTTTGTTTGTCTGCAACTGCCTGGATGGGTATCAAGGGATTTAGGAAGGAGATATATCTTAAGATAACAGAGTTATAAGTGAGGATCTAAAATTTGAATTTAGGCTGTTGTCAGAAGCAACAAGTATATGTATTTTTTTATTAACCACAAAATGGCTTTTCAATTTAAAATAACACAACAAAATGGCTGAAAGTAATGATTTGACTCTGTGAATTTGTGTTGCTGCTTTGCTGAGCTAAACTAAATAGAAGATAAGAGAATACAATGGATTTTTCATAATATGAATTATAAGACAGTGATTTGGTATTTGAACTACCTTGAACAAGTAAACATAGGGTAATTCTGTGTGTATAACAATCTGTTTCCCAGGAAATATCATTGGATTAGTCTGTTGCCAATAATGCCACCTTATTATATGTGATTGGTCTTTTCTCGTAATTAAGGCTGTACTATTTCTTAAAAAATATATAAATACTGTGTAATTTTCAAATGTAATTGTACCATTTCTCACAGAACACAGAAGCTTTTAACATCCATGTTGCTGGACAAATCTGCGCCAGGCTGCCTTAATTTACTAAACTGGGTAACCTTGCTTTAAACAGACTCCTAGTGATTCTTTTGACCGATCTCGAACCAAGGAGGCCCCTCTGGAGGTGTCCAGATCTTCATAAGTTCATTCATATTTGTTTTCCTGTGGTTAGAGCTGATGCTTTGTAATAAATAAGCACAGGGACATGGTCAGTATTTTCTGTTAACCTGAATCTGTCAGGCAGTAGACTGTTTTGTGATGACCCCGGAATAGTGAGTCTTGAGCATCAAATGTGTCATGATACTGTAACAGTTTAGTGGTGAAATGTACCTCCAACTTTATTGCTTTGAAAGACATATCTTTTGCCTTTTGGGAACAAGAAGGTTATTTGTTTTGCCATACTAAGGCTAAGTTCAATTAGCAAAATTGTTTTTTTGTGTGTTCAAGGATAGCCTCATTACCTCATGATGTTGGCCTTCAAGTTATAATGCCCAAAATGTTCTTAGCTCTAAAGAAGAGTCCATTCTTTCATTAACCGAATGGTTTTGGAGCGCTCTCAAACGTGCCACCAGTTAGCCTTGTTGATGATTTACAAACCCTTCATACAGTGAGACTTCCATGCACACATAATGTAGATGAGGAGCAAAGATGATTCAACAGAAATATTTACAGTAAAATGTGGTGATAAGTTAGTTGAAGAGGAACAAATTCATCTAAAAGCAGTGTAGTTTGCAGTTAAAACACACTGGTATACATGCACACTAATGCACCAGTGTAGCTACCTTTAGTGCACGCTAATGCACTAGGCTACCTTTAGAAATTCTGCTTTAGCTGAACATAGACAGAGGTTGAATTACCTGGATAAATCAGGTTTCAAGATGAAGCTTACATTTTTTTGGCTATGTCTGAATTACATCAAGATTTTTAGAGAGTTTCTCGCTGTGACACCTCTTGCCAAAGCTCACGTCATTAATTACCCATCATGCTCCAATGGCATTTTTCACATCTGATTTCCATCCTACCTTACCACATACTGCTCCTGGAGTAACTCACCACTCAGCAGATATCCACCAAACAAACAACAGCTTCCCTGAGTCTGTTCCATCTTTGAAATTCAATAGGACACCTGCACAGCACTTTCAATCCAGAGCTGCCCTGCATGGTTCCTAACATTTACCATCGACATGGCAGATCATGGAATCATAGAACCCCTACAGTGTGGAAGCTGGCCATTCAGCCCATTGAGTCTTGAGCATCAAATGTGTCATGATACTGTAACAGTTTAGTGGTGAAATGTACCTCCAAAGAGCGTCCCACTCAGACCCACCCTCTACTCTATTCCTGTAACCCTGCATTTCCCACAGAATCACCTAGCCTGCACATCCCTGGACACTATGAAGCAATTCAGTACAGCCAATCCACCTAACCTGCAAATCTTTGGACTATGGGAGGAAATCAGAGCACTTGAAGGACACCCACGCAGATATCGAAAGAATATGCAAACTCCACACAGGTAGTTGCTCAAGGCTGGAATCGAACACAAGGCCCTGGTGCTAACCACTGAGCCACCATGCCACAGATAGTGGGGGAGATCTGTATCCACTTCATTAGTAGGGTCTTGGAGGTCCTGCTGAACAGGTGGTGTACATACGGATCTTTCTCCTCTCCCCGGATCAGTAGTGGAGACCACAACCAGACCATGTCAGTGTAGTCTGAAGCTGCCACGTAGATTAAAGTGAAGAATGCCCACACTGTAGGAAGAAGGTCAATGACCTTCTCCATGCTGCCAATGTATGTGCCACCATCCTCTCTTTGATACCTCCCAATCTCTCTATCGCTGCTCCTGTAGCCTTTGCACCTATGCTCATGCTCTACCAGTTTCTCTATTGCCTGCAACACCTACCTCAGTCTCCCCAACACCAACAGCACTGCTCTCTGTGCTGCCTATCCACTTGCTCAGGACACCTCCCCATCTGCACCAAAAGTAATAGCTGTGCCACCCGCTGTCATCTTTCATATTATTTGTCTCTCTCAGGAGGTAAAGAGTCCAGGGTAGGATAGAAATAGTCAAGACAGCTGGTGGGTTGCCTGACAATTGGTTCCTGACCTCTTAGTTGGAGAAGATCCTAACTCAAATCATCCTGAGAAGGCCATGGACTGGCATCGGAGTCTGCCCTTGACTTCCCTCCTGAGTAAAGGCTATCTCCCTTAGTTTAACTGATTACTGCTGATAACATAACAATATTCCTGGTTTTGTATCTATGCTTCACAGCACCGCAGGACAGCCAGAGTAAGAGGCGGTATCTCTGGTTGAAGGGGCAAGGCAACACGAGGCAGGGGAGCTGTGAGCACCCAGGTAAGCTTAGAGTGAGTGTGCACTACTACAGTAAGTGAAGAGCCCATGGTGCAGCCTGGTACAGTCCAGGAGCTGGGTGTGTGCCCCCAATCATAGTGCCCTTGTTGTGGCACTATAAAGACAGTTGCTGGTGCAGCATCAAGATGCAGAAGTGTGAGCCTGGCACATGTTAAATGCCAATGTCCATGGATGTGGGATGTGTGTTAGTTGATGCTTATGGACTGTGCCCATAGATGTTGATACCCAGTTTCCAACATGGAGATTGTTCAGAGCAACTGTCTTGAGTTTTCCAGTCATCAAGTTTATTCGGCGAGTGTGGTAAGATGGGAGGCTGAATATTAGTAAGACCGGATGAGCTGTAAGCGAGGTGTTTTACAAACAATGATCATCATCAATTGGCAACCCACCATTGGCTGGTGAAAAACTCAGCATGTCGCTTGTGAAGAAACAGAAAATATGTTGTGAAAACCTCCCAATGTCAAAATGGGGCTCACCTCACCTCTTGTTAGATTCTGCTACACACCTCACCACAGCATACGTCACTCAGACCATATAAGATTCTATCTTTATCTTTTCTGCATTAGGCCTTAACCTGTTACACCACGGTTGCTTGTTGATGCTAGTATTACTTGCTGAAAATGTGTTGCTGGTTAAAGCGCAGCAGGTCAGGCAGCATCCAAGGAACAGGAAATTCGACGTTTCGGGCATAAGCCCTTCATCAGGATTCCTGATGAAGGGCTTATGCCCGAAACGTCGAATTTCCTGTTCCTTGGATGCTGCCTGACCTGCTGTGCTTTAACCAGCAACACATTTTCAGCTCTGATCTCCAGCATCTGCAGACCTCACTTTTTACCCGCTAATATTACTTGTGCAGGAAAGTGGAATGGAGGTAAACAGTGAGCCATGACTTTATTGAATGGTGGAGCAGTCCCCCAGGGCCAAATGACCTACTCCTTCTCCTATTTTTTATTGTTTTTCTCATTTCAAATTGACTGTCATGTTTTCTGTGTATGATACATTATATTACATCACTGGCTGCAAACATCTTTAAGATACCAAAGGTGATGAAAACCACCATACAACTGGAAATTACAAAAGTTCCGTTCAATTCAAATCATTAACTCTACTTTTTTATTCCACAGATGCTGTCAGTTCTGTTAAGTTCGCTCCAGCAATTTCTGGAAAAGTAAACTCTTTTGCTATTTTCTGGTCTGTATTGCCTTTAGAGTCATAAAGATGTACAGCATGGAAACAGACCCTTCGGTCCAACCTGTCCATGCCGACCATATATCCCAACCCAATCTAGTCCCACCTGCCATCACCTGGCCCATATCCCTCCAAACCCTTCCTATTCATATACCCATCCAAATGCCTCTTAAACGTTGCATTTGTACCAGCCTCCACCACATCCTCTGGCAGCTCATTCCATACACGTACCACCCTCTGCATGGAAAAGTTGCTCATTAGATCTCTTTTATATCATTCCCTTCTCACCCTAAAGCTATGCCCTCTAGTTCTGGACGCTCCGAACCCCAGGGAAAAGACTTTGTCTAATTATCCTATCCATGCCCCTCATAATTTTGTAAACCTCTATAAGGTCACCCCCCCAGCCTCCGACGCACCAGGGAAAACAGCCCCAGCCAGTTCAGTCTTGCCTTTGTTGAGCTACAGTAGTTTTCAGAGCCCCTTAGTCTGGCAGGGGATAAAATAAGTGCTAAGTCTTGTCAGGGATAACTGTCCAGTGATTGATGTACATACGTGTATGTCCAGATGTATCACCCTCTCCAGACATCCCCAACAGTACCCTTCCACCGACACTCTCATTCGTTTGGCTGAACTGGTCCTCACCCTTAACAATTTCTCCTTTGAATACTCCCACTTCCTCCAGACCAAAGGGGTAGCCATGGGCACACGTATGGGCCCCAGCTATGCCAGTCTCTTTGTTGGCTACGTAGAACAGTTGATCTTCCGTAATTACACCGGCACCACTCCCCACCTCTTCCTCCACTACATTGATGACTGCATTGGCGCCACCTCGTGCTCCCGCGAGGAGGTTGAGCAATTCATCAACTTCACCAACACATTCCACCCTGACCTTAAATTTACCTGGACCATCTCTGACACCTCCCTCCCCTTCCTGGACCTCTCCATCTCCATTAATGATGACCGACTTGACACTGACATTTTTTACAAACCCACCGACTCCCACAGCTACCTGGATTACACCTCTTCCCACCCTATCTCTTGCAAAAATCCCATTCCGTATTTCCAATTCCTCCGCCTCTGCCGTACCTGCTCCCAGGAGGACCAGTTCCACCATAGAACACACAAGATGGCCTCCTTCTTTAGAGACCGCAATTTCCCTTCCCACGTGGTTAAAGATGCCCTCCAACACATCTCATCCACATCCCGCACCTCTGCCCTCAGACCACATCCCTCCAACAGTAACAAGGACAGAACACCCCTGGTGCTCACCTTCCACCCTACCAACCTTCGCATAAACCAAATCATCCACCGACATTTCCGCCACCTCCAAAAAGACCCCACCACCAGGAATATATTTCCCTCCCCACCCCTTTCCTCCTTCCGCAAAGACCGTTCCCTCCGTGACTACCTGGTCAGGTCCATGCTCCCCTACGACCCACCCTCCCATCCTGGCACTTTCCCCTGCCACCGCAGGAACTGTAAAACCTGTGCCCATACCTCCTCCCTCACCTCTATCCAAGGCCCTAAAGGAGCCTTCCACATCCATCAAAGTTTTACCTGCACATCCACTAATATCATTTATTGTATCCATTGCTCCCGATGCGGTCTCCTCTACATTGGGGAGACTGGGCGCCTCCTAGCAGAGCGCTTTAGGGAACATCTCCAAGATACCCGCACCAATCAACCACACCGCCCCGTGGCCCAACATTTCAATTCCCCCTCCCACTCTGCTGAGGACATGGAGGTCCTGGGCCTCCTTCACCGCCGCTCCCTCACCACCAGACACCTGGAGGAAGAAAGCCTCATCTTCCTCCTCGGAACACTTCAACCCCAGGGCATCAATGTGGACTTCAACAGCTTCCTCATTTCCCCTTCCCCCACCTCATCCTAGTTTCAAACTTCCAACTCAGCACTGTCACCATGACTTATCCGGACTGATCCAACGCCTATCTTCTTTTCCACTCCACCCTCTCCTCCCTGACCTATCACCTTCCTCTCCTCCCCCACTCACCCATTGTACTCTATGCTACTGTCTCCCCACCCCACCCCCCTCTAGCTTATCTCTCCATGCTTCAGGCTCACTGCCTTTATTCCTGATGAAGGGCTTTTGCCCAAAACATCGATTTCGCTGCTCGTTGGATGCTGCCTGAACTGCTGTGCTCTTCCAGCACCACTAATCCAGAATCTGGTTTCCAGCATCTGCAGTCATTGTTTTTACCCAGATGATTGATACATTTATTTATTGTCACATATTTATTAAAGTGCTGTCACCACTATTCAGCACCATCTTAAAAACATAGAAAATAAACCAAAATGTAGAATATAAAGGTAAAATAAGACATAAAGTTAAAAAGTTCAATATTACAGTTCTTCTTGTTAAAATATTTTATCTTACACTCATCAGACAATTCACAAACACATCAATGCAAAGGGGAACAACATGCTAACACTGTATGAGAAGAAAGTGCTGTTGAATATAAGAACATAAGAACCAGGAGCAGGAGTAGGCCGTCTGGCCCTTCGAACCTGCTCTGCCACTCAGTAAGATCATGGCTAATCTTTTTGTGGTCTCAGCTCCACTTACCCGCCCTCTCACTATATCCCTTAATTCCTTTATTGTTCAAAAAAAGCTATCTTAGCTTTAAAAATGTTTTCTGAACTAGCATCGACTACTTCACTGAGCAGGTAATTCCATAGATTTACAAGTCTCTGGGTGAAGAAGTTCTTTCTCAATTCAGTCCTAAATCTGCTCCCCCTAATTTTGAGGCTATGCCCTCTTGACCTAGCTTCACCTGTCAGTGGAAACATCCTCTCTACTTCTATCTTACCTATTCCCTTCATAATTCTATATGTTCGTATAAGATCTCCCCCCTCATTCTTCTAAATTCCAATGAGTATAATCCCAGTCTACTCAGTGTCTCCTCATAAGCCAACCCCCTCAACTCCAGAATCAACCTAGTGAACCTCCTCTGCACCCCCTCTAGTGCCAACACATCATTTCTCAAGTAAGGAGATCAAAACTGCACACAGTACTCCAGGTGTGACCTCACCAGCACCTTGTACAGCTATAAGATTACCTCCCTGCTTTTAAGCTTAATCCCTTTAGCAATGAAGGACAAAATTTCATTTGTCTTCCGAATTACATGAATTACTGATCAACCTTCTGTAATTCATGCACAAGGACATCCAGGTTCCTCTGCATAGCAGCATGCTGCAACTTTTTACCATTCAAGTAATAATCCTTTTATTGTTACTCCTCCCAAAATGGATGACTTCACATTTATTAACATTGTATTCCATCTGCCAGACCTTTGCCCACTCAATTAAAGTATCTATGTTCCTCTGGTTAGCAAGTGGACACAATTGATACATAGCAGATCAGGTTGTGTGTGCAGTACCCTGACTGTGTTTTATACAGTCTTACAGTAACCCCTCTACTGCTATAGTATATGCATCAACCATTAAAGGAAATAATATCGACCTGTCATGCTACCCTCAGGGACTTGTGAATATGCACTACCATTTCTGCCCACCCGACCAGTCCACTGATATCTTCAAGATTGATGTCTTCAGGGTCTTCCATTATTTCTCAGTCGGGAAAGCCAGGAGCTGTTAACTGAACAGTGATGAGCTTTGTCTTAATTTTACATTTTTCTTATTATTATGTATGACTTCTGTCATTGATGTAGTTGCCATGTTGTGGTGACTTATAAAACTTTTCACTGTATTTTTCATTGTAAACGTACACGTGACAATAAATTTCTATTCTATCTTCTTGCAGTTGACAGCTTTATTCCTCATTATTAGCCACACAGCAATTTTTATGTCATCTGCAAAATTCTTAATCCTCCCCCCCCCCATATTAAGAATGTATATTTGATATCAATCACAAAACTGACGTGAACCAGTACTAACCCCATGGGACCCTACTGCAAACAACTTTTCAGCCAAATAAACACCTATCAACCATAAATAAAGGATAACAAGGGAGAAGATAGGACCACTCAAGGATAAAAGAGGGAACTTGTGCTTGAAGGCAGAGGATGTGGAAGAGATCCTAAATGAATACTTTGCATTGGTATTCATCCAGGAAATGGATATGGAGAATAGTAAGATTTGTGTGGAGCATGCTAATAGTTAGGGCAATTTGAGATCAAGAAAGAAGTGGTGTTGGATCTCTTGAAGACCATTAAGGTAGATGAGTCCCCAGCACCTGATGGTATCTACCTCAGACTATTGAGAGAGGTAAGAGAAGAGATTGCTGGGGTCTTGACTAAGATCTTTGTATCTTCACTAGCCACTGGAAAGGTGAGTAGCTAATGTTGTTCCTCTGTTCAAGAATGGAAATAGGGATAATCCAGGAAACTATTGACTAGTGAGTCTCAAATTGGTGGTTGGGAAGCTATTGGAGAGAATTCTTAGGGAAAGGATATATGCACACTTGGAAAAATATGGCCTAATTAGGGATAGTCAGCATGGCTTTGTGCAGGCAGGTCATATCTTACTAACTTGATTAAATGTTTCAAGGAGGTGACAAAGGTGGTCAATGAGGGTAGAGCAGTAGATGCTGTTTACCTGGATTTGGGTAACAATTTCAACAAGGCCCCTCATGGTAGGCTCATCCAGAAGATTAAGATGCATGGAATCCACAGTGACATGGCCACCTGGTTTCAGAATTGGCTTGCCCATAGAAGAGAGTCATGGTGGAATGGTGTTTTTCAGGCTATGACTAGCGGTGTTCTGCAGTGGTCTGTACTGGGATCTCTGTTGTTTGTGATATATATAAATGACCTAGAGATGAAAATGTAGATAGGGTGGTCTTAGTAAGTTTGCAGATAATACAAAGATCAGTGGAGTTGTGGATAGTGTAAAAGGTTGTTAAAGGATACAGCAGGATATAGATCACTTGTAGATATGGGTGGAGAAATGGCAGATGGAGCCTAATCCAGGTCAGTGTGAGGTGCTGCACTTTGGGCGATCAAATGTTAAAGAAAAGTATACAGTTACTGGCAGCCCTCTGAACAATATTGATGTACAGAAGGATCTTGGGGTTCAAGTCCATAGTTCCCTGAAAGTGGCCACGCAAGCAGATTGAGAGGTAAAGAAGATGTATGGTATGCTTGCCTTTAGTGGTCAGGGAATGAGTGCAAGAGTCAGGATGTCATGTTGCAGCTTTAGTAGAATTTGGTATGGCCATACTTAGAGAATTGCATTCAGTTCTGGTTGCCACATTACAAGAAAGATATCGAGAGAGTGCAGAAGAGATTTACCAGGATGCTGCTTAGATTAGAGAGTATAAGCTATAAGGAAAGACTAGAAAAATGCAAATTGTTTTCTCTTAAGCAGTGGAGACTGAGGGGAGACTTGACAGAAGTTTATAAAATGATGAGATGCATAGGTAGGATTGACGGTCAGAATCTTTATCCCAGAGTTGAAACGTCTAATATGCATTTAAGGTGAGTAGGGGCAAGTTCAAAGGAGTTGTAAGGGCCAGATTTATTACACAGACAGTGGTAGGAGTCTGGAATGAGCTGATGGTGGAGGCAGATACAATAAGGGCATTTAAGGGACTTTTAGGTTAGCACATGAATATGCAAGGAATGGAGGGATATCGACCAAGGGCAGGCAAAAGGAATTGGTTTCATTTGGTGTAATGCTCTTCACAACATCAAGGGTCAAAGAGCCCTTTCTTGTGCTGTACAGTTCAATTATCCATCTTCTAAATTCTTGCTTCAGGATCACAAGCAGAATGATTAATTTCCTATGGCACAACTATAACTGACTATTTCATCAATGGCCTCTCTTCATTAGGAGTAAGACTGCTGATTGCATGATATATCAACTCCATTCACAATTCCTTAGAAGTACAGTGAGCTCACACAAATGGTTGAGTTCAGTGAATGCACCAAAAGACCAAATTCCATCAATTACATCAGCACCCTCAAAATCCATTCAATTCACACTCACTTACCAAAGCGTTCTATAAAACAGGACTGATAACTGACCTTTATATGTTTTACGTTACTCACATGGACCCCTGTTGCAAGCCACACACTCATCTCACAACCCACATACACTTCCAGCTATTCTGCTGCAACAGCCATATCACCCAAACAGATTGTATGACACTTACCGACAGAAATCCATACTGACACGTAGACACTGAATGTTGTTTTGGTCCTTGCAAGGCACTGGAAACACTCAAAACTGCCAGCACACAGAGCTCAAATTTGTACATTTAATGTCTAATCAAGAGTGGTTATGTCAAGATTGGAGCTATATTATGTACCACTTCTGTTCCCAGGCAGATGGTATGACATTCCTCAGCTCTAAAGACCTAACTTGTTTACTTCTAATATCTTCCTATCTACCTCAGTGTCATATTTTGTTTTATAACATTCTTGTAAAACACCTTGGGACATTTTATGACACCAGATGCACTCTATAAATATAAATTGTCAATGTCCTTTCCTGCTCTGTTTCTGCACTAGATGCTATTTCAAGTGTATTTTCAGTCACAAAATCAAATTGAACAAACTTTCATAGTTAACAGCTTTACAGTTTCTTTCCTTATTAGGCAATGTGTGTGGTGTCACTTTCTGACTTGGCTGTTGATCAAGTCATTCAGTATCATGGAATAACAGAAGATTCTTCACTCACAGCAGATGCAGGTAGTTTGGCCATCTGTATACCCATTCCACTTTCATTTCTAATAGTCAGTGATAACAGCACCTCCTTATCTAATATTGACCTCATGATGTGATTAACTTTTGAATGTAATGGTCTTTTTTCCCCATTAGCAGTTCTTCTAGGATGAAGCAGGGTCAATTTGGATATAAAGGAGACGGTTGCTTGACAGATTGTGAGAAGATACAAAATGTCACCAAAGGGATTGATTAATAGTGATAGGTGGAGTATAATGTGGGAAAATATGCACGAAAAACAAAAAAGCAGAATATTTCTGAAAAGGAGAGGGATTGCAGGGTCCTGCAGTATAGAGGAACCTGCATGTTCTTGTACTTGAATCACAAATGCACATGCAACAAATAATTAAGAAGTGAAAATGGCAAGTTAGCCTTTTCATAAGAGGATGGAGTATAACGTTAGGGAAAACAAGTGCACAGGATATTGGTGAGACCACACTATAGTGCAGTTTTGGCTTAAGGAGTGTTCAGGACTGAAAAGCATTGTGGGTTGAAAAGCACCTCACACTTACCCGGATTAAACTCCATCTGCCATTTGTCCACCCTGCAGCTCAGCAGCACCTCTCAAGGACAACTATCCAGCAATTTCCAAGTCCTATGAATGATTTAACATATTGCACTTGCACTGGAAACAGGTTCACAAGGCTGATTCCTGGGGTAAGGGGTTTGTCTCATAAGGAAAGCTTGAGCACCAATAGGCTTAAACTTAGTGGAATTTGGAAGAATGAGAGGTGATTGAATTGAAATGTATAAAATCTTGAATGGGCTTGAGAGGGTAGATAGGATTATCCCACTCATGGGAGAATCTAGAAATCAGAAAGCTGTAGCATGAGGGTCATTAAGTACAGATGGACACAGTGTCAACTTGGGAATTCAGGGAGTAATGGAATTTTAACGGGTTTTGAATTGTTAGGAAAAATTAATCTCTCTCTAACATCGCAACAACTTTGTGCTTAGCATTAACCTACCATTTACTGTTAAAATTAATTTCCTCTCAGTTGAAATCTAGGATAAACAAGTTTCATTCTCTAAGGGTTGCTGCAGTTAGTTAATTAGTTAGCCAGTCATAATTGTCCAGCCACAGATGATTAGATTAGATTACTTACAGTGTGGAAACAGGCCCTTCGGCCCAACAAGTCCACACCAACCCGCCGAAGCGCAACCCACCCATACCCCTACATTTACTCCTTACCTAACACTACGGGCAATTTAGTATGGCCAATTCACCTAACCCACACATCTTTGGACTGTGGGAGGAAACCGGAGCACCCGGAGGAAACCCACGCAGACACGGGGAGAACGTGCAAACTCCACACAGTCAGTCGCCTGAGTCGGGAATTGAACCCAGGTCTCAGGCGCTGTGAGGCAGCAGTGCTAACCACTGTGCCACCGTGCCGCCCAACTAGATGCTGCTAGAAGAAAATATAGGTATACAGGGGTTATAAATGCAAAATAACAGAATCATTAACATAAGCTGCTATCTTAAAAAGTCACAGCAGAAGTTATGACTTGAGCTATTTGAAACTTAACAGGATTAAAAAGCTCAGAGGAATCACAACTATAGCACCAACAAAAGTAAGAAATACTTTTTAAAAGTCTGGAGGAATCTATCGGTGTTAAATTCTTTTCTTCCAATCTATTCAGTTCTTTGGACAAGACAGACCTGTTGGCAGAATAAGGTCTAGAATATTCTATTTAAAATCAAAGGTCATTTGCAGTGAGGGTGGGGGAGTAACCACTGTTGTCGTCAATCTCAATGCCTTTCAGAGGACAAATGCCAGGTGCCTCCTGGGGGAAGTCCAGAATTGGTCTGAGGATATGAAACAAGCTATTTAAACAGCTTTCATCAGGCATGTCACAGATACTGAAGGAGGGAAGGAGAGAGAAGAAGCATCTTGTGCCAACATTTTGATGATTCCAGCTGTCTGTAAATGACTTTGATGTGACATCACGTTGAGCTGAAAGAGACTTAAAAATGTTTAGGTCTTCAGCTTAATCCTGCTGTGAGGGCTGGCTGGTTCAACCTTTTGAAATGTGTTTCCATACTACAAGATTTCCTGGGACATGTATATTTGAACCCGATGGTCTGTGCAGTTTTGAACATGTTAGCCTTTGAGAAAACATTCCATATATCAGAGTTCAGAGAGTGCAGGAACTTGGATTCAATGCTCCCAAGTTGTAAGGAGAGATCCACAGAATTGAACTGATTCTAGAGAATAGATGGATGATGGAGACATGATCCCAGTTATTTTGGTATATGAGAAGAATGTGAATGCAAGTAAATGATTTAACTGGGTCTCTGAGCACAAAGCAAGAGAACAGATTCTAAAATTAACAAGCACTAAATATAGCATGAAGATTAGAAGGCCTTTTCTGTCCCCACAGACCAACAAATGGAACAGACTCTCAGATAAACTAGTCATTACCATGTCAGTTAACAATTTCAGTGAAAGATCTAGATTTGCATCTAATTAGTAATTGATGGCATAAGAAGAATACAAACAAAAATGCTTAAATATCGTGCAGAACATGTACTTTGGTGGCAAATGTTCCTTGAGCAGTTTCCTATGCAAAACCTTGAGAAGTTTCAATATGCCAGAGGTACTTCTTAATTGCAAATTTTTGTTGCTCTCCTTGTTACTGCTTGGAAGATAAAGATGTTGAGTCAAAAGCAAGAGTCGATCCAAGGTAAATCATACAGGCTGCAAAGTTAGATTGGCATCCTGAAGTTATGCTTGACCTGAATTATTTTGCCACTCTTCACTGTCACTGGGACGAAATCCTGAATAGCTTTCCAAACAGCTCTGTGGTTGTGCACGTATAGTGGTTCATAAGACAATACACTGCACCTTCTCAGGAGAATTAGGAAAATGCTGGCTTGGCAAGCAACTTTCACCTTTCAAGAATAAATTTTAAAATGATTCTCTGGAGTTTTGCAGAATCTTCCTTATGAGCAACAATAGGTTGTCATAGCATCCAGAACATTGCAGGTAACCTGTGGAATAATTAACTTATCAATATTTCTGTAATTTAAGCTTCATTCTATGTTGCTTAAAATACTGCCTCTGTTTGTCAGCAAATTTGGAAATCTGTCTTTCTTTTCCATCATCTAAGTCATTTTTAAATGTGGTGAACAGCTGAAGCCTCAACTCTGTCAATGAAAGTACCTGCCTTATATGGCTCCTCTGCTCAGGATAGCTATATATCTGGACTAGAAATCCAGAGCTATTGGCTAATACTTTAGGGATGCTGGTTCAAATCCCACCACAACAAATGGTGAAATTTGAATTGTTACTAAATTTGGAATCAGAAAAGCTAATCTGATTGTCACCATGCAGCTACTGTTAATTGTTGTAAAAGTCCATCAGGTTAATCTGGGACATTTGGCTTGGTCTGACCTACGTGTGATGTCATAGAGATTTACAGCACAGGAAAAATGTCCTTCAGCCCATCATGTCGGTGATCGTCAAACCAAAGCACCTAGCTGTTCTAGTTGCAATTTCCAGAACGTGGCCCATAGCCTTGACATTGCATATAGAACAGTACAGCACAGTACAGGCCCTTCAGCCCATGATGTTGTGCTGACCATTTATCTTAATCAAAGATCAACCTAACCTAGACACCCCTCAACTTATTGCCATCCATGTGCTTGTCCAGCAGTCGTTTAAATGTTCCTAATGTCTCTGACTCTACTATCACTGCTGGCGGTGCATTCCATGCGCCCACCACTCTCTGCGTAAAGAACTTACCTCTGACATCTCCCCTATATCTTCCTCCAATCACCTTAAAATTATGACCCCTTGTGACAGCCATTTCTGCCCTGGGGAAAAGTCTCTGGCTATCTACTCTATCTATGCCTCTCATTATCTTGTTCACGTCTATTAAGTCACCTCTCTTCCTTCTTCTCTCCACTGTGAAAAGCCCAAGCTCAGTCAACCTCTCTTAATAAGACAAGCCCTCCAATCCAGGCAACATCCTGGTAAATCTCCTCTGCACCCTCTCTAAAGCATCTACATCCTTCCTATAATGAGGCAACTAGAACTGGACACAATATTCCAAGGGTGGTCTAACCAGGGTTTTACAGAGCTATAGCAAAACCTCATGGCTATAAACTCAATCCCTCTGTTAATGAAAGCCAAAACACCATACGGCTTCCTAATAACCCTATCAGTTTGGGTTCTAAACTTTTCTTAAATGTTGCAAGGGACTTTGCCTCTATCAAGGCAGCAAGTTCTAGATTCCCCCCACCCTGTTTTTCCTCACATCTCCTCTAGACCCTCTGCGTCTTACTTTAAATTGATACCATCAATCACTGATCCCTCCATCAAGAGGAAAGGATTCTTCCTGTATACCCTATTTACGCCTGTCATAGATATACATCTCAGTTATGTCCTCTCTCAATTGGGAGTTGGTTAGCTCAATTGGTTGGATGGCTGGTTTACAATAAAGCACACTGCCACCAGTGTGTGTTCAATTCCCATGAAGGACTCTCCTTCAAAACCTCTCCCCTCGCCTGAAACCTGGTGTCACTTGGGTTAAGCCACCACCAGTCTATTGGATAGCTTTCTTCTATGGTGATATTACTTAGGGGTGGCATAGTGGCTCAGTGAGTAGCACTGCTGCCCCAGAGCACCAAGCACCCAGGTTTGATTCCAGCCTCAGATGACTGTGTGAAATTTGCACATTCTCCCTGTGTCTTCATGGGTTCCTCAGGGTGCTCTGACGTCCTCCCATAGTCCAAAGCTGTGCAGGTTAGGAGGATTAGCCATGGAAAATGCAGAGTAACAGGGGTAGGGTGGGGGTTGGGATGCTCTTAAGAGGGTAGGTATGGACTCAATGGTCCATATGGTCTGATTCTACAATAATTCTGTGGTAATTACTCTTCTCAATCTCCTCTCCTCGAAGGAAAATAACCCCAGTCTGTCCAACCTGTCTTCATTACAGAAACTGTCTATCCCAGTAAATGTCCTTTACCCTCTTCAGTGCAGTTACATCCTTCCTAAAGTATAAATTCCAGAACTGCACACAATATTCTATCTCAGGCCTACACATTTTATACACTCCTAGAAGAACCTCTCTGCTCTTAAACTTTATGCCTCAGTCAATAAAGGCAAATATTCCATATGCCTTCTTAACCACTTTGTCCACCTGTCTTGAAACTTTAAGAGATGAGTTTACATGCACACCAAGGTCCATCCGATCCTCAGTGTTTCCTACGGTCCTATTGTTCACCATATATTCCTTTGCCTGCCCAAAAACATCACCTCACATTTATCTGGGTCAAATTCCTTTTGCCACTGATCAGCCCCCACACTGCTGATGAATCAGTACTCCTCCGAATTGAACACTGTTGTAGGAAGCACTGAGGTGGTGGGAAGAGCATATAATATACTCAAGGTGGAGGACTTTAAGCCATCACCAAGAGTGGCTTAATAGTATCCCTACTAACTGAGCTGTTCTAAAAGATGCAGCTATGAGACTGGGTCTGCAGCAGATGCTGAGGAAACCAAAAAGAAATAAAATCTACTTGACCTCATCCTCATCATCTACCTACTGCAGATGAGGCTGTCCATGACAGTATTAATGGATGTAACCACTGCACAGTCCTTGTGGAAGCTCTCTCCTCATATTGCTCTGTTACAAAATGGAGCTTTACCACTGCACTCAATATTATAGATTTCAAATAGATCTTAAGCTGGGCTTTTATGAGGTGCTGTGTGCTATCAGCAATAGCAGCACTGTATTCAAGCACAATCTATAATCTCATGGCCCACCATTTCCCCTGCTCTACAATTACCATCATGCTAGAGAACCATCAACCTTCATTCAATGAAGTGTGCAGGAGGGCATGCCAAAAGGAGCACCAACTACATCCGGGTTCAATTCCCGCCTCAGGCGACTGACTGTGTGGAGTTTGCACGTTCTCCCCGTGTCTGCGTGAGTTTCCTCCGGGTGCTCCGGTTTCCTCCGACAGTCCAAAGATGTGCAGGTCAGGTGAATTGGCCATGCTAAATTGCCTGTAGTGTTAGGTAAGGGGTAAATGTAGGGGTATGTGTGGGTTGCGCTTCGGCGGGTCGGTGTGGACTTGTTGGGCCGAAGGGCCTGTTTCCACACTGTAAGTAATCTAATCTATACTAAAAAATGAGATGACAATCTGATGAAGCCACAATACAGGATGACAAGCGTGCCAAACAGTGTAAACAGCATGCAATCTACAGATTAAACAATCTCACAGTCAATGGATCAGATCTATCATCTGCAGTTCTACCACATCCACTCCAAAATGGTGATAGAGAATTAACAACTAACCAGAGGTGGCCTCTATAAATGTCTCCATCCTCCATGATGGGGGAACTCAGCACGTCAGTGCAAAAGACAAGGTTAAAGCATTTTGCATCCATCTTCTGCTAGAAATGATGACCGGATGATCCATCACAGCCTCATCCTGAGGTCCCCAACATCACACAAGCCAGCCTTGTCCCAGTTCAATTCATTCCACCTGGTAACAAGAAACAGCAAATGTATGCATTTGTGATAGTTCATTGAACAGTGGGACTTGATTATCAATCTTCCTGATTAGGGCTGTGACATGCTGAGAAATTAACTGGACTGTAACTCCTTGGTTTCCTAACCCTTGTGTTCCTTAAAGAGTAGAGTGATACTCACAACTATCCAATCTATACCAATGGTTCCCAAATCAAGAGAACTTTGGAAGATTTTAGTTATACTGTCTATGATGTTCTTACCTACTCGCTTTAAATCCTTGTCACACTTTGGTTCCATCTGTTATTCTCAGTACATTTACATCATTTATGTCAATTTTGGTGTATGCCTATCTCTCTTTCAATATTAGTTCTCATCTGTTGAATGGCATGCACACCTGTTTCCAAAACCAGGAATACAAATGCAATGTCTAAAATTATACAGCATGTATAAAATTATATAGCATGTACATGGTTTGATGAAGCAGCTGAAAATGGTTAGAAAATGGTAGAACAGTACCCTGATGAACTCCTGCAGAAATGTCTTGGACCTGAGATGACTGACTTCCAACAATCACAATCATCTTTCCACGTGCCAGGTATGACTCCAACCAGTGGAGCGTTTCCCCTGATTCCCATTGACACTAGTTTTGTTAGGGCTTCTTCATGTCACACTCAGTCAAAGGTTGACATGATGTCAAGAGCATCATTCTAACCTTACCTATTGAGTCCGGCTATTTTCCCCATGTTTGGACCAAGACTGCGATGAGGTCAGAAGCTGAGTGGCTAGTTTTCCTTGGGAAATGCTTCTTGATATTACTATCAACAATCCCTTTGTTGGTGGTCAATGATTGGCTGATGGGGCAGAAATTGGTTAAATTGGATTTGTCATACTTTTTGTCACCTTTCCACATTGTGAATATTCACTTAGCCAGATAGGTACCGGTGTTGTAGCTGGTTTGGAATAGTTTGCTTAGGGGCGTACCTTGTTCTGGAGCGCAAGTCTTCACTATTGCAGTTGGGGTGTTGTCAGGAACCCTAGCCTTTGCAGTATCCAAAGCCATCACACAGTTCTTTAGTCAGTGTGAATCAAACTGGCTAAAGACTGGCATCTGTGATCTGAAGGATCTCGGGAGGAGACTGAGATGGATCATCTGCTCAGAACCTCCAGCTTAAAATGGCTGCAAATTATTCAGCCTTGTCTTTTGCACCTGATCGCCAACCCATCATTGAGGGTACAGATATTTTCAGCCTTATACTCTGGTGGTTTTTTTTTATTCACCTCATAGGCCTGTGCCAACATTTATTGCCAATTCTGAGATGCCCTTGGGAAAGTGGTGGTGAGCTGCTGCAGTCCATATGCTCCACAATGCCCTTAGGGGGGAATTCCAGGATTTTGACCAAGTGACAAGGAAGGAATAACGATATATATATTTGCAGGTCAGGATAGTTCATGGTTTGGAGAAAAACTTGCAGGTGGTGATATTCCCATGTTGTCTGCTGCTCTTGTCTTTCTAGATTGAAATTATTGTGGGTTTGAAATATCTGTGGTGCATCTTGTAGATAGTACACACTGCAGCTACTGACTATTGGCGATGGAGGGAATGGATGCTTGTGGATGCAGTGCCAATCAAGTAGGCTACTTTAGGGAAATGGGTGAGATTAAATGGACCTATCGTTCCCAAAGCACTGCATCAGAAAGTTTCCTCACCTCGTGACTGGATCTGGAAACAAAAGCAATTATTATTAGTCAACTTCTCCAATATCTTTTTATCATGTCACTAACTAGGACATCAAGTAAAGAAAAATTTATATTTCTAAGAATAGTTATTTTCATCATCACTGGATGTTTCAACACACTTTACAGTCAATACCATAATATGTATTCACTTGTTGTAATACAGAACACACTTACTTTCCACAAAGGAACTCCCAAAACAATAACCAGATGATGACCAGATAATGACTAGATGATCTTTTATTATGATGTCAATTGAGGGGAAAGTGTTGGCAAGGGCACCAAGGGTCAGTCCCATCTCTTTTTCAAAATCATGACATAGAATTGTTCACATCCACCACAAAAGACAAACTGTGCTTTGGCGTAACATCTCATCTGAAAGGTAACACCTCCAACAATGCAGCACACACTCAATATAGTTTTTGAGTGCCAGCCTTGAATGTAGTGCTCAAACCTTGTGAATCATGGGCAGGAGAGCTGACAGATGAACTAGATAGACCTTGATCAATTTTCACCTTGGAATTCCTTTCTTCCTATTGGAGTATCGTTAAGTAGGACAAAGGAAGAGGAGGCTCTCCAGTTTAGTCAGTCTGTGCTGGTTATTGTGAACAGCGATCCTATCAATCCCATTCTCATTCTTTTTCCAGTTGCTGTAACTTTTTTTCTCTTCGAAGGAAACTCTTGAATCTATATCTATGATCAATGTATTCGAAATCTGAGCCACTCATTGTGTAAACAATTTTTTCTTCATGTTGCTTCTGGTTGTTTTGTAAATCCCTTAGGTTTGCACTCTCTTGTCCTTCAACCAGTGAAAACATTTTCAATTATTTCCCCTGTTTAAGGCCATCACGATTTTAAACACCTCCATCCAGTCTCCTCTCAACTTTGTCTGTTCTGAAGAGAACACCTGCAGTTTCTTCACACATGTAACTTCGCTGTGGGCGGCACGGTGTCACAGTGGTTAGCACTGCTGTCTCACAGCGCCTGAGACCCGGGTTCAATTCCCAACTCAGGCGACTGACTGCATGGAGTTTGCACGTTCTCCCCGTGTCTGCGTGGGTTTCCTCCGGGTGCTCCGGTTTCCTCCCACAGTCCAAAGATGTGTGGGTCAGGTGAATTGGCCATGCTAAATTGCCCGTAGTGTTAGGTAAGAGGTAAATGTAGGGGTATGGGTGGGTTGCGCTTCGGAGGGTCGGTGTGGACTTGTTGGGCCGAAGGGCCTGTTTCCACACTGTAAGTCTAATCTAATCTAATCTAATCTAATCTAATCTAACAGCTGCTTTCCAAGCAAACCTGGTATCAGTCTGCCCTTGGTGAAAGGGAAGGAGCATATAGACAAAATTGTGAGGCAGCCTGAGTCATGCGGTGGAACAAATAGATTTAGGGCAGTCTGAGTGAACTGCTATAAAAGTAAAAGGTGGGCACAGTCTAAGAGAGCAGCTGATACTAATGAACCCTAGAAGGGTATCAACAGTAGAAGTAAATTCGGAATCATTTTATACAACATGCAGTGAATTCTGTAACATAACTAAAGGCAGTGGTAATTTATGGACAACAAGATCCCATAAATTGCACTAAATTGATTTTTTAAAAAAATAATTCAAGAGATTTGGGCGATGCTGGCTGGGTGGTATTTTATTGTTCATCCCTACTTGCCTTTGAGGAGGTGGCAGTTTTTCCTTGAAGTATTGCAGACCATCGAGTGTAAGAATGACCACAGTGCTCTTATAGAGGGAGTTGCAGAGTTTTGACCCAGCGATACCGAAGGAAAGGTGATACGTTTTCAAGTCTGGATAGTGGTCTACTTGGAGAGGAACTTGCAAGTGGTAATGTTCCCATGACTCTGCTGCATGCCCTTCCAAATGGTGAACTAAATGTTTGTGGATGTGTTGCTAATCAAGTGGGCTGCTTTGTCCTGGATGATGTGCAGCTTCTTTGTGTTGCTGGAGGCTGCACCATCCAGGCAAGAAAGGAGTATTCCAAAGCACTCCTGACTTGTGCCTTTCAGATGGTGGGCAAGTTTGGAGTGAGTATGTTGCTGCAGGATTCCTAGCCTCTGATCTGCTTTTGGTAGCTACTCTTTATATGGCTAGTCCAGTTCATTTTATAGTCAATGGTAACCTCAGGATATTGATAATGGAGGAGTCAATGATGGTAATGTCATTGAATGTCAAAAGTTAGTTTCTGTCATGTTGCAGATAATCATTGCCTGGCACTTGTATGACTCAAATGATTCTAAGACTGGAAATCATCCATTTGGATATGGATTGCTTCAGTACTTGATACATGCAATCATCAGTGGACTTTCCATTTCTGGAGAGAAGGTCATTGCTGAAGCACCTGAAGATGGTTAGGCCTAGGACACTACTTTGAGGAACTCCTGCAGAGATGTCCTGGAGCTAAGATGACTCACTCCCAACCACCACAACCATCTTCCTATGTACCAAGTATGACTGAAAACAATGAAGAGTTTCCCCCCTCATTCCCTTTGACTCCAGTTTTGCTAGAGGACCTTGATGCCACATTCGGTCAAATGTGGCCTTAATGTCAAGACCAGTCCCTCTCACCTCACCTCTGGAATTAAGCATTTTTGTCAATGTTTGAACCAAGGTTCTAATGAGGTCAGGAGCTGAGTGGCACTAGTAGAACTCAAACTGAGCATTGATGAGTAAGTTATTGCTCAGTAAGTCTTACTCGATAGCAGTATTGATGACATATTTCATCACTTTACTGATGATCAAGAGTATATTGACAGGGTGATAATTGGTTGGGACAATTGGCAACTCCTACAGAGATGTCCTGGAGCTGAGATAAATGATCTTGAACAACTATAACCATCTTTCTCTGTGCCAGATCTGACCCCAACCAGCATAGAGTTTGTCCCCTGATTCAGATTGATTCAAATTTTGCTTGGGCCCCTTGATGCTGCAGTCAGTCAAGTGTGACCTTGATGCCATGATAAACTCCCCTCTGGAGATCAGCTCTTTTGTCCATGAAGTGAACCCAGGCAAGTATGCGAGAGGTAGTACCACTGTGATATCAGTAATGCTGCATTGGTAGCTGCTATGAAGTGACAGATATTGATAGCACATAAAACATTTAATGGAAAATCTTGGTTTGGAACTGTCTGCATGACAGTCTTGTGCAGTGGCAACCTTACTACGCTGATTCACACTCAGAATAATGTGAAGCATTGAGTAGACACTGGCAGATACCCTGGAAGAGACCATGATCATTTATCCTCTTGTACCTGGAATAATGTTCTCTTGAATCATCCACCTCTGCTGTCCAGGCTGCATTTGTCAGTTGGGTTGGCTTCATGTAGCCATCCACATAGAAGAGAGTTTCCCTTCTCCTGGATAGCCTTCAGGAGGCATTGTTAAAATGTGTTGTTGTTTTTTGGACTGATCTCTAACATCTCCGGTTTAGGGTGGTGGTGATGAATAGAGGTTGAGTGATGCTCCTGCAATGCAGAAAGTGAGGTGCTACAGGTGCCTTCTAAGTATAGTACCTGGATGTTGGAGACTAGAAAGTCCCTGCCCAAAACACTTGGCCAATTACCACATACAAATATAAAGAGCTGAGAACACAAAACGTGCAGGAAAACCCGTCATGTCCTTGTGTGGAATTCCTTCCCATTTTTACACATACCTCAACACAATCTCAAAGAAAAGTTCCACTGACAGTATCCCCAAAGGATGGCAATTTGAGAGCTCAAACTCCCTAAGTATCAGAATTGCTAACCTAGATTATGTAATTAATTCCTGGAATCAGATTTAACCCCACAACCTTTTATGCAGAGAGGTGAATATTATAAACCAAGCTAATCCTCATTGTTTAGTCTTACCTGAAATGTATGACCAGAAAATACCAGAAAAGGACTGTTTGAACTGTGGAATTGTACCCTACTGTCTATCAGAAGAGGAGGGGACAAAAAGATTTTTTTAAAAACATATGTTATTTTGTCATGGTTGCTGTTTGTTAAATCTAGTGGGATCGGAAGAGACTGTTGTAACGATCTGGATTGGGACTTTGTCATCTCTGCGATTTGCCGACTCAAAGTCTTTTCTGTCCTGAGACTGATCAGTAACAATGCAAAGTCTAGCTGCTTTTTATAGCAACAGATGCTTTTTCCATTTATAGTGAAGGCTTCATTGTCAGGCCTGGAATGTATGGAGAAATGATACCGTGGCATGCCTGAGACAGCTGACCAGAGATAAAAGATCTCTGTTCCAGGCATCGTGTGCCCATTCTCTACTCAACCTCTGTTCCTTCCCCTTGTGGTCTTCCATCTCTGACTGACACTCAAACATGGCACCCAAGAAACCTGACCCTAAAAAAGAGGAACCAAAGAAGGAGATGAAGCCTGTGGAGCCAGAGGTTCCCAAAGAGCCAGAGTTTGACCCCAAGAAAGTAACTGTGAGTACACCTCCACCTTCGACATGACATGTCTTGGGACTGACAAGGGAAAGTTACAACAAAGAATGAAAAATTTAAGCATGTTTAACATCTGAAATTAATGATAATGAAACTTTCAGGGAGAGGTTTTTTTCGTTTGGGTGATATGCTTTATTGCAAAGGTTGGAAGGGGCCAGGTTACAAGATTAGGATAAGGTTGGCGTGGTGGATTGGTAGTAGGAGAACTTACTGAGGAGTGGTAGCGGTAATGTTTAGTGGGTAATATAGTAGGGCAGCTACGGTATTGAACTAACTGGAACTGAATATAAGAAATTGGATAACTTGTAATAGTAAGATGGACTTTTGATCTTCTCGTTTAATATTTCCTTTGCTGTGAATTTAGACCTGAAAAACATATCATTAGGTCTGTCAGAATGTTGTGACCTAGCAGGGAGGGGAACCATGTGACAGAGAGCTCCAGTTACGGGTTTTAACAACAGCAGTGATGAAATAGTGGCAGAACTTTGCAGGGTTGGAAATACTATGTGGTTTTCTATTACTATAGTGTAATGTGAGTTCTCAGGGCACTCCATTACTTCTTCTATCAGGCAGCACAACTGTGAGTTACATAAGGACTTATCAGCAAAGAATAGATATTCACGTTGGCTAGACTCCCTATAATATCTAAGTTGTTGTAGCAATTTGTACATCAAACCTAGGACGAACTGATTTGTTTGATGCTATGTGCTAATTTTAAAGGAACATTCCAAAACTACACATGCTAATGTGGTGGCAGCATTAGCCACAAACAAAGTCTTAAAAGTAAAGTCTGTCTTGAACAAATCATGAGAAATTTGAATGCTAAAGCAGTACTAAATAACTATTCGTGCCCCTTGCTCTTCCTGTTAGTTACTTTGGAATGTTTTATTACAAGGTTTAATCAAAAGTGTGGCAAGGCCTATAGCATTTGATGGGTTGATGCCAGGGGATCTTTATTCAGAATCTAACTTGTACTATATCTGACCTGACAATATTTGCTAGAGCAGTATGGAGAAAGCTTATCCTGTTACCAACACTTCCAGTTATGTTTTAGGAGAGTTTAGTGCTGCCATGAATCAGATATGTTCATATGCTTCTGTTTGTGAAATGTAACAGCTAGACCCTGGTGAGCTTCCGCAAGTGACAATGGTTTCAGATGGGGTACTGCAAAGCTGTCTGGTGAGGAGGGAGGAACTGGCTCCCTTTCTTTATTCAACAAACCCTTTCATTGGTCAGAACACAGTGAAGTTATTAGTTATTAAATGTGAGATGAAATAATAATGCAACACATATAGCCCAGATTTGAAATTAGAATTGAATACAAAGAAAAGACAGAAGTTGAAAAGAAATGGATCATTCTCTGAGTCATTCATGAAGAGTAGTTAGTGAACACTGACTGTTACAGTGGATGTTACTGCTAGCCTTGATGTTATGGTTAAACTTTGCAGGTTGATTGAAATTCCTTTGTCCTGGTTTCTCTCATCAGTGGTTGACTGACAGCAGTCAGACTGAGAGAGTCCTTTTTCATACTGTTATTTTCTCATTTTCATTTTCCATTCTGTTTTCCCTTTATCTGACTTGCTAGCTCGCTGGTTACGAGCACTCAAAGTAAGTGACAAACTTCCCTTTCTTTACCTGCATTGTAGGTATGTTAACTGGCTATTCTCAAAGCAGTGATCTTCACAGTGTACTAGGATATGAAGCTGCTAACACATAGAGACCAGAGTCGAAACTCACTGTGTATTCTTGAAAGAGAAATTTGTGTCCTGCTGTCCTTTTCAATCATGATATTTACTGTCCGAGATATGCAGAGGGCATTACAGTTCAGTTTACAGTAGGTTTTGTTTCCTATATAAACTCCATCCCTTTGAAGTTTTCTTGACATTTCAGGGCTCCTCTCTTTCCAAACAGCATCTGAATTTCCATCTGCAGTCATTTTGGCTGTATTAATTCTCTTTCAAAAAGCACACTTTTAAATTAAAGTTCATTGTATCCTTAAGTAATCCAGCGTCATAATCCATGGCCTTGGCAGAAGCAGAAAATCGACTTAAAACCTACTTTGAACTAACCAACAGATTTAGTTTTATTTTACTCTTTAACTGAAACAGCTAATTAATTCATCACCAATTTAACTTCTCTCCAATTATAAACAACAGCTTGCACATATACAGTACCCTTAATACAGTAAAATGTGCTAAGGCACTTTATTTGACCATTATCAAGTAAGATTTGGCATCAAACTGCATAAGTAGACATTGGGTGAGGTGACCAAATAAAAGGCCAAAAGCTGGACATTGAGGATGATGTCAAAGGAGGACAAAGGGAAAGAGACATGAGGGAGTTTCCAAAACTTGTTGTGCTGGTAGTGGGGGTAGATGAAACAATTCACATATTAGTAACAAATTCAGATACATAGCTGGTGAGATCGGAAGGATTTTGAAGTCTTTATTAAGATTGAATTGAGAACCTTATGTTGAAAGATATTGCATTTTTTAAAAAGCACTTTATAGCAAATTCATCAGATTTTCAAGATTTGTCATATATATTCAAATGTCTCAGCCAACCTGTGTACAGCAAGATCCCAAAAAGTTTATTTGATATCCCGTATTGATCACTCTTTGTATGAGATAGTTTTTTCTGAAATTATACGTAAGATTGTTTCACAACTTTGAGTTGCATCCTCCTGACCTACTTTCACGATCTACTTTAAAGTGATTATGTGAATAATCACCTTTTCCATTCCCTGAAATATCTTGTCTACCTCTATATAATGACCTCCTTTCTGAATTGAGAATGGGAACATGATTAGGCCATTTAACCCACTCAATGAGATAAATTGCGACCTGTATTACTCCTTAGGGCTGATTCTTCTGCTTTTTTTTTCATGAAGTGCCAGTTTTGAAAATTTTTTGGAGGGTTTGTTTTCAGAAGGTCTAGCAGGTTTCTTGCTATATCTCACCAACATCATCTCATTAACTACCCAACCCTCTTGTCCAATTATCGCCCTGTCTTATCAAATGTCATTCCAGGAACAAGGTTTGTGAAGGTTTGTAGCTCAGGTTGAGGTTTAGGGTGTAGGTTTGCTCGCTGAGCTATAGGTTTGATATCCAGACGTTTTATTACCTGGCTAGGTAACACCATCAGTGGCAACCTCCAAGTGAAGCGAAGCTGTTGTATCCTGCTTTCTATTTATATGTTTGTCCTGGATGGAACCCCAGGAACCCCATCCAGGACAAACATATTAATAGAAAGCAGGAGACAACAGCTTCGTTTCACTTGGAGGTCACCACTGATGGTGTTACCTAGCCAGGTAATGAAACGTCTGGGTATCAAACCTACAGCTCAGCGAGCAAACCTACATCCTATTCCAGGAACAATTCACCAATCTTGGAATTGACTAGCATTCCTGGCTTCAGTGACACTTTTAAAAGGTCATTGTGTACCTGGACAAACACTGCCAGTTTGGAAGTGCCCTGCACAGTTCCTGACATTTGCCCTGAACGTGGCAAATAATGATTTGGTGCCCTGCTTTGCCGGCCAGGATCTGGAAGTCCTGCTGGCCTGGCTCATGCACACGCAGCAGGTCCTCTTCCCACAGGGCGGGTAGTGGAGGCCATGGCACCTGAGTGTGCCAACCCGGGCTAAGGTTACTACTCAGGTCAGTGCAATCTCAATCATCTGGATAAATGCCCAGCACTGTAGGAAGAAAATTCAATGAAAAACCTCCCACTGCCCCCCCTCCTCCAAAACCCTGCCGCAGCAAGTGCCACCATCTTCTCTCCAACATCTCACACTCACTCATTCTCTCTCTCTCTCTCTGTGTGCTCCAATACCCACCTCCCGTCAAAGGCTTAAGCTCTACCATTCTCATCATTGCCTGCAACATCTTCCCTCCCTCTCTATGACCCATCTCAACACACTGACAGCAGTGACCTCCGAGCAGCCTACTCACTCACTCAGGACACCTCTACATTGCTGTGCCACCCACTTTCATCTTCTTTAATACCTTCCTCTCTAATTCCATGAGGGAAACAGACTGCCATACCGCAGAAAGAGTTAAGATGCTGGTGGGTTGCTTTGGGTCCTCATGCCCTCTATCTGAAAGGGATCTTGGCTCTGATTGCCCCCAACTGGCTGACTGACCATGACCAAGCCCCTGGGCTGGTTTCGGAAGCTGCCCTTGGTTTACCCCCTGAGTAAAGGCTTGACTTGACTGAGGACCACAAACAACAATGACAAGCTTCTTGGATTAGTACCTAACTAAATGGCAAGGCAAGACAGCAATACTATGAGCGTGGCACCTTTGGTGGAGGTGACAGAGAAGAAAAAAAGATAAGGCAAGGCAGAGATGCTGTGAGCATCCAGGTGGGCTCAGAGTGAGCGAGCATTTTGACAGCAAGTGAATACTTGAGACAAATCCTTGCAGGACAAAACAAAAATCTCTCCATCCTTTCCTCATAACTCAGAAACCTGACAGAGAGTAGGGCATTGGGAGAAGTGGGTTTGCTGCTGGAGCAGGGAAGATTGTGAAAGAGCAAAGAAAGCAGTCAACCTTACAAATTCATCTCTTTAAGAACTTGAGAAATAGAAGCAGGTATAGGCAATTCTGTCCTTTGAACTTGCTCTCCCAGTCAATAAGATTATAGCTGATCTTTTTCGAGAACTCTACTTTCCTACCCTATTCCCATCTTTCTTGATCCTCTTTGCATTCAAAAATCAATCTATAGCTTCTCTGTTTCTTGTTGACCCACTGCCCAAGAAGTTAGTGTTGAGGGCCACAAGAAGGAAGACATTATGGGGAAAAAGATTACAAGGTAAATTAGGCAGAGGGGAGGATGGCACACAGGTGTATGTATTGAAACCCAGAAAACAATTCAAAAGCTAAGAAGTTCTTTTCAGTTGACAATTGGGAGATGCTGAAGCCATGCCTTAACGTACAGTCTTCTCATCTCCCTGCCTCACTGCTTGTAGATATAAAAGTTTGAATTCACTTAAGAACTGATTCAACAATGGCTCCTTCCCTGTTGCTATCAGACTTTTGCATGGACCTCTCAAACATTAATTCTGATCTCCCCCTCTCTGCATTTTCTCTGTGTCTGTAACTCTGTATCCTGCCCTCTGTTCTGCTACCCTGTTGCACTTTGTATGATACAATCTAATGGTACAACATGTAAAACAACACTTTTCGCTGTATCTTGGTACATGTGACAACAACAGATCAATCAATCAGTCAATCCAAATCAAGCAGCCATGAATTCGAGCCTTATTTAAGATTGGAACATGTGAGCTTGATTAACACTTGAGTGCAATTCCAAAGGACTGCTGAACTGTCGAAGAGGTGCTGCGATCAGCTGCTAAACCAAGGCATTGGTATGTCTTACGTGGCTCAGTATCAAATGTTATTTGGATGGTTTATTACATTACAGGCATTAAATTAACATAGTTGTTGTTATGAGTCCAAGACAAAGAATACCATTGTGGTTTTTCTGATGTTTCTCATTTTTATAAAAGGTTGACTTTTGGAGAAATTTCTACCTGACACGTATATTTTCTTTCCATTCCAGCTTGAATTCACTGCTGATCAGATTGAAGGTAAGGATGTAAACAATATCAAGCCCGTAAGACCATAAGACATAGAAGCAGAAATTAGGCCATTCAGTCCATCGAGTCTGCTATCCCATTCAATCATGGCTGATGTGTTTCTCAACCCCATTTCCTGTCTTGTCCTATAACTCTTGATTACCATACTGTTTAAAAATCTGTCAATCTCAGCCTTGAATATATGTAACCACTTAACAGCCCTCTGCAGTAAAGAATCCCAGAGATTCACTGTCATCTAAAAGAGGAAATTCCTCCATGTCTCTGTCTGAAATAGTGACCCTTTACTCTGAGATTATGCCCCCTATCCTTGACTCTCCTATTAGGGGATATAACCTCGCAGTTTCTCAGCCCCCTGAGAATCTAATAAACTACAATAGGGTCTCCTCTTACTCTTTGAAACTTCAATGAGTACAGGCAAATCTACTCAACCTCATCTCTTCAGAAAAATCTCTCTGTACTGGGATCATCTAATGAATATTCTATAGACTACCTCCAATGCCAGCATACCTTTCCTTAGACAAGGAGACCAAAGTATTCTATTTTAGTGAGTTTAATTAGTACCTTGCCTAGGTTTAGCAAGTTGACCCTGTTTTCAGACTCTATTCTATTTGTAGATAAGTGCTTGATGACTGGTACAGTCACAATGGGCTGAAGGGCCCCTTACCATTCTGTAAAATTCGATCACAATGACTCTATGACTAATTTTACCTTCCCCCAACGTTGACAAGGAACTGACTTTGAACCATTGGCATTTTGCATCAACATGGCTAAAATGAGTATCTCGGAGGTGAACAGGAAATCAGAAGGTTTCACAAAATGTTTTCACGTGGCATTTCTTCCCATTCTTTTTCTTTCAGATTTCAAGGAGGCATTCACCCTGTTTGACAGGACACCCAATTCAGAGATGAAGATCACTTATGGCCAGTGCGGTGATGTTATGCGCGCTCTAGGTCAGAACCCAACCAATGCAGAAGTTATGAAGGTCTTAGGAAGACCCAAACAAGACGGTAAGTGAGTGAAAGGAAGAGCATAGATAGACACAGAAAAGCAAAATAACCCTGTTTGGTAAAAGAACAATCATTGTTCTTTTTGAGGAGGGTGAGAATGATTACATTAAGCTCAAATTTGACTAAATATGGCACTAAAGTGTTCATTCAAAATTGAATTCAATGGGAATTGAGGGGAGGTGAGGAACAGTTACTCCTTTCATTACTAGTTACACCACGGCTGTAATTTGTAATATGTAACTGCTGCAGTCCATATGACAAGAGATTCCCACAGTATTGATCATAGTCCTGTTCATTAAAAATGTATTAATCACACATAAAGTTAGAACATTCTCTGCTGGAATGGATTCTATAATGATATGAGCATTTATACATCCTCCAACCTCAGTTAAATGCCAATGTTTTAGCTTGAGCTGCCACTTAACAATCAACAATGGACAATATATCATTTAGACAACTGGCTAGGTTTAGAATGGACTAGATGTGGAGTGGCTGGTGTTGCATTGGGGTGGACAAAGTTAAAAATTACACAACACCACGTTATAGTCCAACAGGTTTATTTGGAAGTACAAGCTTTCGCAGCGCTGCTCCTTCATCAGGTAGCTAGTGGGGCAGGATCAGAGGACACAGAATTTATAGTAAAACATCAAAGTGTCACGCAACTAATGCGATGTATTGATCAAACCCAGATTGCTGTTAAGTCTTTAATCACTTAGAATGAGGTTGCAGGTTTTAATTCATTAATATGTAAATCCCAGAACTTCTTTCAAGGCACAGTCTTGAGATAACTTAAGATTTTATAAAAAACAGACATCTCGCTCAGAAAATGTATTAAAGATGTGAGGTTAGTGTTTATCTGTACCCTAACCTTGAATCAGACTGGTTTTATTTCCAAAGTAGGAATTGATAAGATGCCACATGGACTGACTGCCTACAGATTGTGTGCTTTTTGAACAAAATGGAAGGTATTTGCAAATACAGATTCATCCCATAGACTTACATGTGTGTGCGCATGTGAGGGAGAGAGAGTGAGAGTGTGTCTGTGTGTGGGAGAGAGGGAGAGAATGTGTAAATGTGTCTGTGAGAATGTGTGTGCTTGACAGAGTGCATGCGAATGTGACAGAGTATATGCCTGTGAGAGGGCAGGCGCGTGAGTGTGAGTGTAGCTGTGTCTGAGAGTGCGTGTATGAGACAAGGTCTGTGTGAGTGTGATCATGTGTAAGCGTGTGTGAATGTTTGCTTGTGTGTGTGAAGTTTATAGTGTAGTGGGGTCACCTGTAGCGTGACATGAACCCAAGATCCTGGTTGAGGCCATCCTCATGGGTACTGAACTTGGCTATCAGCCTCTGCTCAGTGACTCTGCGTTGTTGCATCGCATCAGTTGTACAACAGTTCAATTTTTTACAATAAATTCTGTCGTATGATCCTGCCCCACTAGCTACCTGATGAAGGAGCAGCACTTCAAGAGCTAGTACTTCCAAATAAACCTGTTGGAATATAACCTGATGTTGTCTGATTTTTAACTAGAATGGACCGTTAAAGCAGCATTAGAGGGCTGTATGTGAAGTAGTCTGAATCTTAATGAAGTAAGGATTACCATTTAATGTTGAGTGTTTCAGCTACTCAATGACTAATTCAACCTCAAAACTAGCCAGGAGATTGTTAGCTAACTGTACATCTGTGGAGGAAAACATCAGTTGTGTCTGATGCTGTTCAATAAGAGCTTAGATTTGCTGAATAAGCAGCGATATAGAATCCAGTTAGGAGGCAAAAAGTTATTCAGCATCATTAGGAATGTCTCAATGTGGGCTGAAAATCAAGATTTGGAATGGCCCTGAGTTTAAGGGAAGATAGAATGAAAGCAGAGGTATCTGTCCGTGGGAAACCCAGAAATATGGAGAAATATTAGATATCCTGTCAGCTTCATTGGGAGGATCTGATTAGAATATTTTAGATTGAGTTATTGATCTTGAAGTAAAAGGAACTAGCCGAGGGCCATTTGGAATGGTTTGTGACAACCAAGAAGATTGAGGATTGTGGAGACTGAAGGGGTGAGTCCTCAAAACGTGACAGAGAGGCAGGAAGGAGCGATCATAGTGTTTTTGTAAGAAATCACAATAAAGAAAAGATCATAGAGGGTTTCAGGGTTGATTGGGAAAGCGATCATGAGGATATAGCATAGAGGAAGATGTAGCCAGGCGGAATTGATCCAAACAGGCAGATCAGGAAAAGGGAAGAGGCCAAAGGGGCAAGTTAACAGGAAGTGTTTTGGAAGGAGACTGCTTTTAAATACAGGGAGGAGAGATCAGGAATGGATTGATTGCATCGATAGATAAATCTCTGGAAGGGTGCTTCCAGGAGGTGATTGTGTTGGAAAGATCGTAGGAATATAGGGCTTACAAGTAGAAGTAGGCCATTCAGCCTTTCAAGCCTGCGCCATCATTCATAAGGTGGTAGTTATGGTTCCAGTTGTACTTTCCTGTTTTTCCTTATAACCCTTGATTCCCTTGATAGTCAGAAATGTATTTAATTAAATCTTAAGTAAGTTGAATGACCCAGCTTCCACTGCTCATTGGGGAAGTGAATTGTACATATTAACAATCCTCAGAGATAAGAAAATCTCAATTCCATTTTTAAAATGAGACATCTTATTCTTTTTTTTAATAGATATTTTTAGTGAAAATTTAACATTTTTATAAGTTTACAAAATTAAAAAAACCCAAGTATAAACATTGATATACAATTAAATCTTAAATAAATAATAACCAAAATTTAAGAAAAGAAAAATACCGAGAAAAAAAAACTGTACTAACTACTAATCTAACCTACAACTAACCAGAGTGTATAATTAAGTCTCTTACATTATTTAAATAAGAGAAAGAGAAAAAAAAACAACGGATAACACAGAAATTGGGTAGTGAGATATCTGCTCAGAATGTATGAACATCAAATGTAACAAAACCCGTATTCGTGCGGGATTCCTCTCCCAAGTGGCCCCGGACCAGCCAGGTTCGCCATCTCTATTAAGTAAAAGCCCTTGTTAGGATGGCCGAAATATCTGTATTTATATAATTCAAGAAGGGCTGCCATATTTTATGGAATAATTCGCCTTTTGGTGCACCATATTTGTAAGAGAGTCAAGGGGAATATATTCCATAATTAATCTGTGCCAATTTGAAAGTCCAAGGGGGCCCTCAGCCACCCAGTTCACCAAAATATTTTTCCTTGCACAGAAAAAGAGAATAGAAAGTAATCTCTTCCCGTGCATATCCAGAGAGGGTAAGTTCGAAAAGCCCAAAAGGAGAGATACAGGGTCCACTCTAATTTCCGTTCCTAAGATTTCTGTCAGGGTACTTGCTTCTTTAGTCCAAAATCTACGGATCTTATGACAGGTCCATAGGCAATGTACAAGAGTGCCCACCTCTATTTTACATTTGGGACACATTGGAGATGCTCCTGCCTTAAATTTTGCTATTCGGTGCTATATGGGCCCTATGAAGTATCTTCAGCTGAATAGCTTGAGTTCTGTTGCAGATGGTGATTCTTCTGGCATTTTCCCAAATATCATTCCACGTTTCCATAGAGATTTCCAGTCCCAAATCCTGATCCCATGTTTTAAGCAGATTGTCCATATCTCCTCATACTTCATCATGTAGTAAATGATAAATAGTACTGTCAGAAGATATCCCCATTGGCCGTAGCACTCTACATTTTCTATTTGATTTATAAAGACTATCTAGTAACGTAGTCTTCTTCTGTATGTAATCTCAAATTTGGAAATATCGAAAGAGGTCTCCATTAGGTAATCCGAATTTTTGACGCAGCTGTTCAAAAGACATCAGGACCCCTTCTTTAAATAGATCCCCTAAACAAGAGATACTCCTGGATCTCCAGAGTTTGAAAGTGGCATCTGTAAACCCCAATTGAAATCCCCATGCTCCCACTATCGGAGCATGGGGGATGCTTATGTGGGTTGTCCTCACTTTGCCACATTATATTCCAAGCTTTAATTGTGTTTAGTGTTATAGGGTTTTTACAGTGATCTGTGATGATTTTCCTCTTGTCTGAAAATAAAAGGTTAATAAGTGGGCATTTTACTTGAGAAGCCTCTATGTCCAGCCAGATTGATTGTGGGTCAGACAAGACCCAATCAGCTATGTAACTTAATAGGGAACTTAACTGATATTTCCTAAAATCTGGGAAGTCCAATCCTCCCCTCACCTGTGGAAGCTGTAGCTTCTTCAGCTTAATGAGGGGCCGTCTATGATTCCAGATAAAGGAACCGAACCAGCCATATAATTTACGTAGAGCCATCCTCGGCAGCATCACCGGAAGCAGTCTCATAGGGTATAGGAGACGGGGCAGGACATTCATTTTAATTAGTGCTATTCTACCCAGCCAGGAAATTGGAAGGTCTCCCCATTGCTGGAGGTCCTGCCTTATCCTTTCTAGTAAATACACAAAGTTAGCCTTGTATAACTGACCAAATACTGGGGTAATAAAAATGCCTAAATATAAGAAACCCTCCAGGGACCACCGAAAGGGAAAGTGGGATCCGTCCACTAAGTGGGGTATCCTAGCAAGGCCACCCATTGCATAGCCTCCGATTTTGAGAAATTAATTTTATAGCCTGAAAATGCACTAAATGTTTTAATAACTAGGATTAAGCAAGGCACGGAAATCAGAGGATTACTGAGAAATAGAAGAACATAATCTGCATAAAGGATAATTTTATGTTTACCTATACCAATCCTTGGGGCTGTTATATTAGGATCAGCCCATATAGCTTCTGCTAGTGGCTCAATTATTAGCGTAAATAACAATGGTGAGAGAGGACATCCCTGATGGCAGCCCTATCCACACTGAAGCTATCCGAGCCTAATCCATTGGTAACCACAACTGCCTTGGGATTACTATATAATGGTGAGACCCATTTGGTAAACACCTTTCCAATGCCAAACCTTTCCAATGTGTAAAACAAATGTGACCATTCAACCCCATCGAATGCCTTTTCCGCGTCTAATGAGACTACTACGCCTGGTATCTTTCCCTGATACAGGCCTGAATCATATTCAAAATCCTTCTAACATTATTGGATGATCCAAGGCCCTTAATAAATCTCGTCTGATCCTCCTTTATGATATGTGGCAATACCCTTTCTAGCCTCAATGCTAACGTTTTAGAGAGGATTTTAAAATCTACATTTAGCAAGGATATTGGTCTGTATGACGCACAATCTTCTGGATCCTTTCCTTTTTTTAAGGATAAGAGAGATATTTGCCTCTCAGCGAAGGCGGGAGACAGCCCTGACTGTATGAATAGTTATACATGTCCATAAGTGGACCAGCCAATATTCCTGTAAATTCTTTATAGAATTCAGCTTGAAAGCCATCTGGGTCAGGTGCCTTACCGCTCTGAAGTTGCCTGATTGTGTCAAGTGTTTCTTGGATTGTTAGGGGAACATTCAAGACCGATACCTGTTCCGGAGTTAGGTCCGGAAAGGTCAAATTTTTAAAAAATGATTGCATCCTCCTAGTCCTGTCTTCACAATCCTGCGATTTATATAAATCAGAATAAAATTTTCTAAAGATTGCGTTAATCCTTTTATGATCATGAGTCAAAATACCCGTACTTTCCTTGATAGACGTGTTGGTCTGAGGGGCCTCCTTTTTCTTTGCAAGAAATGCTAAGTTTCTACCAGGTTTATCGCCAAATTCATATAACCTTTGTTTTGCAAATAATATTTTCCTCTTAGCCATTTGGGTAAGCGTGGTGTTTAGCGTTGTCCTAAGGGCCGTAATCCTTTGCAATTTGACAATAGAAGATCTGTCAGCGTATGCTGTTTCAGCCGCTTTTAAGCGAGCTTCAAGCAGACGCTGTTGTTATCGCTTTAATTTTTTCTGGGTTGCTGAGTAGGAGATGATCAAACCTCACGTATAAGCTTTGATGGTCTCCTACATCACTGATGGGTTGCTAGCTGTACCTAAATTAATTTCTAAAAAAGTTTTAAATTCTTGAGAGAAGTACTTTACAAATTTACTATCTTTCATCAGGAAGGGGTCCATATGCCAATGCTGGGGGCATGTCTCATTGTTCCTCGCCTTGATTTCCATATATACAACAGCGAGATCGGAAACTGCTATACTACCTATTTTACAGGATGACATGGAATTTTTAAAAATCGAGGGGGCAAAAACATATCAATTCTGGTATGGCATTTATGTGGATAGGACTAAATAGAAAAATCTCTGTCCTGTGGATGAAGACATCTCCATACATCTATAATCCTAATTCTTTGTTCAAATCCACCAATTGTCTAGATCTGGGAGATACTCCTGCAGTACTCTTGGGAATCCTATCTATTTCCGGATCCATAATACAATTCAAGTCTCCCCCTATAATTGTATGATGGGCACCGAGAGCCATCAATTTAGAGAAGACTTCCGTTATAAATTTAAAAGGATGGGTGCCGGGGGGCAATACAAATTTAAAATCCCATATTCCTCTCCATTTATAAGGGCTTTAATCAGAATATATCGTCTAGATTCATCTTTTATCTAATTTAGGATGTTGAAAGGGAAATTCTTCAGAATAAGAATAATAATTCCCCTGCTTTTTGAGCTAAAAGAAGAAAAAAAGGCCTGATCAAATCCATCCTGTCGTAATTTCAAGTGTTCTTTATCCAATAAGTGTGTCTCCTGTAGGAGAGCTATATCAACCCTTTCTTTCTTGAGGTTTGATAATATTTTCTTCCTTTTGACTGGCAAATTACTCCCCTTGACATTCCAGGTGCACCACTTAACCGACTGATCAACCATAATTGTCTGAGCAAATCCAAGGCCCCTCAGGAGGGGAAACCCTAACCAGAACATCCCGAGCATAGAGCATATAAAATTCACAAAAATAAGGGCTCTGTAATATAATAAAAAACTATTTCTAAAAAAAACAATATAAAATGTATTTAAATGGAGATGTTCCCCCTCATTCCCAGGGGGTATCACTTCCTTTCCAAAAGTCCAGCATATCCTCTCCCAACCAGTGCCCCACCCTTGACCCAGGCGCTCCTCAATAGGATGAGGGTAATTCAAATATACTACAGAGCTAGAGTTAACAGTGAGCACCCTACCTCCCCACCCACACTAACACCTGGATATATTTGGTAATGTTAATACCATGTATAAGCATATATAACTATAAAACTACAGCCTCAACAAGTAATAATTCAATATAATAATACAAAATAACAAGGGAAAACAACCCCTGCTCCTAGAGACAGAGATAAAATAGGATAAAGTAACCACCTCCCCCCACCAACATTAACTAGATCCCTCGGTCTATATATATATCGGGGGGGAGAAAATCATTAAGTAGAGAACAAATAAATAAATCCCTCTCCCCACCCCCCCCAGATAATATTAAACAGTAAGGTAAAAAAAGGGGGGAGGGGGGGATGTAAACCAGGGTGGGGGGAAAGCAAACCGACATCAATTATCTCTTACAATTTATCTAAGAGTGTCCAAAAATTCCTTGGCCTTTTCCAGCGATCTGAAGTTATACACGGATCCTTCATGGTTAAAGCATAGTGTTGCTGGGTAGCGCAGGGAGTACTGAATATTTAAATCCCTTAAACACTTCTTCTCCTCATCAAAAGCCTTCCTCTTTCAGACCAGAGCTGGGGAAAAGTCCTGGAATAACATGATCTTGGATCCTTTATAGATATGTCTTAGGGATCTTTTCCAAGATTTCTGGAGGCTTCTAAGAGTATCTGCCTCTCCTTGTAGCTCTGCAGCCGGAACAGGACCGGGCGGAGACGCTGGTTCGAGCCGGGCCCACGTATTGTAACCTGGTAGGCCCATTCCACCATTACCTGGCCTGATCCAGCCTCCAGATTTAAAAGCTGTGGAAGCCACTGTTCAAGGAACGTTATAAGCTGGCCTTCCTCTTCCCGTTCGGGAAGGCCCAGCAAACAAATACTTTTTCGACGACCTCGATTCCTGAGGTCGTCAATGTGATTCTCTAAGGTCCAGACTTGCTGTTCGAGAGTTCAGACCCAATCCACGGCTGATTGTGCTGTAGTTTCGGAGATTGCGGCCTTTAGCTCTGCCCCTCCAACTCTGTGCTCGATTTCTTTGATGTCTCGGTCGTGCTTTTGCAGCGCAGCCGAGAGTGAGTCCCATCAGCTTTGGGATTCTTCAATAAAAGCGTCGATCTTCATATCCAGTTTGGAGATTATTTCCACAAGGCTCGCCACTGTAGTTAAGACCCCCAGGGCGGTTGCACTCGCCTCTGCTACAGCTGGAGAGGGTGGGGGAGGGGTTCGTGCTTGCTGAGAGCTGCGGGCTCCCTTCCCTTTAGTCATTTTTACTGTAGATTAAATTGTTTAAATTCAATACTAAACAACTAATTAAATTAAACAGCTACTTTAAATGATTTGGTGAGTGTGGTGGGAGTGGGTGACCCACTTTGTCCAAGTCTTGGGAGGAGCACTGTAGACTCAGACTTGCTGGGTCGCCGCCATCTTGGATCCCCCGAGACATCTTATTCTTAAATAGTTCTTTAGTTCTAGTCTCACACATAACAGTGTCCAAGTCTCCTTAGGATCTATTATGTTTTGATGAAATCACTTGTCATTCTTCTAAACTCCACTGGATATAGGTCTAAACCTCCCAATCTGTTTTTCATGAGATAAGCCTTTCATCCCAGGAATACATTCAGTGAACCTTCTCTAGATTGTTTCTAATGTAATGACATACTTTTCAAATAATGAGGCCAAAATTGTATACAGTACTCAAAACATGGTCTTATCACAGCCCTAAAGTGTTGCATTAAAACTTCCCAACTTTCAGCTCCATTCCCCTTGCTGTAAAAAGTCAACATATTGTTTGCCTTCCTGACCACTTGCTGTAGCTGCATGCTGTATGTGATTTGCAAGGACAATGAAATTGCAAGATGGAGGGGAGTCTAAGGAAGGATGTTTTTGCCGTATTGGAAGATATTGCAAAGAAGGGAAGATCAAGGAGAAAGAAATCATAGAGAGAGAGATCTGGGGGGAGATTGCAGAGAAGGACAAAATTGCATGGAGAAGGAATCAGTCCAAAAGTTTTCAGGAGAAGAAGAGAGCAAGAGAATACAGGGAAGAGAGATCACAGATTGAGAATAACTGGATTAGATATCATAGGAAATGATTGGAGGTGGAGAGATTGCAAGAAGAGAGATCACAGGCTTAATGACATCACAGGGAAGGTGAGATCATCTGGAGAGTTGATCAAATGAGGAAACATCACAGATTTGTTAAGGTCACGGGAAAGAGGGAGCACAAAGAGTCAGAAATCAATGGGAGAGGTGGATCACAGTAGATAGCAAGTACACATTGTACGAAGAGATTGCTAAATGGGAGAGATGGGGGTGTGGGCAGAGATCGCAGACAAGAAAATAATGCAGGCGAGTGCCCACAGGAAACGATTGAGGAGGAGATGGGCAATATTAGGGATGGTGATCTGGCAGAGTTGGATAGATAACCAGTGCATTTCAGCAGGCTCATGTAGCAGAAATTACAGGATCAGAGAGATCAAAGTAATATCGAGATTGAAGAAGGAGAGATCAAAAGGGAGAGATGACATGGATGGAGTGATTGGATTCATGAAGGGAAAAAATGTAGCAGATTTGTTTAAGGGCCTATGCATGAAATTTCTTTTCCCTTAGTCTATAAGCAAATCAAGTTAAAATCTTGGAACTTTCTCCCTGACTGTATTGTGGGTGTACCTATACCAAATAGACTGCAATGATTCAAGAAGGAAGCTCATTGCCACTTTCTCAAAGGCACAAAGGCAACTAGGGATGGGCACCAAATGCTGGCCCAGCCAGCAATACCCACATGCTATGAGTGAATAAGGAAAAGGAACTCTGGGAGCTTCTGACCCTAATTTGGCTGATGTTTAAGTCTGAGGCACAGAAGCCATTTAAATTGATGATGACCAACTTATCTTTGTCAGAAGTCATACAACACCAGGTTACCCTTGAGAATATGGTGCTGGAAAAGCACAGCAGGTCAGGTTGCATCCAAGAAGTAGGCATAAGTCCTTCATCAGCTCATTCCTGATGAAGGGCTTGTGCCTGAAACGTAGATTCTCCTGCTCCTCAGATGCTGCCTGACCAGCTGTGCTTTTCCAGTGCCACACTCTCGACTCTGACCTCCAGCATCTGCGGTCCTCACTAACTCCAGGTTACAGTCCAACAAGTTATTTAAAATCACAAGTGTTGCTCCTTCATTAGGTGAAGTCACTTCAGCTGACAAAGGAGCAGCACACCGAAAGCTTGTGATTTAAAATTAACCTGTTGGACTGTAACCTTGTGTCATGTGACTTCTGACATTGTCCATCCCAGTCCAACACTGGCACCTCCACATCATTGCTACCAACCTATCTTTGCACAGATAGTTACTCACCAAACAATAAACTCCGTGTGGTTAAACTCAATATAGACATGGTCATGGCACGATGAGTTTGAGCTTCACATTTTTCAAATTTAACTTTGCCCTGGCCTTTGCCCACCTGTTATCGGGAGGAGGCGGAGTCCAAAACTTAACCACAGAGTATCTAGTTCTCAGAGATGTGCAATGCCTTCCCAAGACATTTTCAGGGTTTCAAGTAACTGGGTGTGGAAAGTTTGAGTTATAAAGAAAGGCTAGGAATTTTTGCACTGGAGTGTAGGAGGTTGAGAGGTGACCTGATAGAAGTTTATAAAATAATGGGAGGTATTAAGATGGGGAATTTTAAGACAAAGGGGAATATTTTTAAGGTGAGAGGAGAGAGATTTAAACAAGACATATGTGGCAAAGCTCTTACACAGAGGGAGATTTGAGTGTGGAACGAACATCCTCAGGCATTGGTGGATGTGGGTAATATTACAACATTTAAAAAACATTTGAATGGATACATGAATAGGAAAGGTTTGGAGGGATATGGGCCGGGAGCAGGCAGGTAGGGCTGGTTTAATTTGTGATTATGTTGGGCATGGACTAGTTAGACAAAAGGGTTTGATTCCGTGCTGTGTGACTCTAAGACTCTGTGTAACATTGATTTTTTAAAAAAAACATCCATATGGCTACCACATGGTACCTGTATTCTCTCTGTATTGAAAGCATAGGTCAACCCTCCTGGTTAGAACTTTTGAGTCAAATCTAATCAAACAGCATTGGTCTGATTATATAGTTAATGACAACTGATTTGTTCCAGCTCAGATCCATGACATTTCTCCTTTGCAACATTTTGGATGAACATACAGCATCAGACATTGATTGCTCAGTTTACCAATTCACGTGATTTGACATGCAAGTTGCACCCAGTTATGCATTGTTCTTGTAATTACTTTTAAAATAAAAAGTACTTTTAACTTACTTTATTTTCCAGAGATGAACTCAAAGATGTTGGACTTTGACACCTTTCTGCCAATGCATCAACATATTTGCAAGGTTAAGGACCAGGGCACATTTGAAGACTTCGTTGAAGGTCTGAGAGTGTTCGACAAGGAAGGAAATGGCAAAGTAATGGGGGCAGAACTTCGCCACGTCTTAGCTACATTGGGTGTGTATCTCAGTACCAATTGAGTTCTGGTTAAGTGTCAAAAAGTGTAAGTTCAAAGCCACTTGCCTCATGAAATTCAGAGGCAACAACACAATATTGATTGTCCCTGAACTGGAGTCCTCCAGATCTTAAACCTGTTGCCCATTATTTGTTTGCCACTATTTATTATATTTTCCTTTTGGCAGGATGGGTGAAGAGAGCAGTTAATAAAGCAAACAGTGTTGAATTTGATTATGATGGGTATAGAGTACAAGAGCAAGGAGATAAAGTTGAACTTGTTAAGACTGGAGTATTGTTTACAGTTCTGGTGATACACTGCAGTAGGGATATATACAAACGAGAGAGAATTCAGAAGTAATTTGCAAGAATGGTTCCAGGGATGAGACAGATCAATTCTAAGGACAATTTGGGAGAGGCTAGGACTATCCCTCTTGGAGAAAAAGAAGGCCAAGAGGAGATCTTGGCTATGAGGGGTGGATTGAGTAGATAGGTAGAAACTGTTCCCTCTTGTAAAATAATCAAGAATGAGAGGGCTCAAGCTCAAGTGATTTGCAAAACAAGGGTGGTCACATTGAATGGTTCAAGTCTGGAATGCTCTGCCAGCAAGTATGGTGGAGGCAGGTTCAGTTGAAGCATTTAAGAGGATACTGGATAATTATGAGACTGAACAATGTGCCAAAGTATAGGGAAAAGGTGGAAGAGTGACACAAAGACGTTTTGAGAGCTGGTGCAAACACAATGAGTCAAAAATCCTTGTTCCGCACTATAGCACATTTTTGTTCATTGATGCCAAGTGGTACTTGTCTTTTGAAAGTCTATCAGACATTGGCTATAATTCTCTTGTCAAATCTTTCTGTTACTTCATTATCTTAACAGTTGTTCTATTTGAGCAAGGTAAAATGAGATCTCTGTCAGTTATTAGACCAAAACAAATATCTGAATCGCATAGAAAAGTTGATTATCTTTTTTAGCGTTTTCCACACTCCAATCATTATTCATACACAGCCGATAAAAGAAATATCCCCTTCAGTGTCTTAGGTTAATTTATTAAGTTGTTGTGGTTCTGTTCGCCGAGCTGCGAACTTGTGTTGCAGACGTTTCGTCCCCTGTCTACGTGACATCCTCAGTGCTTGGGAGCTTCCTGTGAAGTGCTTCTGTGATCTTTCCTCCAGCATTTGTAGTGGTTTGAATCTGCCGCTTCCGGTTGTCAGTTCCAGCTGTCCGTTGCAGTGGTCGGTATATTGGGTCCAGGTCGATGTGCTTGTTGATTGAATCAGTGGATGAGTGCCATGCCTCTAGGAATTCCCTGGCTGTTGTCTGCTTGGCTTGTCCTGTAATTGTAGTGTTGTGCCAGTCGAATTCATGTTGCTTGTCATCTGCGTGTGTGGCAAGGACTGCACAAAACACTACACAGGACAAACAGGAAGACAGCTAATGATCCACATCCATGAACACCAACTAGCCACAAAACGACACAACCAGCTATCCTTAGTAGCCACACACACACATGACAAGCAACATGAGTTCGACTGGGACAACACCACTATTATAGGACAAGCCAAACAGAGAACAGCCAGGGAATTCCTAGAGGCATGGCACTCATCCACAGATTCAATCAATAAGCACATCGACCTGGACCTAATATACCGGCCACTGCAATGGACAGCTGGAACTGACAACCGGAAGTGGCAGATTCAAATCACTACAAATGGCGGAGGAAAGATCACAGAAGTGCTTCACTGGAGGCGCCCAAGCACTGAGGATGTCACCTAGACAGGGGACAAAACGTCTGCAACACAAATTCCCAGCTCAGTGAACAGAACCACAACAACGAGCACCCGAGCTACAAATCTTTTCACAAACTTTGAATAATTTATTAAGTTCTTTCATTCAGTCAGGAGTAAATAATCAATCTCACCCTAGATGTTGCTGCCTTTATCAGCTTCTGTCCTATATCTCCTCCCAAGTCTTTCTGAGAATGTTTTCATTAATATTGTCTCCTGCTTACAAGGTGCCTACTGACACTAGCCTGAAGTTGCTTTTAGTATGAAGATATAATTTGTCCCCTACAGTCTAAATGTCACTGCCAACATCATAAGTCTTGCCTCCCCCTGCCCTTAATCCCCCCACTTCTCCCTTTGACGGTATAGCCTGTGAAGGTCCTTCTTCTGACAGTGACCCTGAACTCGAACCACAGGCCTTCACCTGGTGGCAAAAGTAGGTCAGTGCAGGAACTGTACAGCTCCTTGTACTGACCACCTTCTGCCACTAGACAGAGCGTGGTCAACCCAAATATACGGTGAGTGGATTTTTATCTCCTGGATTGCAGAGAGGATAATGGTATGTTGTACAGTATTTCTTTTAAAAGTAATAAGGTGTTCTCTTTTGTAAGTTATTTCAGCTAGGAACGCTGTAATGTATTGTTTGATCTTTCAACTTGTACATTTTTTTCTAAAGACAAAAAGATGTGGAAAATACATTTACATCTGAATGATTCACTTATTTGAGTTTCAGGGACACAGTGACAACTTTAAGTAAGAATTGACTGTAGCTAGATCATATGCTAAAGATGGAATTGCCCTCACTCCAGCATAAATTTCAGGAGCAAGTTCTTCTCTGCTTAGTTGAGTTGCTCCACTTTAACTTTTCAGGCGATGACCCACGAATAAATAGGAAGTGAGGATGAGTGCCCTTCTCCAGGAGCAGGTAGGAGGTTGGAGGGACACAGCAAGCCAGGCAGCATCAGGAGGTGGAGAAGTCAACGTTTCAGGTGTAACCCTTCTTCAGGACAGGAGTAGGAGCAGGTTAGTCAATTGGCTGCACCTCTATACTAGCCACAGGCAATAGGGAGGAAGTGAAAGGAAGAAGAACAGTGAATGTCCCAAAACTCAGATAATTATGTCCGAGATCTTGCCAGGACCAGGTAGACAAGTCCCAGCGAATGATGGAAGTGCATCTTGCTCATGGGCATAGGATTTTATAAGTTTCTATGAGATCCCCCTCTCCCATTCTTCTAAATTCCAGCATGTATAAGCCCAGTCAATCCAGTCAGGCCTGGAGAACTCCAGCCTCTGTGGAGTTATTTCACATTCTAGATTAGAGTGGTGCTGGAAAAGCGCAGCAGGTCAGGCAGCATCCGAGGAGCAGCAAAATCGACATTTTGGGCCCTTCCCTTTGCACGAAACGTCGATTTCGCTGCCTCTCAGATGCTGCCTGAACTGCTGTGCTTTTCCAGCACCACTCTAATCTAGAATTTGGTCTCCAGCATCTGCAGTCATTGTTTTTATGGAGTCATTTCACAGTTCACCAGGGTTTGTGTTGTCCCAGTTTTTCTCTGTTTTCCCACCCTTCCACCTTTTCACTATGTTCCTTTTCAAATACTTGTTGAACTCACCTCTAAATAGCACTATAGATATTTTTCTCAAGGTGCAGATCAGAGAGTTCAGGACTGTTTCTGGGTCAAAATCCTGCCCCCATCTGTGTGGGGGAACTGTCACTCACTTGTTTTGCCTCAGTAATCATTTATGGTTAAACTTTAGTGGGCGGCACGGTGGCACAGTGGTTAGCACTGCTGCCTCACAGCGCCTGAAGACCCGGGTTCAATTCCTGACTCAGGCGACTGACTGTGTGGAGTTTGCACGTTCTCCCCGTGTCTGCGTGGGTTTGCTCCGGTTTCCTCCCACAGTCCAAAGATGTGCGGGTCAGGTGAATTGGCCATGCTATATTGCCCGTAGTGTTAGGTAAGGGGTAATGTAGGGGTATGGGTGGGTTTCGCTTCGGCGGGTCGGTGTGGACTTGTTGGGCCGAAGGGCCTGTTTCCACACTGTAAGTCTAATCTAATCCATTACCATTTAACGAGATGAAATGTAGAATGCAGGTGGATGAACTAAGTTGGGCTGAAAGACCTTATTCATTGTTTGCAACTCAAAAAGTGGCCATTGGATGCATCAGCCTGAATTTTAACTCCTAGTAAGGTTGGTTGTATGGATAGTGAACTGAGTACTATCACTCTAATGCATAGAGCCCAAGAGAGTTTAGTTCCTGGGATTACTCTGCAGGAATGCCATTGATCTGTGGATCCCAGCTTAGGCCTTAGCACCTTTAAGGATTTGGATCTACTCGCTAACAGGTCAATGTCATTTGGGTGCTGTTTCGAAAGGAGGTTTCAAGGAAAAAGCACAACAGTTTCATCTGAGCATCCTCAGACTAAAATTACTGGAGTGCCACGCTATCATCCTCAGAGACTGAGCCGCACATTTTTTTTAAAAAAGCTGCTATTTTAATCAGGTGTCTGGTCCACCTGCTTAAAGGGACAGGGACAAAATGGCAACCCATGGGTCGAGCAGGGTAAGTTGTTGCTTCCGTTTTAACTGCTTATCCATACAAGTCAAAATCAATCCTATTGTGCCAATGTAACTCTCTGCTACAGTCTGAATGTTACTTTAAAAAAGATACGAGTCAAAAGTAAATTTAGAATAGATTCAGAAATAGTTTATTCATGCAAACACTGATAAATGACTGGAAACTCCTGCCTCCTAAGGAAATTGAGGAAGATATTAACATCCGCAAAGGATGCTTGGTTTTGATGGACTTGTCATGGACTTGATTACCTTTTCATGGAAAGGAACTGAGGGAAACAAAACTAATCGGAAGTAGTTAAGAGGCAAATTTGGTCTGTATCACAGTGAGAGACTGGATTCTGTTCCAGGCATCCAAGGGTTTTTCTGAGAGTTTAGCTCATTCAAAAAAAAATCCCCACGACCGTCGAGCAACATACATACTTTAATACGCCCTTGAATGGGCTGAGGGGGGTGCTGTCTCATTCTCTGCACCTGCCTGGGACATTTGCCGACTTACTGGTGGAGAGGGAGGGATGAAGGACAAAAGATGTTTTGGGAATTAGATCAGAAAAACTAAAATAGAAACAGACGTTAAGACAAAGTGACCTCCAACATCATGGATAGGGTGAGAACGGCGGGGGGAATGGGGAGGGGGCTAAGATATTTAATGACTGATCTGACCTTCTCAAATGTTTGGTGAACAGCAGGAGGGTTATGCTTATCAAAAACAGTTTGCTGCAAATGTCATTTTTATTTCCCTCTACCCTACTAAGTTCTAGCAATGTAATAGATTCCAGTATAAGAATACTTCTTTTTAAGGAGAAGAAAATGCTATTGAGTTCAACAAACCTGAGCTTTTCTGATAGATCATTGCCACCAAATCCTTTCTCACTATATTCCTCAATGATTTGTCTTCAGAAACACACTTAATTACCTACTGCCTCCGGCACATTTGGTGCAGCAATAACTTTCACAATCTGACCCCCTTTGCATAGGAAGACTGTTATTTGAAAAGTAACAATGTGCACAGTTACAAGGAGGAGGCAGGTGGATGGCATTAAGTGCGATGCTCATTGAGAGAGCGAGTGCTGACACGATGGGATGAATCTCCTTCCGTGATTTAATAATTCTGAGATTCTGTAGTAAATACAGCAAGGCTTGTCATGTATAAAGCATCCAATGAGTTTTTTTTTCAATGACAGCCTTTTTAACAGACTCCACTGGATCTGAAATGGGATGTAAGAAGCCACTGTGTAAATAATTATTCTATTTTCCTCAGACTGGGATGGGAGCAGGTCTTCCTCCTCAAGTAAAACCCAAAGAATGGTGAGAACATGGAACTCATAGCTCCAGGAAATGGTTGAAATAAATAGTATAGATGCATTTAAGGAGCAACTAGCCAAACACATGAGGCAGAAGGGAGCAGCTGGTTATGAAATATTTCAATGAGCAAAAATGGGAAGAAGTTCAAGTGAAGCTTGAACACCAGCATGGACAGGGTTGGCTGAATGGTCTATTTCTGTGCTTTAAAGCACATGTAACCTGATGTAAATTTACAGTAGGAGCCCGATTATATCTTCAAACTCCAATCTGCTACTAGAGATATTACTATTACCAGCTTCAGGTGGGTAGGTTACAACCTGAGACCCACTTGGATATCGTTTAGTCAATTTCAATTGCCCGATGCCCCTTCAGTGTCAGCAGCTAATTTGATCACAGAGAAGAACCTAATTCCTTCCTGAATCCACACCTGCATATGACCCCATTTTCTAATAAGTCTCATGAGAGTGTGGTTAGGAGCAGAAACCTTCGCCCAAAGGTGCTTAGACCAGTTGTAGCACCATAGTTATTATTCACCATCAGAGAATAGCTGGCTCAGCACACACTAAACCATTTCCCAGTTCACATTATGAACACATGAAGTGTTTGGAGTCAAAACCTTGTGTAATGTCTAAAAGATTTATCCTGCTATGCTCCGCTCTCACTGTTACCAGTATTACTCTGACAATGGTTCATCCTTCATCTTATTCTGCTCAGTATCCATCAGACCTCAGTCAGTGGAAATAATAGACAATAAATCCCGCAAAATCACCATATATTGTTGGCCTAAAATGTGTAAGGGTGTCCAGAAATGTATATACCGCATATCTCTGACTTGAATCACAGCCAGTGAATTACCTCAATGAAGTACAGTCAGCATTGTTCCCTTGTTAAAAACAGCAATGAAATGTATTCTGATGTTCCACAAATAGAAAATGGATGAATGACCTGATAATCAGCAGTTTTTTTTGTTACTTTGGTAAGATTTATGGAGAAATCTCGGCCATGACATGGGAGAATTCCTTTCCTTCAAACAGTGCCAGAAGATAAGTCAACCTGCAAAGACATCAAAAGAGTTTGTCTTTAACGGTGAACTAAACTCCGCGATGAATTAATATTTCAGGCCAGAATGTGTACTCAGTCCATGCTGTTCTTCTACAAAACTTTTAGTTTTGGTTCTGCTTTTAAAGTCTGATGTTTCCAAATTACTTTTGGACTGCTGAAGAAAATGCACCCTATTTGGTCATTTCTTTACAAATCATAAGCCTAAATTTAATGTAGAGGGTTGAATAGAGGGAAATGCAGTCTAAAAAAAAATCCAGACTCTTGCTATAACTCTAAGAGAACACCCCAGAACTGCATATCGTGAGTTCCTGCCAACTCTGGAAGTTCTTGTTTGGCCGTGGATCAATGTGTCAGGCTGAAGTCATCCTATCACTGCTGGAACCATATACCTACTCAGCAGAGCAGATGTCAAGATTCTTAGTGACCTGCTGCATCATGCAAACTCTCACCACTATGAAAGGACAGGGCCTGCCTCCAGCGATACTCTGAATGGCTGAGCAGTAGACAGAGAAGGGAAAATGCAACCTGGATAGCTCCTTTCTATCTAAGCTCTCCTTGACTAACTCACCTGAGTGTGATAACAGTAACCACAATGCCAACTTCCCCATTAACCAACAGGCCCACATTCTCTCTGACCACCACAGTGATCACAGTGCAAAGAGAAAACCCTCCGCAAAATAAACATGCTGAACCTATATATATTCACATATGTAAGAAGTCAACACCTAGAGAGTCATTTTTGAGGTCAGAAGTTAAAGGACAGTTTTTACACAATAATGAGTGGTTGAAATGTAGGCTCATTGGCTGATTGAGGTTATGGGTTTCATTGCAGTGTTTTCATTTATTGCTCATACCTTTTTTTTATTTCAAAAATATACTTTATTCATAAAATAATTTGATGGTCTGTACAGTTGGTCATGCCTTACATATGTAAACATTTACATACAGAGATCAGAATTTATCATTTTTATACAGGTCTGTACATTTCTCGCTCATATGCCCATATATTGAGCTGAGGTGTCAGCAGAGCCCAAATGGCTGCATGGGCCCCCTGATCTTCTTTAGACAGGCAGATGTTACACGGTGGTCTTTCCCCACAGCGCCTTGGCGGCAGCTGCCCCAAGCTTCAGCGCGTCCCTCAACACGTAGTCCTGGACCTTGGAATGTGCCAGTTTGCAACACTCAGTCGGGGTCAACTCCTTCAGCTGGAAGAGCAACAGGTTTCGGACCACCCAGAGAGCGTCCTTCACCGAGTTGATGATCCTCCAGACACAGTTGATGTTTGTCTCGGTGTGCGTCCCGGTGAACAGGCTGTAGAGCACGGAGTCCCGCGTCACAGCGCTGCTCGGGACGAACCTCAACAAACACCACTGCATTCCTCTCCAGACTTCTTCTGCGTAGGCACATTCCAGAAGGAGGTGTGTGACAGTCCCGTCCCCCACGCGGCCACTTCGAGGTCAGCGTGCGGTGCGGCTGAGAGTCCGGGCGTGCATAAATGATCTCACAGGCAGAGCCCTTCTCACCACCAGCCAAGCCATGTCTTGGTGCTTGTTGGAAAGTTCTGGCAATGAGGCATTCTGCCAAATGGCTTTGACAGTCTGCTCAGGGAACCGCTTGATAGGATCCACCCTCTCCTTTTCCCAAAGGGTCTCGAGGACACTATGTGCTGACCACTTCCTGATAGACTTGTGGTCAAAGGTGTTTTTCTTCATAAACTTCTCCATGAAGGACAGGTGATGCAGAACGGTCCAACTACTCGGAGCGTTCCGCGGCAGCGAGGCCAGGCCCATCCTTCACAACACTGGGGACAGGTAGAACCTCAGTACGTAGTGACACTTGGTGTTTGCGTACCGGGGATCCACGCACAGCTTGATGCAGCCACACACAAAGGTGGCCATCAGGGTGAGGGTGGCATTGGGTGTATTTTTTCCCCCGTTGCCCAGATCTTTGTACAGCGAGTCCTTTCGGACCCGGTCCATCTTTGATCTCCATATAAACTGGAAGATGGCCCGGGTGACTGCAGCAGCACAGGTTCTGGGAATTGGCCAGACCTGTGCCACATATAATAGCAATGACAGTGCCTCACACCTGATGACCAGGTTTTTTCCTGCGATGGAGAGTGACCATAGCTTCCATCTGCCCAATTTCTGCCTCACTTTGCTGATACGCTCCTCCCAAGACTTGGCGCACACCCCAGTCCCCCCGAACCAAATACCCAGCACCTTCAGGTGGTCGGTCCTGACGGTGAAGGGGATCGAGGATTGGTCGACCCAGTTCCCAAAGAGCATGGCCTCGCTCTTGCCTCGGTTTACCTTGGCCCCCGAGGCCCGTTCGAACTGGTCACAAATGCACATAGTCTGCGCTTGGACAGCGGATCCGAGCAGAAAACGTCGACGTCATCCATGTACAGGGAGGCCTTAACCTGCAGGCCCCCGCTGCCCGGAATAGTCACCCCTCTCAGGCTCGCATCCTTCCTGATGGACTCGGCAAATGGCTCTATGCAGCACACAAACAAGGAAGAGAGAGAGGGCAGCCCTGCCTGACTCCAGATCTGACTGGGAAGCTATCTGATTCCCACCCATTGATTGAGACTGCACTGAGGATGTTGGTGTAGAGCAGTCTGATCCAATTGCAGATTCCCTTCCCAAAGCCCATTTTGGAGAGAACATCTCTCATATACCTGTGTGATATCCTGTCAAAGGCTTTCTCCTGGTCCAGGCTGATCAGGCAGGTCCAACCCTCTGTCCTACACATAGGCAATCATATCCCTGAGGAGTGCGAGACTCTCAGTGATCTTCCTGCCCGGCACAGCACAGGTTTGGTCAGGGTGAATCACCGACCCCAGAGCAGACCTGACCCGGTTGGCGATTATCTTTGACAGGATTTTGTAATCCGCATTCAACAGTGAAATTGGTCTCCAATTTTTGAGTTCCTCCCTCTCCCCCTTCCGCTTGTAGGTGAGGGTGATGATGCCTTTCCTCATGGATTCACTCATGGTACCTGCCCAAAGCATATTGACATACATCTCCAGCAGGTCCTGGCCAATCAAGTCCCACAGACAGAATAGAGCTCGACCGGTAAGCCATCGCTTCTGGGAGTTTTATTCTTTTCAAAGGACTCAAGGGCCTTGGTCAGCTCGTCCAGAGATAACAGCTGGTCCAGCCTCTCGCGTGTTCTGTCGTCTAAGACCTCCGTGATAGAGGACAGGAACGACTGGGAGGCCGCGCAGTCGGTCCACTTCGCGTCATACAGACTGGCATAGAAGGATTTACTGATCCTCATGACGTCAGCCTGAGATGACGTTATCGAGCCGTCTTCTTCCTTCAGGCTGCTGAGCACAGAGCTCTCTTTGTGCACTTTCTGGAAGAAGAAACGTGAGCACGTCTCGTCCTGCTCCACCGAGCGGACCCTGGACCGGGAGATTATCTTGGAGGCCTCCGAGGAAAAGAGCGAGGCTTGCTGGCCCTTCACCTCCTTGAGGTCCTCCGTGACATCGACCCCTATTGCTCATACCTAGGTTTTTTTTATTTCAAAATATACTTTATTCATTGAAATAAATCTTTGGTACCTGTACAATTTGTCATGTCGTTCATAGATATATACATTGCATGTCTTAACATTACAAAAGAACAAATTGAATTAATCGAATTTACAGTTGTCCTATTTATAGTTCCCTTTATTAACCATCCTGTCTCTTATTATTTAGCTGTGGCTTCAGCGGAACCCACCTAGTGAGTGGGTGCCCTGTTACACGATAGCAAAGGAACCTTCTTTAACCCCCAGTTTATGGTGTTACCATTGTCCATTTGACTGTCCTGTCTCTGGGGTAGCTGTCTGCATCCCCATGGTGAGCTTGAACTGCGGGACCTTCGCTGGGCTGAGGTAGCTATCCAGCTCCTCACTGGGGTCATTTACCCGCTCTGGTGTCATTGAGCCAAGGCAAGGGTCCGCACCGTCCAGTTCTGTGTCTGACAATGGGACTGTCAGAGGATCACAGCTTTCAGTTACCTGTAGTTGTGGGGCAGTGGGTACCCCCTGGTTCTCACTGGGTGGAGGGTGGACTTCGGGGGGTCCGTTGTTTCCTGGTTGGGAGGAAATGCCATCCTCTTTATCTACGGCTCTCTGTCTCTTCTTCTGGTGGTGATGACCTTCTTTGCGCCCGTCTTCCCCATCCGAAGAGCTGGCCTTCTCTCCCTCGTGCAGCTGTCTTTTCCCCCTTCTCTGGGAGACTTTGGGGGGCCATTGCTCATACCTAGTTGCTTGCTACAGTGTTTTAAAAGGAGCCACCACTGTGTCACATTTTGGCCTACATCTGTACCCAGTGAATGTTTTATGATAATCTTTTATTTCATTGTGACTTTTATTGATAGCAGCTTTTATATCTTAAATCTTAAACTCTATTCAACTTCTTAAAATATTATGGTGTGATATCACAATCAGGACAAGAGGCCCACCAATAAAAACGCTTGAGACACACATTCACTTTTCTCCTCTTTGTTTACTTCTGTCCCTCTGCGGCTAATAGGTCAGGTTCCTGAATTAACCGTAGGTATTTCCTCTTCACTTACTGGGAACCAAAGGATGTCAGGGACACTTCCCACAAACTCTAATCAACAACTTCCCTCTCAACTGGATCATAGTTCAGGAATAATGAAACAGGGTGTAAAGGAAGAATAAAAGATAAAGGATTGAGTTGGATCCTCCAGCTGTTATTCAAGATGAGAGTTTACTTTTGTTCTTGATGCTAACATCACCATTCATGGCTTTTCAAAGGTGAGAAAATGACAGAGGATGAAGTGGAACAGCTGATGGCTGGACAGGAAGATGCTAATGGATGCATCAGTTACGAAGGTGGGTTTGGTAAAATCAGTGTCAAAAGCTGATGCAATGGATAAAAGCAGTGGCCCTTTTGATCAGAGTCATTCTGTACAGGAAAATCGCTGGTTTACACACCAGGAGTTTGTATTTAGTTGGGAGACTACATTTGATTTCAACACCTTTGGATGATGTAGGGACAAACATTGCCCAGATTCTCAGGTCTGAGTGCTATTGGCAACTCCTGCTGGAAAATGTACTTGTGTGAATCAGGTTTGGCAGTGAAGCTGCTGACATGTCCCATTTTTGTTCACTACAAAAATATCTGCAATCTCAGAATAATGAATATTCATTGTAAATAGTTCATCCATTAAGCCACACTTTTGCTTTTTCTATAAAAAAAGTCGGCGGAAGAAAGAATTCCTCTTTTATAATCTTCGATCAGCTACCACCACAAGGTAGGTGGACCCCCTTTGAGAGTAAAGTAGTTTTCACAAGACATTTGGGAGCTCAGTACTATCCATGAGGCTTGGTTTCCTGTAAAGCTCACTGCTAGCTTTATGGCTATCAATGTCCCTCCAGAAGCTTATGGCCTTACTAGTGAAATAATTAATGTAGGCAGTGTTTAAAATATTGTAACTCCTGACAGATTGGGTACTGATATTGATCAACTGAAAACTAAGACTGTAATCTGATTTCAAGCTAAATTTTCAACATTATTAATCAATTTTTTATTACTTTGCAGCGTTTGTAAAGCACATCATGGCTGGCTGAAGACTAGAAGTGATAGGTAAGCATGTTTCCTTTCCTTCAAATGTCTATTTAATATTGGCTTTGCTGCTGAGGTTGATAACTTGATCCATGGGTTTGGGATTAAATGTCACAGAGTGATCTGGCTTGTTGTTGAAGTTCCCCAAAGGGCATGTAACGGCTAAAGTTTCAACCTCCTGTAAACAAAGCCATTCTCAGCAGAAACTGGGTGGTTACTCTCAATACCGGAATTTCCCAACTCTCACTGGGACCGCCATTTCTTGGACAACAGTACAGTTGGTATAGCTAAATGGTGAAAATGGACAAATCTCCTGAGATTGTTGCCTAGTTTTCCTTACCTGCCTGAAGAAATAAAGGAATTTCTGACCATAACCAATTAGTCTAAGTAAGATACCAGATTGACATCAATTATTTGACTCTAAATGGCTCTTTGAAATGGTCTAGAAACTTCTCATTGTCAACAAGGCTCGCTCACAATTACCAGTGCCAGTGGAATATTTAAATTCAACCTACTTGCAATTGTCCCCGTGGATTTTTAACTTCCTGGAGCAAGCCGAGCTGAAGCTTTCTTTTTATCTTTCAATAATGAGAAGTAAATTTCTCCACAGTGACATTTAAGCTCATTCATGAGACTATAAATCGAGTTGCATAACCATTACACTATTGTAGCCCCCAGCTGTTAGCTAGAAACTGTTTTAGGAAATTGATATTAAAATATAACTTGATCATAATCGTCCTTCAGGAAAGGAAACCAGCTGTCAATGTCTGGTCTGATCTATCCTTCACTCCAGTTTCACATAATTTAGTTAACTCCTAGGGACGTTTCACATGGCTTGTGAAGCTCCCTATTTGAAAAGCAGTAACAAAAAGAAGATCCGTAGACACTTATAGAGGCAAAAGGAGACAAGAATTAAATATAATGCTATCAGTATGGGTCATGACCTTTGAATAAAAATAATAATAATAATAATAATAAAGTCACAAATAGGAAACATACAGAATAAGAGGCATCAATGGACATAAAAGCATTTGGGGAAGCCAAAGCAACTTGGCATCCTGTCCACTGATTTAAACATCCACTCCCTCCCCTATCATTAGGTATTACTGCGACTGCAGTGTGCATTAATTACATGATGCAAAGGGCATAGTCTCAGAATAAGGGGACACCTGACAAAGATGAGGAGAAATATCTTCTCTCAGGGGCTAGTGAATTTGTCGAATTTTTTATCATGAAAAGCTGTTGCAATCTGTTTATAAGTATTTTCAAGGCTGTGATAGAAAAATCTTTAATCACTAAAAGAATCAAGGGTTATGAGGAAAAGGCCAAAATGTGGAGTCGAGGATTACCAGAACCAATCATTGAATGGTGCAGAATATTCAGTGGGCTAAATGGTCTACTTCTGCTCCTAAGTCTTAAGAATGCATTACAACAACTTATCAAGAATTCTTCAACTGCTTTTCCCAATCCTATGACTTCTGTTAACCATAAGGACCACAGCTGTAGGTGCATGGGAATGCCATCACTCCCAAGTTCCACACAAATTGCTAATCATTAAAAGATGATCAGAGAGAGCCAATCCTTTGTCATCCATAGGTTAATATTCTGGAACTGCCAACATAGTGACTTCAGAAAAGTGCCTTGTTGCATGAACTGCAATTGTTCAAGAAGCTTTCACTGTTCCTCAGAGTTTAGATTTCCTACAGTATGGAAACAGGCCACTTGACCCTACAAGTCCACACCAACGCTCCAAAGAGTAACCCACCCAGACCCACTCCCCTACGGTATATTTACCATGACCCAACGGTATATTTACCCTACGGTATATTTACATGCACCCAACCTCAGCATGGCGAAGTCACGTGACCTGCACATCCTTGAATTGTCAAAGGAAACCAGAGAACCCAGAGGAAACCCACACAGACATGATGAGAATGTGTAAACTCCAAGCAGGCAGTTGCATGAGGTGGGAATTGAACCCGTGTCACTGTCATTGTGAGGCAGTAGTGCTAGCCACTGAGCCACCATACTGCCCCAAAGTTAGCTAAGGACAGACACTAAATAACAATGTTACCAGGGTCCCTATATCCCAAGGATTAATCTAAAGAAAGGATTTCCCAAATAGTGAACGAAATTCTTCAACTACAAAAATCACTAAGATTCAAAGTAATTTATTGTATGTGATCATGTTTCTGAAAAAGCTGTATTTCTTTCCATTTTCCTTGTAGTCCATTGACATTTTGCGGATTTGTTTTGTTGTCTTTGTCTTTCTTTATAACAGCAATATCTCTCTTTATTTAATTTTTCAGAACTGCTCCAGCCTCTCACTGAATTCCCTCCTTTTGAATGACAGGACTGTCACCCAATGAAACTGTTCTCTCTTACAGCGTTTGGTGATTCCAAACAGCTCTCAAATCCCATGCAACATTTATATATTTAAAATGTTTTGCTCTCTCTCTATCTGTCTGTCTCTGTAATCCTGTTCAGTAACTAATATCAAGGATTTCCTTGTAACGGCCCAAACGTAATTATTTTCTGAGTAATAAAATCAACCTCTGAAATGGTTTAATGAGATCAGTCATTATTTAAGATGCTTTCAGTCCAAAATGATGTGTTAAAAATAACATACTTGAGGCTAGAAGCTTTTTCTGGGAAGCTGAATAGACAGGTGCACAGTGACAGCATGGAAGAAGGTCCCTCAGCTCTTTATGTCCATGCTAGCTGTCTGTACGGACAACTCAGCCAGACCTATACTCTCACCTTTTCATTGTAGCCTGTATATTTTCTTCTTTCCAATGGTTCCAGTAATTATCCAAAAGTCATCACTGAATCAGTCTCCATCACCCTTTCAGGCAATACATTCCGGATGCTCACCATTTACTGTGTGAAAAATGTGTTTGTCCTCCAGTTTCCTTTTATCCACGTGGTATTCACCTTTAATACATGTCCTTTGGGTGGCAACTTTCAGGTAACTGAAGTCACTCAACAGAGGCCAATATCCCATCACCAAGTTACCCTTTATTTACATGTGCACAGTACATTGGTTCTGACTAGCTTGCTCAAAGAATGAGGAGACTCTGAATCTCTGGCTTATATCTGTCAGCCAGGGCTCCCTGATTGACCCAGGTTAACAACTCAAATCAAAGATCTTGCAGTCAATGAGATCCACCTGCTCCTAGTTCTAATCATTACATTGCGTTACTATTCGTGGTGTAAGCTGTCTGTCCTAACATACCACCTTCAACTCTTGTCTAATATCTTAAATCTTTGTCCCTTTTCAAATAATGGGAATTTTTTTTCTGATTCCTGATGAAGGGCTCTGGCCCGAAACATCGAATTTCCTGTTTCTTGGATGCTGCCTGACCTGCTGTGCTTTAACCAGCAACACATTTACAGCTCTGATCTCCAGCATCTGCAGACCTCACTTTTTACTCGAATTTTTTTTCTTGTCTACCTTATCCAAACCTGCCATTATTTTATACAAATCCATCGTTTCAATATCCTTTGCTCCAAGGAAAACTATCTCAGCTTTTCCAACCTAACTAAATTATCTCATCCCTGGAACTATTCTGGTCAGTCTCTTCTGTTTCTTTTCAAGAGGCTTCATATCTTCCCTAAAGTGTGGTGACCAGATGGAAACCATTTTAAATTTTTGGCATTGCTTGCCTCATTGTCTCTATTTATGAAGCCAAAGATCCCATATGTTTTGTTAGCTACTCTTTCAATATGTCCTGTCACCTTCAAAGACACATATATCCTCAATCCTTCTATTTCTACACACTTGTTATAACTGCACCATTTAATCTATATTGCCTAACCTTTCTGCCAAAATATATCACATTACATTTCTCAGATCAAGTTCCATTTGGCCTCTCGTTCTGCCCACCTGTGCCAGATTGTAAGCAATTGGATCATCCTCACCATTTGCTCCTCCTTCATGTTTCACATCACCAGCAAGTTTTGAAATTCTAATCATTGATCCAAGATCCAAATCACTTATATGTAGCACAAAGAAAATGTAAGATATTAGTACTGATCCTTGGGGAGCACCACTATTTTCAATCTGAAAAATAACCATTTACCACAATGCATTGGATCTGCCTTTAAACCAATTTTTAAAAATTATAATAATTGGGCATGGACTTTCCTGTTCCAGGAGCCTCAGTTTTGTTTATTTTGAGGAATTTTGTCAAATATTTCTTAAAATACAGATAGACAATATCCACCACATTCTCTTTATCAACTTTCTCTATTACACCCCTCTCAATTTTCACTATATCCATTGCACCTAATTATTCTGCTTCTGTTAATATTTTTGTCAACTTCTTTCTTAATAAACATGGATACAAATTACTTATTAACTATTCTAGTCTTGTCCATCATATAAGCATAAATATCAGCTCTTTGCAAATGTAAGACTGCCTATCACCATGATAACATCCGTTTGCATGGACAGTGGTCAGAATGCTAGATCATGCAAATATGACTGCATGGTACAATTATTACTTTGGACAAATCCAGTTATTGATCCAGTATGATGGAAAAGAGGGATAGTTTTAATGGGAGCTGGCATCCCATGTTAACTCCCAGACATTGTACTTGGCATTGACAGTGAAAATCAAATGGGTTTTGTGAATTGCCTCAATGGTCATTTTTGCAGCTATTCCTCACGATCTCCCATCTCTTTTCCTTTGAACACATGATTAGATTATATAGCCTTCCCAAAATTTTGCCCAATAGTACAACATGCAGCTACATGGTGAACAGAAAGTGATATCTAGTGTTCCAGGACAGGAGGCCAATTCGGCTATCATGTTTGCCTGACCTTCCAAATGAGCATAATGATGTAATGCCATTTTGTGCTGCATTTTCCCCAAATTCTTGTACATTGTTTCTATTCAAATAAAATATCTAATAGCATCTTGATTCAATTGAACATGTCTCCACCACAATGGCAGCACCTGCATTCCAGATCTAAACCACTTGTCACATGCAAGTGGCTTCTTTTGAATATCATTCTAAATCTATAGCCCCTCATTCTCAATGTTTCATGAAACGGCTTCACCTTACCTACTCAATCCAGATCTCCATAAATATTGAAAATTTCTGTTAAATACTCACTTAGCCTTTTCCTTTCCTAATTCTCCACTCAATCCTCATAGCTGAAGTTTCTAATCCGTGAAACCATTCTTGTAAATATCTTCGGCCTCTCTCCGATGTGTCCACATCTTCCTATAATGGGGTGCCCAGGACCTTATGCATGAATTGTACAAATTGGGAGCAAAAGTCAGCAATTTGGCGCGTCAATCTGGTTCCACTAGATAATAAGATCTGTTTGTGTTCTGAATTCCACATTCCCAATCACTCCCAATAACCTGTGATTCCCCAACCTAACAAGAATCAATCTACCTCCATATTAAAAATATCCAATAATCCACTGCTCACTGAAGCAGAGTTCCAACTGTCCCAAAAAGGTAACCCTTAATTTTAAAACAGTGGCCTATAGTTCTGCATTAGCCATCAAGTGTAAACATTCTTTCTATATTCACTTTAAACTTCAATCAAATCATCCCTCGCTCTTTAGAACCTGAGTGAAAATAAGCAGTGGTTAGCACTGCTGCCTCACAGCGCCAGGGACCTGGGTTCAATTCCCGCCTCAGGCGACTGACTGTGTGGAGTTTGCACGTTCTCCCCGTGTTTGCGTGGGTTTCCTCCGGGTGCTCCGGTTTCCTCCCACAGTCACAAAGATGTGTGGGTCAGGTGAATTGGCCATGCTAAATTGCCCGTAGTGTTAGGTAAGGGGTAAATGCGGGGGTATGGGTGGGTTGCGCTTCGGCGGGTCGGTGTGGACTTGTTGGGCCGAAGGGCCTGTTTCCACACTGTAAGTAATCTAATCTAATCTAATCTAAGCCCAGCCTGTCCAGTCTTTCTTCAAAAGTCAATCTGCTCATTCCAGGTGTCAATATAGTTAACCACCTCTGAAATGTTTCCAATGCATTTACACCCATCCTTACATAAAGCGATGATAACTGCACACAGTATTCAAGATGTGGTCTCACTAGTACCTCAAATAATTGCAGCATAATATCTTTACATTTATGTTCAATTCCTCTTGTAATAAAGGGTGGCATCCAATTAGCTTCTTCATTGTTGGTCATATCTGCACATTAACCTTTTATAACTCATGCACGAGAACACCCAGATCCTGCAGCCATTTTTAAATTCTGCAGCCATTTTTTATTTTACTACCATGCTTCTTTACTCATTCTGTCAAAATAAACAACTTCACATTTTCCTGCCTTGGACTTCACCTATCAAATTTTTCCTCACTTGCTTAATGTTACTATATTGGTCTGTATCTTCTTTATGTCATCTTCAAATGTAGCCATATAATCTTCAATCCTCTATCTAAATCATTGACATACATTGCAAAAATTTGAATGCCTAGCACAGACCTCACTTGACACATGCTGCCAACTTAAAATCCCATTTAAGCGTATTCTGTTCTCTGATGACCAGCCAATCTTCTTAACATATTACTACTGACATGATGAATTCCTAGTTTGCACAATAACTTTTTAAGTGGAATCTTGTCAAATGCCTTCTGGAAACCAAGTACAGTACATTAATGGGACCTTCCCTTTATTCACAGTTCGTGTTGCTCCTTCAAAGAATTTCAGTGAATTGGTTAAACATGCTATCCCTTTCTGAAAGCTATGTGGACTCTTCCCAAATGCCTCAGCTTTTCAGGAGCCTCGTTATAACAACCTTAATAATTTTGTTGCAATAGATGTCAAGCTAACTGGCCCATAGTTTCTGTTTTTCTGCCATCTTCCTCTTTTGAATAGAGGGATTATATTTGCTATATCCCAGTATAATGGAACCTTTCCAGAATTCATCACATTTAAAAAATTAATATTAATGCATCTACTACCTTATTATCCACTACTTTTAAGACTCTGCGATGAAGTGCATTAGGATCTGGAGATTTATCAACCTGCAGCTCCATCAGATTGCTTAATGCCAATTCCTTTAAGGTATTATACTTTTATCTTAATGATTATCCATAATTAATGAGTTATGAATACTACATTTACCTCTAATTTGGTTCATTCCACCATTTCTTACTAGCCACTTACTATTCATGAGCCAGTAGAAGATTCTTGGGTTACCTTTTATGTTAACTGCCGTTCTAGTTTCATTTTCCTCATCATCTTCCCTCTCAATCTATTGTATCTGACCTTGTTCTTAGAATTCATCTGACATGCATCTCACACTCTCTTTATTCCTTATAATTTTCATCTCCCTTTCCATTTTCATCCCTAAATGTCCTGAATTATAACAGTGGCTACACTTCCAAAGTACTTCATTAGCTGTACAGTAGAAACATTGAATATTCTGTAGAAATAGGCCATCCAGCCCTTTGAGCCTGTCCATATTTAATGTAATCATGGCTGATCATCCAACTCAGTACTACGTTCCCATTTTCTCCCCATATCCTTTGATCCCTTTAGCCCGAAGAAATACATTTAATTTCTTCTTGAAAACTGGTTTTATTGGAACTGGTGTTGAAAAAAGTCGTATCAAAAGGAACTCTTTCTTTTATCTCTGCAGGTTTCTTTCCAGATGTCTATTCCCACATAACCGTGCCATTAATATCTTGTTGGTTTGGTTGAAATTTGGCATAGGAGTGGAGGCACTTTGATTTTCGAGTCAATAAAATACTTCTGAATGTAGCTGCCAATTTTCACACAGCAAGCATCCACAAATATTAATAGTTACTAGATAATCTGTTTTAGTGATGGTGGTTAGCGATGTTAGTTAAGAGATAAATTTGTCAGAAAATTACTGCTTTCATTCTTGAAAATGGAGCTGTGCGATCTTGTAAATCTAACTGTGCATGCAGCTGGTATCTAATCTGAAAGATTGCACCTCCAACAACACAACATTCATTCAGTTTGGGACTGAATTGGTAGATGTGATTATGTTTTCAAATCTGTACCATAGAACAAAAGACATAGAAACATAAAAGACAGGAGCAAGCGGAGGCCATTCGGCCCTTTAAGCCTGCTCTGCCATTCATCATGATCATGGCCAATACAGTCATAGAGTCATAGAGAAGTACAGCACAGAAACAGATCCTTCGGTCCAACTCATCCATGCCAAACAGATATCCTAACCTAATCTCGTCCCATTTGCCAGTTCTTGGCCCATATCCATCCAAACCCTTCCTATTCATATGCCCAGATGATGCAATTGTACCAATCTCCAGAGGCATAGATAGAGTCGATAGCCAGAGACTATTTCCCAGGGCAGAAATGGCTAACATGAGGGGTCATAGTTTTAAGCTGGTTGGAGGAAAGTTTAAAGGGGATGTCAGAGGCTAGTTCTTTACACAGAGAGTTGTGAGGGAGTCCTGATTGTGAAAGTAAGCTCGGAGGCAGAGACAGCGAAAGAAGTGTTCGACGTCATGGTGTGTATTAAATTCTTTGATGCGTGGGCGGAGAGGCTTGAAGGTGAGCCCTTTGCTGAGGACTGATCATTCGTCCTCAGTGAGGGGGAGGTCTGGAGGGATGGTGAAGACTTGGCAGGGCTGGGAGCTGGGATCTGGTGTGGGTGTGGTGCTTGGAGTGGGGGAGCAGAGCCTGTAACTGGAGTGGGTGTGGTGGTGGGGGGAATGGGGGTAGCGTCAAGGGGTGGTGTTCCCCTCAGGGTTCTGGGGGGCGGGGATGGTGACAGTGGGATCTGTGGGGAGCATGTCAGCAGAATGCAGGTGAGTGGCGCTGGTGGGGGTGGAAGTGGTGGCAAACACGGCAGTATGGGGGGGGCGGATGTCACTGAACATGTGATATCAGTGATGATGTGAGGGCGGATGTGATGTCATGTGTGGTGCATGAGGAATTGCGAGGGGCGGAAGTAAGGTCATCAATCAGCGTGGTGATGTTGGCTGCACCATCCGCATGGCTAATGGCATCCGAGCAGTTGATGGTGGCTGCACCAGCCACATGGCTAATGGCATCCAGTCCTCCAATGCATCTCATCCACATCCCGCACCTCCGCCCTCAGACCCCACCCCTCAAACCATAACAAGGACTAAACAACTCTGGTGCTCACCTTACACCCTACCAACCTCCGCATAAACCAAATTACCCGCCGACATTTCCGCCACCTCCAAACGGACCATCAGGGATATATTTCCCTCCCCAGCCCTTTCCACCTTCCACAAAGACCATTCCCTTCATGACTACCTGGTCAGGTTCCACGCCCCCCGACAACCACCTTCCCGTCCTGGCACCTTCCCCTGCCACTGCAGGAATTGCAAAACCCGTGCCCACACCTCCTCCCTCACCTCCATCCAAGGCCCCAAAGGAGCCTTCCACATCCATCAAATCCATCAAATTTTACTTGCACATCCACTAATATCATTTATTGTATTCTTTGCTCCCGACGTGGTCTCCTCCACGTTGGGGAGACTGGATGCCTCCTAGCAGAGCGGTTTAGGGAACATCTTTGGGACACCCGCACCAATCAACCACACCGCCCTGTGGCCCAACATTTCAACTCCCCCCCCAACTCTGCCAAGGACTTGGAGGTCCTGGGCCTCCTTCACCGTCGCTCCCACACCACTAGATGCCTGGAGGAAGGACGCCTCATCTTCCACCTCGGAACACTTCAACCCCAGGGCATCAATGTGGACTTCAACAGTTTCCTCATTTCCCTATTCCCCCACCTCACCCCAGTTCCAAACTTCCAGCTCAGCACTGTCCCCATGACTTGTCCTACCTGCCAATCTTCCTTTCCACCGATCCACTCCACCCTCCTCTCTGACCTATCATCTTCATCCCACCCCCAACCACCCATTGTACTCTTTGCTACCTTCCCCCACTCTCCTCCCTGACCTATCACCTTCATCCTCACCCCCACTCACCTATTGTTCCCTATGCTACTTTCTCTCCACCCCTACCCTCCTCTCATTTATCTCTCCACCCTTCAGGCACTCTGCCTGTATTTCTGATTAAGGGCTTTTGCCCAAAACGTCGATTTTACTGCTCCTTGGATACTGTCTGAACTGCTGTGCTTTTCCAGCACCACTAATCCAGAATCCCTAGCATTAAGTGTATGAATCCTGCTCTGATTTGCTTTTCCAAAACACAGCACCTCACATTTATTTAAATTAAACTCCATCTGCCACTCCTCAGCTCATTGGCCCAACGGATCAAGATCCTGGTGTATTCTGAGGTATCCCTCTTCACTGTCCACTACAGCTCCAATTTTGGTATCATCTGCAAACTTATTAAATATACCTCCTATGTTCACATCCAAATCACTTATATAAATGATGAAAAACAGTGAACCTAGCACCAATCCTTGTGGCACTCCACTGGTCACAGACCTCCAGTCTAAAAAGCAACCCTTTACCACCACCCTCTGTCTTCTACCTTTGAGCCAGTTCTGTATCCAAAAGGCTAGTTCTTGTATTCCATGAGGTCGCTGATTGTCCAACTCAATAGCCTAATCCTGTTTCCTCCCCATAACCTTTGATCCCATTCATTCCAAGTGTTATATCTAGCCACCTCTTGAATACATCCAGTGTTTTGGCATCAACTACTCCCTGTGGTAATGAATTCTACAGGCTCACCACTCTGGGTGACGAAATGTCTCCTCAGCTCTATCCTAAATGGTCCACCCAAATCCCCAGACTATGACCCCTGGTTCTGGATGCACCCACCATCAGGAACATCCTGCATCTACCCTGTCTAGTCCTGTTAGAATTTTATAAGTCTCTGAGATTTCCCCTCACTTGTCTGAACTCCAGTAAATACAATCCTAACCTAGTCAATACGTCAGTCCCACCATCCCTGGAATCAGCCTGGTAAACCTTCACTGGACTCTCTCGAGAGCAAGAACATCCTTCCTCAAAACTGCACACAATATTCTAGGTGTGGCCTCACCAAGGCACTGTATAACTGCAACAACAGATCCCTGCTCCTGTACTCGAAACCTCTCACAATGAAGGCTAACAGACCATTTGCCTTCTTTACTACCTGTTGCACCTGCATAGGTATCTTCAGTGACAGGTGCACAAGGACACCCAGGTTCTGCTGAACAATCCCCTTTCCCAATTTACAACCTGTCGGGTAGTAATCTGGCTTCTTCCTTTTATTTCCAAAGTGAATCGCCTTGCGTTTACCCAAATTATATTGTATAGGCCATTGATTTGCCCACTCATCCAAGTTGTCCAGATCATGCTGAAGGATCTCTGCAGTTCACCCTCCCACTCAACTTGGTGTAATCTGCAAACTTTGAGATGTTACATTTTGATCCCTCATCCAAATCATTACTATATATTGTGAAAAGTTGGGATCCAAACACCGATCCCTGTGGCACCCCATTAGTTACTGCCTGCCAATTTGAAAAGGACCCATTAGTTCATTCTCTTTGTTTCTTCTCTGCCAAATAGTTTTCTATCCGTCTCAATACACTTCCTCCATCCCATGTATTTTAATCTTGCATATAATCTCTTATGCGGGATTCTGTCAAACACTTCCTGAAACTCCAAATATACCACATCAACTGGCTCCCCCTTGTCAACCCTACGAGTTACACCTTCATAGAATTTGAACAGGTTCGTCAAGCATAATTTCCTCTCCATAAATACATGCTAACTCTGTCTGATTCTGCCACTGCTTTCTAAAAGCTCCATTGTGGAGTCCTTGATAATGGGTTCAAGAATGTTTCCCACTTCCGAATTTAGGCTTACTGGTCCATAATTCCCTGGGTTCTCTCTGGAGTAACATTAGCTATCTTCCAATCTGCAGTGATTCTTCCAGATCTATGGAATCATGGGAGATGACCACCAATGCATCCATTATTTCTAGAGCCACTTCCTTAAGTATTCTGGGATGTAGATTATCAGGCCCATGGTATTTATCCACCTTCAATCCCCTCAATTTTCCTAGCAGCATTTCTGTACTAATATTGATTTCTCTCAGTTCTTTCCTATCACTAAATCTTTCATTCTCCAACATTTTTGGTATCTTACTTGTGTCCTGTTTTGTGAAGAGAGAATCAAAGTATGTATTCAGTTGCTCAGCCATTCCTTTGTCCCCTATTATACAATCCCCCATGTCTGTCTGAAGGGGACCCACATTTGTCTTCGCTAATCTCTTTCTCTTCATGTACTTATAGAAACTCATCGTGTCAGCCTTTATATTCCCTGAAAGCTTACTTTTGTACTGTATTTTCTCCAACTTAATCAATCTCTTATTCCTTCTTTGATGAATTCTGAACTGCTCCCAATCCTCAGACCTATTGTTTTTCTTGACCAATCTGTATGCTTCTTCCTTCGATCAGATACTTTCTGACAAGTACATTACCACTGAAATAGAAGTTAGGAGTGTGATGGAATACTTCCCACTTGCCTAATGAGTGCAGTTTCAACAACATTCGAGAAGCTTGACAATATCCGGGACAATACAGTCCGCTTGATTGACAACACATCCACAAACATTAATTCCTTCTCCCACTGACACTGTAGCAGCAGCATGCACTATTTAAAGATGTACTGAAAAAATTCACCAAGATTCCTTTGACAGTGCCTTCCAAACTCAAGACCACTCCTATCTAGAAGAACAAGGCTCGCAGATACATGGGAATACCACCACCTGCAAGTTTTTCTCAAAGCAACTCAGCTTCCCAACTTGAAAATATATCATTGTCACTTTACTGTTACTGTGTCAAACTGTAATGGTTCAAGATGGCAGCTCACCACCACCTTCTCAAGGAAATAAGTCCACATTCCATGAATGAATTTTTTTAAAAACCCGGAACTCCTGGTTCTTACAACTCTGGTCTTTTGTTCATCTTCCAACACGTCCTTCCCTCCACTGACTAAGCTTTCAGTCATAGAGTCATAGAGATATACAACATGGAAACAGACCCTTCGGACCAACCCGTCCATGCCGACCAGATATCCCAACCCAAACTAGTCCCACCTGCCAGCACCCGGCCCATATCCCTCCAAGCCCTTCCTATTCATGTACCCATCCAGATGCCTTTTAAATGTTGCAATTGTACCAGCCTCCACCACTTCCTCTGGCAGCTCATTCCATACACGTACCACCCTTTGTGTGAAAACGTCCCTATGTCTCTTTTATATCTTTCCCCTCTCACCCTAAACCTGTGCCCTCTAGTTCTGCACTCCCCCACCCCAGGGAAAAGACTTTGTCTACTTATCCTATCCATGCCCCTCAAGATTTTGTAAACCTCTATAAGGTCATCTAAGCCTGATGTGCGGATATGTTTTCACTGAATATCTTCTTTTTAAGATTCTCCTCAAAATCTACTCCTTTGGCTTGTCTTAGTATATGCCACTGAACTGACTTGGATGTTTTAAGTTCTATCAAAATCCATTTAGTTCATTTAAAAATTAAATTGTTTTGTATCTTTTTCCCCACCAGGTGGCATTTGTGACCCATAATTCAATTGGGTCGATGACACGTACTGAATAGGATCATTTATACAGCAGGTCTATTCACTAGTGTAATGTCTCCAATGCAAAACATTATTCTAGAGCATAGATTAATTCACAGCCACTGCTCCCAGACCTAAGTTAAGATTTTATTTTCATGAGAAACTACAAACATTGGCAGGTATTAGATGGAAAAAATGGAAAGGACTGTTTATGTTAGTTTTCTGTGACAGTTCATGATCAGGAAAGTCACTGGCAGGTAGACAGAGTCCCAGGAAAAGCCATAAGAATTGGCCATTACACTTTTTATCTGACAGTTTGCCCATCTTCTGCTGAAGGTATGGCTGGAGATTAAACTCCATGGAGGTATAGGGGTCACTGTTTAAATTTGCACCTTCATTTAAATAAATTAGCCCCAAATATGATGAAAAATAAACTCAATTTCCAATGAGTAACTGAAGAGAATCACAGAACAAGATTTAAAGTCTTAAGGATTTTACTGCACATGGCAGTAGGCAACAAATACCCCAAACTACAGGAAATACATGTCTTGTCTGCATTTTAATGTACTCAAAAAACATGGGTGACATTTCTGCTTTACAGCTCGTGCCCCATAGAATTGCAATCTTTAAAGGAAACACTCCAAATAAGTCACCAATGAGCTCAACTCTCCTTGTTTCACCAAGTTATAAGATCCAACGACTGTCAGAGATTCTTTCCCTTTGTCTTCTCAACCCAACTTCCATCAGCAAGACTAACCCCAGTGATACCTTCTCCTGGTCTTGATAAGGTAAATCTTCCATTATCTGTAATTTTCTACTGGTCCCTTCCATTTTACGGGAGAACCAGCTTCCACCAGCCTAGCAACTAGCAGAGAACAGTTTAATTCCCCTTTGCTCATTTCTCTCTGTCTTTTTGCCCAGGTAATTTTTAAAAAATCAGATTACCTGGGAGTCTCTTGGTCTGCACAAAGCAAGAAGATCTTCCACTTTGTGTTCAGGTGTGAAAATATGGCAATATTTTCAGTAAGTCTTGACCTGGGCTCCCTGTCCCGATGGTGATTGATATCTTGCTTGTTGTCTGACAGAGTATAATACAAGTCACACCATCCCCTTTTTCAAATGCATCCTGTTTACCTTAAATTAAATGACACGGTCCAAAACTAAACTTTTATAAGGTCTTGCATTTATAACAACACCAGATGTATGTCGGCTAGAAATTAGGGCGCACGTCCCCTAACTCACACAAAGTCCAAGTGTCTTAGAATATTACAGTATGTCAAAGGTATTATAAGAATGCAAGTTGTTGTTGATTTGTTGCCATTGAATGACCATCTGTTTACTGCTTCACGATTCAGTGAACTGTTTCTAAATATTTTATCCAGACACATTTAGCAGCCTCTGGTTATAATAACAGTAGTAGAGCCATTCAGGCTTATCAGGAACACAGTAATTACACCATAACATTAAATAGTAGAGCTGGACAGTGGCCAAAGTTCCTTCTTAGCCTGAATGGGTTTGAATACAATTAAGATGGAGAGAGTTCAATCAAACCGCTGATATATATTTAAAAATAGGTAGTGTGCCTCACATCAGAGATGGACAGAGAATAATAAACAATCCTTTAAATAATCTTGTCATCCTTTGTAAGCTACCAACAGAACCAGCTCTGAACCCAGTATCTAATAATAATAATCCGCTGTTTGACCATTGTCTCTATTTGTGAGTCATGCCAGAGTGTTCTGCATGATCAGTTCAATTGGTTAGACCACTTTTGGCATATTGTGTGCAATTCTGGTCTCCTTCCTAAAGGAAGGGTATTGTGAAACTTGAAAGGGTTCAGAAAAGATTTACAAGGATGTTGCCAGGGTTGTAGGGTTTGAACTACAGGGAGAGGCTGGGGCTTTTTTCTCTGGAGTGTCAGAGGCTGAGGGGTGACCTTAGAAAAGTTTATAAAATCATGAAAGGCGTGGATACAGTAAATAGATAAGGTCTTTTCCCTGGGTTGGAGGAGTCCAGAACGAGAGGGCATAAGTTTAGGTTGAGAGGGGAAAGATATAAAAGGGACCTAAGGGGCGATGTTTTCACGCAAAGGGTGGTGCGTGTATGGAATGAGCTGCCAGAGGAAGTGGTGGAGGCTGGTACAATTACAACATTAAAAGGCATCTGGATGGGTATATGAATAGGAAGGGTTTGGAGGGATTTGGGCCAAGTGCTGTCAAATGAGACTAGATTAATTTCGGATAGCTGGTCAGCATGGACAAGTTGGACCAAAGTGTCTGTTTCTGTGCTGTACATCTCTATCACTCTATGAATCTATAATAAATTCAGTTATCAATTTTCCGTTTGTCAAGAGAACTGAAAAGACTGTTTGATAGTGTCAATTGGGTTAGAATATTGTCCTTTCAGGATTTTTAAGGTTGTTTATCAGATATAGGCATTGCTGGCTAGGATAGAATTTATTGGTCAGAGGGCATTTAAAACTAAACCACATTGCTGTAAAGTCACATGTATGCAAGACCAGGTAAAGGTAGCAGATTCCCTTCCCTAAATCCTAGAATCATAGAATCCCTACAGTGCAGTAAGGGACAATTCAGCCCATCAGGTCCACACTGATCCTCCAAAAAACATCCCACACAGATCCAACCCTTCACCCAATCCCTGTGACCCCACATTTAGCATGGCTAATCCAACAAGTTTACACATCCCTGGACACTATGGACAATTTAACATGGCCAATCCACTTAGCCTGCACATCCTTTGACTGTGGGAGAAAGCCCATGGAGACAAAGAGCAACAAAGAACAATACAGCACAGGAACATGCCTTTCGGCCTTGTAAGCCTATACTGACACATTTTGCCCTTTTATACTGAAACTGTCTTCACTTATAGGATCTATATCCCTCTATTCCCTTCCTATTCATGTGTTTGTCCAGATGTTTTCTGAATGCTACTATTGTATCTACTTCCACCACCTCCTCTGGTAGTGCATTCCAGGGAAAAGACCTTATCTATTTACTATACCCATGCCTTTCATGATTTTATAAACCTCTATCGAGTCAACCCTCAGCCTCTGATGCCCTTTATGTGAAAAATCTGCTTCTCACATCTCTTTTAAATTTCTCCCCCTACACCTTTAATCCGTATTGCTAGTAATTGACCCCTCCACTCTGGGGAAAAAAGCCTTATACTTTCCACTTTATCCATGCTATTCACAATCTTATAAACTTCTATCAGGTCACTCATCAACCTCGCATACTGCAGTGAAAACAAACTCAGTCTATCCAAGCTTTCTTCATAGCTAAAATCCCCCATATCAGGCAACGTCCTGGTAAACCTTTTCTGTACCTTCTCCAATTCATTCACATTCTTCTTCTACTGTGGTGACCAGAACTGTACACATTATTCCAAGTGAAGCCTAACTAATGTTCTTTAAAGTTGCAGCATAATTTGCCCATCCTTATACTCATGGATCCTTCCAATGCAGGCAGCCTTTTCTCCAATTTATCCACCTGCACTGCCACCTTCAGGGATCTGTGGACCTGCACAACTAGATCCCTTTGTATATCAATACTCCTAAGGATTCTGCCATTCGCTGCATAATTTCCCCTGTACTTGACCTTCTAGAATGCATCACTTCATATTTGTTCAGATTAAACTATCTGCCATTTTTCTGCCCATGCCTCCAACTGAACTATATCCTGCTGTATCCTCTGACAATCCTCCTCACTATCCCCAACTCCATCAATCTTTGTATCGTCCGCAAACTTACTAATTAGACCAGCTACAATTTCCTCCAAATCATTTCTATAGACCACAAACAGCAGAGGTCCCAGGATTGATCCCTATGGAACACCACTAGTCACAAACTTCCATTCTGAAAAGTATCCTTCCAAGAATTCCTGAACACCATCAAAGATACCAAGATAGAAGAGGATGAAATGGTCTCCTTTGGTGTTACAGTCCTATTCACATCAATTAACATTGACCTGGCCAAAGAAACACTGGCATCACCACAAGGAAATCCAGGACCACAAACACCAGACAGCACCAACTTCATCAGCAAAGACAACATCCTCAAGCTAGTGGACCTGTGCCTCACCACCCACTTCACTTTCAAGAACAAAACGTACAAACAAGTCAACGGAACATCTATGGCATCACCAGTTTCAGGGCTCATAGCGGAAGCAGTAATGCAGAGACTTGAACAAGCTGCCCTCCCATTATCCAACCCAAACTTTGAGTATGCTACATAGATGACATCTTTGTCATCATAAAACAGAACAAATTAGAGGAAACGTACAATACCATCAACAATATCCTCACAGGCATAAAATTCACAACAGAGGAGGAGAACAACAACAGACTCCCACTCCTAGAGGTGACAGTTCAACATACAGTTAATGGAGAGCTTCAAACCAGTGTCTACATAAAATCAACAAACACAGACCAAATACTTAACGTCAGAAGCAATCATCCCAAAACCCACCAACGGAGCTGCGTAAAGACATTATTTCAATGAGCTACATCACACTGCAGCACCCAAGAATTATAAAAAGCAGAAGAAAACTATCTATAAAATGTTTTCAAGAAAAATGGATACCCAATAAACACAATCCAGCGATTTCTCAGAAACAAATCCAAACAAGCAGACACAACACAACCAAAAACGATAGCCACATTACCGTATGTCAGACATATCAGAAATGACTTCCAGACTACTCAGACTCCTTGGCATCATGGTAGCCCACAAGCCTACCAACACACTTAAACGGGGACTAATCAACCTCAAGGATCCATTTGATACTGCCAGCAAAACTAACATCATTTACAAGATACCATGCAAGAACTGTAAAAAACACTACATCGGACAAACTAGCAGGAAACTTGCCACCAGGACACATAAACACCAACTGACCATCAAAAGTCATGACCCACTATCACTCGTTTATATATAGATACAGACAAAGAAGCACACCGCTTTGACTGGGGCAACACACACATCCTAGAACAGGCGAAACAAAGACACGTATAAGAATTTTTAGAGGCATGGCATTCTAACCAGAACTCCAACAATAAACATATTGATTTAGATCCTATCTATCTTCTCTTAAAAACAAGAACTGGAAATGATATCATCCAAGACATATAAATAGAGAGGCGGGGCTTACCACCAGCGCTTCACTGGAGACTCTCACTGATGATATTACCCAGTGTGATGACGAAACGAATGAAAACAAACCTGCCTGCTCAGCGAACTAAATTACATACTTATCATCAACCTGAGGTACAAATCTTCTCAAAAAAATGTTTATTTTTCACCTTGGCAACTTGTGACCAGTGGGATTCTACAGGGATCAGTGTTGGGAATGCAACCGTTTACAATATGTATTAATGACTTTAGAGAGGGTAGCAAGTGTGGCCAAATTTACACTAATATAGGTGAAAAGGTAGGTTGTAAGAGGGATACAAACAATTTACAGAGAGATATTGATTGGTTAAAAAAGTGGGTGAAAGTTGGTAAGTGGCGTAATATGGTCACTTTGGAAGGGAGAACAAAAGAACATAATATTACTTAAATAGAGAAAAACTGCAGAAAGCTGCAACACAAAGGGATTTGGGAATACTTGTGGTAAAACATAGAAAGCTAGAACACAGTGCATCAGATAATCAGGAAGACCAATGGAATGTTGGCCTTTATTTCAAGAGGATTGGAGTATAAGAGTAAGAAAGTCTTACTGCAACTGTTCAAGATACTGTGAGATCACATCTGAAATACTATGAACATATTTGGTTTCAATATATTTTTTCACTGGAGGCCATTCAAACAAGGTTCACGAGGAAGATCCTCTGTTTAGAGGGATTAACTTACAGGTTGGGACTCCACACATTGAAATTTAGGAGAATGAGAGAGGTTTCACTGAAACGTACAGGATTCTTAAGGGCTTGAAGGGTAAGTGCTGCGAAGATGTTTCCCCTCACGGAAGAATCTAGCACCAGACAGCGTAATCTCAGAATTGTGGAGTGCCAATTTAAGGAGTTTCTTCTCTCAGAGGGTTGTGAGTCTTTGGAACGTCTTGCCAAAGGGTGCTATGGAGGCAGAGTCCTTGTGTATATGTAAGCCTGAGATAGATAGATTCTTGATCATTAAGGGAATTAAGGGTCATGGGGAAAGTGGAGAAAGGTGGATATGAGTAGTGTTGGATCAGCCATGGTCCTTTAGAATAGTGGTGCAGGTACTGGAGTCCAAATGGCCTACTCCTGTTCCTATTTATTGTGGTCTTATGGTCTTAAACAATACAAAGGTGTAGGAAATTGATATAAACTGCTTTGGTGTAAAATAAGGTACTCTTCTCAGGTTGAAACTGAAGTAAATTATTGGGGTAGAGAGGCTGGAATTTTACACTACATCTAATTCATATTGACCTGAATTGGCAATGTTTGATGAGGAAGTACAGAGACAGTGTTGTTAATTTCAAAGCTAACATGCGTTGAACATTACCATGGCATTTTGGTAGAATTGTGTGCAGGGGTTTTTACTCTATATCTTAGCAATGCGGTACCAAACCTGGAGATGTCAACCAAACCCAGAAACTGGAGGACAAAATCTAAGTTGACACTTCAGCATTGTCAAATATATCAGATGAGATGTTAATTCAAGGCATCTCTTAGGGTGCAGCAGTTCATATGGTAGCAGCCACAGTTCTTTCATTCTGCAGCAGTTTTCTGTTAGACTTGCATTTGAACCATGACAGCAAGCCAAAGGGTAGCTAGTGAGTGACATGGATAGCTCCCCTCATGACATAGTTCCCTTCTCTGGTCAGGAAACCATTCATGCAGATGTAGATAGTAGTCATAAAGTGACAGTCATGCTGCCACAAGGAATATTATATAGCACAGTTCTGGAATCATGAAGCAACCTTTCTGTGATCTGGAATGCCCTTCAATACTTAACTAAGTGGGTATTAAGCTTGTGGTAATACATTGCATATGCAGAATCTTTCCATAATGAAGAAACATATCTTACAACCTTCAGCAGAAAGGCCTCAGACAATGGTCTTTCCCCACTGCACCTTGGCAGCTGCCCCAAGCTTTAGAGCATTTCTCAGTATTTGTTGTGGTTCTGTTCGCCGAGCTGGGAATTTGTGTTGCAGACATTTCATCCCCTGTCTAGGTGACATCCTCAGTGCTTGGGAGCCTTCTGTGAAGCACTTCTGTGATCTTTCCTCCGGCATTTGTGGTGGTTTGAATCTGCTGCTTTCAATTGTCAGTTCCAGCTGTCCATTGCAGTGGTCAGTATATTGGGTCCAGGTTGATGTGCTGGAGCACCCGAGCTACAAGTCTTCTCACAAACTTAGAATCCCTCAGTATGTAGTTCTGGACCTTGGAACATGTCAGTCTCCAACATTCAGTTGGGGTCAACTCCTGTACTGGAAGACCAACCAGTTTTGGGCAGACCAAAGAACGTCCTTCATTGAATTGATTGTCCTCCAGGTCCATTTGATGTTTGTCTCGGTGTGCATCCTGCAGAAAAAGTCATAGAGCACAGCATCCTGCATCATGGAGCTACTCAGAATGAACCTCGACAAAACCACTGCATCTTTCTCTAGACTTCTTTTGCAAACACACATTCCAGCAGGAGATGTATGACAGTCTCAACCACCTTGCAGCTGCTTCAAGTGTAGTGTGCAGTGGTGCAGACTGACTAGGTGCACAAGAAGGATCTCGTCACCAGCCAAGCGAAGTCTTGGTGCTTGTTGTAAAGTTCTGCTGATGAGGCATTCTGCCAAATGACTTTGGCAGTTTGCTCAGGAAACCACCCAACAGAATCCATTCCTCTCCTTCTCCCTCAGGGTCTCAAGGATATTACGTGCTGACCAATTCCTGACGGACTGGTGATTGAGGAGGAAGCAGCACAACAGACAATGGAGGAACAGGAAAGAAAACTGTACTTAAATAGCCCCTTTTTATTGCATATGATCAAATTTTTCTTAAGCAATGCCATTAAGCTAAATAGCACATCACAATTCACCAAGGATCCACAGTCCATATCTTTTTTTGATCTTCAACCATATTTGTCTTCTTTTTGATAACAGAACAATGAAACCTACCTAAAAATGCACATTCAAACCCAATGTGTAAGCTTCCTAAATAATGCATACAAAGATAAACTAACAACTCTTGTGCATTCTCTTGGTATTTGATTTACAAGCCTTTGCTGTCCTAGTGCTTCTACAAGGTGTTTCTACAGTGGATGCAGCTTGAATATTGGAATAATTGAATATTGCTGACATTAAGTTGAGGAAAATGCAGAAAGCAATGGAAAATGACCTCAAGTAGCCTTCCAGACAGCACCACTTTGATGTGGGCTACAGCATTCAGGGCTGGCTAGCAGGCTGAAATACTATAACACTGAGCTAGGTCAGCACAGTGCTACTGCCACAGCCTGAGAAAACACCTCCTGCTGTTTTGCTGGGAACAAATTCAAGAACATTGCAGAGTAATTGAAAAATCAATTGGCAGTATTGATTAATAATTTTAATCTTGTTGCATCATCTGACTGCCAGAATAATAGAACTGGAACTGGATGGATCATAGTCTTTTTATATTTGGCAATCCTTATGAATCAATGTTAAGATCTTAGCCAAAGCAGTCATTGGGGTACTGCGACCAGCTTCTTCACCATTGGTAAGAGGTTAGGAAACATCTGCCAGGACTTAGTTCTAGCTGATAAAACCCAGTGAAATATTCAAGTGTATAAGATCGGGTCTACTTGCTATAGGAAACTTGAAAGGACGTAGAAAAGACTTACAAGGATATTGCCAGGGTTGGAGGGTTTGCGCTATAGGGAGAGGCTGAATAGGCTGGGGCTACTTTCCCTGGAGATTTGGAGGCTGAGGGGTGACATTACAAAGTTTATAAAATCATGAGGGGCATGGATAGGGTGAATAGCCAAGGTCTTTTCCTCAGGGTAGTAGAATCCAAAACTAGAGAGCATAGGTTTAAGGTGAGAGGGGAAACATTTAAAAGGGACCTGAGGGTCACATTTTTCATGCAAAAGGTGGTGCGTGTATGGAATGAGAGTATAATAAAAACATTAAAAAGGCATCTAGACAGTTACATGAATAGGAAGGACTTTGAAGGATATGGGCCAAATGCTGGCAAATGGAACTAGATCAATTTAGAATATCTGGTCATCATGGATGAGATGGACCGAAAGGTCTGATTGCCTGCTGTACAACTCTATGATTCTGTGACTCTATATTAGGATCAGCAGTGATGACCCAGAAGTCAAATAATTTGCTAACATTTGTTGCCTGTTGTGCTCAGCAAGAGTATACTGTGCTTATTTAGGAAAGGAGCTGAAATGGAACAGATTAAAAATATGAAGGCATTATGTGTGTCTATGGGAAGCCACCAGGAAAATTCAGTAAGCAGAGGGCAGACTGGTGCTCCTGTGCCTCAGTTTATTTTATATTTCAATCATTTTGATTGAATTATTATTAGCCTGAAGGGAATGTGTGGCTTTAAGCCTGTTTTTGTCAAGTGAAGAGCATTAACAATGGCGAATGCTCTCTGCAAACAAGGACAACATTTCTACTGAGTTTATTCTGCAAAGAAATGGTCACTAGGAACCAACTGCTTTGCAATCCAGCAGTCTAGAGCAGTAAAACTTTTAAATGATCAATGTTTATTATTGTGCAGTGAAGTTTAATGCAAATGTACATGGGCACTGCTTAAACATTGCTCCCATGGGAAGCTCTCAGCATGTTTTATTCAAGCAGAAAATACTGAAAACACTCAGTAAATGAGGCAGCATCTGTAGAGGTACAGCATAATTGACATTTTTTAACTTAATCATGGGACATGGGCATACTTAGCTGGGCCAGAATTTATTGTCCGAACCTAGTTGTCATTGAGAAGGTGTTGGTGAGCTGTCCTCTTGCACTACTGCAGTCCATGTGCTGTAGGTAGATCCATAATGCCATTAGTCACATGACATCAGGTTACAGTCCAACAGATTTATTTGAAAGCACAAGCTTTCAGAGCACTGCTCCTTTCTGAGGTGAAAGCTTGTGATTTCAAGTAAACCTGTTGTACTATAATCTGGTGTCATGTGACTTCTGACTTCGGCACCTCCACATCATAATGCCATTAGAGAGAGATTCCAGGATTTTGATTCATCAACACTGAAGGAATGGGAGCATATTTTCAAATTTGAATATTTAGTGACTTAGAGGGGAACTTGCAGGTGGTGGTGTTCCCAAGTTCCCAAACACCCTCAACATTCATTTCCTTCTTCACCCATTTCCTGTGCCAACAGTTTGTCCCACCTACAGCACATACATCACTAAATTTCCTTAGCAGCACCTTCCAAACACACAACTTCTACCACCCAGAAGACAAGGGCCACAGATACATTGAGCACATCACTGCCTGCAAGTTTCTTTCCAAGCCACATACCATCCTGACTGCACCATTCTGACATGGCCTGCGGCAATTTAAGAAGACAGCTCACCACCACCCTCTCCAGGGAAATTAGGGATATGCAATAAATGCTGGCACAGCCTGCAATGCCCACATCCTGTGAATTGATAGATTAAAAGTAACTTGAACATATAATCTAGGCTGAATTTGAAGTTCCGGAATGAACAAGTTATATTTGTAGATGAGACATTAAACCAACATCTTGCTTGCCTATACCGTGGTACAGAGGAGAAAGTGAGGTCTGCAGATGCTGGAGATCAGAGCTGAAAATGTGTTGCTGGAAAAGCGCAGCAGGTCAGGCAGCATCCAAGGAACAGGAGATTTGATGTTTCGGGCATTAGAAGGGCTGCTTTTCCAGCAACACATTTTCAGCTCTATACCATGGTACAGGCAACTTTTTAAGATTCACAGTTTGTAAATGAAGAGCAGAAGGAATCTGACTTTTTCTGTGGCTGACTTGCAACCTCTTTGACTATCACTGAGTGGAAACTGGTTGCAGACTCAGGGTTAGATCATAGTGGTGGAACTCTCTGTTAAGTCAAGCTAACCCATTGCTGTTTTTAAAGTAAGACTGCAGCAGATTATGACATGTTTACTTGAATAAATATCAATCCATAATTGAACAGTATTCTCTCAGTACTCAAACATGATGGAGCTGACAAATCTTCATTTTCCCCAACACCTGCGGAAAATCCTAAGAGAAAGCTAACTTCAATCTCCACCCAGTTTCAATTTATAAATCTGCAGCATAAAATTATACCTTTGTAACACTATTGCTCATCTCCATTATAACAAATTTAGTAAAATGCAATTAATCGCATTCATTAATAAAAATCATAGCGTTATTTCTGACATTTGAAAATTGTTAAAAGATAGGCACATTTTGTGAAAGCTTTATCATCTTACACTATTAAGGGCAATCACAAGAAATACTAAAGTAAATGAAAAGCAGCTTTTATACAAGGCTTGAGAAGAATATATTGATTTTGGCATGTGGACTCTGATCGGTAGAGATTTAGCCCTGAAGAATGAAGCAGTTAAATGATGAATGACAGTTAATTACTGAGCTTGTTTAAATTTAAACCAGGTAGATTGACTGTGATTGGTCAAGGCATTGCTCTGGGTACGGCCAGTGCCTTGTTTTTTGTAAACATCCAAAGGGATATGCTATTTGATATGATATATACTAGTCTAGGAATTCACAGTTTGCCTTCTTAGCATCATTCTGGCACTCAATTTCATAGACTGCGTTACTCATTTGTGTGATAGGTGGGACATCATTTTAGCTTGATGGCAGCATTTTGTTATTGGCAAATACCATTTGTTTTTCTCAATCATGTGTTTCTAAAATCTTTGAGATACCTTTCCCTAGTCTGACATAGACAGGACAAAAATGGCAGCCTGAGACCTGTTCATAAGTTTGTATGATTGAGAAACAATCTGACCAAGATAGCCATTACCTCACTGGATAGATTTGATGTGCTCTATTTCAAAATCTAACTTGCATGGTGAACTAATGACGTACGCCTTATTTATGAGTTTGCCAAGAAAACTAATCTTGTACAAATTGGAACCTTAGGAATCCCAATGTGTTGACCAGCTGTTTCATATAGTAGCAATAGCAGTCCAAGCCATGTTCACCATCAACAGGGTGCAGTTGTTAAACCAAAAAAAATGTTCTGACTAAAACATATGTAAGTAATATGATATGTGAACTTGAGTGGTGATGTGGTGTATGTAGATTGTTCCAATGACTTGTAGATCATATCAAACTGTATATCATTTTGGCTATTCATACCAAGCTAGATACTGACTGTATCTAACTAGCATGTGTGAGCAAAACTCAAAGCACTGCTCCAACATTAGATAAAATTCTGTGATTAGACAGCATTCGCGAAACAATATGAAGGTTTTATAAATTGTGCTGACTAGTAAGTTAAGATTATTAATTGGGCTCACACTTGTGCATAATCGATGTTACATATTTTAGTACTCAAGACCTTGCTCTTTGCAGACTGAAAAGACATGTACACACATTGCATCTGTTTCAACTCAACAATCTAGATGTTAGCCATTCTCTGGTTTATTTCTCAGAGCAATACCATGACCAATCAGAGTCAATTTTCCTGGCTTAAATTTAATCAGCTTGGTAGTTAACTGTAAGTCATCATCTAATTTTGTATTCCCCATGGAAAACCCTCTACCATTTAGAGACCACTAGCCAACCATTTACCACTCTCTTCTCATAAAGGTGTGGTTTTACCATCACATTAGTATTTCTTCCAAATTATCCTGATAAGTGTAACATGAATGAAGTTTTGATGAAGGAAACATTACCTGTTTTCCTCTCTACAGATGCTGCCAGACCTGTTGAGTTTCTTGCTTTTTTTTGTTTCAGATTTCCAGCATCTGCAATTCTTTACCTTTATTTAACAAAATCTGTTTTGTGCTACAAAATGACCATATATACAGCTACAATATATCCACAATATATCTACATGCTTCAAATGAGATGTTTATGCAAGGTGGTGTCTTCCAGTTCATGTAATGGGTTTTTCGGATTCCTGTAAATCAGGAGGTAATTAAAGATCCTATCGTATATATGAAGAAGACCAGATACTTTTCTGCCTTCAACTAACATAATCAAAGGCAGAGTAATTGATCTGACGCTACATTTCTTTGGCATCTTGCTATATTTAGCTGTAAAATACAATTGATTAGTTGTGTGCTAAGTTATTTAGAATATTTCTGAGAAATGTTATACAAATGCAAGTGTTTACTTTAAATTTAGGAAAAGGTCCACAACTTCTTTCTGTGAGATTAAGACAAAATCCATACTGCCCCAATATGGCAAGATTTAGGACGTTCCAAAAAGAAATTTCGTCTTCCAAACAGCCCTTTTGATTTGTGACTCATATGAATAATTTATAGCTCTAATTGAGTTTAGGACCCTTTCCCCCAGAATTGCTGATCGCCCTGAGAACTTATCTGTTTACCAACTCCTTTCAACTTCTTTCATCTGGAATCACATAAACAAGTTAAATCTATAATTTTGATAATAAAGGACATATTGGCATTAATAAGAGGTTCAACGATGAGTTATCTATTGTTTAAGTTTTCTCATTTGCACCTGTAATTTTATAAAGAAACACTGATTGTGTTTTAACTTTAATTAGTGCAGACTTATTTGATTTTTCATTACTGTTCCTCATTTCATCATTTATATTTGGAGAATACAAGAGGTATGGATGGTAAATTTGTGGAATGTAACAAAAACTGGTTATATAGTGGACAGTGAAGAAAGTTTTCTAAGAGCACAATGGGATCTTGATCAACTGGGCCAGTGGGCTGAAGAGTGGCAGAAGGAGTTTAATTCAAATTGCAGTTTGGTAAGACAAACCAGGGCAGTGCTTGCACAGATAATGATAGGGTCCTGGGGAGTGTTGTCAAACAGAGAGACCTAGGGGTGCAGATATGTAGGTCCTTTAAAGTGATGTCACAAGTAGACGAGGTTGTGAAGAAGGTATTTGGCACACTTGCCTTCATCAGTTAGAGCATTGAGTACACAAGTTGGAATGCTGTGTTACAACTGTACAAAACATTAGTAAGGCCGTATTTGGAGTAATGCATACAATTCTGGTTGCCCTGCTATAGGAAGAATGTACTAAACTGGAAAAGGTGTAATAATTATTTACAAGGATGTTTCCAAGACTGAAAGCATTGAGTTATAAGGGAGGCTGGATAAGCTGGAATATTTTTCCTTGGAAAGTAGGAGGCTGAGGGGTGACCGTATAAAGCTTTATAAAATCATGAGGGGCATAGATAAGGTGAGTAGCTAAGTTATTTTCCCCAGCGTAGGGGAGTCCAAAACTAGAGGATATAGGTTTAATGTGAGAGGTGAAAGATTTAAAAGAGACCCATGAGGCAACTTTTTCACACAGAAGGTGAGTGCATGTATGGAACAAGCTGCCAGAGGAAGTGGTAGAGGTGGGCACAATTACAACATTTAAAAGACATCTGTACAAGTACATGGATAGAAAATGTTTAAAGGGATATGGGCAAATAGGACTTTAGAAAACTGGGTCAACACGGACAAGTTATATCTTGTTTCATGCTTGCTTCATGACTCTATGAATTAACTGTTTCAATTTATCTTACATTTAACATTTAATTTCCAACCAAAGTGTTTTATTTATATAACTAAACATTATACCTTTAAATCATGTGGATGATGGATTTAAATATTTGGAGCAAGTTTTGTTGGAATGTTTCTGAAAAATATGATAAGTTATTGAATATGTCACTTTTATCCCTGTTTAATCTAGAAATGCCAAGTAATTAAGAACTTTGATAGTTAAAAAAGAGTCTTTTATGTTTTCAGGGTGTTCCAAAGTACTTAATTATCTACAAAGTGTAATTAACGTTAGACAATTTGTGCACAGTGGGTTCCTGTAAACAGCAATGAGAAGAATGACTGCATTATTTATTTTAGTGAGTGACATTGGCTTTATGATAGCTGTTAGGACATAAAAGAACGCCTCTGAGTAGACAGTTTAATGCGTCATCTCAAAGACCAAAATCCCCAAGTGCTATATTGAAATACTATGGACAGTTGTTGTACCTCAAATATAGTAAGTGGGTCATTACATTGACAAAGTCTTTTTTATGAAGACATATAAAAAAGCTAGGTTCACAATTACTATTTGTTGGCGATATATCCAGATTTAGCAGAGGCTAGTAGAGCCAGTACAAAGTCATTTGAGGATTTTTGGTAGAGTATATTTAGAAGGTTATCATAGCTAAATGCAAAGAGTCCTGGGAAACTTGAGTTTATGTTAGAAGTATGAGTTTAGTGTAGAATATTGACCAAGTCTGTAAATGTTTATCACAATATGAGCTAACTTTTGCAAATATGTAAATATTGAACATTGATGTGATGTCCAGGTGTTGTACTAATGTTACACAGCTGTCTACACAAATACCAAGTCACAATTGTGGTTTCCTCCTCATAGTTTAATGATGCTCTGCTCAAAGCTAATGTAATGTATAGAATGCTAAATACAGATAATTCTTGGATAATGCGCATTTTGGCTGCACAATTTGCTTATAACTTTGCTAAGGAATTAAGGAACAGTATTTTCGAGAATAGCGGTGATCAATTTGCATGTTTTGTTCTACGCATGTGCCGAAATCTCCGTGCCAGCCTGCATATGTGCCAATGTCAGCTGCTGACACTGCACCTTTCTGTGAGAGGTACTGTACAATGATATATATTGAGCAGCTTCCTGTGAAAGGTACACTAGGCAAAGGGACAAGAATGTTAGCAAGAAGTGTCCTGGTGATAAAATTGCAGATGGTGAACACAAAAGAAAGGCAGTAAAACTGGAAGAGAAGCTAGATATTGTAAAGTATTTTGAGCATAAGGAGAGAATGTGTGATATAGTTCACTTAACAGGAATGAGGAATTTACCTTATGCAACGTGATCACCCTCTGACACTGCATTAATGATATTTTTCAGATGTCGTGTGTCAAATTTAGTTTTGTTTTGTTGATAAATTTGATTTATACCTTCATTCAGGCAGTGCTATACTTTGTGTTGGACTTTTGGATGATTTTTTGAGCGATAGTAAATAATATTTTTTTGCTGGTCTACCCCAACTCCACTTTTCCCATTGGCCCATTATTTCTGTTAAGCAACTTCCTTTTAAGCGAGGTTTAACTTGAATACAACTACAGTGTTATAAGAGAACTACCTGTAGGATTTAAGCTACTCCTTTGCAGTGGTTGCATGGTGAATCCGGACACACCAGGAAGTGTGGGGCCACATACTACCATGTGAACTAGGAGACGAAGACAGGATATGAATCTGCATGTACACTAGAACAGAGCCCAGAACAGAAAGTAAACAGATCTGGAAGGAAGTGTGTTTCTGGAAAAGCACAGCCAGTCAGGCAGCATCTGAGGAACAGGAGAATTGACATTTCAGTCCAGAGCCTTTCATCAGGATGCTGCCTGCCCTGCTGTGCTTTTCCAACAACACACTCTCGACTCTGACTTCCAGAATCTGCAGACCTCACTTTCTCCTAGATATGGAAGGAATATGGCCTGTTGCTGCTGGGACCTTTCTGATATATTTCCAAATCTGGATAGTGAGTGTCTTGGAGGGGAACATGCAGACTGTGGTGTTTCCATGTATTGCTGCCATTGTTCTTCTCAATGATGATGGTCATGGGTTTGGAAGGTGCTAAGGAGCCTTGGTGCTGCTATTGGGTGTCAACAGTGGAGGGTCTGAATAATTGTGGATGTGATGCCAGCAGAGTGAGCACTTTGTAATGAATGGTGTCCTGCACTCATCCAGGCAAGTGGAGGGAATTCCATCACATTTCTGACTTGTGCCTTGTAGATCGTGGGCAGGATTTGGGAAGTCAGGAGTTGAATTGTTCACCGAAAGATTCCTAGCTTTCTACCTGGCCTTCCAGTCACAGTGCTTATATGACTAATCCAGTCCAGATTCTGGTCAATGGTAACCTCCAGGATGTTGATAGTGGGTGATTCCATGATGGTAATTGAATATCATGGGGTAATGGTTAGATTCTCTCTGAGATAGTCACTGCCTGGCATTTGTGTACACAAATGTTACTTGCCACTCTTCAGCCCAAACTTGGATATTTTTTTCTTCAGGTTTCTTGCATTTGAATATGGACAGCTTTGGTATGTGAAGAGTTGCGAATGGTGAATATTGTGCAATCAACAGAGAACCTCCTACTTCTGACCTTATGGTGGAGGGAAGGTCATTGATGAAGCAGCTGAAGTTGGTTGAGCCAAATACACTACCCTGAGGACTCCTGCAGAGATATCCTGGGGCTGAGATGTCTGATCTCCAACCACCGTAACCATCTTCCTATATGCCAAATATGACTGCAAACAATGGAGAGTTTTCCTTCTCATTCCCATTGACTCCAGTTTTGCTGGAGGTCCTTGATGCCACATTCAATCAAATGTGGTCTTGATGTGAATAGCAGTCACTCTCACCTCACCTCTGGAATCCAGCTCTTTTGTCCATCTTTGAACCAAAGATCTAATGAGTTCAGGAGCTAAGTGGCTCTGGTGGAATACAAACTAAGCATCAGTGAGCAGCTTGTTGTGAAATAAGTGCTGCTTGATAGCACTGTTGATGTCATGTTCCATCACTTTACTGATGACGAAGAGTATATTGATGGGGTGATAATTGACTGTGTTGAATTTATCCTGCTTTTTGTGTACAGGATATATCTGGGTAATTTTCCACATTGTTGGGCAGATGCCAGTATTGTAGCTGTATCGAAACAAATTGGCTCGGAGTGCACCAAGTTCTGGAGCACACTTCTTCAGGACTACTTCTGGAATCTTGTCAGGGCCTGTAACATTTGCAGTATCTAGTACCTCCAACATTTCTTTGTATCACATGGATTGAATCAAATTGGCTGAATACTGACATCTGTAATGAAGGGAACCTTTGGAGGAGACTGTGATGGACCATCCAATCGGCACTTTGGCAGAAGATGGCTGCAAATGCTTCAGTCTTACCATTTGCATTGATTTGTTGGGCTCCCTATTATTAAGGTTGGAAATATTTGCAGAGCTTTCTCATTCAATGATTTATTTAATTATCCACGACCATTCATGACTGGATGTGGCAATACTGCAGAGTTTAGATTCAATCTGTTAGTTGTGGAAATTCTTAGCTTTGTCTATGATGGGCTGCTTATGCTGATTGATGGGTTCATCAGGTTGAAACCTCATTTTTTGATATGCTGATCCTGGCATGCCTCCTACACTCTTCATTGAAGTAGGGTTGGTCCCCTGGTGTGATGCTAATGGCAGAGTGGAGAATAGGCCAGTCTGTGAGGTTGCAAATTGAGTCGGAATACAATTCTGTTACAGATGGCCCATAACACATCCTAAATGCCCAGTATTGAGTTGCTCAATCTACTTGAAATCTATCCCATATAGTACTATGGTAGTACCACACAACACAATTAAGTATATTCTTAATATGAATATGGGATTTTGTCTCCACACAAACTATGCAGTGGGAACTCTTACTGATACTGTCATGGACAGATTCATGTGCAGTGGGCAGATTGATGAGGATGAAGGTCAATTATATTCTTCTCTTTCATTAATTCTATCACCACTTACTGAGACCCAGTTTAACAGATACATCCTTTTGGACTAGACCAGCTTGATCAGTAGTGGTGCTGCCAAGCTATTCTTGGTGATGACTAGTGCCAAAATTAGGAGATCTGTTTCATAGACTAGGCAAAAGTGAGGACTGCAGATGCTGGAAATTAGAGTCTACATTAGAGTGGTGCTGGAAAAGCACAGCCGGTCAGGCAGCATCCGAGGAGCAGGAAAATCGATATTTCGGGCAAAAACCCTTCTTCAGGAATGAAAGGCTTTTGCCCGAAACATTGATTTTCCTGCTCCTTAGATACTGCCTGACTGGCTGTGCTTTTCCAGCACCACTCTAATGTAGACTCTGTTTCATAGACGAGTCAAGCAACAGTCAACATAGTTATACTATCTGAATCATATCTAACGAGATGCTAGACAACACCATTACCACCCTTGTGCATGTCCTGTCCCACTGATAGACCCAGAAGAGGTCTTGGCATTAACCAGAAACTGAACTAAATTAGCTATATCAATATAGTAGCTATGAGGGCAGATCAAAAGCTAGGAATCCTGCAGTGAGTAATTCACTTCCTGACTCCCAAAGTCTGTCCACTATCTTCAAGGCACAAATCAGACATGCAACGGAATACTCCTCACTTGCCTGAATCAGTGCAGCTCTGACAACACTTCAGAAGGTTCAATAGATGCAGGACAGAGCAGGCTCAATTGTTTGGCACCACATCACAATCATTCATTCCCTCTACCACCAATGTTCAATAGCTGCAGTATATACTATCCATCAAGACTATTGGAGTGCACTTTCTAAGCCCACGACCATGACCATCTCAGAGGACAATGGCAGAAGACAGGGCAACACCAAGCCATTCACTATCACAACCCTGAATTGTATTGTCATTTTTTCACTGTTGCAGAATCAAAATTCTAAAACCCATTCCATACCAGCTCTGTGGGTGTACCGGCATCAAATGGACTGCAGCAGTCAAGGAGGCAGATCACCACCAATTTTTCCAAGGCATATAGAGATGGCAAATAAATGTAGGCCCAGCCAGTGATGCTCATATCTTTTGAATAAATAAAAGTACTCAGTTACAGGCTGGAATTGGCAGACACTTTAGAGTTTTGTCACCTGTCCTGTCAGTCTATAATAAAAAGCAACACTGAGAAAGAGAGAGAGAGAACAAGAAAAACAGAGAGAGAGACATAAAAGAAATTAGAGAAAGTTGTCACGATAATGATTTAACAATTCTGCAAGAACTATTAAACTAATACCACCTATTTTACTAATGGAGCTTTAAGAAAGTACTTTTTTAAATAAGTTTCAAAGTGGATCTTTGGTGCCTGTTGAGAGAATCCCAGAGTATCTGGGCAGCTACCAGTTCTTTCCAGTTTGTCATTAGATGTTTGTACCATGTTGCATGCACCCATTCACCAGCATGTTATTTCTGTGCTCTATGCTAATAAATATCATATGTAGTGATAACATTGCTTTATTTTTGGAGCTGACGCTGTCTTTCTGAATTTAGGGCGGGAGGTCTGTACTAATGTTCTTGAGACTATCAGGAGTGTATTAATCTTTGTAGGATCCCAATCCTAACTCAAACTGCAGAAATGTTTGAAAAAAAATCATTGTGCAGATGTGAGTTGAAAACAAGATTAGGCTCAGCTGTTTTTGGCAACTGCTCTGAAAGGCTTGTTAGAAACTCAATGTCAACGCTCAAAATACCACCAGCACATTTGAGAGAGGAGTGGTGCAATTAGCAAAGTTAATCTCAGCCTTTTTTGAATATCACTGTAATCAAACTTCTGTGCAGCTTTGTCTGTCAAAATTTAGCATCTCTTTGACATTTTCATTTAATAAAAAGGATAAATCCACTATCCAAAGTAACATTGACACATATCCAAAGCTGGGAGTTTCCACTTTGGATTCACGTCTATGTAAATTACCTTTGCAATGTCTGAGTGTGTAGAAAGGACGGCCCATGGTCTGTATTCATACATGGGAAGACCATTTCACTGAGTAGCAGGTGATAGCAGTCACATAAGCTCTTGCTCAGCTAAACTAAATCATTTAGGTGCCCACTCAGTAGTCTGGATGGAGGCATTGGAGTAGGCCATTCAATCTCTTATTTTGTTTCTCCTGGTTAAGTGAAATTTCACAGAACTGTTAAAGTGCAAAAGAGGTCATCACGTCACACTAGCTCTCCAAATCAGTAATTCACCTAATACCCTGCTTTCTCTCTGTAATCCTGCACATTCTTCTTGCACTCCTGCACAGTGTAATTCAGGATCCTGGCAGCCTATTGCATGAAAAAAGGTTTTCCTTCGGTCAGTTCTGTTTCTTTTATCAATTACTTTAAATCTGTGCTGTCTCATTCTTGATCCTTTCACAATTCTGTGTCTGTGTGCTTCCCTTTACTTCAGCTGATGAAGGAGCTGTACTCCAAAAGTTTGAGATTCCAAAAAAACCTGTTGGACTATCATCTGGTGTCATGTGACTTCTGACTTTGTCCACCCCAGTCCCACACCGGCACCCCCACATCATGGCTACCACAAACTGCCGGCTCAAAGTGGAGAGGATCTCCAAGAAGATTGAGCATATTGACACAGACATCAAGTTCCTGCAGAGAAGATCGTGAAAAGACTACAGATCACAAACCCACTCAACTCAACCTACAAAAGAGACTTCACTGAGAGACTCTGCCATCGTAACACTCACACACTCCTTAACCATCTCGTACACCAGCTCTACAGCAGATGCTGTAACCTTAAAATTGAGATAGAATCCATATTCTCAGCGAGCACTCAGGACATAGCAAATTAACTATGAGACACTGCCAAGCAGACAAAGCAACGGAACTACACCACCTACGAGCATACCAAGAGCAGGAAACTTGAGAAACTTGGCATCACCACCAGCAGTAACCAAGCATTCCCAGATACCATGGCTGAAACTGGTACCACCACAGGGGAGTCCAGCGTCAACTTGCCTAACTGCAGCCTTTAACTAGACGAAATCAAAATTCTCAGCCGTGGTCTCAGTTTCTGCTCCACCACCAAAATAGAGCTCATTGGTCTCACTGCAGGCACAGAGGAATTCATCAGGTGAATGAGTCTCCAGGAATTCTTCCACAAACCCCAAAATATCAGTAACGAGTTCAATGAGACAACCAATGAACTGGAACAGTTGACAGAAAGATCCACAGTGCAGCAAACAAAGAAAAAAGTGTCAAATTGGACCCCTCACCTTTTCACACAGAGGGTGGTATGTGTATGGAATGAGCTGCCAGAGAAAGTGGTAGAGGCTGGTACAATTGTAACGTTTAAGAGGCATTTGGATGGGTATATGAATAGGAAGGGTTTGGAGGGACATGAGCTGGGTGCTGGCAAGTGGGACTAAATTGGGTTGGGGTGTATGATCAGCATGGATGGGTTGGACCAAAGGGTCTGTTTCCATGCTATACATCTCTATGACTCTATGACGATGACACTGCCCTAGACTCGACATGTACACTCAAGTCATCAGTGGATGCATCAATGCCAGATTCATCAGCTGCACTCACAAGATAGCCCAGAATGTCACCCAAATACAACACAATACCATCCATGCTCTCAAAATCAACCACAACATCGTCGTCAAACCAGCAGACAAAGAGCCATTGTCAAATTCTGTGCCTGTGTGCTTCCCTCCACTTCACCAAACAAAGGAGCAGCACTTCAAAAGTTTGTGAAAACAAATAAACCTGTTTGTCTATAACCTGGTGTCGTGTGACCTCTGACTTTGTCAACCCCAGACCAACACCAGCACCTCCACATTATGGCTTTAGCAAGTGGGAACAATTTCTCCACATGTACACTGACCAGAACCTTCATAATTTTAAATGAGTCTATCAAATCTTCTTTCAACTTACTCTACTTAAGAGAAAACAGATTGGAGAGATTAGGACTACCTTCATAACTGAAGCTCCTCTTCCCTGGAATCATTCTCATGAACCTGCTCTGTCCAACTCTTCATAAATGTACTGAGGTTCATCACCCAGATCTAGATGCAATAGTTTAGCTGAGGCCAAACTAGTATTTTACATAGAAGTTTGACATAATCTCGTTGCTTGTCCTCTGTGTCCCTGAAATGGACTTGCTCTGATTTTTTGGTTTGAGGACTGTGCTTCATAACTTGCTCAGATCAGTAGGAATTGAGGTTGCCAGTATGTGAGATTAGAATAGCTAACCTGGGGATTCAAGAAGGCAGCGACCCAGCAAGTCTGAGTCTACAGTGCTCCTCCCAAGACTTGGACAAAGTGGGTCACCCACCCCCACCACACTCACCAAATCATTTAAAATAGCTTTTACTTAATGTAATTAGTTGCTCAGTACTGAATTTAAACAGTCTAGTTTCCTGTAAAAATGACTAAAGGGAAGGGAGCCCGCAGCTCTCAGCAGGCAGGAACCCCTTCCCTACCCTCTCCAGCTGCAGCAGAGACGTCCGCAGCTGCCCCGTGGGACTTCCCTACGGTGGAGAGCCTCATGGAAATAATCTCCAAACTTGACACAAAGATCGACGCCTTCATTGAAGAGTCCCGCAGCAGATGGAATTCACTCTCGGACGCGCTACAAAAGCACGACCGAGACATCAAGGAAATCGAGTGTCGAGTCGGAGGGGCGGAGCTAAAGGCCGCGACCTCCGAGACTATAGCAGAATTGGCCGTGGATTCATCCAGGTATTGGTGTGGGTGGGGGGTAGATGGGGGTAAAGTACTCACTGTTAACTCTAGCTCTGTAGTATATTTGAATTTTCTTTATCATATTGTGGGATGCCTCAGTCAAGGGTGGGGCACTGCTTGGGAGAGGATATGATGGGCTTTTGGATTTTCGAGGTCGTCGAAAAAATATTAG